>NC_090279.1:104700137-105310152 GCF_040414725.1 Anabrus simplex | reverse complement strand
GTAGCTGTATTACACCTAGTAGATAGAGTGTTTGTGATGTATATCTAGGACACATAGTAGATAGAGTGTTTGTGATGCAGCTGTAGGACACATAGTAGATAGAGTGTTTGTGATGTATCTGTAGGGCACCTAGTAGATAGAGTGTTTGTGATGTATATCTAGGACACATAGTAGATAGAGTGTTTGTGATGTAGGTGTAGGACACATTGTGGATAGAGTGTTTGTGATGTAGCTGTAGGACACATAGTAGATAGAGTGTTTGTGATGTATCTGTAGGACACATAGTAGATGGAGTGTTTGTGATGTATATCTAGGACACATAGTAGATAGAGTGTTTGTGATGTATATCTAGGACACATAGTAGATGGAGTGTTTGTGATGTATATCTAGGACACGTAGTAGATAGAGTGTTTGTGATGTATATCTAGGACACATAGCAGATAGAGTGTTTGTGATGTATCTGTAGGACACGTAGTAGATAGAGTGTTTGTGATGTAACTGTATTACACATAGTAGATAGAGTGTTTGTGATGTATATCTAGGACACTTAGTAGATAGAGTGTTTGTGATGTATCTGTAGGACACATAGTAGATAGAGTGTTTGTGATGTATCTGTAGGACACGTAGTAGATAGTGTTTGTGATGTATCTGTAGGACACATAGTAGATAGAGTGTTTGTGATGTATATCTAGGACACATAGTAGATAGAGTGTTTGTGATGTATATCTAGGACACATAGTAGATAGAGTGTTTGTGATGTATCTGTAGGATATGTAGTAGATAGAGTGTTTGTGATGTATCTGTAGGACATGTAGTAGATAGAGTGTTTGTGATGTATCTGTATTACACATAGTAGATAGAGTGTTTGTGAAGTATCTGTAGGACACATAGTAGATAGAGTGTTTGTGATGTATCTGTAGGACACGTAGTAGATAGAGTGTTTGTGATGTAACTGTAGGACACGTAGTAGATAGAGTGTTTGTGATGTAACTGTATTACACATAGTAGATAGAGTGTTTGTGATGTATATCTAGGACACATAGTAGATAGAGTGTTTGTGATGTAGCTGTAGGACACCTAGTAGATAGAGTGTTTGTGATGTATCTGTATTTCACGTAGTAGATAGAGTGTTTGTGATGTAGCTGTAGGACACATAGTAGATAGTGTGTTTGTGATGTAGCTGTAGGACACGTAGTAGATAGAGTGTTTGTGATGTAGCTGTATTACACCTAGTAGATAGAGTGTTTGTGATGTATATCTAGGACACATAGTAGATAGAGTGTTTGTGATGCAGCTGTAGGACACATAGTAGATAGAGTGTTTGTGATGTATCTGTAGGGCACCTAGTAGATAGAGTGTTTGTGATGTATATCTAGGACACATAGTAGATAGAGTGTTTGTGATGTAGGTGTAGGACACATTGTGGATAGAGTGTTTGTGATGTAGCTGTAGGACACATAGTAGATAGAGTGTTTGTGATGTATCTGTAGGACACATAGTAGATGGAGTGTTTGTGATGTATATCTAGGACACATAGTAGATAGAGTGTTTGTGATGTATATCTAGGACACATAGTAGATGGAGTGTTTGTGATGTATATCTAGGACACGTAGTAGATAGAGTGTTTGTGATGTATATCTAGGACGCATAGTAGATAGAGTGTTTGTGATGTATATCTAGGACACATAGTAGATAGAGTGTTTGTGATGAATCTGTAGGACACGTAGTAGATAGAGTGTTTGTGATGTAGCTGCACGACACATAGTAGATAGAGTGTTTGTGATGTAGCTGTATTACACCTAGTAGATAGAGTGTTTGTGATGTATCTTTACGACACTTAGTAGATAGAGTGTTTGTGATGTATATCTAGGACACATAGTAGATAGAGTGTTTGTGATGTATATCTAGGACACATAGTAGATAGAGTGTTTGTGATGTATCTGTAGGACATGTAGTAGATAGAGTGTTTGTGATGTATCTGTATTACACATAGTAGATAGAGTGTTTGTGAAGTATCTGTAGGACACATAGTAGATAGAGTGTTTGTGATGTATATCTAGGACACATAGTAGATAGAGTGTTTGTGATGTATCTGTAGGACACGTAGTAGATAGAGTGTTTGTGATGTAGCTGTATTACACATAGTAGATAGAGTGTTTGTGATGTAGCTGTAGGGCACATAGTAGATAGAGTGTTTGTGATGTATATCTAGGACACATAGTAGATAGAGTGTTTGCGATGTATCTGTAGGACACGTAGTAGATAGTGTTTGTGATGTATCTGTAGGACATGTAGTAGATAGAGTGTTTGTGATGTATCTGTATTACACATAGTAGATAGAGTGTTTGTGAAGTATCTGTAGGACACATAGTAGATAGAGTGTTTGTGATGTATATCTAGGACACATAGTAGATAGAGTGTTTGTGATGTATCTGTAGGACACGTAGTAGATAGTGTTTGTGATGTATCTGTTGGACACCTAGTAGATAAAGTGTTTGTGATGTATCTTTACGACAATTAGTAGATAGAGTGTTTGTGATGTATATCAAGGACACATAGTAGATAGAGTGTTTGTGATGTATATCTAGGACACATAGTAGATAGAGTGTTTGTGATGTATCTGTAGGACATGTAGTAGATAGAGTGTTTGTGATGTACCTGTAGGACACTTAGTAGATAAAGTGTTTGTAATGTATATCTAGGACACATAGTAGATAGAGTGTTTGTGATGTAGCTGTATTACACCTAGTAGATAGAGTGTTTGTGATGTATCTTTACGACACTTAGTAGATAGAGTGTTTGTGATGTATATCTAGGACACGTAGTAGATAGAATATTTGTGATGTATCTGTACGACATGTAGTAGATAGAGTGTTTGTGATGTATCTGTATTACACATAGTAGATGGAGTGTTTGTGAAGTATCTGTAGGACACATAGTAGATAGAGTGTTTGTGATGTATCTGTAGGACACGTAGTAGATAGAGTGTTTGTGATGTAACTGTATTACACATAGTAGATAGAGTGTTTGTGATGTATATCTAGGACACATAGTAGATAGAGTGTTTGTGATGTAGCTGTAGGACACCTAGTAGATAGAGTGTTTGTGATGTATCTGTATTTCACGTAGTAGATAGAGTGTTTGTGATGTAGCTGTAGGACACATAGTAGATAGTGTGTTTGTGATGTAGCTGTAGGACACGTAGTAGATAGAGTGTTTGTGATGTAGCTGTATTACACCTAGTAGATAGAGTGTTTGTGATGTATATCGAGGACACATAGTAGATAGAGTGTTTGTGATGCAGCTGTAGGACACATAGTAGATAGAGTGTTTGTGATGTATCTGTAGGGCACCTAGTAGATAGAGTGTTTGTGATGTATATCTAGGACACATAGTAGATAGAGTGTTTGTGATGTAGGTGTAGGACACATTGTGGATAGAGTGTTTGTGATGTAGCTGTAGGACACATAGTAGATAGAGTGTTTGTGATGTATCTGTAGGACACATAGTAGATGGAGTGTTTGTGATGTATATCTAGGACACATAGTAGATAGAGTGTTTGTGATGTATATCTAGGACACATAGTAGATGGAGTGTTTGTGATGTATATCTAGGACACGTAGTAGATAGAGTGTTTGTGATGTATATCTAGGACACATAGCAGATAGAGTGTTTGTGATGTATCTGTAGGACACGTAGTAGATAGAGTGTTTGTGATGTAACTGTATTACACATAGTAGATAGAGTGTTTGTGATGTATATCTAGGACACTTAGTAGATAGAGTGTTTGTGATGTATCTGTAGGACACATAGTAGATAGAGTGTTTGTGATGTATCTGTAGGACACGTAGTAGATAGTGTTTGTGATGTATCTGTAGGACACATAGTAGATAGAGTGTTTGTGATGTATATCTAGGACACATAGTAGATAGAGTGTTTGTGATGTATATCTAGGACACATAGTAGATAGAGTGTTTGTGATGTATCTGTAGGATATGTAGTAGATAGAGTGTTTGTGATGTATCCGTAGGACATGTAGTAGATAGAGTGTTTGTGATGTATCTATATTACACATAGTAGATAGAGTGTTTGTGAAGTATCTGTAGGACACATAGTAGATAGAGTGTTTGTGATGTATCTGTAGGACACGTAGTAGATAGAGTGTTTGTGATGTAACTGTAGGACACGTAGTAGATAGAGTGTTTGTGATGTAACTGTATTACACATAGTAGATAGAGTGTTTGTGATGTATATCTAGGACACATAGTAGATAGAGTGTTTGTGATGTAGCTGTAGGACACCTAGTAGATAGAGTGTTTGTGAAGTATCTGTATTTCACGTAGTAGATAGAGTGTTTGTGATGTAGCTGTAGGACACATAGTAGATAGTGTGTTTGTGATGTAGCTGTAGGACACGTAGTAGATAGAGTGTTTGTGATGTAGCTGTATTACACCTAGTAGATAGAGTGTTTGTGATGTATATCTATGACACATAGTAGATAGAGTGTTTGTGATGCAGCTGTAGCACACATAGTAGATAGAGTGTTTGTGATGTATCTGTAGGGCACCTAGTAGATAGAGTGTTTGTGATGTATCTGTAGGACACGTAGTAGATAGAGTGTTTGTGATGTAACTGTATTACACATAGTAGATAGAGTGTTTGTGATGTATATCTAGGACACATAGTAGATAGAGTGTTTGTGATGTAGCTGTAGGACACCTAGTAGATAGAGTGTTTGTGATGTATCTGTATTTCACGTAGTAGATAGAGTGTTTGTGATGTAGCTGTAGGACACATAGTAGATAGTGTGTTTGTGATGTAGCTGTAGGACACGTAGTAGATAGAGTGTTTGTGATGTAGCTGTATTACACCTAGTAGATAGAGTGTTTGTGATGTATATCTAGGACACATAGTAGATAGAGTGTTTGTGATGCAGCTGTAGGACACATAGTAGATAGAGTGTTTGTGATGTATCTGTAGGGCACCTAGTAGATAGAGTGTTTGTGATGTATATCTAGGACACATAGTAGATAGAGTGTTTGTGATGTAGGTGTAGGACACATTGTGGATAGAGTGTTTGTGATGTAGCTGTAGGACACATAGTAGATAGAGTGTTTGTGATGTATCTGTAGGACACATAGTAGATGGAGTGTTTGTGATGTATATCTAGGACACATAGTAGATAGAGAGTTTGTGATGTATATCTAGGACACATAGTAGATGGAGTGTTTGTGATGTATATCTAGGACACGTAGTAGATAGAGTGTTTGTGATGTATATCTAGGACACATAGTAGATAGAGTGTTTGTGATGTATCTGTAGGACACGTAGTAGATAGAGTGTTTGTGATGTAACTGTATTACACATAGTAGATAGAGTGTTTGTGATGTATGTCTAGGACACTTAGTAGATAGAGTGTTTGTGATGTATCTGTAGGACACATAGTAGATAGAGTGTTTGTGATGTATCTGTAGGACACGTAGTAGATAGTGTTTGTGATGTATCTGTAGGACACATAGTAGATAGAGTGTTTGTGATGTATATCTAGGACACATAGTAGATAGAGTGTTTGTGATGTATATCTAGGACACATAGTAGATAGAGTGTTTGTGATGTATCTGTAGGACATGTAGTAGATAGAGTGTTTGTGATGTATCTGTAGGACATGTAGTAGATAGAGTGTTTGTGATGTATCTGTATTACACATAGTAGATAGAGTGTTTGTGAAGTATCTGTAGGACACACAGTAGATAGAGTGTTTGTGATGTATCTGTAGGACACGTAGTAGATAGAGTGTTTGTGATGTAACTGTATTACACTTAGTAGTAGAGTGTTTGTGATGTAGCTGTATTACACATAGTAGATAGAGTGTTTGTGATGTATCTGTAGGACACATAGTAGATAGAGTGTTTGTGATGTATCTGTAGGACACGTAGTAGATAGTGTTTGTGATGTATCTGTAGGACACGTAGTAGATAGAGTGTTTGTGATGTATATCTAGGACACATAGTAGATAGAGTGTTTGTGATGTATATCTAGGACACATAGTAGATAGAGTGTTTGTGATGTATATCTAGGACACATAGTAGATAGAGTGTTTGTGATGTATATCTAGGACACATAGTAGATAGAGTGTTTGTGATGTATCTGTAGGACACATAGTAGATAGAGTGTTTGTGATGTATATCTAGGACACATAGTAGATAGAGTGTTTGTGATGTATATCTAGGACACATAGTAGATAGAGTGTTTGTGATGTATCTGTAAGACACTTAGTAGATAGAGTGTTTGTGATGTATATCTAGGACACAGAGTAGATAGACTTTTTGTGATGTATCTGTACGACACTTAGTAGATAGAGTGTTTGTGATGTACCTGTAGGACACTTAGTAGATAAAGTGTTTGTGATGTATATCTAGGACACATAGTAGATAGAGTGTTTGTGATGTATATCTAGGACACATAGTAGATAGAGTGTTTGTGATGTATCTGTAGGACACATAGTAGATAGAGTGTTTGTGATGTATATCTAGGACACATAGTAGATAGAGTGTTATTGATGTATATCTAGGACGCATAGTAGATAGAGTGTTTGTGATGTATCTGTACGACACTTAGTAGATAGAGTGTTTGTGATGTATATCTAGGACACATAGTAGATAGAGTGTTTGTGATGTATCTGTACGACACTTAGTAGATAGAGTGTTTGTGATGTACCTGTAGGACACTTAGTAGATAAAGTGTTTGTGATGTATATCTAGGACACATAGTAGATAGAGTTTTTGTGATGTATATCTAGGACACATAGTAGATAGAGTGTTTGTGATGTATCTGTAGGACACATAGTAGATAGAGTGTTTGTGAAGTATCTGTAGGACACATAGTAGATAGAGTGTTTGTGATGTATCTGTAGGACACGTAGTAGATAGAGTGTTTGTGATGTAACTGTATTACACATAGTAGATAGAGTGTTTGTGATGTATCTGTAGGACACATAGTAGATAGAGTGTTTGTGATGTAGCTGCACGACACATAGTAGATGGAGTGTTTGTGATGTAGCTGTAGGACACTTAGTAGATAGAGTGTTTGTGATGTATCTGTAGGAGACGTAGTAGATAGAGTGTTTGTGATGTAACTGTAGGACACGTAGTAGATAGAGTGTTTGTGATGTATCTGTAGGACACATAGTAGAGAGAGTGTTTGTGATGTAGCTGTAGGACACATAGTACATAGAGTGTTTGTGATGTATATATAGGACACATAGTAGATAGAGTGTTTGTGATGTATCTGTAGGACACTTAGTAGATAGAGTGTTTGTGATGTATATCTAGGACACATAGTAGATAGAGTGTTTGTGATGTATCTGTACGACACATAGTAGATAGAGTGTTTGTGATGTAACTGTAGGACACGTAGTAGATAGAGTGTTTGTGATGTATCTGTACGACACATACAAGATAGAGTGTTTGTGATGTAGCTGTACGACACTTAGTAGATAGAGTGTTTGTGATGTAACTGTAGGACACGTAGTAGATAGAGTGTTTGTGATGTATCTGTACCACACATAGTAGATAGCGTGTTTGTGATGTAGCTGTACGACACTTAGTAGATAGAGTGTTTGTGATGTAACTGTAGGACACTTAGTAGATAGAGTGTTTGTGATGTATATCTAGGACACATAGTAGATAGAGTGTTTGTGATGTATCTGTAATACACATAGTAGATAGAGTGTTTGTGATGTATCTGTAGGACACGTAGTAGATAGAGTGTTTGTGATGTAACTCTATTACACATAGTAGATAGAGTGTTTGTGATGTAGCTGTATTACACATAGTATATAGAGTGTTTGTGATGTATCTGTAGGACACATAGTAGATAGAGTGTTTGTGATGTATCTGTAGGACACCTAGTAGAGAGAGTGTTTGTGATGTATATCTAGGACACATAGTAGATAGAGTGTTTGTGATGTATATCTAGGACACATAGTAGATAGAGTGTTTGTGAAGTATATCTAGGACACATAGTAGATAGGGTGTTTGTGATGTATATCTAGGACACATAGTAGATAGAGTGTTTGTGATGTATCTGTACGACACATAGTAGATAGAGTGTTTGTGATGTAACTGTAGGACACGTAGTAGATAGAGTGTTTGTGATGTAGCTGTAGGAAACTTAGTAGATAGAGTGTTTGTGATGTATCTGTACGACACTTAGTAGATAGAGTGTTTGTGATGTATCTGTAGGACACATAGTAGATAGAGTGTTTGTGATGTAGCTGTAGGACACTTAGTAGATAGAGTGTTTGTGATGTATCTGTACGATACTTAGTAGATAGAGTGTTTGTGATGCAGCTGTAGGACACGTAGTAGATAGAGTGTATGTGATGTAGCTGTAGGACACATAGTAGATAGAGTGTTTGTGATGTAGCTGTAGGACACGTAGTAAATAGAGTATTTGTGATGTATCTGTAGGACACTTAGTAGATAGAGTGTTTGCGATGTATATCTAGGACACATAGTAGATAGAGTGTTTGTGACGTATCTGTACGACACTTAGTAGATAGAGTGTTTGTGATGTAACTGTAGGACACGTACTAGATAGAGTGTTTGTGATGTAACTGTAGGACACTTAGTAGATAGAGTGTTTGTGATGTAGCTGTAGGACACATAGTAAATAGAGTGTTTGTGATGTATATCTAGGGCAAGTAGTAGATAGAGTGTTTGTGAAGTAGCTGTAGGACACATAGTAGATAGGGTGTTTGTGATGTAGCTGTAGGACACATAGTAGATAGAGTGTTTGTGATGTAGCTGTAGGACACGTAGTAGATGGAGTGTATGTGATGTATCTGTACGACACTTAGTAGATAGAGTGTTTGTGATGTATCTGTAGGACACGTAGTAGATAGAGTGTTTGTGATGTAACTGTAGGACACTTAGTAGATAGAGTGTTTGTGATGTAGCTGTAGGACACATAGTAGATAGTGTGTTTGTGATGTAGCTGCACGAAACATAGTAGATGGAGTTCTTGTGATGTAGCTGTAGGACACTTAGTAGATAGAGTGTTTGTGATGTATCTGTATTACACATAGTAGATAGTGTGTTTGTGATGTAGCTGTAGGACACGTAGTAGATAGAGTGTTTGTGATGTAGCTGTAGGACACATAGTAGATAGAGTGTTTGTGATGTAGCTGTAGGACACGTAGTAGATAGAGTGTTTGTGATGTATCTGTAGGACACATAGTAGATAGAGTGTTTGTGATGTATATCTAGTACACATAGTAGATAGAGTGTTTGTGATGTATATCTAGGACATATAGTAGATAGAGTGTTTGTGATGTAGCTTTAGGACACATAGTAGATAGAGTGTTTGTGATGTAACTGTAGGACACATAGTAGATAGAGTGTTTGTGATGTAGCTGTAGGACACATAGTAGATAGAGTGTTTGTGATGTATATCTAGGAGACAGAGTAGATAGAGTGTTTGTGATGTAGCTGTAGGACACGTAGTAGATAGAGTATTTGTGATGTAGCTGTAGGACACATAGTAGATAGAGTGCTTGTGATGTATATCTAGTACACATAGTAGATAGAGTGTTTGAGATGTATATCTAGTACACATAGTAGATAGAGTGTTTGTGATGTATATCTAGGACACATAGTAGATAGAGTGTTTGTGATGTATATCTAGGAGACAGAGTAGATAGAGTGTTTGTGATGTAGCTGTAGGACACGTAGTAGATAGAGTATTTGTGATGTAGCTGTAGGACACATAGTAGATAGAGTGTTTGTGATGTATATCTATTACACATAGTAGATAGAGTGTTTGTGATGTATATCTAGGACAGATAGTAGACAGAGTGTTTGTGATGTAGCTTTAGGACACATAGTAGATACAGTGTTTGTGATGTAACTGTAGGACACATAGTAGATAGAGTGTTTGTGATGTAACTGTAGGACACATAGTAGATAGAGTGTTTGTGATGTATCTGTAGGACGCATAGTAGATAGAGTGTTTGTGATGTATCTGTAGGACACATAGTAGATAGAGTGTTTGTGAAGTAACTGTAGGACACATAGTAGATAGAGTGTTTGTGATGTAACTGTAGGACACATAGTAGATAGAGTGTTTGTGATGTATCTGTAGGACACATAGTAGATAGTGTGTTTGTGATGCAGCTGTATTACACCTAGTAGATAGAGTGTTTTTGATGTAGCTGTATTACACCTAGTAGATAGAGTGCTTGTGATGTATCTGTAGGACACATAATAGATAGAGTGTTTGTGATGTAGCTGTATTACACCTAGTAGATAGAGTGCTTGTGATGTATCTGTAGGACACGTAGTAGATAGAGTGTTTGTGAAGCAGCTGTATTACACCTTGTAGATAGAGTGTTTCTGATGTAGCTGTATTACACCTTGTAGATAGAGTGTTTGTGATGTAGCTGTATTACACCTAGTAGATAGAGTTTTTGTGATGTAGCTGTATTACACCTAGTAGATAGAGTTTTTGTGATGTAGCTGTAGGACACATAGTAGATAGATTGTTTGTGATGTAGCTGTAGGACACATACTAGATAGAGTGCTTGTGATGCATCTGTAGGACACATAGTAGATAGAGTGTTTGTGATGTAGCTGTAGGACACATAGTAGATAGAGTGTTTGTGATGTAGCTGTAGGACACATAGTAGATAGAGTGTTTGTGATGTAGCTGTAGGACACATAGTAGATAGAGTGCTTGTGATGTATCTGTAGGACACATAGTAGATAGAGTGCTTGTGATGTATCTGTAGGACACGTAGTAGATAGAGTGTTTGTGATGTAGCTGTAGGACACGTAGTAGATAGAGTGTTTGTGATGTAGCTGTATTACACCTTGTAGGTAGAGTGTTTGTGATGTATATCTAGGACACATAGTAGATAGAGTGTTTGTGATGTATCTGTAGGACACATAGTAGATAGAGTGTTTGTGATGTAGCTGTATTACACCTAGTAGATAGAGTGCTTGTGATGTATCTGTATTACACCTAGTAGATAGAGTGTTTGTGATGTATCTGTAGGACACGTAGTAGATAGAGTGTTTGTGATGCAACTGTATTACACCTAGTAGATAGAGTGTTTGTGATGTAGCTGTAGGACACATAGTAGATAGAGTGTTTGTGATGTAGCTGTAGGACACATAGTAGATGGAGTGCTTGTGATGTATCTGTAGGACACGTAGTAGATAGAGTGTTTGTGATGTATCTGTAGGACACGTAGTAGATAGAGTGTTTGTGATGTAGCTGTATTACACCTAGTAGATAGAGTGCTTGTGATGTATCTGTATTACACCTGGTAGATAGAGTGTTTGTGATGTATCTGTAGGACACCTAGTAGATAGAGTGTTTGTGATGTAACTGTATTACACCTAGTAGATAGAGTGTTTGTGATGTAGCTGTAGGACACATAGTAGATAGAGTGTTTGTGATGTAGCTGTAGGACACATAGTAGATGGAGTGTTTGTGATGTAGCTGTAGGACACATAGTAGATAGAGTGTTTGTGATGTATCTGTAGGACACGTAGTAGATAGAGTGTTTGTGATGTATCTGTAGGACACGTAGTAGATTGAGTGTTTGTGATGTATCTGTATTACACCTAGTAGATAGAGTGTTTGTGATGTAGCTGTATTACACCTAGTAGATAGAGTGTTTGTGATGTATCTGTAGGACACGTAGTAGATAGAGTGTTTGTGATGTATATCTAGGACACATAGTAGATAGAGTGTTTGTGATGTATCTGTAGGACACGTAGTAGATAGAGTGTTTGTGATGTAGCTGTATTTCACATAGTAGATAGAGTGTTTGTGATGTAGCTGTATAACACCTAGTAGATAGAGTGTTTGTGATGTAGCTGTATTACACGTAGTAGATAGAGTGTTTGTGATGTAGCTGTATTACACCTAGTAGATAGAGTGTTTGTGATGTAGCTGTATTACACGTAGTAGATAGAGTGTTTGTGAGGTATATGTAGGACACATAGTAGATAGAGTGTTTGTGATGTAACTGTATTACACCTAGTAGATAGAGTGTTTGTGATGTAGCTGTATTACACCTAGTAGATAGAGTGTTTGTGATGTAGCTGTAGGACACATAGTAGATAGAGTTTTTGTGATGTATATCTAGGACACATAGTAGATAGAGTGTTTGTGATGTATCTGTAGGACACGTAGTAGATAGAGTGTTTGTGATGTAGCTGTAGGACACATAGTAGATAGAGTGTTTGTGATGTAGCTGTATTACACCTAGTAGATAGAGTGCTTGTGATGTATCTGTATTACACCTAGTAGATAGAGTGTTTGTGATGTATCTGCGGGACACGTAGTAGATAGAGTGTTTGTGATGTAACTGTATTACACCTAGTAGATAGAGTGTTTGTGATGTAGCTGTAGGACACATAGTAGATAGAGTGTTTGTGATGTAGCTGTAGGACACATAGTAGATGGAGTGCTCGTGATGTATCTGTAGGACACGTAGTAGATAGAGTGTTTGTGATGTATCTGTCGGACACGTAGTAGATAGAGTGTTTGTGATGTAGCTGTATTACACCTAGTAGATAGAGTGCTTGTGATGTATCTGTATTACACCTAGTAGATAGAGTGTTTGTGATGTATCTGTAGGACACGTAGTAGATAGAGTGTTTGTGATGTAACTGTATTACACCTAGTAGATAGAGTGTTTGTGATGTAGCTGTATTACACATAGTAGATAGAGTGTTTGTGATGTAGCTGTATTACACCTAGTAGATAGAGTGTTTGTGATGTAGCTGTATTACACGTAGTAGATAGAGTGTTTGTGATGTATATCTAGGACACATAGTAGATAGAGTGTCTGTGATGTATCTGTAGGACACGTAGACATAGACTGTTTGTGATGTAGCTGTATTACACCTAGTAGATAGAGTGTTTGTGATGTATTTGTAGGACACGTAGTAGATAGAGTGTTTGTGATGTAGCTGTAGGACACATAGTAGATAGAGTGTTTGTGATGTATCTGTATTACACCTAGTAGATAGAGTGTTTGTGATGTATATCTAGGACACATAGTAGATAGAGTGTTTGTGATGTAGCTGTAGGACACGTAGTAGATAGAGTGTTTGTGATGTATCTGTAGGACACATAGTAGATAGAGTGTTTGTGATGTAACTGTAGGACACATAGTAGATAGAGTGTTTGTGATGTATCTGTAGGACACGTAGTAGATAGAGTGTTTGTGATGTATCTGTAGGACACATAGTAGATAGAGTGTTTGTGATGTATATCTAGGACACATAGTAGATAGAGTGTTTGTGATGTAACTGTACGACACATAGTAGATAGAGTGTTTGTGATGTATCTGTATTACACATAGTAGATAGAGTGTTTGTGATGTAGCTGTACGACACATAGTAGATAGAGTGTTTGTGATGTATATCTAGGACACATAGTAGATAGAGTGTTTGTGATGTAACTGTACGACACATAGTAGATAGAGTGTTTGTGATGTAGCTGTACGACACATAGTAGATAGAGTGTTTGTGATGTATATCTAGGACACATAGTAGATAGAGTGTTTGTGATGTAGCTGTACGACACATAGTAGATAGAGTGTTTGTGATGTATATCTAGGACACATAGTAGATAGAGTGTTTGTGATGTAACTGTACGATACATAGTAGATAGAGTGTTTGTGATGTAGCTGTACGACACATAGTAGATAGAGTGTTTGTGATGTATATCTAGGACACATAGTAGATAGAGTGTTTGTGATGTAGCTGTAGGACACATAGTAGATAGAGTGTTACGATGTATATCTAGGACACATAGTAGATAGAGTGTTTGTGGTGTATCTGTAGGATACGTAGTAGAGAGAGTGTTTGTGATGTATATCTAGGACACATAGTAGATAGAGTGTTTGTGATGTATATCTAGGACACATAGTAGATAGAGTGTTTGTGATGTATATCTAGGACACATAGTAGATAGAGTGTTTGTGATGTATCTGTAGGACATGTAGTAGATAGAGTGTTTGTGATGTATCTGTATTACACATAGTAGATAGAGTGTTTGTGATGTATCTGTATTACACATAGTAGATAGAGTGTTTGTGATGTATCTGTAGGACACGTAGTAGATAGAGTGTTTGTGATGTATATCTAGGACACATAGTAGATAGAGTGTTTGTGATGTATCTGTAGGACACGTAGTAGATAGAGTGTTTGTGATGTATCTGTAGGACACGTAGTAGATAGAGTGTTTGTGATGTATATCTAGGACACATAGTAGATAGAGTGTTTGTGATGTATATCTAGGACACATAGTAGATAGAGTGTTTGTGATGTATATCTAGGACACATAGTAGATAGAGTGTTTGTGATGTATATCTAGGACACATAGTAGATAGAGTGTTTGTGATGTATCTGTAGGACATGTAGTAGATAGAGTGTTTGTGATGTATCTGTATTACACATAGTAGATAGAGTGTTTGTGATGTATCTGTATTACACATAGTAGATAGAGTGTTTGTGATGTATCTGTAGGACACGTAGTAGATAGAGTGTTTGTGATGTATATCTAGGACACATAGTAGATAGAGTGTTTGTGATGTATCTGTAGGACACGTAGTAGATAGAGTGTTTGTGATGTATCTGTAGGACACGTAGTAGATAGAGTGTTTGTGATGTATATCTAGGACACCTAGTAGATAGAGTGTTTGTGATGTATATCTAGGACACATAGTAGATAGAGTGTTTGTGATGTATATCTAGGACACATAGTAGATAGAGTGTTTGTGAAGTATCTGTAGGACACATAGTAGATAGAGTGTTTGTGATGTATATCTAGGACACATAGTAGATAGTGTGTTTGTGATGTATCTGTAGGACACGTAGTAGATAGAGTGTTTGTGATGTAGCTGTATTACACATAGTAGATAGAGTGTTTGTGATGTAGCTGTAGGGCACATAGTAGATAGAGTGTTTGTGATGTATATCTAGGACACATAGTAGATAGAGTGTTTGCGATGTATCTGTAGGACACGTAGTAGATAGTGTTTGTGATGTATCTGTAGGACATGTAGTAGATAGAGTGTTTGTGATGTATCTGTATTACACATAGTAGATAGAGTGTTTGTGAAGTATCTGTAGGACACATAGTAGATAGAGTGTTTGTGATGTATATCTAGGACACATAGTAGATAGAGTGTTTGTGATGTATCTGTAGGACACGTAGTAGATAGTGTTTGTGATGTATCTGTTGGACACCTAGTAGATAAAGTGTTTGTGATGTATCTTTACGACACTTAGTAGATAGAGTGTTTGTGATGTATATCAAGGACACATAGTAGATAGAGTGTTTGTGATGTATATCTAGGACACATAGTAGATAGAGTGTTTGTGATGTATCTGTAGGACATGTAGTAGATAGAGTGTTTGTGATGTACCTGTAGGACACTTAGTAGATAAAGTGTTTGTGATGTATGTCTAGGACACATAGTACATAGAGTGTTTGTGATGTAGCTGTATTACACCTAGTAGATAGAGTGTTTGTGATGTATCTTTACGACACTTAGTAGATAGAGTGTTTGTGATGTATATCTAGGACACGTAGTAGATAGAATATTTGTGATGTATCTGTACGACAGGTAGTAGATAGAGTGTTTGTGATGTATCTGTATTACACATAGTAGATAGAGTGTTTGTGAAGTATCTGTAGGACACATAGTAGATAGAGTGTTTGTGATGTATCTGTAGGACACGTAGTAGATAGAGTGTTTGTGATGTAACTGTATTACACATAGTAGATAGAGTGTTTGTGATGTATATCTAGGACACATAGTAGATAGAGTGTTTGTGATGTAGCTGTAGGACACCTAGTAGATAGAGTGTTTGTGATGTATCTGTATTTCACGTAGTAGATAGAGTGTTTGTGATGTAGCTGTAGGACACATAGTAGATAGTGTGTTTGTGATGTAGCTGTAGGACACGTAGTAGATAGAGTGTTTGTGATGTAGCTGTATTACACCTAGTAGATAGAGTGTTTGTGATGTATATCTAGGACACATAGTAGATAGAGTGTTTGTGATGCAGCTGTAGGACACATAGTAGATAGAGTGTTTGTGATGTATCTGTAGGGCACCTAGTAGATAGAGTGTTTGTGATGTATATCTAGGACACATAGTAGATAGAGTGTTTGTGATGTAGGTGTAGGACACATTGTGGATAGAGTGTTTGTGATGTAGCTGTAGGACACATAGTAGATAGAGTGTTTGTGATGTATCTGTAGGACACATAGTAGATGGAGTGTTTGTGATGTATATCTAGGACACATAGTAGATAGAGTGTTTGTGATGTATATCTAGGACACATAGTAGATGGAGTGTTTGTGATGTAACTGTATTACACATAGTAGATAGAGTGTTTGTGATGTATATCTAGGACACATAGTAGATAGAGTGTTTGTGATGTAGCTGTAGGACACCTAGTAGATAGAGTGTTTGTGAAGTATCTGTATTTCACGTAGTAGATAGAGTGTTTGTGATGTATGTCTAGGACACTTAGTAGATAGAGTGTTTGTGATGTATCTGTAGGACACGTAGTAGATAGAGTGTTTGTGATGTAACTGTATTACACATAGTAGATAGAGTGTTTGTGATGTATATCTAGGACACTTAGTAGATAGAGTGTTTGTGATTTATCTGTAGGACACATAGTAGATAGAGTGTTTGTGATGTATATCTAGGACACATAGTAGATAGAGTGTTTGTGATGTATATCTAGGACACTTAGTAGATAGAGTGTTTGTGATGTATCTGTAGGACACATAGTAGATAGAGTGTTTGTGATGTATCTGTAGGACACGTAGTAGATAGTGTTTGTGATGTATCTGTAGGACACATAGTAGATAGAGTGTTTGTGATGTATATCTAGGACACATAGTAGATAGAGTGTTTGTGATGTATATCTAGGACACATAGTAGATAGAGTGTTTGTGATGTATCTGTAGGATATGTAGTAGATAGAGTGTTTGTGATGTATGTGTAGGACATGTAGTAGATAGAGTGTTTGTGATGTATCTGTATTACACATAGTAGATAGAGTGTTTGTGAAGTATCTGTAGGACACATAGTAGATAGAGTGTTTGTGATGTATCTGTAGGACACGTAGTAGATAGAGTGTTTGTGATGTAACTGTAGGACACGTAGTAGATAGAGTGTTTGTGATGTAACTGTATTACACATAGTAGATAGAGTGTTTGTGATGTATATCTAGGACACATAGTAGATAGAGTGTTTGTGATGTAGCTGTAGGACACCTAGTAGATAGAGTGTTTGTGAAGTATCTGTATTTCACGTAGTAGATAGAGTGTTTGTGATGTAGCTGTAGGACACATAGTAGATAGTGTGTTTGTGATGTAGCTGTAGGACACGTAGTAGATAGAGTGTTTGTGATGTAGCTGTATTACACCTAGTAGATAGAGTGTTTGTGATGTATATCTAGGACACATAGTAGATAGAGTGTTTGTGATGCAGCTGTAGGACACATAGTAGATAGAGTGTTTGTGATGTATCTGTAGGGCACCTAGTAGATAGAGTGTTTGTGATGTATATCTAGGACACATAGTAGATAGAGTGTTTGTGATGTAGGTGTAGGACACATTGTGGATAGAGTGTTTGTGATGTAGCTGTAGGACACATAGTAGATAGAGTGTTTGTGATGTATCTGTAGGACACATAGTAGATGGAGTGTTTGTGATGTATATCTAGGACACATAGTAGATAGAGTGTTTGTGATGTATATCTAGGACACATAGTAGATGGAGTGTTTGTGATGTATATCTAGGACACGTAGTAGATAGAGTGTTTGTGATGTATATCTAGGACACATAGTAGATAGAGTGTTTGTGATGTATCTGTAGGACACGTAGTAGATAGAGTGTTTGTGATGTAACTGTATTACACATAGTAGATAGAGTGTTTGTGATGTATGTCTAGGACACTTAGTAGATAGAGTGTTTGTGATGTATCTGTAGGACACGTAGTAGATAGAGTGTTTGTGATGTATCTGTAGGACACGTAGTAGATAGAGTGTTTGTGATGTATCTGTACGACACATAGTAGATAGAGTGTTTGTGATGTATATCTAGGACACATAGTAGATAGAGTGTTTGTGATGTATCTGTAGGAAACGTAGTAGATAGAGTGTTTGTGATGTATCTGTAGGACACGTAGTAGATAGAGTGTTTGTGATGTAGCTGTAGGACACATAGTAGATAGAGTGTTTGTGATGTATCTGTATTACACCTAGTAGATAGAGTGTTTGTGATGTATATCTAGGACACATAGTAGATAGAGTGTTTGTGATGTAGCTGTAGGACACGTAGTAGATAGAGTGTTTGTGATGTATCTGTAGGACACATAGTAGATAGAGTGTTTGTGATGTAACTGTAGGACACATAGTAGATAGAGTGTTTGTGATGTATCTGTAGGACACGTAGTAGATAGAGTGTTTGTGATGTATCTGTCGGACACATAGTAGATAGAGTGTTTGTGATGTAACTGTACGACACATAGTAGATAGAGTGTTTGTGATGTATCTGTATTACACCTAGTAGATAGAGTGTTTGTGATGTAGCTGTATTACACCTAGTAGGTAGAGTGTTTGTGATGTATATCTAGGACACATAGTAGATAGAGTGTTTGTGATGTAGCGGTAGGACACTTAGTAGATAGAGTGTTTGTGATGTAGCTGTATTACACCTAGTAGATAGAGTGTTTGTGATGTATATCTAGGACACATAGTAGATAGAGTGTTTGTGATGTAGCTGTAGGACACGTAGTAGATGGAGTGTTTGTGATGTATCTGTAGGGCACATAGTAGATAGAGTGTTTGTGATGTATCTGTAGGACACGTAGTAGATAGAGTGTTTGTGATGTATCTGTAGGACACATAGTAGATAGAGTGTTTGTGATGTATATCTAGGACACATAGTAGATAGGGTGTTTGTGATGTAACTGTACGACACATAGTAGATAGAGTGTTTGTGATGTATCTGTATTACACATAGTAGATAGAGTGTTTGTGATGTAGCTGTACGACACATAGTAGATAGAGTGTTTGTGATGTATATCTAGGACACATAGTAGATAGAGCGTATGTGATGTAACTGTACGACACATAGTAGATGGAGTGTTTGTGATGTAGCTGTACGACACATAGTAGATAAAGTGTTTGTGATGTATATCTAGGACACATAGTAGATAGAGTGTTTGTGATGTAGCTGTACGACACATAGTAGATAGAGTGTTTGTGATGTATATCTAGGACACATAGTAGATAGAGTGTTTGTGATGTAACTGTACGACACATAGTAGATAGAGTGTTTGTGATGTAGCTGTACGACACATAGTAGATAGAGTGTTTGTGATGTATATCTAGGACACATAGTAGATAGAGTGTTTGTGATGTAGCTGTAGGACACATAGTAGATAGAGTGTTACGATGTATATCTAGGACACATAGTAGATAGAGTGTTTGTTGTGTATCTGTAGGACACGTACCAGATAGAGTGTTTGTGATGTATATCTAGGACACATAGTAGATAGAGTGTTTGTGATGTATCTGTATTACACATAGTAGATAGAGTGTTTGTGATGTATCTGTAGGACACGTAGTAGATAGAGTGTTTGTGATGTATATCTAGGACACATAGTAGATAGAGTGTTTGTGATGTATCTGTAGGACACATAGTAGATAGAGTGTTTGTGATGTATCTGTATTACACATAGTAGATAGAGTGTTTGTGATGTATCTGTAGGACACGTAGTAGATAGAGTGTTTGTGATGTATATCTAGGACACATAGTAGATAGAGTGTTTGTGATGTATCTGTAGGACACGTAGTAGATAGAGTGTTTGTGATGTATCTGTAGGACACGTAGTAGATAGAGTGTTTGTGATGTATATCTAGGACACATAGTAGATAGAGTGTTTGTGATGTATATCTAGGACACATAGTAGATAGAGTGTTTGTGATGTATATCTAGGACACATAGTAGATAGAGTGTTTGTGATGTATATCTAGGACACATAGTAGATAGAGTGTTTGTGATGTATCTGTATTACACATAGTAGATAGAGTGTTTGTGATGTATATCTGGGACACATAGTAGATAGAGTGTTTGTGATGTATATCTAGGACACATAGTAGATAGAGTGTTTGTGATGTATCTGTATTACACATAGTAGATAGAGTGTTTTTGATGTATCTGTAGGACACGTAGTAGATAGAGTCTTTGTGATGTATATCTAGGACACATAGTAGATAGAGTGTTTGTGATGTATCTGTAGGACACGTAGTAGATAGAGTGTTTGTGATGTAGCTGTATTACACGTAGTAGATAGAGTGTTTGTGATGTATCTGTATTACACGTAGTAGATAGAGTGTTTGTGATGTAGCTGTAGGACACGTAGTAGATAGAGTGTTTGTGATGTAGCTGTATTACACATAGTAGATAGAGTGTTTGTGATGTATCTGTAGGACACGTAGTAGATAGAGTGTTTTTGATGTAGCTGTATTACTCATAGTAGATAGAGTGTTTGTGATGTATCTGTAGGACACGTAGTAGATAGAGTGTTTGTGATGTATATCTAGGACACATAGTGGATAGAGTGTTTGTGATGTATATCTAGGACACATAGTAGATAGAGTGTTTGCGATGTATCTGTAGGACACGTAGTAGATAGAATGTTTGTGATGTATCTGTAGGACACGTAGTAGATAGAGTGTTTGGGATGTATCTGTAGGACACATAGTAGATAGAGTGTTTGTGATGTATATCTAGGACACATAGTAGATAGAGTGTTTGTGATGTATCTGTAGGACACGTAGTAGATAGAGTGTTTGTGATGTATCTGTAGGACACGTAGTAGATAGAGTGTTTGTGATGTATATCTATGACACATAGTAGATAGAGTGTTTGTGATGTATATCTAGGACACATAGTAGATAGAGTGTTTGTGATGTAGCTGTAGGACACATAGTAGATAGAGGGTTTGTGATGTATCTGTAGGGCACCTAGTAGATAGAGTGTTTGTGATGTATATCTAGGACACATAGTAGATAGAGTGTTTGTGATGTAGGTGTAGGACACATTGTGGATAGAGTGTTTGTGATGTAGCTGTAGGACACATAGTAGATAGAGTGTTTGTGATGTATCTGTAGGACACATAGTAGATGGAGTGTTTGTGATGTATATCTATGACACATAGTAGATAGAGTGTTTGTGATGTATATCTAGGACACAGTAGATGGAGTGTTTGTGATGTATATCTAGGACACGTAGTAGATAGAGTGTTTGTGATGTATATCTAGGACGCATAGTAGATAGAGTGTTTGTGATGTATATCTAGGACACATAGTAGATAGAGTGTTTGTGATGTATCTGTAGGACACGTAGTAGATAGAGTGTTTGTGATGTAGCTGCACGACACATAGTAGATAGAGTGTTTGTGATGTAGCTGTATTACACCTAGTAGATAGAGTGTTTGTGATGTATCTTTACGACACTTAGTAGATAGAGTGTTTGTGATGTATATCTAGGACACATAGTAGATAGAGTGTTTGTGATGTATATCTAGGACACATAGTAGATAGAGTGTTTGTGATGTATCTGTAGGACATGTAGTAGATAGAGTGTTTGTGATGTATCTGTATTACACATAGTAGATAGAGTGTTTGTGAAGTATCTGTAGGACACATAGTAGATAGAGTGTTTGTGATGTATATCTAGGACACATAGTAGATAGAGTGTTTGTGATGTATCTGTAGGACACGTAGTAGATAGAGTGTTTGTGATGTAGCTGTATTACACATAGTAGATAGAGTGTTTGTGATGTAGCTGTAGGACACATAGTAGATAGAGTGTTTGTGATGTATATCTAGGACACATAGTAGATAGAGTGTTTGCGATGTATCTGTAGGACACGTAGTAGATAGTGTTTGTGATGTATCTGTAGGACATGTAGTAGATAGAGTGTTTGTGATGTATCTGTATTACACATAGTAGATAGAGTGTTTGTGAAGTATCTGTAGGACACATAGTAGATAGAGTGTTTGTGATGTATATCTAGGACACATAGTAGATAGAGTGTTTGTGATGTATCTGTAGGACACGTAGTAGATAGTGTTTGTGATGTATCTGTTGGACACCTAGTAGATAAAGTGTTTGTGATGTATCTTTACGACACTTAGTAGATAGAGTGTTTGTGATGTATATCAAGGACACATAGTAGATAGAGTGTTTGTGATGTATATCTAGGACACATAGTAGATAGAGTGTTTGTGATGTATCTGTAGGACATGTAGTAGATAGAGTGTTTGTGATGTACCTGTAGGACACTTAGTAGATAAAGTGTTTGTGATGTATATCTAGGACACATAGTAGATAGAGTGTTTGTGATGTAGCTGTATTACACCTAGTAGATAGAGTGTTTGTGATGTATCTTTACGACACTTAGTAGATAGAGTGTTTGTGATGTATATCTAGGACACGTAGTAGATAGAATATTTGTGATGTATCTGTACGACATGTAGTAGATAGAGTGTTTGTGATGTATCTGTATTACACATAGTAGATAGAGTGTTTGTGAAGTATCTGTAGGACACATAGTAGATAGAGTGTTTGTGATGTATCTGTAGGACACGTAGTATATAGAGTGTTTGTGATGTAACTGTATTACACATAGTAGATAGAGTGTTTGTGATGTATATCTAGGACACATAGTAGATAGAGTGTTTGTGATGTAGCTGTAGGACACCTAGTAGATAGAGTGTTTGTGATGTATCTGTATTTCACGTAGTAGATAGAGTGTTTGTGATGTAGCTGTGGGACACATAGTAGATAGTGTGTTTGTGATGTAGCTGTAGGACACGTAGTAGATAGAGTGTTTGTGATGTAGCTGTATTACACCTAGTAGATAGAGTGTTTGTGATGTATATCTAGGACACATAGTAGATAGAGTGTTTGTGATGCAGCTGTAGGACACATAGTAGATAGAGTGTTTGTGATGTATCTGTAGGGCACCTAGTAGATAGAGTGTTTGTGATGTATATCTAGGACACATAGTAGATAGAGTGTTTGTGATGTAGGTGTAGGACACATTGTGGATAGAGTGTTTGTGATGTAGCTGTAGGACACATAGTAGATAGAGTGTTTGTGATGTATCTGTAGGACACATAGTAGATGGAGTGTTTGTGATGTATATCTAGGACACATAGTAGATAGAGTGTTTGTGATGTATATCTAGGACACATAGTAGATGGAGTGTTTGTGATGTATATCTAGGACACGTAGTAGATAGAGTGTTTGTGATGTATATCTAGGACACATAGCAGATAGAGTGTTTGTGATGTATCTGTAGGACACGTAGTAGATAGAGTGTTTGTGATGTAACTGTATTACACATAGTAGATAGAGTGTTTGTGATGTATATCTAGGACACTTAGTAGATAGAGTGTTTGTGATGTATCTGTAGGACACATAGTAGATAGAGTGTTTGTGATGTATCTGTAGGACACGTAGTAGATAGTGTTTGTGATGTATCTGTAGGACACATAGTAGATAGAGTGTTTGTGATGTATATCTAGGACACATAGTAGATAGAGTGTTTGTGATGTATATCTAGGACACATAGTAGATAGAGTGTTTGTGATGTATCTGTAGGATATGTAGTAGATAGAGTGTTTGTGATGTATCTGTAGGACATGTAGTAGATAGAGTGTTTGTGATGTATCTGTATTACACATAGTAGATAGAGTGTTTGTGAAGTATCTGTAGGACACATAGTAGATAGAGTGTTTGTGATGTATCTGTAGGACACGTAGTAGATAGAGTGTTTGTGATGTAACTGTAGGACACGTAGTAGATAGAGTGTTTGTGATGTAACTGTATTACACATAGTAGATAGAGTGTTTGTGATGTATATCTAGGACACATAGTAGATAGAGTGTTTGTGATGTAGCTGTAGGACACCTAGTAGATAGAGTGTTTGTGATGTATCTGTATTTCACGTAGTAGATAGAGTGTTTGTGATGTAGCTGTAGGACACATAGTAGATAGTGTGTTTGTGATGTAGCTGTAGGACACGTAGTAGATAGAGTGTTTGTGATGTAGCTGTATTACACCTAGTAGATAGAGTGTTTGTGATGTATATCTAGGACACATAGTAGATAGAGTGTTTGTGATGCAGCTGTAGGACACATAGTAGATAGAGTGTTTGTGATGTATCTGTAGGGCACCTAGTAGATAGAGTGTTTGTGATGTATATCTAGGACACATAGTAGATAGAGTGTTTGTGATGTAGGTGTAGGACACATTGTGGATAGAGTGTTTGTGATGTAGCTGTAGGACACATAGTAGATAGAGTGTTTGTGATGTATCTGTAGGACACATAGTAGATGGAGTGTTTGTGATGTATATCTAGGACACATAGTAGATAGAGTGTTTGTGATGTATATCTAGGACACATAGTAGATGGAGTGTTTGTGATGTATATCTAGGACACGTAGTAGATAGAGTGTTTGTGATGTATATCTAGGACGCATAGTAGATAGAGTGTTTGTGATGTATATCTAGGACACATAGTAGATAGAGTGTTTGTGATGAATCTGTAGGACACGTAGTAGATAGAGTGTTTGTGATGTAGCTGCACGACACATAGTAGATAGAGTGTTTGTGATGTAGCTGTATTACACCTAGTAGATAGAGTGTTTGTGATGTATCTTTACGACACTTAGTAGATAGAGTGTTTGTGATGTATATCTAGGACACATAGTAGATAGAGTGTTTGTGATGTATATCTAGGACACATAGTAGATAGAGTGTTTGTGATGTATCTGTAGGACATGTAGTAGATAGAGTGTTTGTGATGTATCTGTATTACACATAGTAGATAGAGTGTTTGTGAAGTATCTGTAGGACACATAGTAGATAGAGTGTTTGTGATGTATATCTAGGACACATAGTAGATAGAGTGTTTGTGATGTATCTGTAGGACACGTAGTAGATAGAGTGTTTGTGATGTAGCTGTATTACACATAGTAGATAGAGTGTTTGTGATGTAGCTGTAGGGCACATAGTAGATAGAGTGTTTGTGATGTATATCTAGGACACATAGTAGATAGAGTGTTTGCGATGTATCTGTAGGACACGTAGTAGATAGTGTTTGTGATGTATCTGTAGGACATGTAGTAGATAGAGTGTTTGTGATGTATCTGTATTACACATAGTAGATAGAGTGTTTGTGAAGTATCTGTAGGACACATAGTAGATAGAGTGTTTGTGATGTATATC
The DNA here is from genome assembly GCF_040414725.1 of Anabrus simplex. NCBI lineage: Eukaryota > Metazoa > Arthropoda > Insecta > Orthoptera > Tettigoniidae > Anabrus > Anabrus simplex. The sequence continues at coordinate 105,284,793 of NC_090279.1, read as the reverse complement.
TAGGACACATAGTAGATAGAGTGTTTGTGATGTATCTGTAGGACACGTAGTAGATAGTGTTTGTGATGTATCTGTTGGACACCTAGTAGATAAAGTGTTTGTGATGTATCTTTACGACAATTAGTAGATAGAGTGTTTGTGATGTATATCAAGGACACATAGTAGATAGAGTGTTTGTGATGTATATCTAGGACACATAGTAGATAGAGTGTTTGTGATGTATCTGTAGGACATGTAGTAGATAGAGTGTTTGTGATGTACCTGTAGGACACTTAGTAGATAAAGTGTTTGTAATGTATATCTAGGACACATAGTAGATAGAGTGTTTGTGATGTAGCTGTATTACACCTAGTAGATAGAGTGTTTGTGATGTATCTTTACGACACTTAGTAGATAGAGTGTTTGTGATGTATATCTAGGACACGTAGTAGATAGAATATTTGTGATGTATCTGTACGACATGTAGTAGATAGAGTGTTTGTGATGTATCTGTATTACACATAGTAGATGGAGTGTTTGTGAAGTATCTGTAGGACACATAGTAGATAGAGTGTTTGTGATGTATCTGTAGGACACGTAGTAGATAGAGTGTTTGTGATGTAACTGTATTACACATAGTAGATAGAGTGTTTGTGATGTATATCTAGGACACATAGTAGATAGAGTGTTTGTGATGTAGCTGTAGGACACCTAGTAGATAGAGTGTTTGTGATGTATCTGTATTTCACGTAGTAGATAGAGTGTTTGTGATGTAGCTGTAGGACACATAGTAGATAGTGTGTTTGTGATGTAGCTGTAGGACACGTAGTAGATAGAGTGTTTGTGATGTAGCTGTATTACACCTAGTAGATAGAGTGTTTGTGATGTATATCGAGGACACATAGTAGATAGAGTGTTTGTGATGCAGCTGTAGGACACATAGTAGATAGAGTGTTTGTGATGTATCTGTAGGGCACCTAGTAGATAGAGTGTTTGTGATGTATATCTAGGACACATAGTAGATAGAGTGTTTGTGATGTAGGTGTAGGACACATTGTGGATAGAGTGTTTGTGATGTAGCTGTAGGACACATAGTAGATAGAGTGTTTGTGATGTATCTGTAGGACACATAGTAGATGGAGTGTTTGTGATGTATATCTAGGACACATAGTAGATAGAGTGTTTGTGATGTATATCTAGGACACATAGTAGATGGAGTGTTTGTGATGTATATCTAGGACACGTAGTAGATAGAGTGTTTGTGATGTATATCTAGGACACATAGCAGATAGAGTGTTTGTGATGTATCTGTAGGACACGTAGTAGATAGAGTGTTTGTGATGTAACTGTATTACACATAGTAGATAGAGTGTTTGTGATGTATATCTAGGACACTTAGTAGATAGAGTGTTTGTGATGTATCTGTAGGACACATAGTAGATAGAGTGTTTGTGATGTATCTGTAGGACACGTAGTAGATAGTGTTTGTGATGTATCTGTAGGACACATAGTAGATAGAGTGTTTGTGATGTATATCTAGGACACATAGTAGATAGAGTGTTTGTGATGTATATCTAGGACACATAGTAGATAGAGTGTTTGTGATGTATCTGTAGGATATGTAGTAGATAGAGTGTTTGTGATGTATCCGTAGGACATGTAGTAGATAGAGTGTTTGTGATGTATCTGTATTACACATAGTAGATAGAGTGTTTGTGAAGTATCTGTAGGACACATAGTAGATAGAGTGTTTGTGATGTATCTGTAGGACACGTAGTAGATAGAGTGTTTGTGATGTAACTGTAGGACACGTAGTAGATAGAGTGTTTGTGATGTAACTGTATTACACATAGTAGATAGAGTGTTTGTGATGTATATCTAGGACACATAGTAGATAGAGTGTTTGTGATGTAGCTGTAGGACACCTAGTAGATAGAGTGTTTGTGAAGTATCTGTATTTCACGTAGTAGATAGAGTGTTTGTGATGTAGCTGTAGGACACATAGTAGATAGTGTGTTTGTGATGTAGCTGTAGGACACGTAGTAGATAGAGTGTTTGTGATGTAGCTGTATTACACCTAGTAGATAGAGTGTTTGTGATGTATATCTATGACACATAGTAGATAGAGTGTTTGTGATGCAGCTGTAGCACACATAGTAGATAGAGTGTTTGTGATGTATCTGTAGGGCACCTAGTAGATAGAGTGTTTGTGATGTATCTGTAGGACACGTAGTAGATAGAGTGTTTGTGATGTAACTGTATTACACATAGTAGATAGAGTGTTTGTGATGTATATCTAGGACACATAGTAGATAGAGTGTTTGTGATGTAGCTGTAGGACACCTAGTAGATAGAGTGTTTGTGATGTATCTGTATTTCACGTAGTAGATAGAGTGTTTGTGATGTAGCTGTAGGACACATAGTAGATAGTGTGTTTGTGATGTAGCTGTAGGACACGTAGTAGATAGAGTGTTTGTGATGTAGCTGTATTACACCTAGTAGATAGAGTGTTTGTGATGTATATCTAGGACACATAGTAGATAGAGTGTTTGTGATGCAGCTGTAGGACACATAGTAGATAGAGTGTTTGTGATGTATCTGTAGGGCACCTAGTAGATAGAGTGTTTGTGATGTATATCTAGGACACATAGTAGATAGAGTGTTTGTGATGTAGGTGTAGGACACATTGTGGATAGAGTGTTTGTGATGTAGCTGTAGGACACATAGTAGATAGAGTGTTTGTGATGTATCTGTAGGACACATAGTAGATGGAGTGTTTGTGATGTATATCTAGGACACATAGTAGATAGAGAGTTTGTGATGTATATCTAGGACACATAGTAGATGGAGTGTTTGTGATGTATATCTAGGACACGTAGTAGATAGAGTGTTTGTGATGTATATCTAGGACACATAGTAGATAGAGTGTTTGTGATGTATCTGTAGGACACGTAGTAGATAGAGTGTTTGTGATGTAACTGTATTACACATAGTAGATAGAGTGTTTGTGATGTATGTCTAGGACACTTAGTAGATAGAGTGTTTGTGATGTATCTGTAGGACACATAGTAGATAGAGTGTTTGTGATGTATCTGTAGGACACGTAGTAGATAGTGTTTGTGATGTATCTGTAGGACACATAGTAGATAGAGTGTTTGTGATGTATATCTAGGACACATAGTAGATAGAGTGTTTGTGATGTATATCTAGGACACATAGTAGATAGAGTGTTTGTGATGTATCTGTAGGACATGTAGTAGATAGAGTGTTTGTGATGTATCTGTAGGACATGTAGTAGATAGAGTGTTTGTGATGTATCTGTATTACACATAGTAGATAGAGTGTTTGTGAAGTATCTGTAGGACACACAGTAGATAGAGTGTTTGTGATGTATCTGTAGGACACGTAGTAGATAGAGTGTTTGTGATGTAACTGTATTACACTTAGTAGTAGAGTGTTTGTGATGTAGCTGTATTACACATAGTAGATAGAGTGTTTGTGATGTATCTGTAGGACACATAGTAGATAGAGTGTTTGTGATGTATCTGTAGGACACGTAGTAGATAGTGTTTGTGATGTATCTGTAGGACACGTAGTAGATAGAGTGTTTGTGATGTATATCTAGGACACATAGTAGATAGAGTGTTTGTGATGTATATCTAGGACACATAGTAGATAGAGTGTTTGTGATGTATATCTAGGACACATAGTAGATAGAGTGTTTGTGATGTATATCTAGGACACATAGTAGATAGAGTGTTTGTGATGTATCTGTAGGACACATAGTAGATAGAGTGTTTGTGATGTATATCTAGGACACATAGTAGATAGAGTGTTTGTGATGTATATCTAGGACACATAGTAGATAGAGTGTTTGTGATGTATCTGTAAGACACTTAGTAGATAGAGTGTTTGTGATGTATATCTAGGACACAGAGTAGATAGACTTTTTGTGATGTATCTGTACGACACTTAGTAGATAGAGTGTTTGTGATGTACCTGTAGGACACTTAGTAGATAAAGTGTTTGTGATGTATATCTAGGACACATAGTAGATAGAGTGTTTGTGATGTATATCTAGGACACATAGTAGATAGAGTGTTTGTGATGTATCTGTAGGACACATAGTAGATAGAGTGTTTGTGATGTATATCTAGGACACATAGTAGATAGAGTGTTATTGATGTATATCTAGGACGCATAGTAGATAGAGTGTTTGTGATGTATCTGTACGACACTTAGTAGATAGAGTGTTTGTGATGTATATCTAGGACACATAGTAGATAGAGTGTTTGTGATGTATCTGTACGACACTTAGTAGATAGAGTGTTTGTGATGTACCTGTAGGACACTTAGTAGATAAAGTGTTTGTGATGTATATCTAGGACACATAGTAGATAGAGTTTTTGTGATGTATATCTAGGACACATAGTAGATAGAGTGTTTGTGATGTATCTGTAGGACACATAGTAGATAGAGTGTTTGTGAAGTATCTGTAGGACACATAGTAGATAGAGTGTTTGTGATGTATCTGTAGGACACGTAGTAGATAGAGTGTTTGTGATGTAACTGTATTACACATAGTAGATAGAGTGTTTGTGATGTATCTGTAGGACACATAGTAGATAGAGTGTTTGTGATGTAGCTGCACGACACATAGTAGATGGAGTGTTTGTGATGTAGCTGTAGGACACTTAGTAGATAGAGTGTTTGTGATGTATCTGTAGGAGACGTAGTAGATAGAGTGTTTGTGATGTAACTGTAGGACACGTAGTAGATAGAGTGTTTGTGATGTATCTGTAGGACACATAGTAGAGAGAGTGTTTGTGATGTAGCTGTAGGACACATAGTACATAGAGTGTTTGTGATGTATATATAGGACACATAGTAGATAGAGTGTTTGTGATGTATCTGTAGGACACTTAGTAGATAGAGTGTTTGTGATGTATATCTAGGACACATAGTAGATAGAGTGTTTGTGATGTATCTGTACGACACATAGTAGATAGAGTGTTTGTGATGTAACTGTAGGACACGTAGTAGATAGAGTGTTTGTGATGTATCTGTACGACACATACAAGATAGAGTGTTTGTGATGTAGCTGTACGACACTTAGTAGATAGAGTGTTTGTGATGTAACTGTAGGACACGTAGTAGATAGAGTGTTTGTGATGTATCTGTACCACACATAGTAGATAGCGTGTTTGTGATGTAGCTGTACGACACTTAGTAGATAGAGTGTTTGTGATGTAACTGTAGGACACTTAGTAGATAGAGTGTTTGTGATGTATATCTAGGACACATAGTAGATAGAGTGTTTGTGATGTATCTGTAATACACATAGTAGATAGAGTGTTTGTGATGTATCTGTAGGACACGTAGTAGATAGAGTGTTTGTGATGTAACTCTATTACACATAGTAGATAGAGTGTTTGTGATGTAGCTGTATTACACATAGTATATAGAGTGTTTGTGATGTATCTGTAGGACACATAGTAGATAGAGTGTTTGTGATGTATCTGTAGGACACCTAGTAGAGAGAGTGTTTGTGATGTATATCTAGGACACATAGTAGATAGAGTGTTTGTGATGTATATCTAGGACACATAGTAGATAGAGTGTTTGTGAAGTATATCTAGGACACATAGTAGATAGGGTGTTTGTGATGTATATCTAGGACACATAGTAGATAGAGTGTTTGTGATGTATCTGTACGACACATAGTAGATAGAGTGTTTGTGATGTAACTGTAGGACACGTAGTAGATAGAGTGTTTGTGATGTAGCTGTAGGAAACTTAGTAGATAGAGTGTTTGTGATGTATCTGTACGACACTTAGTAGATAGAGTGTTTGTGATGTATCTGTAGGACACATAGTAGATAGAGTGTTTGTGATGTAGCTGTAGGACACTTAGTAGATAGAGTGTTTGTGATGTATCTGTACGATACTTAGTAGATAGAGTGTTTGTGATGCAGCTGTAGGACACGTAGTAGATAGAGTGTATGTGATGTAGCTGTAGGACACATAGTAGATAGAGTGTTTGTGATGTAGCTGTAGGACACGTAGTAAATAGAGTATTTGTGATGTATCTGTAGGACACTTAGTAGATAGAGTGTTTGCGATGTATATCTAGGACACATAGTAGATAGAGTGTTTGTGACGTATCTGTACGACACTTAGTAGATAGAGTGTTTGTGATGTAACTGTAGGACACGTACTAGATAGAGTGTTTGTGATGTAACTGTAGGACACTTAGTAGATAGAGTGTTTGTGATGTAGCTGTAGGACACATAGTAAATAGAGTGTTTGTGATGTATATCTAGGGCAAGTAGTAGATAGAGTGTTTGTGAAGTAGCTGTAGGACACATAGTAGATAGGGTGTTTGTGATGTAGCTGTAGGACACATAGTAGATAGAGTGTTTGTGATGTAGCTGTAGGACACGTAGTAGATGGAGTGTATGTGATGTATCTGTACGACACTTAGTAGATAGAGTGTTTGTGATGTATCTGTAGGACACGTAGTAGATAGAGTGTTTGTGATGTAACTGTAGGACACTTAGTAGATAGAGTGTTTGTGATGTAGCTGTAGGACACATAGTAGATAGTGTGTTTGTGATGTAGCTGCACGAAACATAGTAGATGGAGTTCTTGTGATGTAGCTGTAGGACACTTAGTAGATAGAGTGTTTGTGATGTATCTGTATTACACATAGTAGATAGTGTGTTTGTGATGTAGCTGTAGGACACGTAGTAGATAGAGTGTTTGTGATGTAGCTGTAGGACACATAGTAGATAGAGTGTTTGTGATGTAGCTGTAGGACACGTAGTAGATAGAGTGTTTGTGATGTATCTGTAGGACACATAGTAGATAGAGTGTTTGTGATGTATATCTAGTACACATAGTAGATAGAGTGTTTGTGATATATATCTAGGACATATAGTAGATAGAGTGTTTGTGATGTAGCTTTAGGACACATAGTAGATAGAGTGTTTGTGATGTAACTGTAGGACACATAGTAGATAGAGTGTTTGTGATGTAGCTGTAGGACACATAGTAGATAGAGTGTTTGTGATGTATATCTAGGAGACAGAGTAGATAGAGTGTTTGTGATGTAGCTGTAGGACACGTAGTAGATAGAGTATTTGTGATGTAGCTGTAGGACACATAGTAGATAGAGTGCTTGTGATGTATATCTAGTACACATAGTAGATAGAGTGTTTGAGATGTATATCTAGTACACATAGTAGATAGAGTGTTTGTGATGTATATCTAGGACACATAGTAGATAGAGTGTTTGTGATGTATATCTAGGAGACAGAGTAGATAGAGTGTTTGTGATGTAGCTGTAGGACACGTAGTAGATAGAGTATTTGTGATGTAGCTGTAGGACACATAGTAGATAGAGTGTTTGTGATGTATATCTATTACACATAGTAGATAGAGTGTTTGTGATGTATATCTAGGACAGATAGTAGACAGAGTGTTTGTGATGTAGCTTTAGGACACATAGTAGATACAGTGTTTGTGATGTAACTGTAGGACACATAGTAGATAGAGTGTTTGTGATGTAACTGTAGGACACATAGTAGATAGAGTGTTTGTGATGTATCTGTAGGACGCATAGTAGATAGAGTGTTTGTGATGTATCTGTAGGACACATAGTAGATAGAGTGTTTGTGAAGTAACTGTAGGACACATAGTAGATAGAGTGTTTGTGATGTAACTGTAGGACACATAGTAGATAGAGTGTTTGTGATGTATCTGTAGGACACATAGTAGATAGTGTGTTTGTGATGCAGCTGTATTACACCTAGTAGATAGAGTGTTTTTGATGTAGCTGTATTACACCTAGTAGATAGAGTGCTTGTGATGTATCTGTAGGACACATAATAGATAGAGTGTTTGTGATGTAGCTGTATTACACCTAGTAGATAGAGTGCTTGTGATGTATCTGTAGGACACGTAGTAGATAGAGTGTTTGTGAAGCAGCTGTATTACACCTTGTAGATAGAGTGTTTCTGATGTAGCTGTATTACACCTTGTAGATAGAGTGTTTGTGATGTAGCTGTATTACACCTAGTAGATAGAGTTTTTGTGATGTAGCTGTATTACACCTAGTAGATAGAGTTTTTGTGATGTAGCTGTAGGACACATAGTAGATAGATTGTTTGTGATGTAGCTGTAGGACACATACTAGATAGAGTGCTTGTGATGCATCTGTAGGACACATAGTAGATAGAGTGTTTGTGATGTAGCTGTAGGACACATAGTAGATAGAGTGTTTGTGATGTAGCTGTAGGACACATAGTAGATAGAGTGTTTGTGATGTAGCTGTAGGACACATAGTAGATAGAGTGCTTGTGATGTATCTGTAGGACACATAGTAGATAGAGTGCTTGTGATGTATCTGTAGGACACGTAGTAGATAGAGTGTTTGTGATGTAGCTGTAGGACACGTAGTAGATAGAGTGTTTGTGATGTAGCTGTATTACACCTTGTAGGTAGAGTGTTTGTGATGTATATCTAGGACACATAGTAGATAGAGTGTTTGTGATGTATCTGTAGGACACATAGTAGATAGAGTGTTTGTGATGTAGCTGTATTACACCTAGTAGATAGAGTGCTTGTGATGTATCTGTATTACACCTAGTAGATAGAGTGTTTGTGATGTATCTGTAGGACACGTAGTAGATAGAGTGTTTGTGATGCAACTGTATTACACCTAGTAGATAGAGTGTTTGTGATGTAGCTGTAGGACACATAGTAGATAGAGTGTTTGTGATGTAGCTGTAGGACACATAGTAGATGGAGTGCTTGTGATGTATCTGTAGGACACGTAGTAGATAGAGTGTTTGTGATGTATCTGTAGGACACGTAGTAGATAGAGTGTTTGTGATGTAGCTGTATTACACCTAGTAGATAGAGTGCTTGTGATGTATCTGTATTACACCTGGTAGATAGAGTGTTTGTGATGTATCTGTAGGACACCTAGTAGATAGAGTGTTTGTGATGTAACTGTATTACACCTAGTAGATAGAGTGTTTGTGATGTAGCTGTAGGACACATAGTAGATAGAGTGTTTGTGATGTAGCTGTAGGACACATAGTAGATGGAGTGTTTGTGATGTAGCTGTAGGACACATAGTAGATAGAGTGTTTGTGATGTATCTGTAGGACACGTAGTAGATAGAGTGTTTGTGATGTATCTGTAGGACACGTAGTAGATTGAGTGTTTGTGATGTATCTGTATTACACCTAGTAGATAGAGTGTTTGTGATGTAGCTGTATTACACCTAGTAGATAGAGTGTTTGTGATGTATCTGTAGGACACGTAGTAGATAGAGTGTTTGTGATGTATATCTAGGACACATAGTAGATAGAGTGTTTGTGATGTATCTGTAGGACACGTAGTAGATAGAGTGTTTGTGATGTAGCTGTATTTCACATAGTAGATAGAGTGTTTGTGATGTAGCTGTATAACACCTAGTAGATAGAGTGTTTGTGATGTAGCTGTATTACACGTAGTAGATAGAGTGTTTGTGATGTAGCTGTATTACACCTAGTAGATAGAGTGTTTGTGATGTAGCTGTATTACACGTAGTAGATAGAGTGTTTGTGAGGTATATGTAGGACACATAGTAGATAGAGTGTTTGTGATGTAACTGTATTACACCTAGTAGATAGAGTGTTTGTGATGTAGCTGTATTACACCTAGTAGATAGAGTGTTTGTGATGTAGCTGTAGGACACATAGTAGATAGAGTTTTTGTGATGTATATCTAGGACACATAGTAGATAGAGTGTTTGTGATGTATCTGTAGGACACGTAGTAGATAGAGTGTTTGTGATGTAGCTGTAGGACACATAGTAGATAGAGTGTTTGTGATGTAGCTGTATTACACCTAGTAGATAGAGTGCTTGTGATGTATCTGTATTACACCTAGTAGATAGAGTGTTTGTGATGTATCTGCGGGACACGTAGTAGATAGAGTGTTTGTGATGTAACTGTATTACACCTAGTAGATAGAGTGTTTGTGATGTAGCTGTAGGACACATAGTAGATAGAGTGTTTGTGATGTAGCTGTAGGACACATAGTAGATGGAGTGCTCGTGATGTATCTGTAGGACACGTAGTAGATAGAGTGTTTGTGATGTATCTGTCGGACACGTAGTAGATAGAGTGTTTGTGATGTAGCTGTATTACACCTAGTAGATAGAGTGCTTGTGATGTATCTGTATTACACCTAGTAGATAGAGTGTTTGTGATGTATCTGTAGGACACGTAGTAGATAGAGTGTTTGTGATGTAACTGTATTACACCTAGTAGATAGAGTGTTTGTGATGTAGCTGTATTACACATAGTAGATAGAGTGTTTGTGATGTAGCTGTATTACACCTAGTAGATAGAGTGTTTGTGATGTAGCTGTATTACACGTAGTAGATAGAGTGTTTGTGATGTATATCTAGGACACATAGTAGATAGAGTGTCTGTGATGTATCTGTAGGACACGTAGACATAGACTGTTTGTGATGTAGCTGTATTACACCTAGTAGATAGAGTGTTTGTGATGTATTTGTAGGACACGTAGTAGATAGAGTGTTTGTGATGTAGCTGTAGGACACATAGTAGATAGAGTGTTTGTGATGTATCTGTATTACACCTAGTAGATAGAGTGTTTGTGATGTATATCTAGGACACATAGTAGATAGAGTGTTTGTGATGTAGCTGTAGGACACGTAGTAGATAGAGTGTTTGTGATGTATCTGTAGGACACATAGTAGATAGAGTGTTTGTGATGTAACTGTAGGACACATAGTAGATAGAGTGTTTGTGATGTATCTGTAGGACACGTAGTAGATAGAGTGTTTGTGATGTATCTGTAGGACACATAGTAGATAGAGTGTTTGTGATGTATATCTAGGACACATAGTAGATAGAGTGTTTGTGATGTAACTGTACGACACATAGTAGATAGAGTGTTTGTGATGTATCTGTATTACACATAGTAGATAGAGTGTTTGTGATGTAGCTGTACGACACATAGTAGATAGAGTGTTTGTGATGTATATCTAGGACACATAGTAGATAGAGTGTTTGTGATGTAACTGTACGACACATAGTAGATAGAGTGTTTGTGATGTAGCTGTACGACACATAGTAGATAGAGTGTTTGTGATGTATATCTAGGACACATAGTAGATAGAGTGTTTGTGATGTAGCTGTACGACACATAGTAGATAGAGTGTTTGTGATGTATATCTAGGACACATAGTAGATAGAGTGTTTGTGATGTAACTGTACGATACATAGTAGATAGAGTGTTTGTGATGTAGCTGTACGACACATAGTAGATAGAGTGTTTGTGATGTATATCTAGGACACATAGTAGATAGAGTGTTTGTGATGTAGCTGTAGGACACATAGTAGATAGAGTGTTACGATGTATATCTAGGACACATAGTAGATAGAGTGTTTGTGGTGTATCTGTAGGATACGTAGTAGAGAGAGTGTTTGTGATGTATATCTAGGACACATAGTAGATAGAGTGTTTGTGATGTATCTGTATTACACATATTAGATAGAGTGTTTGTGATGTATCTGTAGGACACGTAGTAGATAGAGTGTTTGTGATGTATATCTAGGACACATAGTAGATAGAGTGTTTGTGATGTATCTGTAGGACACATAGTAGATAGAGTGTTTGTGATGTATCTGTATTACACATAGTAGATAGAGTGTTTGTGATGTATCTGTAGGACACGTAGTAGATAGAGTGTTTGTGATGTATATCTAGGACACATAGTAGATAGAGTGTTTGTGATGTATCTGTAGGACACGTAGTAGATAGAGTGTTTGTGATGTATCTGTAGGACACGTAGTAGATAGAGTGTTTGTGATGTATATCTAGGACACATAGTAGATAGAGTGTTTGTGATGTATATCTAGGACACATAGTAGATAGAGTGTTTGTGATGTATATCTAGGACACATAGTAGATAGAGTGTTTGTGATGTATATCTAGGACACATAGTAGATAGAGTGTTTGTGATGTATCTGTAGGACATGTAGTAGATAGAGTGTTTGTGATGTATCTGTATTACACATAGTAGATAGAGTGTTTGTGATGTATCTGTATTACACATAGTAGATAGAGTGTTTGTGATGTATCTGTAGGACACGTAGTAGATAGAGTGTTTGTGATGTATATCTAGGACACATAGTAGATAGAGTGTTTGTGATGTATCTGTAGGACACGTAGTAGATAGAGTGTTTGTGATGTATCTGTAGGACACGTAGTAGATAGAGTGTTTGTGATGTATATCTAGGACACATAGTAGATAGAGTGTTTGTGATGTATATCTAGGACACATAGTAGATAGAGTGTTTGTGATGTATATCTAGGACACATAGTAGATAGAGTGTTTGTGAAGTATCTGTAGGACACATAGTAGATAGAGTGTTTGTGATGTATATCTAGGACACATAGTAGATAGTGTGTTTGTGATGTATCTGTAGGACACGTAGTAGATAGAGTGTTTGTGATGTAGCTGTATTACACATAGTAGATAGAGTGTTTGTGATGTAGCTGTAGGGCACATAGTAGATAGAGTGTTTGTGATGTATATCTAGGACACATAGTAGATAGAGTGTTTGCGATGTATCTGTAGGACACGTAGTAGATAGTGTTTGTGATGTATCTGTAGGACATGTAGTAGATAGAGTGTTTGTGATGTATCTGTATTACACATAGTAGATAGAGTGTTTGTGAAGTATCTGTAGGACACATAGTAGATAGAGTGTTTGTGATGTATATCTAGGACACATAGTAGATAGAGTGTTTGTGATGTATCTGTAGGACACGTAGTAGATAGTGTTTGTGATGTATCTGTTGGACACCTAGTAGATAAAGTGTTTGTGATGTATCTTTACGACACTTAGTAGATAGAGTGTTTGTGATGTATATCAAGGACACATAGTAGATAGAGTGTTTGTGATGTATATCTAGGACACATAGTAGATAGAGTGTTTGTGATGTATCTGTAGGACATGTAGTAGATAGAGTGTTTGTGATGTACCTGTAGGACACTTAGTAGATAAAGTGTTTGTGATGTATGTCTAGGACACATAGTACATAGAGTGTTTGTGATGTAGCTGTATTACACCTAGTAGATAGAGTGTTTGTGATGTATCTTTACGACACTTAGTAGATAGAGTGTTTGTGATGTATATCTAGGACACGTAGTAGATAGAATATTTGTGATGTATCTGTACGACAGGTAGTAGATAGAGTGTTTGTGATGTATCTGTATTACACATAGTAGATAGAGTGTTTGTGAAGTATCTGTAGGACACATAGTAGATAGAGTGTTTGTGATGTATCTTTAGGACACGTAGTAGATAGAGTGTTTGTGATGTAACTGTATTACACATAGTAGATAGAGTGTTTGTGATGTATATCTAGGACACATAGTAGATAGAGTGTTTGTGATGTAGCTGTAGGACACCTAGTAGATAGAGTGTTTGTGATGTATCTGTATTTCACGTAGTAGATAGAGTGTTTGTGATGTAGCTGTAGGACACATAGTAGATAGTGTGTTTGTGATGTAGCTGTAGGACACGTAGTAGATAGAGTGTTTGTGATGTAGCTGTATTACACCTAGTAGATAGAGTGTTTGTGATGTATATCTAGGACACATAGTAGATAGAGTGTTTGTGATGCAGCTGTAGGACACATAGTAGATAGAGTGTTTGTGATGTATCTGTAGGGCACCTAGTAGATAGAGTGTTTGTGATGTATATCTAGGACACATAGTAGATAGAGTGTTTGTGATGTAGGTGTAGGACACATTGTGGATAGAGTGTTTGTGATGTAGCTGTAGGACACATAGTAGATAGAGTGTTTGTGATGTATCTGTAGGACACATAGTAGATGGAGTGTTTGTGATGTATATCTAGGACACATAGTAGATAGAGTGTTTGTGATGTATATCTAGGACACATAGTAGATGGAGTGTTTGTGATGTAACTGTATTACACATAGTAGATAGAGTGTTTGTGATGTATATCTTGGACACATAGTAGATAGAGTGTTTGTGATGTAGCTGTAGGACACCTAGTAGATAGAGTGTTTGTGAAGTATCTGTATTTCACGTAGTAGATAGAGTGTTTGTGATGTATGTCTAGGACACTTAGTAGATAGAGTGTTTGTGATGTATCTGTAGGACACGTAGTAGATAGAGTGTTTGTGATGTAACTGTATTACACATAGTAGATAGAGTGTTTGTGATGTATATCTAGGACACTTAGTAGATAGAGTGTTTGTGATTTATCTGTAGGACACATAGTAGATAGAGTGTTTGTGATGTATATCTAGGACACATAGTAGATAGAGTGTTTGTGATGTATATCTAGGACACTTAGTAGATAGAGTGTTTGTGATGTATCTGTAGGACACATAGTAGATAGAGTTTTTGTGATGTATCTGTAGGACACGTAGTAGATAGTGTTTGTGATGTATCTGTAGGACACATAGTAGATAGAGTGTTTGTGATGTATATCTAGGACACATAGTAGATAGAGTGTTTGTGATGTATATCTAGGACACATAGTAGATAGAGTGTTTGTGATGTATCTGTAGGATATGTAGTAGATAGAGTGTTTGTGATGTATGTGTAGGACATGTAGTAGATAGAGTGTTTGTGATGTATCTGTATTACACATAGTAGATAGAGTGTTTGTGAAGTATCTGTAGGACACATAGTAGATAGAGTGTTTGTGATGTATCTGTAGGACACGTAGTAGATAGAGTGTTTGTGATGTAACTGTAGGACACGTAGTAGATAGAGTGTTTGTGATGTAACTGTATTACACATAGTAGATAGAGTGTTTGTGATGTATATCTAGGACACATAGTAGATAGAGTGTTTGTGATGTAGCTGTAGGACACCTAGTAGATAGAGTGTTTGTGAAGTATCTGTATTTCACGTAGTAGATAGAGTGTTTGTGATGTAGCTGTAGGACACATAGTAGATAGTGTGTTTGTGATGTAGCTGTAGGACACGTAGTAGATAGAGTGTTTGTGATGTAGCTGTATTACACCTAGTAGATAGAGTGTTTGTGATGTATATCTAGGACACATAGTAGATAGAGTGTTTGTGATGCAGCTGTAGGACACATAGTAGATAGAGTGTTTGTGATGTATCTGTAGGGCACCTAGTAGATAGAGTGTTTGTGATGTATCTGTAGGACACGTAGTAGATAGAGTGTTTGTGATGTAACTGTATTACACATAGTAGATAGAGTGTTTGTGATGTATATCTAGGACACATAGTAGATAGAGTGTTTGTGATGTAGCTGTAGGACACCTAGTAGATAGAGTGTTTGTGATGTATCTGTATTTCACGTAGTAGATAGAGTGTTTGTGATGTAGCTGTAGGACACATAGTAGATAGTGTGTTTGTGATGTAGCTGTAGGACACGTAGTAGATAGAGTGTTTGTGATGTAGCTGTATTACACCTAGTAGATAGAGTGTTTGTGATGTATATCTAGGACACATAGTAGATAGAGTGTTTGTGATGCAGCTGTAGGACACATAGTAGATAGAGTGTTTGTGATGTATCTGTAGGGCACCTAGTAGATAGAGTGTTTGTGATGTATATCTAGGACACATAGTAGATAGAGTGTTTGTGATGTAGGTGTAGGACACATTGTGGATAGAGTGTTTGTGATGTAGCTGTAGGACACATAGTAGATAGAGTGTTTGTGATGTATCTGTAGGACACATAGTAGATGGAGTGTTTGTGATGTATATCTAGGACACATAGTAGATAGAGTGTTTGTGATGTATATCTAGGACACATAGTAGATGGAGTGTTTGTGATGTATATCTAGGACACGTAGTAGATAGAGTGTTTGTGATGTATATCTAGGACACATAGTAGATAGAGTGTTTGTGATGTATCTGTAGGACACGTAGTAGATAGAGTGTTTGTGATGTAACTGTATTACACATAGTAGATAGAGTGTTTGTGATGTATGTCTAGGACACTTAGTAGATAGAGTGTTTGTGATGTATCTGTAGGACACATAGTAGATAGAGTGTTTGTGATGTATCTGTAGGACACGTAGTAGATAGTGTTTGTGATGTATCTGTAGGACACATAGTAGATAGAGTGTTTGTGATGTATATCTAGGACACATAGTAGATAGAGTGTTTGTGATGTATATCTAGGACACATAGTAGATAGAGTGTTTGTGATGTATCTGTAGGACATGTAGTAGATAGAGTGTTTGTGATGTATCTGTAGGACATGTAGTAGATAGAGTGTTTGTGATGTATCTGTATTACACATAGTAGATAGAGTGTTTGTGAAGTATCTGTAGGACACACAGTAGATAGAGTGTTTGTGATGTATCTGTAGGACACGTAGTAGATAGAGTGTTTGTGATGTAACTGTATTACACTTAGTAGTAGAGTGTTTGTGATGTAGCTGTATTACACATAGTAGATAGAGTGTTTGTGATGTATCTGTAGGACACATAGTAGATAGAGTGTTTGTGATGTATCTGTAGGACACGTAGTAGATAGTGTTTGTGATGTATCTGTAGGACACGTAGTAGATAGAGTGTTTGTGATGTATATCTAGGACACATAGTAGATAGAGTGTTTGTGATGTATATCTAGGACACATAGTAGATAGAGTGTTTGTGATGTATATCTAGGACACATAGTAGATAGAGTGTTTGTGATGTATATCTAGGACACATGGTAGATAGAGTGTTTGTGATGTATCTGTAGGACACATAGTAGATAGAGTGTTTGTGATGTATATCTAGGACACATAGTAGATAGAGTGTTTGTGATGTATATCTAGGACACATAGTAGATAGAGTGTTTGTGATGTATCTGTACGACACTTAGTAGATAGAGTGTTTGTGATGTATATCTAGGACACATAGTAGATAGAGGGTTTGTGATGTATCTGTACGACACTTAGTAGATAGAGTGTTTGTGATGTACCTGTAGGACACTTAGTAGATAAAGTGTTTGTGATGTATATCTAGGACACATAGTAGATAGAGTGTTTGTGATGTATATCTAGGACACATAGTAGATAGAGTGTTTGTGATGTATCTGTAGGACACATAGTAGATAGAGTGTTTGTGATGTATATCTAGGACACATAGTAGATAGAGTGTTTGTGATGTATATCTAGGAGGCATAGTAGATAGAGTGTTTGTGATGTATCTGTACGACACTTAGTAGATAGAGTGTTTGTGATGTATATCTAGGACACATAGTAGATAGAGTGTTTGTGATGTATCTGTACGACACTTAGTAGATAGAGTGTTTGTGATGTACCTGTAGGACACTTAGTAGATAAAGTGTTTGTGATGTATATCTAGGACACATAGTAGATAGAGTTTTTGTGATGTATATCTAGGACACATAGTAGATAGAGTGTTTGTGATGTATCTGTAGGACACATAGTAGATAGAGTGTTTGTGAAGTATCTGTAGGACACATAGTAGATAGAGTGTTTGTGATGTATCTGTAGGACACGTAGTAGATAGAGTGTTTGTGATGTAACTGTATTACACATAGTAGATAGAGTGTTTGTGATGTATCTGTAGGACACATAGTAGATAGAGTGTTTGTGATGTAGCTGCACGACACATAGTAGATGGAGTGTTTGTGATGTAGCTGTAGGACACTTAGTAGATAGAGTGTTTATGATGTATCTGTAGGAGACGTAGTAGATAGAGTGTTTGTGATGTAACTGTAGGACACGTAGTAGATAGAGTGTTTGTGATGTATCTGTAGGACACATAGTAGAGAGAGTGTTTGTGATGTAGCTGTAGGACACATAGTACATAGAGTGTTTGTGATGTATATATAGGACACACAGTAGATAGAGTGTTTGTGATGTATCTGTAGGACACTTAGTAGATAGAGTGTTTGTGATGTATATCTAGGACACATAGTAGATAGAGTGTTTGTGATGTATCTGTACGACACATAGTAGATAGAGTGTTTGTGATGTAACTGTAGGACACGTAGTAGATAGAGTGTTTGTGATGTATCTGTACGACACATAGTAGATAGAGTGTTTGTGATGTAGCTGTACGACACTTAGTAGATAGAGTGTTTGTGATGTAACTGTAGGACACGTAGTAGATAGAGTGTTTGTGATGTATCTGTACCACACATAGTAGATAGAGTGTTTGTGATGTAGCTGTACGACACTTAGTAGATAGAGTGTTTGTGATGTAACTGTAGGACACTTAGTAGATAGAGTGTTTTTGATGTATATCTAGGACACATAGTAGATAGAGTGTTTGTGATGTATCTGTATTACACATAGTAGATAGAGTGTTTGTGATGTATCTGTAGGACACGTAGTAGATAGAGTGTTTGTGATGTAACTCTATTACACATAGTAGATAGAGTGTTTGTGATGTAGCTGTATTACACATAGTATATAGAGTGTTTGTGATGTATCTGTAGGACACATAGTAGATAGAGTGTTTGTGATGTATCTGTAGGACACCTAGTAGAGAGAGTGTTTGTGATGTATATCTAGGACACATAGTAGATAGAGTGTTTGTGATGTATATCTAGGACACATAGTAGATAGGGTTTTTGTGATGTATATCTAGGACACATAGTAGATAGAGTGTTTGTGATGTATATCTAGGACACATAGTAGATAGAGTGTTTGTGATGTATCTGTACGACACATAGTAGATAGAGTGTTTGTGATGTAACTGTAGGACACGTAGTAGATAGAGTGTTTGTGATGTAGCTGTAGGACACTTAGTAGATAGAGTGTTTGTGATGTATCTGTACGACACTTAGTAGATAGAGTGTTTGTGATGTATCTGTAGGACACATAGTAGATAGATTGTTTGTGATGTAGCTGTAGGACACTTAGTAGATAGAGTGTTTGTGATGTATCTGTACGATACTTAGTAGATAGAGTGTTTGTGATGCAGCTGTAGGACACGTAGTAGATAGAGTGTATGTGATGTAGCTGTAGGACACATAGTAGATAGAGTGTTTGTGATGTAGCTGTAGGACACGTAGTAAATAGAGTGTTTGTGATGTATCTGTAGGATACTTAGTAGATAGAGTGTTTGCGATGTATATCTAGGACACATAGTAGATAGAGTGTTTGTGACGTATGTGTACGACACTTAGTAGATAGAGTGTTTGTGATGTAACTGTAGGACACTTAGTAGATAGAGTGTTTGTGATGTAGCTGTAGGACACATAGTAAATAGAGTGTTTGTGATGTATATCTAGGGCAAGTAGTAGATAGAGTGTTTGTGAAGTAGCTGTAGGACACATAGTAGATAGGGTGTTTGTGATGTAGCTGTAGGACACATAGTAGATAGAGTGTTTGTGATGTAGCTGTAGGACACGTAGTAGATGGAGTGTATGTGATGTATCTGTACGACACTTAGTAGATAGAGTGTTTGTGATGTATCTGTAGGACACGTAGTAGATAGAGTGTTTGTGATGTAACTGTAGGACACTTAGTAGATAGAGTGTTTGTGATGTAGCTGTAGGACACATAGTAGATAGTGTGTTTGTGATGTAGCTATACGAAACATAGTAGATGGAGTGTTTGTGACGTAGCTGTAGGACACTTAGTAGATAGAGTGTTTGTGATGTATCTGTATTACACATAGTAGATAGTGTGTTTGTGATGTAGCTGTAGGACACGTAGTAGATAGAGTGTTTGTGATGTAGCTGTAGGACACATAGTAGATAGAGTGTTTGTGATGTAGCTGTAGGACACGTAGTTGATAGAGTGTTTGTGATGTATCTGTAGGACACATAGTAGATAGAGTGTTTGTGATGTATATCTAGTACACATAGTAGATAGAGTGTTTGTGATGTATATCTAGGACATATAGTAGATAGAGTGTTTGTGATGTAGCTTTAGGACACATAGTAGATAGAGTGTTTGTGATGTAACTGTAGGACACATAGTAGATAGAGTGTTTGTGATGTAGCTGTAGGACACATAGTAGATAGAGTGTTTGTGATGTATATCTAGGAGACAGAGTAGATAGAGTGTTTGTGATGTAGCTGTAGGACACGTAGTAGATAGAGTATTTGTGATGTAGCTGTAGGACACATAGTAGATAGAGTGTTTGTGATGTACATCTAGTACACATAGTAGATAGAGTGTTTGTGATGTATATCTAGTACACATAGTAGATAGAGTGTTTGTGATGTATATCTAGTACACATAGTAGATAGAGTGTTTGTGATGTATATCTAGGACACATAGTAGATAGAGTGTTTGTGATGTATATCTAGGAGACAGAGTAGATAGAGTGTTTGTGATGTAGCTGTAGGACACGTAGTAGATAGAGTATTTGTGATGTAGCTGTAGGACACATAGTAGATAGAGTGTTTGTGATGTATATCTAGTACACATAGTAGATAGAGTGTTTGTGATGTATATCTAGGACGGATAGTAGATAGAGTGTTTGTGATGTAGCTTTAGGACACATAGTAGATAGAGTGTTTGTGATGTAACTGTAGGACACATAGTAGATAGAGTGTTTGTGATGTAACTGTAGGACACATAGTAGATAGAGTGTTTGTGATGTATCTGTAGGACGCATAGTAGATAGAGTGTTTGTGATGTATCTGTAGGACACATAGTAGATAGAGTGTTTGTGATGTAACTGTAGGACACATAGTAGATAGAGTGTTTGTGATGTAACTGTAGGACACATAGTAGATAGAGTGTTTGTGATGTATCTCTAGGACACATAGTAGATAGAGTGTTTGTGATGCAGCTGTATTACACCTAGTAGATAGAGTGTTTGTGATGTAGCTGTATTACACCTAGTAGATAGAGTGCTTGTGATGTATCTGTAGGACACATAGTACATAGAGTGTTTGTGATGTAGCTGTATTACACCTAGTAGATAGAGTGCTTGTGATGTATCTGTAGGACACGTAGTAGATAGACTGTTTGTGAAGCAGCTGTATTACACCTTGTACATAGAGTGTTTCTGATGTAGCTGTATTACACCTTGTAGATAGAGAGTTTGTGATGTAGCTGTATTACACCTAGTAGATAGAGTTTTTGTGATGTAGCTGTATTACACCTAGTAGATAGAGTTTTTGTGATGTAGCTGTAGGACACATAGTAGATATAGTGTTTGTGATGTAGCTGTAGGACACATACTAGATAGAGTGCTTGTGATGTATCTGTAGGACACATAGTAGATAGAGTGTTTGTGATGTAGCTGTAGGACACATAGTAGATAGAGTGTTTGTGATGTAGCTGTAGGACACATAGTAGATAGAGTGTTTGTGATGTAGCTGTAGGACACATAGTAGATAGAGTGCTTGTGATGTATCTGTAGGACACATAGTAGATAGAGTGCTTGTGATGTATCTGTAGGACACGTAGTAGATAGAGTGTTTGTGATGTAGCTGTAGGACACGTAGTAGATAGAGTGTTTGTGATGTAGCTGTATTACACCTTGTAGGTAGAGTGTTTGTGATGTATATCTAGGACACATAGTAGATAGAGTGTTTGTGATGTATCTGTAGGACACATAGTAGATAGAGTGTTTGTGATGTAGCTGTATTACACCTAGTAGATAGAGTGCTTGTGATGTATCTGTATTACACCTAGTAGATAGAGTGTTTGTGATGTATCTGTAGGACACGTAGTAGATAGAGTGTTTGTGATGTAACTGTATTACACCTAGTAGATAGAGTGTTTGTGATGTAGCTGTAGGACACATAGTAGATAGAGTGTTTGTGATGTAGCTGTAGGACACATAGTAGATGGAGTGCTTGTGATGTATCTGTAGGACACGTAGTAGATAGAGTGTTTGTGATGTATCTGTAGGACACGTAGTAGATAGAGTGTTTGTGATGTAGCTGTATTACACCTAGTAGATAGAGTGTTTGTGATGTATCTGTAGGACACGTAGTAGATAGAGTGTTTGTGATGTAACTGTATTACACCTAGTAGATAGAGTGTTTGTGATGTAGCTGTAGGACACATAGTAGATAGAGTGTTTGTGATGTAGCTGTAGGACACATAGTAGATGGAGTGCTTGTGATGTAGCTGTAGGACACGTAGTAGATAGAGTATTTGTGATGTAGCTGTAGGACACATAGTAGATAGAGTGTTTGTGATGTATATCTAGTACACATAGTAGATAGAGTGTTTGTGATGTATATCTAGTACACATAGTAGATAGAGTGTTTGTGATGTATATCTAGGACACATAGTAGATAGAGTGTTTGTGATGTATATCTAGGAGACAGAGTAGATAGAGTGTTTGTGATGTAGCTGTAGGACACGTAGTAGATAGAGTATTTGTGATGTAGCTGTAGGACACATAGTAGAAAGAGTGTTTGTGATGTATATCTAGTACACATAGTAGATAGAGTGTTTGTGATGTATATCTAGGACAGATAGTAGATAGAGTGTTTGTGATGTAGCTTTAGGACACATAGTAGATAGAGTGTTTGTGATGTAACTGTAGGACACATAGTAGATAGAGTGTTTGTGATGTAACTGTAGGACACATAGTAGATAGAGTGTTTGTGATGTATCTGTAGGACGCATAGTAGATAGAGTGTTTGTGATGTATCTGTAGGACACATAGTAGATAGAGTGTTTGTGAAGTAACTGTAGGATACATAGTAGATAGAGTGTTTGTGATGTAACTGTAGGACACATAGTAGATAGAGTGTTTGTGATGTATCTGTAGGACACATAGTAGATAGAGTGTTTGTGATGCAGCTGTATTACACCTAGTAGATAGAGTGTTTGTGATGTAGCTGTATTACACCTAGTAGATAGAGTGCTTGTGATGTATCTGTAGGACACATAGTAGATAGAGTGTTTGTGATGTAGCTGTATTACACCTAGTAGATAGAGTGCTTGTGATGTATCTGTAGGACACGTAGTAGATAGAGTGTTTGTGAAGCAGCTGTATTACACCTTGTAGATAGAGTGTTTCTGATGTAGCTGTATTACACCTTGTAGATAGAGTGTTTGTGATGTAGCCGTATTACACCTAGTAGATAGAGTTTTTGTGATGTAGCTGTATTACACCTAGTAGATAGAGTTTTTGTGATGTAGCTGTAGGACACATAGTAGATAGAGTGTTTGTGATGTAGCTGTAGGACACATACTAGATAGAGTGCTTGTGATGCATCTGTAGGACACATAGTAGATAGAGTGTTTGTGATGTAGCTGTAGGACACATAGTAGATAGAGTGTTTGTGATGTAGCTGTAGGACACATAGTAGATAGAGTGTTTGTGATGTAGCTGTAGGACACATAGTAGATAGAGTGCTTGTGATGTATCTGTAGGACACATAGTAGATAGAGTGCTTGTGATGTATCTGTAGGACACGTAGTAGATAGAGTGTTTGTGATGTAGCTGTAGGACACGTAGTAGATAGAGTGTTTGTGATGTAGCTGTATTACACCTTGTAGGTAGAGTGTTTGTGATGTATATCTAGGACACATAGTAGATAGAGTGTTTGTGATGTATCTGTAGGACACATAGTAGATAGAGTGTTTGTGATGTAGCTGTATTACACCTAGTAGATAGAGTGCTTGTGATGTATCTGTATTACACCTAGTAGATAGAGTGTTTGTGATGTATCTGTAGGACACGTAGTAGATAGAGTGTTTGTGATGTAACTGTATTACACCTAGTAGATAGAGTGTTTGTGATGTAGCTGTAGGACACATAGTAGATAGAGTGTTTGTGATGTAGCTGTAGGACACATAGTAGATGGAGTGCTTGTGATGTATCTGTAGGACACGTAGTAGATAGAGTGTTTGTGATGTATCTGTAGGACACGTAGTAGATAGAGTGTTTGTGATGTAGCTGTATTACACCTGGTAGATAGAGTGCTTGTGATGTATCTGTATTACACCTGGTAGATAGAGTGTTTGTGATGTATCTGTAGGACACCTAGTAGATAGAGTGTTTGTGATGTAACTGTATTACACCTAGTAGATAGAGTGTTTGTGATGTAGCTGTAGGACACATAGTAGATAGAGTGTTTGTGATGTAGCTGTAGGACACATAGTAGATGGAGTGTTTGTGATGTAGCTGTAGGACACATAGTAGATAGAGTGTTTGTGATGTATCTGTAGGACACGTAGTAGATAGAGTGTTTGTGATGTATCTGTAGGACACGTAGTAGATTGAGTGTTTGTGATGTATCTGTATTACACCTAGTAGATAGAGTGTTTGTGATGTAGCTGTATTACACCTAGTAGATAGAGTGTTTGTGATGTATCTGTAGGACACGTAGTAGATAGAGTGTTTGTGATGTATATCTAGGACACATAGTAGATAGAGTTTTTGTGATGTATCTGTAGGACACGTAGTAGATAGAGTGTTTGTGATGTAGCTGTATTTCACATAGTAGATAGAGTGTTTGTGATGTAGCTGTATAACACCTAGTAGATAGAGTGTTTGTGATGTAGCTGTATTACACGTAGTAGATAGAGTGTTTGTGATGTAGCTGTATTACACCTAGTAGATAGAGTGTTTGTGATGTAGCTGTATTACACGTAGTAGATAGAGTGTTTGTGAGGTATATGTAGGACACATAGTAGATAGAGTGTTTGTGATGTAACTGTATTACACCTAGTAGATAGAGTGTTTGTGATGTAGCTGTATTACACCTAGTAGATAGAGTGTTTGTGATGTAGCTGTAGGACACATAGTAGATAGAGTTTTTGTGATGTATATCTAGGACACATAGTAGATAGAGTGTTTGTGATGTATCTGTAGGACACGTAGTAGATAGAGTGTTTGTGATGTAGCTGTAGGACACATAGTAGATAGAGTGTTTGTGATGTAGCTGTATTACACCTAGTAGATAGAGTGCTTGTGATGTATCTGTATTACACCTAGTAGATAGAGTGTTTGTGATGTATCTGCGGGACACGTAGTAGATAGAGTGTTTGTGATGTAACTGTATTACACCTAGTAGATAGAGTGTTTGTGATGTAGCTGTAGGACACATAGTAGATAGAGTGTTTGTGATGTAGCTGTAGGACACATAGTAGATGGAGTGCTCGTGATGTATCTGTAGGACACGTAGTAGATAGAGTGTTTGTGATGTATCTGTAGGACACGTAGTAGATAGAGTGTTTGTGATGTAGCTGTATTACACCTAGTAGATAGAGTGCTTGTGATGTATCTGTATTACACCTAGTAGATAGAGTGTTTGTGATGTATCTGTAGGACACGTAGTAGATAGAGTGTTTGTGATGTAACTGTATTACACCTAGTAGATAGAGTGTTTGTGATGTAGCTGTATTACACATAGTAGATAGAGTGTTTGTGATGTAGCTGTATTACACCTAGTAGATAGAGTGTTTGTGATGTAGCTGTATTACACGTAGTAGATAGAGTGTTTGTGATGTATATCTAGGACACATAGTAGATAGAGTGTCTGTGATGTATCTGTAGGACACGTAGTAGATAGACTGTTTGTGATGTAGCTGTATTACACCTAGTAGATAGAGTGTTTGTGATGTATTTGTAGGACACGTAGTAGATAGAGTGTTTGTGATGTAGCTGTAGGACACATAGTAGATAGAGTGTTTGTGATGTATCTGTATTACACCTAGTAGATAGAGTGTTTGTGATGTATATCTAGGACACATAGTAGATAGAGTGTTTGTGATGTAGCTGTAGGACACGTAGTAGATAGAGTGTTTGTGATGTATCTGTAGGACACATAGTAGATAGAGTGTTTGTGATGTAACTGTAGGACACATAGTAGATAGAGTGTTTGTGATGTATCTGTAGGACACGTAGTAGATAGAGTGTTTGTGATGTATCTGTAGGACACATAGTAGATAGAGTGTTTGTGATGTAACTGTTCGACACATAGTAGATAGAGGGTTTGTGATGTATCTGTATTACACCTAGTAGATAGAGTGTTTGTGATGTAGCTGTATTACACCTAGTAGATAGAGTGTTTGTGATGTATATCTAGGACACATAGTAGATAGAGTGTTTGTGATGTAGCGGTAGGACACTTAGTAGATAGAGTGTTTGTGATGTAGCTGTATTACACCTAGTAGATAGAGTGTTTGTGATGTATATCTAGGACACATAGTAGATAGAGTGTTTGTGATGTAGCTGTAGGACACGTAGTAGATGGAGTGTTTGTGATGTATCTGTAGGGCACATAGTAGATAGAGTGTTTGTGATGTATCTGTAGGACACGTAGTAGATAGAGTGTTTGTGATGTATCTGTAGGACACATAGTAGATAGAGTGTTTGTGATGTATATCTAGGACACATAGTAGATAGAGTGTTTGTGATGTAACTGTACGACACATAGTAGATAGAGTGTTTGTGATGTATCTGTATTACACATAGTAGATAGAGTGTTTGTGATGTAGCTGTACGACACATAGTAGATAGAGTGTTTGTGATGTATATCTAGGACACATAGTAGATAGAGTGTTTGTGATGTAACTGTACGACACATAGTAGATAGAGTGTTTGTGATGTAGCTGTACGACACATAGTAGATAGAGTGTTTGTGATGTATATCTAGGACACATAGTAGATAGAGTGTTTGTGATGTAGCTGTACGACACATAGTAGATAGAGTGTTTGTGATGTATATCTAGGACACATAGTAGATAGAGTGTTTGTGATGTAACTGTACGACACATAGTAGATAGAGTGTTTGTGATGTAGCTGTACGACACATAGTAGATAGAGTGTTTGTGATGTATATCTAGGACACATAGTAGATAGAGTGTTTGTGATGTAGCTGTAGGACACATAGTAGATAGAGTGTTACGATGTATATCTAGGACACATAGTAGATAGAGTGTTTGTGGTGTATCTGTAGGATACGTAGTAGAGAGAGTGTTTGTGATGTATATCTAGGACACATAGTAGATAGAGTGTTTGTGATGTATCTGTATTACACATATTAGATAGAGTGTTTGTGATGTATCTGTAGGACACGTAGTAGATAGAGTGTTTGTGATGTATATCTAGGACACATAGTAGATAGAGTGTTTGTGATGTATCTGTAGGACACATAGTAGATAGAGTGTTTGTGATGTATCTGTATTACACATAGTAGATAGAGTGTTTGTGATGTATCTGTAGGACACGTAGTAGATAGAGTGTTTGTGATGTATATCTAGGACACATAGTAGATAGAGTGTTTGTGATGTATCTGTAGGACACGTAGTAGATAGAGTGTTTGTGATGTATCTGTAGGACACGTAGTAGATAGAGTGTTTGTGATGTATATCTAGGACACATAGTAGATAGAGTGTTTGTGATGTATATCTAGGACACATAGTAGATAGAGTGTTTGTGATGTATATCTAGGACACATAGTAGATAGAGTGTTTGTGATGTATATCTAGGACACATAGTAGATAGAGTGTTTGTGATGTATCTGTAGGACATGTAGTAGATAGAGTGTTTGTGATGTATCTGTATTACACATAGTAGATAGAGTGTTTGTGAAGTATCTGTAGGACACATAGTAGATAGAGTGTTTGTGATGTATATCTAGGACACATAGTAGATAGTGTGTTTGTGATGTATCTGTAGGACACGTAGCAGATAGAGTGTTTGTGATGTAGCTGTATTACACATAGTAGATAGAGTGTTTGTGATGTAGCTGTAGGGCACATAGTAGATAGAGTGTTTGTGATGTATATCTAGGACACATAGTAGATAGAGTGTTTGCGATGTATCTGTAGGACACGTAGTAGATAGTGTTTGTGATGTATCTGTAGGACATGTAGTAGATAGAGTGTTTGTGATGTATCTGTATTACACATAGTAGATAGAGTGTTTGTGAAGTATCTGTAGGACACATAGTAGATAGAGTGTTTGTGATGTATATCTAGGACACATAGTAGATAGACTGTTTGTGATGTATCTGTAGGACACGTAGTAGATAGTGTTTGTGATGTATCTGTTGGACACCTAGTAGATAAAGTGTTTGTGATGTATCTTTACGACACTTAGTAGATAGAGTGTTTGTGATGTATATCAAGGACACATAGTAGATAGAGTGTTTGTGATGTATATCTAGGACACATAGTAGATAGAGTGTTTGTGATGTATCTGTAGGACATGTAGTAGATAGAGTGTTTGTGATGTACCTGTAGGACACTTAGTAGATAAAGTGTTTGTGATGTATATCTAGGACACATAGTAGATAGAGTGTTTGTGATGTAGCTGTATTACACCTAGTAGATAGAGTGTTTGTGATGTATCTTTACGACACTTAGTAGATAGAGTGTTTGTGATGTATATCTAGGACACGTAGTAGATAGAATATTTGTGATGTATCTGTACGACATGTAGTAGATAGAGTGTTTGTGATGTATCTGTATTACACATAGTAGATAGAGTGTTTGTGAAGTATCTGTAGGACACATAGTAGATAGAGTGTTTGTGATGTATCTGTAGGACACGTAGTAGATAGAGTGTTTGTGATGTAACTGTATTACACATAGTAGATAGAGTGTTTGTGATGTATATCTAGGACACATAGTAGATAGAGTGTTTGTGATGTAGCTGTAGGACACCTAGTAGATAGAGTGTTTGTGATGTAGCTGTAGGACACATAGTAGATAGTGTGTTTGTGATGTAGCTGTAGGACACATAGTAGATAGAGTGTTTGTGATGTAGCTGTAGGACACATAGTAGATGGAGTGTTTGTGATGTAGCTGTAGGACACATAGTAGATAGAGTGTTTGTGATGTATCTGTACGACACATAGTAGATAGAGTGTTTGTGATGTAGCTGTAGGACACATAGTAGATAGAGTGTTTGTGATGTATATCTAGGACACATAGTAGATAGAGTGTTTGTGATGTATCTGTAGGACACGTAGTAGATAGAGTGTTTGTGATGTAGCTGTAGGACACATAGTAGATAGAGTGTTTGTGATGTAGCTGTATTACACCTAGTAGATAGAGTGCTTGTGATGTATCTGTATTACACCTAGTAGATAGAGTGTTTGTGATGTATCTGCGGGACACGTAGTAGATAGAGTGTTTGTGATGTAACTGTATTACACCTAGTAGATAGAGTGTTTGTGATGTAGCTGTAGGACACATAGTAGATAGAGTGTTTGTGATGTATATCTAGGACACATAGTAGATAGAGTGTTTGTGATGTATCTGTAGGACACGTAGTAGATAGAGTGTTTGTGATGTAGCTGTAGGACACGTAGTAGATAGAGTGTTTGTGATGTAGCTGTAGGACACGTAGTAGATAGAGTGTTTGTGATGTAGCTGTATTACACCTTGTAGGTAGAGTGTTTGTGATGTATATCTAGGACACATAGTAGATAGAGTGTTTGTGATGTATCTGTAGGACACATAGTAGATAGAGTGTTTGTGATGTAGCTGTATTACACCTAGTAGATAGAGTGCTTGTGATGTATCTGTATTACACCTAGTAGATAGAGTGTTTGTGATGTATCTGTAGGACACGTAGTAGATAGAGTGTTTTGATGTAACTGTATTACACCTAGTAGATAGAGTGTTTGTGATGTAGCTGTAGGACACATAGTAGATAGAGTGTTTGTGATGTAGCTGTAGGACACATAGTAGATGGAGTGCTTGTGATGTATCTGTAGGACACGTAGTAGATAGAGTGTTTGTGATGTATCTGTAGGACACGTAGTAGATAGAGTGTTTGTGATGTAGCTGTATTACACCTGGTAGATAGAGTGCTTGTGATGTATCTGTATTACACCTGGTAGATAGAGTGTTTGTGATGTATCTGTAGGACACCTAGTAGATAGAGTGTTTGTGATGTAACTGTATTACACCTAGTAGATAGAGTGTTTGTGATGTAGCTGTAGGACACATAGTAGATAGAGTGTTTGTGATGTAGCTGTAGGACACATAGTAGATGGAGTGTTTGTGATGTAGCTGTAGGACACATAGTAGATAGAGTGTTTGTGATGTATCTGTAGGACACGTAGTAGATAGAGTGTTTGTGATGTATCTGTAGGACACGTAGTAGATTGAGTGTTTGTGATGTATCTGTATTACACCTAGTAGATAGAGTGTTTGTGATGTAGCTGTATTACACCTAGTAGATAGAGTGTTTGTGATGTATCTGTAGGACACGTAGTAGATAGAGTGTTTGTGATGTATATCTAGGACACATAGTAGATAGAGTGTTTGTGATGTATCTGTAGGACACGTAGTAGATAGAGTGTTTGTGATGTAGCTGTATTTCACATAGTAGATAGAGTGTTTGTGATGTAGCTGTATAACACCTAGTAGATAG
Organism: Anabrus simplex; assembly: GCF_040414725.1. Lineage (NCBI taxonomy): Eukaryota > Metazoa > Arthropoda > Insecta > Orthoptera > Tettigoniidae > Anabrus > Anabrus simplex. The sequence goes on along the minus strand of NC_090279.1, from coordinate 105,254,478 downwards.
AGTGTTTGTGATGTAGCTGTATTACACGTAGTAGATAGAGTGTTTGTGATGTAGCTGTATTACACCTAGTAGATAGAGTGTTTGTGATGTAGCTGTATTACACGTAGTAGATAGAGTGTTTGTGAGGTATATGTAGGACACATAGTAGATAGAGTGTTTGTGATGTAACTGTATTACACCTAGTAGATAGAGTGTTTGTGATGTAGCTGTATTACACCTAGTAGATAGAGTGTTTGTGATGTAGCTGTAGGACACATAGTAGATAGAGTTTTTGTGATGTATATCTAGGACACATAGTAGATAGAGTGTTTGTGATGTATCTGTAGGACACGTAGTAGATAGAGTGTTTGTGATGTAGCTGTAGGACACATAGTAGATAGAGTGTTTGTGATGTAGCTGTATTACACCTAGTAGATAGAGTGCTTGTGATGTATCTGTATTACACCTAGTAGATAGAGTGTTTGTGATGTATCTGCGGGACACGTAGTAGATAGAGTGTTTGTGATGTAACTGTATTACACCTAGTAGATAGAGTGTTTGTGATGTAGCTGTAGGACACATAGTAGATAGAGTGTTTGTGATGTAGCTGTAGGACACATAGTAGATGGAGTGCTCGTGATGTATCTGTAGGACACGTAGTAGATAGAGTGTTTGTGATGTATCTGTAGGACACGTAGTAGATAGAGTGTTTGTGATGTAGCTGTATTACACCTAGTAGATAGAGTGCTTGTGATGTATCTGTATTACACCTAGTAGATAGAGTGTTTGTGATGTATCTGTAGGACACGTAGTAGATAGAGTGTTTGTGATGTAACTGTATTACACCTAGTAGATAGAGTGTTTGTGATGTAGCTGTATTACACATAGTAGATAGAGTGTTTGTGATGTAGCTGTATTACACCTAGTAGATAGAGTGTTTGTGATGTAGCTGTATTACACGTAGTAGATAGAGTGTTTGTGATGTATATCTAGGACACATAGTAGATAGAGTGTCTGTGATGTATCTGTAGGACACGTAGTAGATAGACTGTTTGTGATGTAGCTGTATTACACCAAGTAGATAGAGTGTTTGTGATGTATTTGTAGGACACGTAGTAGATAGAGTGTTTGTGATGTAGCTGTAGGACACATAGTAGATAGAGTGTTTGTGATGTATCTGTATTACACCTAGTAGATAGAGTGTTTGTGATGTATATCTAGGACACATAGTAGATAGAGTGTTTGTGATGTAGCTGTAGGACACGTAGTAGATAGAGTGTTTGTGATGTATCTGTAGGACACATAGTAGATAGAGTGTTTGTGATGTAACTGTAGGACACATAGTAGATAGAGTGTTTGTGATGTATCTGTAGGACACGTAGTAGATAGAGTGTTTGTGATGTATCTGTAGGACACATAGTAGATAGAGTGTTTGTGATGTAACTGTTCGACACATAGTAGATAGAGTGTTTGTGATGTATCTGTATTACACCTAGTAGATAGAGTGTTTGTGATGTAGCTGTATTACACCTAGTAGATAGAGTGTTTGTGATGTATATCTAGGACACATAGTAGATAGAGTGTTTGTGATGTAGCGGTAGGACACTTAGTAGATAGAGTGTTTGTGATGTAGCTGTATTACACCTAGTAGATAGAGTGTGTGTGATGTATATCTAGGACACATAGTAGATAGAGTGTTTGTGATGTAGCTGTAGGACACGTAGTAGATGGAGTGTTTGTGATGTATCTGTAGGGCACATAGTAGATAGAGTGTTTGTGATGTATCTGTAGGACACGTAGTAGATAGAGTGTTTGTGATGTATCTGTAGGACACATAGTAGATAGAGTGTTTGTGATGTATATCTAGGACACATAGTAGATAGAGTGTTTGTGATGTAACTGTAAGACACATAGTAGATAGAGTGTTTGTGATGTATCTGTATTACACATAGTAGATAGGGTGTTTGTGATGTAGCTGTACGACACATAGTAGATAGAGTGTTTGTGATGTATATCTAGGACACATAGTAGATAGAGTGTTTGTGATGTAACTGTACGACACATAGTAGATAGAGTGTTTGTGATGTAGCTGTACGACACATAGTAGATAGAGTGTTTGTGATGTATATCTAGGACACATAGTAGATAGAGTGTTTGTGATGTAGCTGTACGACACATAGTAGATAGAGTGTTTGTGATGTATATCTAGGACACATAGTAGATAGAGTGTTTGTGATGTAACTGTACGACACATAGTAGATAGAGTGTTTGTGATGTAGCTGTACGACACATAGTAGATAGAGTGTTTGTGATGTATATCTAGGACACATAGTAGATAGAGTGTTTGTGATGTAGCTGTAGGACACATAGTAGATAGAGTGTTACGATGTATATCTAGGACACATAGTAGATAGAGTGTTTGTGGTGTATCTGTAGGATACGTAGTAGAGAGAGTGTTTGTGATGTATATCTAGGACACATAGTAGATAGAGTGTTTGTGATGTATCTGTATTACACATATTAGATAGAGTGTTTGTGATGTATCTGTAGGACACGTAGTAGATAGAGTGTTTGTGATGTATATCTAGGACACATAGTAGATAGAGTGTTTGTGATGTATCTGTAGGACACATAGTAGATAGAGTGTTTGTGATGTATCTGTATTACACATAGTAGATAGAGTGTTTGTGATGTATCTGTAGGACACGTAGTAGATAGAGTGTTTGTGATGTATATCTAGGACACATAGTAGATAGAGTGTTTGTGATGTATCTGTAGGACACGTAGTAGATAGAGTGTTTGTGATGTATCTGTAGGACACGTAGTAGATAGAGTGTTTGTGATGTATATCTAGGACACATAGTAGATAGAGTGTTTGTGATGTATATCTAGGACACATAGTAGATAGAGTGTTTGTGATGTATATCTAGGACACATAGTAGATAGAGTGTTTGTGATGTATATCTAGGACACATAGTAGATAGAGTGTTTGTGATGTATCTGTAGGACATGTAGTAGATAGAGTGTTTGTGATGTATCTGTATTACACATAGTAGATAGAGTGTTTGTGAAGTATCTGTAGGACACATAGTAGATAGAGTGTTTGTGATGTATATCTAGGACACATAGTAGATAGAGTGTTTGTGATGTATATCTAGGACACATAGTAGATAGAGTGTTTGTGATGTATCTGTAGGACACCTAGTAGATAGAGTGTTTGTGATGTATCTGTATTTCACGTAGTAGATAGAGTGTTTGTGATGTAGCTGTAGGACACATAGTAGATAGTGTGTTTGTGATGTAGCTGTAGGACACGTAGTAGATAGAGTGTTTGTGATGTAGCTGTATTACACCTAGTAGATAGAGTGTTTGTGATGTATATCTAGGACACATAGTAGATAGAGTGTTTGTGATGCAGCTGTAGGACACATAGTAGATAGAGTGTTTGTGATGTATCTGTAGGGCACCTAGTAGATAGAGTGTTTGTGATGTATATCTAGGACACATAGTAGATAGAGTGTTTGTGATGTAGGTGTAGGACACATTGTGGATAGAGTGTTTGTGATGTAGCTGTAGGACACATAGTAGATAGAGTGTTTGTGATGTATCTGTAGGACACATAGTAGATGGAGTGTTTGTGATGTATATCTAGGACACATAGTAGATAGAGTGTTTGTGATGTATATCTAGGACACATAGTAGATGGAGTGTTTGTGATGTATATCTAGGACACGTAGTAGATAGAGTGTTTGTGATGTATATCTAGGACACATAGTAGATAGAGTGTTTGTGATGTATCTGTAGGACACGTAGTAGATAGAGTGTTTGTGATGTAACTGTATTACACATAGTAGATAGAGTGTTTGTGATGTATATCTAGGACACTTAGTAGATAGAGTGTTTGTGATGTATCTGTAGGACACATAGTAGATAGAGTGTTTGTGATGTATCTGTAGGACACGTAGTAGATAGTGTTTGTGATGTATCTGTAGGACACATAGTAGATAGAGTGTTTGTGATGTATATCTAGGACACATAGTAGATAGAGTGTTTGTGATGTATATCTAGGACACATAGTAGATAGAGTGTTTGTGATGTATCTGTAGGATATGTAGTAGATAGAGTGTTTGTGATGTATGTGTAGGACATGTAGTAGATAGAGTGTTTGTGATGTATCTGTATTACACATAGTAGATAGAGTGTTTGTGAAGTATCTGTAGGACACATAGTAGATAGAGTGTTTGTGATGTATCTGTAGGACACGTAGTAGATAGAGTGTTTGTGATGTAACTGTAGGACACGTAGTAGATAGAGTGTTTGTGATGTAACTGTATTACACATAGTAGATAGAGTGTTTGTGATGTATATCTAGGACACATAGTAGATAGAGTGTTTGTGATGTAGCTGTAGGACACCTAGTAGATAGAGTGTTTGTGAAGTATCTGTATTTCACGTAGTAGATAGAGTGTTTGTGATGTAGCTGTAGGACACATAGTAGATAGTGTGTTTGTGATGTAGCTGTAGGACACGTAGTAGATAGAGTGTTTGTGATGTAGCTGTATTACACCTAGTAGATAGAGTGTTTGTGATGTATATCTAGGACACATAGTAGATAGAGTGTTTGTGATGCAGCTGTAGGACACATAGTAGATAGAGTGTTTGTGATGTATCTGTAGGGCACCTAGTAGGTAGAGTGTTTGTGATGTATCTGTAGGACACGTAGTAGATAGAGTGTTTGTGATGTAACTGTATTACACATAGTAGATAGAGTGTTTGTGATGTATATCTAGGACACATAGTAGATAGAGTGTTTGTGATGTAGCTGTAGGACACCTAGTAGATAGAGTGTTTGTGATGTATCTGTATTTCACGTAGTAGATAGAGTGTTTGTGATGTAGCTGTAGGACACATAGTAGATAGTGTGTTTGTGATGTAGCTGTAGGACACGTAGTAGATAGAGTGTTTGTGATGTAGCTGTATTACACCTAGTAGATAGAGTGTTTGTGATGTATATCTAGGACACATAGTAGATAGAGTGTTTGTGATGCAGCTGTAGGACACATAGTAGATAGAGTGTTTGTGATGTATCTGTAGGGCACCTAGTAGATAGAGTGTTTGTGATGTATATCTAGGACACATAGTAGATAGAGTGTTTGTGATGTAGGTGTAGGACACATTGTGGATAGAGTGTTTGTGATGTAGCTGTAGGACACATAGTAGATAGAGTGTTTGTGATGTATCTGTAGGACACATAGTAGATGGAGAGTTTGTGATGTATATCTAGGACACATAGTAGATAGAGTGTTTGTGATGTATATCTAGGACACATAGTAGATGGAGTGTTTGTGATGTATATCTAGGACACGTAGTAGATAGAGTGTTTGTGATGTATATCTAGGACACATAGTAGATAGAGTGTTTGTGATGTATCTGTAGGACACGTAGTAGATAGAGTGTTTGTGATGTAACTGTATTACACATAGTAGATAGAGTGTTTGTGATGTATGTCTAGGACACTTAGTAGATAGAGTGTTTGTGATGTATCTGTAGGACACATAGTAGATAGAGTGTTTGTGATGTATCTGTAGGACACGTAGTAGATAGTGTTTGTGATGTATCTGTAGGACACATAGTAGATAGAGTGTTTGTGATGTATATCTAGGACACATAGTAGATAGAGTGTTTGTGATGTATATCTAGGACACATAGTAGATAGAGTGTTTGTGATGTATCTGTAGGACATGTAGTAGATAGAGTGTTTGTGATGTATCTGTAGGACATGTAGTAGATAGAGTGTTTGTGATGTATCTGTATTACACATAGTAGATAGAGTGTTTGTGAAGTATCTGTAGGACACACAGTAGATAGAGTGTTTGTGATGTATCTGTAGGACACGTAGTAGATAGAGTGTTTGTGATGTAACTGTATTACACTTAGTAGTAGAGTGTTTGTGATGTAGCTGTATTACACATAGTAGATAGAGTGTTTGTGATGTATCTGTAGGACACATAGTAGATAGAGTGTTTGTGATGTATCTGTAGGACACGTAGTAGATAGTTTTTGTGATGTATCTGTAGGACACGTAGTAGATAGAGTGTTTGTGATGTATATCTAGGACACATAGTAGATAGAGTGTTTGTGATGTATATCTAGGACACATAGTAGATAGAGTGTTTGTGATGTATATCTAGGACACATAGTAGATAGAGTGTTTGTGATGTATATCTAGGACACATGGTAGATAGAGTGTTTGTGATGTATCTGTAGGACACATAGTAGATAGAGTGTTTGTGATGTATATCTAGGACACATAGTAGATAGAGTGTTTGTGATGTATATCTAGGACACATAGTAGATAGAGTGTTTGTGATGTATCTGTACGACACTTAGTAGATAGAGTGTTTGTGATGTATATCTAGGACACATAGTAGATAGAGGGTTTGTGATGTATCTGTACGACACTTAGTAGATAGAGTGTTTGTGATGTACCTGTAGGACACTTAGTAGATAAAGTGTTTGTGATGTATATCTAGGACACATAGTAGATAGAGTGTTTGTGATGTATATATAGGACACATAGTAGATAGAGTGTTTGTGATGTATCTGTAGGACACATAGTAGATAGAGTGTTTGTGATGTATATCTAGGACACATAGTAGATAGAGTGTTTGTGATGTATCTGTAGGAGACGTAGTAGATAGAGTGTTTGTGATGTAACTGTAGGACACGTAGTAGATAGAGTGTTTGTGATGTATCTGTAGGACACCTAGTAGAGAGAGTGTTTGTGATGTAGCTGTAGGACACATAGTACATAGAGTGTTTGTGATGTATATATAGGACACATAGTAGATAGAGTGTTTGTGATGTATCTGTAGGACACTTAGTAGATAGAGTGTTTGTGATGTATATCTAGGACACATAGTAGATAGAGTGTTTGTGATGTATCTGTACGACACATAGTAGATAGAGTGTTTGTGATGTAACTGTAGGACACGTAGTAGATAGAGTGTTTGTGATGTAGCTGTAGGACACGTAGTAGATAGAGTGTTTGTGATGTAGCTGTATTACACCTTGTAGGTAGAGTGTTTGTGATGTATATCTAGGACACATAGTAGATAGAGTGTTTGTGATGTATCTGTAGGACACATAGTAGATAGAGTGTTTGTGATGTAGCTGTATTACACCTAGTAGATAGAGTGCTTGTGATGTATCTGTATTACACCTAGTAGATAGAGTGTTTGTGATGTATCTGTAGGACACGTAGTAGATAGAGTGTTTTGATGTAACTGTATTACACCTAGTAGATAGAGTGTTTGTGATGTAGCTGTAGGACACATAGTAGATAGAGTGTTTGTGATGTAGCTGTAGGACACATAGTAGATGGAGTGCTTGTGATGTATCTGTAGGACACGTAGTAGATAGAGTGTTTGTGATGTATCTGTAGGACACGTAGTAGATAGAGTGTTTGTGATGTAGCTGTATTACACCTGGTAGATAGAGTGCTTGTGATGTATCTGTATTACACCTGGTAGATAGAGTGTTTGTGATGTATCTGTAGGACACCTAGTAGATAGAGTGTTTGTGATGTAACTGTATTACACCTAGTAGATAGAGTGTTTGTGATGTAGCTGTAGGACACATAGTAGATAGAGTGTTTGTGATGTAGCTGTAGGACACATAGTAGATGGAGTGTTTGTGATGTAGCTGTAGGACACATAGTAGATAGAGTGTTTGTGATGTATCTGTAGGACACGTAGTAGATAGAGTGTTTGTGATGTATCTGTAGGACACGTAGTAGATTGAGTGTTTGTGATGTATCTGTATTACACCTAGTAGATAGAGTGTTTGTGATGTAGCTGTATTACACCTAGTAGATAGAGTGTTTGTGATGTATCTGTAGGACACGTAGTAGATAGAGTGTTTGTGATGTATATCTAGGACACATAGTAGATAGAGTGTTTGTGATGTATCTGTAGGACACGTAGTAGATAGAGTGTTTGTGATGTAGCTGTATTTCACATAGTAGATAGAGTGTTTGTGATGTAGCTGTATAACACCTAGTAGATAGAGTGTTTGTGATGTAGCTGTATTACACGTAGTAGATAGAGTGTTTGTGATGTAGCTGTATTACACCTAGTAGATAGAGTGTTTGTGATGTAGCTGTATTACACGTAGTAGATAGAGTGTTTGTGAGGTATATGTAGGACACATAGTAGATAGAGTGTTTGTGATGTAACTGTATTACACCTAGTAGATAGAGTGTTTGTGATGTAGCTGTATTACACCTAGTAGATAGAGTGTTTGTGATGTAGCTGTAGGACACATAGTAGATAGAGTTTTTGTGATGTATATCTAGGACACATAGTAGATAGAGTGTTTGTGATGTATCTGTAGGACACGTAGTAGATAGAGTGTTTGTGATGTAGCTGTAGGACACATAGTAGATAGAGTGTTTGTGATGTAGCTGTATTACACCTAGTAGATAGAGTGCTTGTGATGTATCTGTATTACACCTAGTAGATAGAGTGTTTGTGATGTATCTGCGGGACACGTAGTAGATAGAGTGTTTGTGATGTAACTGTATTACACCTAGTAGATAGAGTGTTTGTGATGTAGCTGTAGGACACATAGTAGATAGAGTGTTTGTGATGTAGCTGTAGGACACATAGTAGATGGAGTGCTCGTGATGTATCTGTAGGACACGTAGTAGATAGAGTGTTTGTGATGTATCTGTAGGACACGTAGTAGATAGAGTGTTTGTGATGTAGCTGTATTACACCTAGTAGATAGAGTGCTTGTGATGTATCTGTATTACACCTAGTAGATAGAGTGTTTGTGATGTATCTGTAGGACACGTAGTAGATAGAGTGTTTGTGATGTAACTGTATTACACCTAGTAGATAGAGTGTTTGTGATGTAGCTGTATTACACATAGTAGATAGAGTGTTTGTGATGTAGCTGTATTACACCTAGTAGATAGAGTGTTTGTGATGTAGCTGTATTACACGTAGTAGATAGAGTGTTTGTGATGTATATCTAGGACACATAGTAGATAGAGTGTCTGTGATGTATCTGTAGGACACGTAGTAGATAGACTGTTTGTGATGTAGCTGTATTACACCAAGTAGATAGAGTGTTTGTGATGTATTTGTAGGACACGTAGTAGATAGAGTGTTTGTGATGTAGCTGTAGGACACATAGTAGATAGAGTGTTTGTGATGTATCTGTATTACACCTAGTAGATAGAGTGTTTGTGATGTATATCTAGGACACATAGTAGATAGAGTGTTTGTGATGTAGCTGTAGGACACGTAGTAGATAGAGTGTTTGTGATGTATCTGTAGGACACATAGTAGATAGAGTGTTTGTGATGTAACTGTAGGACACATAGTAGATAGAGTGTTTGTGATGTATCTGTAGGACACGTAGTAGATAGAGTGTTTGTGATGTATCTGTAGGACACATAGTAGATAGAGTGTTTGTGATGTAACTGTTCGACACATAGTAGATAGAGTGTTTGTGATGTATCTGTATTACACCTAGTAGATAGAGTGTTTGTGATGTAGCTGTATTACACCTAGTAGATAGAGTGTTTGTGATGTATATCTAGGACACATAGTAGATAGAGTGTTTGTGATGTAGCGGTAGGACACTTAGTAGATAGAGTGTTTGTGATGTAGCTGTATTACACCTAGTAGATAGAGTGTGTGTGATGTATATCTAGGACACATAGTAGATAGAGTGTTTGTGATGTAGCTGTAGGACACGTAGTAGATGGAGTGTTTGTGATGTATCTGTAGGGCACATAGTAGATAGAGTGTTTGTGATGTATCTGTAGGACACGTAGTAGATAGAGTGTTTGTGATGTATCTGTAGGACACATAGTAGATAGAGTGTTTGTGATGTATATCTAGGACACATAGTAGATAGAGTGTTTGTGATGTAACTGTACGACACATAGTAGATAGAGTGTTTGTGATGTATCTGTATTACACATAGTAGATAGAGTGTTTGTGATGTAGCTGTACGACACATAGTAGATAGAGTGTTTGTGATGTATATCTAGGACACATAGTAGATAGAGTGTTTGTGATGTAACTGTACGACACATAGTAGATAGAGTGTTTGTGATGTAGCTGTACGACACATAGTAGATAGAGTGTTTGTGATGTATATCTAGGACACATAGTAGATAGAGTGTTTGTGATGTAGCTGTACGACACATAGTAGATAGAGTGTTTGTGATGTATATCTAGGACACATAGTAGATAGAGTGTTTGTGATGTAACTGTACGACACATAGTAGATAGAGTGTTTGTGATGTAGCTGTACGACACATAGTAGATAGAGTGTTTGTGATGTATATCTAGGACACATAGTAGATAGAGTGTTTGTGATGTAGCTGTAGGACACATAGTAGATAGAGTGTTACGATGTATATCTAGGACACATAGTAGATAGAGTGTTTGTGGTGTATCTGTAGGATACGTAGTAGAGAGAGTGTTTGTGATGTATATCTAGGACACATAGTAGATAGAGTGTTTGTGATGTATCTGTATTACACATATTAGATAGAGTGTTTGTGATGTATCTGTAGGACACGTAGTAGATAGAGTGTTTGTGATGTATATCTAGGACACATAGTAGATAGAGTGTTTGTGATGTATCTGTAGGACACATAGTAGATAGAGTGTTTGTGATGTATCTGTATTACACATAGTAGATAGAGTGTTTGTGATGTATCTGTAGGACACGTAGTAGATAGAGTGTTTGTGATGTATATCTAGGACACATAGTAGATAGAGTGTTTGTGATGTATCTGTAGGACACGTAGTAGATAGAGTGTTTGTGATGTATCTGTAGGACACGTAGTAGATAGAGTGTTTGTGATGTATATCTAGGACACATAGTAGATAGAGTGTTTGTGATGTATATCTAGGACACATAGTAGATAGAGTGTTTGTGATGTATATCTAGGACACATAGTAGATAGAGTGTTTGTGATGTATATCTAGGACACATAGTAGATAGAGTGTTTGTGATGTATCTGTAGGACATGTAGTAGATAGAGTGTTTGTGATGTATCTGTATTACACATAGTAGATAGAGTGTTTGTGAAGTATCTGTAGGACACATAGTAGATAGAGTGTTTGTGATGTATATCTAGGACACATAGTAGATAGAGTGTTTGTGATGTATATCTAGGACACATAGTAGATAGAGTGTTTGTGATGTATCTGTAGGACACCTAGTAGATAGAGTGTTTGTGATGTATCTGTATTTCACGTAGTAGATAGAGTGTTTGTGATGTAGCTGTAGGACACATAGTAGATAGTGTGTTTGTGATGTAGCTGTAGGACACGTAGTAGATAGAGTGTTTGTGATGTAGCTGTATTACACCTAGTAGATAGAGTGTTTGTGATGTATATCTAGGACACATAGTAGATAGAGTGTTTGTGATGCAGCTGTAGGACACATAGTAGATAGAGTGTTTGTGATGTATCTGTAGGGCACCTAGTAGATAGAGTGTTTGTGATGTATATCTAGGACACATAGTAGATAGAGTGTTTGTGATGTAGGTGTAGGACACATTGTGGATAGAGTGTTTGTGATGTAGCTGTAGGACACATAGTAGATAGAGTGTTTGTGATGTATCTGTAGGACACATAGTAGATGGAGTGTTTGTGATGTATATCTAGGACACATAGTAGATAGAGTGTTTGTGATGTATATCTAGGACACATAGTAGATGGAGTGTTTGTGATGTATATCTAGGACACGTAGTAGATAGAGTGTTTGTGATGTATATCTAGGACACATAGTAGATAGAGTGTTTGTGATGTATCTGTAGGACACGTAGTAGATAGAGTGTTTGTGATGTAACTGTATTACACATAGTAGATAGAGTGTTTGTGATGTATATCTAGGACACTTAGTAGATAGAGTGTTTGTGATGTATCTGTAGGACACATAGTAGATAGAGTGTTTGTGATGTATCTGTAGGACACGTAGTAGATAGTGTTTGTGATGTATCTGTAGGACACATAGTAGATAGAGTGTTTGTGATGTATATCTAGGACACATAGTAGATAGAGTGTTTGTGATGTATATCTAGGACACATAGTAGATAGAGTGTTTGTGATGTATCTGTAGGATATGTAGTAGATAGAGTGTTTGTGATGTATGTGTAGGACATGTAGTAGATAGAGTGTTTGTGATGTATCTGTATTACACATAGTAGATAGAGTGTTTGTGAAGTATCTGTAGGACACATAGTAGATAGAGTGTTTGTGATGTATCTGTAGGACACGTAGTAGATAGAGTGTTTGTGATGTAACTGTAGGACACGTAGTAGATAGAGTGTTTGTGATGTAACTGTATTACACATAGTAGATAGAGTGTTTGTGATGTATATCTAGGACACATAGTAGATAGAGTGTTTGTGATGTAGCTGTAGGACACCTAGTAGATAGAGTGTTTGTGAAGTATCTGTATTTCACGTAGTAGATAGAGTGTTTGTGATGTAGCTGTAGGACACATAGTAGATAGTGTGTTTGTGATGTAGCTGTAGGACACGTAGTAGATAGAGTGTTTGTGATGTAGCTGTATTACACCTAGTAGATAGAGTGTTTGTGATGTATATCTAGGACACATAGTAGATAGAGTGTTTGTGATGCAGCTGTAGGACACATAGTAGATAGAGTGTTTGTGATGTATCTGTAGGGCACCTAGTAGGTAGAGTGTTTGTGATGTATCTGTAGGACACGTAGTAGATAGAGTGTTTGTGATGTAACTGTATTACACATAGTAGATAGAGTGTTTGTGATGTATATCTAGGACACATAGTAGATAGAGTGTTTGTGATGTAGCTGTAGGACACCTAGTAGATAGAGTGTTTGTGATGTATCTGTATTTCACGTAGTAGATAGAGTGTTTGTGATGTAGCTGTAGGACACATAGTAGATAGTGTGTTTGTGATGTAGCTGTAGGACACGTAGTAGATAGAGTGTTTGTGATGTAGCTGTATTACACCTAGTAGATAGAGTGTTTGTGATGTATATCTAGGACACATAGTAGATAGAGTGTTTGTGATGCAGCTGTAGGACACATAGTAGATAGAGTGTTTGTGATGTATCTGTAGGGCACCTAGTAGATAGAGTGTTTGTGATGTATATCTAGGACACATAGTAGATAGAGTGTTTGTGATGTAGGTGTAGGACACATTGTGGATAGAGTGTTTGTGATGTAGCTGTAGGACACATAGTAGATAGAGTGTTTGTGATGTATCTGTAGGACACATAGTAGATGGAGAGTTTGTGATGTATATCTAGGACACATAGTAGATAGAGTGTTTGTGATGTATATCTAGGACACATAGTAGATGGAGTGTTTGTGATGTATATCTAGGACACGTAGTAGATAGAGTGTTTGTGATGTATATCTAGGACACATAGTAGATAGAGTGTTTGTGATGTATCTGTAGGACACGTAGTAGATAGAGTGTTTGTGATGTAACTGTATTACACATAGTAGATAGAGTGTTTGTGATGTATGTCTAGGACACTTAGTAGATAGAGTGTTTGTGATGTATCTGTAGGACACATAGTAGATAGAGTGTTTGTGATGTATCTGTAGGACACGTAGTAGATAGTGTTTGTGATGTATCTGTAGGACACATAGTAGATAGAGTGTTTGTGATGTATATCTAGGACACATAGTAGATAGAGTGTTTGTGATGTATATCTAGGACACATAGTAGATAGAGTGTTTGTGATGTATCTGTAGGACATGTAGTAGATAGAGTGTTTGTGATGTATCTGTAGGACATGTAGTAGATAGAGTGTTTGTGATGTATCTGTATTACACATAGTAGATAGAGTGTTTGTGAAGTATCTGTAGGACACACAGTAGATAGAGTGTTTGTGATGTATCTGTAGGACACGTAGTAGATAGAGTGTTTGTGATGTAACTGTATTACACTTAGTAGTAGAGTGTTTGTGATGTAGCTGTATTACACATAGTAGATAGAGTGTTTGTGATGTATCTGTAGGACACATAGTAGATAGAGTGTTTGTGATGTATCTGTAGGACACGTAGTAGATAGTTTTTGTGATGTATCTGTAGGACACGTAGTAGATAGAGTGTTTGTGATGTATATCTAGGACACATAGTAGATAGAGTGTTTGTGATGTATATCTAGGACACATAGTAGATAGAGTGTTTGTGATGTATATCTAGGACACATAGTAGATAGAGTGTTTGTGATGTATATCTAGGACACATGGTAGATAGAGTGTTTGTGATGTATCTGTAGGACACATAGTAGATAGAGTGTTTGTGATGTATATCTAGGACACATAGTAGATAGAGTGTTTGTGATGTATATCTAGGACACATAGTAGATAGAGTGTTTGTGATGTATCTGTACGACACTTAGTAGATAGAGTGTTTGTGATGTATATCTAGGACACATAGTAGATAGAGGGTTTGTGATGTATCTGTACGACACTTAGTAGATAGAGTGTTTGTGATGTACCTGTAGGACACTTAGTAGATAAAGTGTTTGTGATGTATATCTAGGACACATAGTAGATAGAGTGTTTGTGATGTATATATAGGACACATAGTAGATAGAGTGTTTGTGATGTATCTGTAGGACACATAGTAGATAGAGTGTTTGTGATGTATATCTAGGACACATAGTAGATAGAGTGTTTGTGATGTATCTGTAGGAGACGTAGTAGATAGAGTGTTTGTGATGTAACTGTAGGACACGTAGTAGATAGAGTGTTTGTGATGTATCTGTAGGACACCTAGTAGAGAGAGTGTTTGTGATGTAGCTGTAGGACACATAGTACATAGAGTGTTTGTGATGTATATATAGGACACATAGTAGATAGAGTGTTTGTGATGTATCTGTAGGACACTTAGTAGATAGAGTGTTTGTGATGTATATCTAGGACACATAGTAGATAGAGTGTTTGTGATGTATCTGTACGACACATAGTAGATAGAGTGTTTGTGATGTAACTGTAGGACACGTAGTAGATAGAGTGTTTGTGATGTATCTGTACGACACATAGTAGATAGAGTGTTTGTGATGTAGCTGTACGACACTTAGTAGATAGAGTGTTTGTGATGTAACTGTAGGACACCTAGTAGATAGAGTGTTTGTGATGTATCCGTACCACACATAGTAGATAGAGTGTTTGTGATGTAGCTGTACGACACTTAGTAGATAGAGTGTTTGTGATGTAACTGTAGGACACTTAGTAGATAGAGTGTTTGTGATGTATATCTAGGACACATAGTAGATAGAGTGTTTGTGATGTATCTGTATTACACATAGTAGATAGAGTGTTTGTGATGTATCTGTAGGACACGTAGTAGATAGAGTGTTTGTGATGTAACTCTATTACACATAGTAGATAGAGTGTTTGTGATGTAGCTGTATTACACATAGTATATAGAGTGTTTGTGATGTATCTGTAGGACACATAGTAGATAGAGTGTTTGTGATGTATCTGTAGGACACCTAGTAGAGAGAGTGTTTGTGATGTATATCTAGGACACATAGTAGATAGAGTGTTTGTGATGTATATCTAGGACACATAGTAGATAGGGTGTTTGTGATGTATATCTAGGACACATAGTAGATAGAGTGTTTGTGATGTATATGTAGGACACATAGTAGATAGAGTGTTTGTGATGTATCTGTACGACACATAGTAGATAGAGTGTTTGTGATGTAACTGTAGGACACGTAGTAGATAGAGTGTTTGTGATGTAGCTGTAGGACACTTAGTAGATAGAGTGTTTGTGATGTATCTGTACGACACTTAGTAGATAGAGTGTTTGTGATGTATCTGTAGGACACATAGTAGATAGAGTGTTTGTGATGTAGCTGTAGGACACTTAGTAGATAGAGTGTTTGTGATGTATCTGTACGATACTTAGTAGATAGAGTGTTTGTGATGCAGCTGTAGGACACGTAGTAGATAGAGTGTATGTGATGTAGCTGTAGGACACATAGTAGATAGAGTGTTTGTGATGTAGCTGTAGGACACGTAGTAAATAGAGTGTTTGTGATGTATCTGTAGGACACTTAGTAGATAGAGTGTTTGCGATGTATATCTAGGACACATAGTAGATAGAGTGTTTGTGACGTATCTGTACGACACTTAGTAGATAGAGTGTTTGTGATGTAACTGTAGGACACGTACTAGATAGAGTGTTTGTGATGTAACTGTAGGACACTTAGTAGATAGAGTGTTTGTGATGTAGCTGTAGGACACATAGTAAATAGAGTGTTTGTGATGTATATCTAGGGCAAGTAGTAGATAGAGTGTTTGTGAAGTAGCTGTAGGACACATAGTAGATAGGGTGTTTGTGATGTAGCTGTAGGACACATAGTAGATAGAGTGTTTGTGATGTAGCTGTAGGACACGTAGTAGATGGAGTGTATGTGATGTATCTGTACGACACTTAGTAGATAGAGTGTTTGTGATGTATCTGTAGGACACGTAGTAGATAGAGTGTTTGTGATGTAACTGTAGGACACTTAGTAGATAGAGTGTTTGTGATGTAGCTGTAGGACACATAGTAGATAGTGTGTTTGTGATGTAGCTGCACGAAACATAGTAGATGGAGTGTTTGTGATGTAGCTGTAGGACACTTAGTAGATAGAGTGTTTGTGATGTATCTGTATTACACATAGTAGATAGTGTGTTTGTGATGTAGCTGTAGGACACGTAGTAGATAGAGTGTTTGTGATGTAGCTGTAGGACACATAGTAGATAGAGTGTTTGTGATGTAGCTGTAGGACACGTAGTTGATAGAGTGTTTGTGATGTATCTGTAGGACACATAGTAGATAGAGTGTTTGTGATGTATATCTAGTACACATAGTAGATAGAGTGTTTGTGATGTATATCTAGGACATATAGTAGATAGAGTGTTTGTGATGTAGCTTTAGGACACATAGTAGATAGAGTGTTTGTGATGTAACTGTAGGACACATAGTAGATAGAGTGTTTGTGATGTAGCTGTAGGACACATAGTAGATAGAGTGTTTGTGATGTATATCTAGGAGACAGAGTAGATAGAGTGTTTGTGATGTAGCTGTAGGACACGTAGTAGATAGAGTATTTGTGATGTAGCTGTAGGACACATAGTAGATAGAGTGTTTGTGATGTATATCTAGTACACATAGCAGATAGAGTGTTTGTGATGTATATCTAGTACACATAGTAGATAGAGTGTTTGTGATGTATATCTAGGACACGTAGTAGATAGAGTGTTTGTGATGTATATCTAGGAGACAGAGTAGATAGAGTGTTTGTGATGTAGCTGTAGGACACGTAGTAGATAGAGTATTTGTGATGTAGCTGTAGGACACATAGTAGATAGAGTGTTTGTGATGTATATCTAGTACACATAGTAGATAGAGTGTTTGTGATGTATATCTAGGACGGATAGTAGATAGAGTGTTTGTGATGTAGCTTTAGGACACATAGTAGATAGAGTGTTTGTGATGTAACTGTAGGACACATAGTAGATAGAGTGTTTGTGATGTAACTGTAGGACACATAGTAGATAGAGTGTTTGTGATGTATCTGTAGGACGCATAATAGATAGAGTGTTTGTGATGTATCTGTAGGACACATAGTAGATAGAGTGTTTGTGATGTAACTGTAGGACACATAGTAGATAGAGTGTTTGTGATGTAACTGTAGGACACATAGTAGATAGAGTGTTTGTGATGTATCTCTAGGACACATAGTAGATAGAGTGTTTGTGATGCAGCTGTATTACACCTAGTAGATAGAGTGCTTGTGATGTAGCTGTATTACACCTAGTAGATAGAGTGCTTGTGATGTATCTGTAGGACACATAGTAGATAGAGTGTTTGTGATGTAGCTGTATTACACCTAGTAGATAGAGTGCTTGTGATGTATCTGTAGGACACGTAGTAGATAGAGTGTTTGTGAAGCAGCTGTATTACACCTTGTAGATAGAGTGTTTCTGATGTAGCTGTATTACACCTTGTAGATAGAGAGTTTGTGATGTAGCTGTATTACACCTAGTAGATAGAGTTTTTGTGATGTAGCTGTATTACACCTGGTAGATAGAGTTTTTGTGATGTAGCTGTAGGACACATAGTAGATATAGTGTTTGTGATGTAGCTGTAGGACACATACTAGATAGAGTGCTTGTGATGTATCTGTAGGACACATAGTAGATAGAGTGTTTGTGATGTAGCTGTAGGACACATAGTAGATAGAGTGTTTGTGATGTAGCTGTAGGACACATAGTAGATAGAGTGTTTGTGATGTAGCTGTAGGACACATAGTAGATAGAGTGCTTGTGATGTATCTGTAGGACACATAGTAGATAGAGTGCTTGTGATGTATCTGTAGGACACGTAGTAGATAGAGTGTTTGTGATGTAGCTGTAGGACACGTAGTAGATAGAGTGTTTGTGATGTAGCTGTATTACACCTTGTAGGTAGAGTGTTTGTGATGTATATCTAGGACACATAGTAGATAGAGTGTTTGTGATGTATCTGTAGGACACATAGTAGATAGAGTGTTTGTGATGTAGCTGTATTACACCTAGTAGATAGAGTGCTTGTGATGTATCTGTATTACACCTAGTAGATAGAGTGTTTGTGATGTATCTGTAGGACACGTAGTAGATAGAGTGTTTGTGATGTAACTGTATTACAATTAGTAGATAGAGTGTTTGTGATGTAGCTGTAGGACACATAGTAGATAGAGTGTTTGTGATGTAGCTGTAGGACACATAGTAGATGGAGTGCTTGTGATGTATCTGTAGGACACGTAGTAGATAGAGTGTTTGTGATGTATCTGTAGGACACGTAGTAGATAGAGTGTTTGTGATGTAGCTGTATTACACCTAGTAGATAGAGTGCTTGTGATGTATCTGTATTACACCTGGTAGATAGAGTGTTTGTGATGTATCTGTAGGACACCTAGTAGATAGAGTGTTTGTGATGTAACTGTATTACACCTAGTAGATAGAGTGTTTGTGATGTAGCTGTAGGACACATAGTAGATAGAGTGTTTGTGATGTAGCTGTAGGACACCTAGTAGATGGAGTGTTTGTGATGTAGCTGTAGGACACATAGTAGATAGAGTGTTTGTGATGTATCTGTAGGACACGTAGTAGATAGAGTGTTTGTGATGTATCTGTAGGACACGTAGTAGATTGAGTGTTTGTGATGTATCTGTATTACACCTAGTAGATAGAGTGTTTGTGATGTAGCTGTATTACACCTAGTAGATATAGTGTTTGTGATGTATCTGTAGGACACGTAGTAGATAGAGTGTTTGTGATGTATATCTAGGACACATAGTAGATAGAGTGTTTGTGATGTATCTGTAGGACACGTAGTAGATAGAGTGTTTGTGATGTAGCTGTATTTCACATAGTAGATAGAGTGTTTGTGATGTAGCTGTATAACACCTAGTAGATAGAGTGTTTGTGATGTAGCTGTATTACACGTAGTAGATAGAGTGTTTGTGATGTAGCTGTATTACACCTAGTAGATAGAGTGTTTGTGATGTAGCTGTATTACACGTAGTAGATAGAGTATTTGTGAGGTATATGTAGGACACATAGTAGATAGAGTGTTTGTGATGTAACTGTATTACACCTAGTAGATAGAGTGTTTGTGATGTAGCTGTATTACACCTAGTAGATAGAGTGTTTGTGATGTAGCTGTAGGACACATAGTAGATAGAGTTTTTGTGATGTATATCTAGGACACATAGTAGATAGAGTGTTTGTGATGTATCTGTATTACACCTAGTAGATAGAGTGTTTGTGATGTATCTGCGGGACACGTAGTAGATAGAGTGTTTGTGAAGTAACTGTATTACACCTAGTAGATAGAGTGTTTGTGATGTAGCTGTAGGACACATAGTAGATAGAGTGTTTGTGATGTAGCTGTAGGACACATAGTAGATGGAGTGCTCGTGATGTATCTGTAGGACACGTAGTAGATAGAGTGTTTGTGATGTATCTGTAGGACACGTAGTAGATAGAGTGTTTGTGATGTAGCTGTATTACACCTAGTAGATAGAGTGCTTGTGATGTATCTGTATTACACCTAGTAGATAGAGTGTTTGTGATGTATCTGTAGGACACGTAGTAGATAGAGTGTTTGTGATGTAACTGTATTACACCTAGTAGATAGAGTGTTTGTGATGTAGCTGTATTACACATAGTAGATAGAGTGTTTGTGATGTAGCTGTATTACACCTAGTAGATAGAGTGTTTGTGATGTAGCTGTATTACACGTAGTAGATAGAGTGTTTGTGATGTATATCTAGGACACATAGTAGATAGAGTGTTTGTGATGTATCTGTAGGACACATAGTAGATGGAGAGTTAGTGATGTATATCTAGGACACATAGTAGATAGAGTGTTTGTGATGTATATCTAGGACACATAGTAGATGGAGTGTTTGTGATGTATATCTAGGACACGTAGTAGATAGAGTGTTTGTGATGTATATCTAGGACACATAGTAGATAGAGTGTTTGTGATGTATCTGTAGGACACGTAGTAGATAGAGTGTTTGTGATGTAACTGTATTACACATAGTAGATAGAGTGTTTGTGATGTATGTCTAGGACACTTAGTAGATAGAGTGTTTGTGATGTATCTGTAGGACACATAGTAGATAGAGTGTTTGTGATGTATCTGTAGGACACGTAGTAGATAGTGTTTGTGATGTATCTGTAGGACACATAGTAGATAGAGTGTTTGTGATGTATATCTAGGACACATAGTAGATAGAGTGTTTGTGATGTATATCTAGGACACATAGTAGATAGAGTGTTTGTGATGTATCTGTAGGACATGTAGTAGATAGAGTGTTTGTGATGTATCTGTAGGACATGTAGTAGATAGAGTGTTTGTGATGTATCTGTATTACACATAGTAGATAGAGTGTTTGTGAAGTATCTGTAGGACACACAGTAGATAGAGTGTTTGTGATGTATCTGTAGGACACGTAGTAGATAGAGTGTTTGTGATGTAACTGTATTACACTTAGTAGTAGAGTGTTTGTGATGTAGCTGTATTACACATAGTAGATAGAGTGTTTGTGATGTATCTGTAGGACACATAGTAGATAGAGTGTTTGTGATGTATCTGTAGGACACGTAGTAGATAGTTTTTGTGATGTATCTGTAGGACACGTAGTAGATAGAGTGTTTGTGATGTATATCTAGGACACATAGTAGATAGAGTGTTTGTGATGTATATCTAGGACACATAGTAGATAGAGTGTTTGTGATGTATATCTAGGACACATAGTAGATAGAGTGTTTGTGATGTATATCTAGGACACATGGTAGATAGAGTGTTTGTGATGTATCTGTAGGACACATAGTAGATAGAGTGTTTGTGATGTATATCTAGGACACATAGTAGATAGAGTGTTTGTGATGTATATCTAGGACACATAGTAGATAGAGTGTTTGTGATGTATCTGTACGACACTTAGTAGATAGAGTGTTTGTGATGTATATCTAGGACACATAGTAGATAGAGGGTTTGTGATGTATCTGTACGACACTTAGTAGATAGAGTGTTTGTGATGTACCTGTAGGACACTTAGTAGATAAAGTGTTTGTGATGTATATCTAGGACACATAGTAGATAGAGTGTTTGTGATGTATATATAGGACACATAGTAGATAGAGTGTTTGTGATGTATCTGTAGGACACATAGTAGATAGAGTGTTTGTGATGTATATCTAGGACACATAGTAGATAGAGTGTTTGTGATGTATCTGTAGGAGACGTAGTAGATAGAGTGTTTGTGATGTAACTGTAGGACACGTAGTAGATAGAGTGTTTGTGATGTATCTGTAGGACACCTAGTAGAGAGAGTGTTTGTGATGTAGCTGTAGGACACATAGTACATAGAGTGTTTGTGATGTATATATAGGACACATAGTAGATAGAGTGTTTGTGATGTATCTGTAGGACACTTAGTAGATAGAGTGTTTGTGATGTATATCTAGGACACATAGTAGATAGAGTGTTTGTGATGTATCTGTACGACACATAGTAGATAGAGTGTTTGTGATGTAACTGTAGGACACGTAGTAGATAGAGTGTTTGTGATGTATCTGTACGACACATAGTAGATAGAGTGTTTGTGATGTAGCTGTACGACACTTAGTAGATAGAGTGTTTGTGATGTAACTGTAGGACACGTAGTAGATAGAGTGTTTGTGATGTATCCGTACCACACATAGTAGATAGAGTGTTTGTGATGTAGCTGTACGACACTTAGTAGATAGAGTGTTTGTGATGTAACTGTAGGACACTTAGTAGATAGAGTGTTTGTGATGTATATCTAGGACACATAGTAGATAGAGTGTTTGTGATGTATCTGTATTACACATAGTAGATAGAGTGTTTGTGATGTATCTGTAGGACACGTAGTAGATAGAGTGTTTGTGATGTAACTCTATTACACATAGTAGATAGAGTGTTTGTGATGTAGCTGTATTACACATAGTATATAGAGTGTTTGTGATGTATCTGTAGGACACATAGTAGATAGAGTGTTTGTGATGTATCTGTAGGACACCTAGTAGAGAGAGTGTTTGTGATGTATATCTAGGACACATAGTAGATAGAGTGTTTGTGATGTATATCTAGGACACATAGTAGATAGGGTGTTTGTGATGTATATCTAGGACACATAGTAGATAGAGTGTTTGTGATGTATATGTAGGACACATAGTAGATAGAGTGTTTGTGATGTATCTGTACGACACATAGTAGATAGAGTGTTTGTGATGTAACTGTAGGACACGTAGTAGATAGAGTGTTTGTGATGTAGCTGTAGGACACTTAGTAGATAGAGTGTTTGTGATGTATCTGTACGATACTTAGTAGATAGAGTGTTTGTGATGTATCTGTAGGACACATAGTAGATAGAGTGTTTGTGATGTAGCTGTAGGACACTTAGTAGATAGAGTGTTTGTGATGTATCTGTACGATACTTAGTAGATAGAGTGTTTGTGATGCAGCTGTAGGACACGTAGTAGATAGAGTGTATGTGATGTAGCTGTAGGACACATAGTAGATAGAGTGTTTGTGATGTAGCTGTAGGACACGTAGTAAATAGAGTGTTTGTGATGTATCTGTAGGACACTTAGTAGATAGAGTGTTTGCGATGTATATCTAGGACACATAGTAGATAGAGTGTTTGTGACGTATCTGTACGACACTTAGTAGATAGAGTGTTTGTGATGTAACTGTAGGACACGTACTAGATAGAGTGTTTGTGATGTAACTGTAGGACACTTAGTAGATAGAGTGTTTGTGATGTAGCTGTAGGACACATAGTAAATAGAGTGTTTGTGATGTATATCTAGGGCAAGTAGTAGATAGAGTGTTTGTGAAGTAGCTGTAGGACACATAGTAGATAGGGTGTTTGTGATGTAGCTGTAGGACACATAGTAGATAGAGTGTTTGTGATGTAGCTGTAGGACACGTAGTAGATGGAGTGTATGTGATGTATCTGTACGACACTTAGTAGATAGAGTGTTTGTGATGTATCTGTAGGACACGTAGTAGATAGAGTGTTTGTGATGTAACTGTAGGACACTTAGTAGATAGAGTGTTTGTGATGTAGCTGTAGGACACATAGTAGATAGTGTGTTTGTGATGTAGCTGCACGAAACATAGTAGATGGAGTGTTTGTGATGTAGCTGTAGGACACTTAGTAGATAGAGTGTTTGTGATGTATCTGTATTACACATAGTAGATAGTGTGTTTGTGATGTAGCTGTAGGACACGTAGTAGATAGAGTGTTTGTGATGTAGCTGTAGGACACATAGTAGATAGAGTGTTTGTGATGTAGCTGTAGGACACGTAGTTGATAGAGTGTTTGTGATGTATCTGTAGGACACATAGTAGATAGAGTGTTTGTGATGTATATCTAGTACACATAGTAGATAGAGTGTTTGTGATGTATATCTAGGACATATAGTAGATAGAGTGTTTGTGATGTAGCTTTAGGACACATAGTAGATAGAGTGTTTGTGATGTAACTGTAGGACACATAGTAGATAGAGTGTTTGTGATGTAGCTGTAGGACACATAGTAGATAGAGTGTTTGTGATGTATATCTAGGAGACAGAGTAGATAGAGTGTTTGTGATGTAGCTGTAGGACACGTAGTAGATAGAGTATTTGTGATGTAGCTGTAGGACACATAGTAGATAGAGTGTTTGTGATGTATATCTAGTACACATAGTAGATAGAGTGTTTGTGATGTATATCTAGTACACATAGTAGATAGAGTGTTTGTGATGTATATCTAGGACACGTAGTAGATAGAGTGTTTGTGATGTATATCTAGGAGACAGAGTAGATAGAGTGTTTGTGATGTAGCTGTAGGACACGTAGTAGATAGAGTATTTGTGATGTAGCTGTAGGACACATAGTAGATAGAGTGTTTGTGATGTATATCTAGTACACATAGTAGATAGAGTGTTTGTGATGTATATCTAGGACGGATAGTAGATAGAGTGTTTGTGATGTAGCTTTAGGACACATAGTAGATAGAGTGTTTGTGATGTAACTGTAGGACACATAGTAGATAGAGTGTTTGTGATGTAACTGTAGGACACATAGTAGATAGAGTGTTTGTGATGTATCTGTAGGACGCATAATAGATAGAGTGTTTGTGATGTATCTGTAGGACACATAGTAGATAGAGTGTTTGTGATGTAACTGTAGGACACATAGTAGATAGAGTGTTTGTGATGTAACTGTAGGACACATAGTAGATAGAGTGTTTGTGATGTATCTCTAGGACACATAGTAGATAGAGTGTTTGTGATGCAGCTGTATTACACCTAGTAGATAGAGTGCTTGTGATGTAGCTGTATTACACCTAGTAGATAGAGTGCTTGTGATGTATCTGTAGGACACATAGTAGATAGAGTGTTTGTGATGTAGCTGTATTACACCTAGTAGATAGAGTGCTTGTGATGTATCTGTAGGACACGTAGTAGATAGAGTGTTTGTGAAGCAGCTGTATTACACCTTGTAGATAGAGTGTTTCTGATGTAGCTGTATTACACCTTGTAGATAGAGAGTTTGTGATGTAGCTGTATTACACCTAGTAGATAGAGTTTTTGTGATGTAGCTGTATTACACCTGGTAGATAGAGTTTTTGTGATGTAGCTGTAGGACACATAGTAGATATAGTGTTTGTGATGTAGCTGTAGGACACATACTAGATAGAGTGCTTGTGATGTATCTGTAGGACACATAGTAGATAGAGTGTTTGTGATGTAGCTGTAGGACACATAGTAGATAGAGTGTTTGTGATGTAGCTGTAGGACACATAGTAGATAGAGTGTTTGTGATGTAGCTGTAGGACACATAGTAGATAGAGTGCTTGTGATGTATCTGTAGGACACATAGTAGATAGAGTGCTTGTGATGTATCTGTAGGACACGTAGTAGATAGAGTGTTTGTGATGTAGCTGTAGGACACGTAGTAGATAGAGTGTTTGTGATGTAGCTGTATTACACCTTGTAGGTAGAGTGTTTGTGATGTATATCTAGGACACATAGTAGATAGAGTGTTTGTGATGTATCTGTAGGACACATAGTAGATAGAGTGTTTGTGATGTAGCTGTATTACACCTAGTAGATAGAGTGCTTGTGATGTATCTGTATTACACCTAGTAGATAGAGTGTTTGTGATGTATCTGTAGGACACGTAGTAGATAGAGTGTTTGTGATGTAACTGTATTACAATTAGTAGATAGAGTGTTTGTGATGTAGCTGTAGGACACATAGTAGATAGAGTGTTTGTGATGTAGCTGTAGGACACATAGTAGATGGAGTGCTTGTGATGTATCTGTAGGACACGTAGTAGATAGAGTGTTTGTGATGTATCTGTAGGACACGTAGTAGATAGAGTGTTTGTGATGTAGCTGTATTACACCTAGTAGATAGAGTGCTTGTGATGTATCTGTATTACACCTGGTAGATAGAGTGTTTGTGATGTATCTGTAGGACACCTAGTAGATAGAGTGTTTGTGATGTAACTGTATTACACCTAGTAGATAGAGTGTTTGTGATGTAGCTGTAGGACACATAGTAGATAGAGTGTTTGTGATGTAGCTGTAGGACACCTAGTAGATGGAGTGTTTGTGATGTAGCTGTAGGACACATAGTAGATAGAGTGTTTGTGATGTATCTGTAGGACACGTAGTAGATAGAGTGTTTGTGATGTATCTGTAGGACACGTAGTAGATTGAGTGTTTGTGATGTATCTGTATTACACCTAGTAGATAGAGTGTTTGTGATGTAGCTGTATTACACCTAGTAGATATAGTGTTTGTGATGTATCTGTAGGACACGTAGTAGATAGAGTGTTTGTGATGTATATCTAGGACACATAGTAGATAGAGTGTTTGTGATGTATCTGTAGGACACGTAGTAGATAGAGTGTTTGTGATGTAGCTGTATTTCACATAGTAGATAGAGTGTTTGTGATGTAGCTGTATAACACCTAGTAGATAGAGTGTTTGTGATGTAGCTGTATTACACGTAGTAGATAGAGTGTTTGTGATGTAGCTGTATTACACCTAGTAGATAGAGTGTTTGTGATGTAGCTGTATTACACGTAGTAGATAGAGTATTTGTGAGGTATATGTAGGACACATAGTAGATAGAGTGTTTGTGATGTAACTGTATTACACCTAGTAGATAGAGTGTTTGTGATGTAGCTGTATTACACCTAGTAGATAGAGTGTTTGTGATGTAGCTGTAGGACACATAGTAGATAGAGTTTTTGTGATGTATATCTAGGACACATAGTAGATAGAGTGTTTGTGATGTATCTGTATTACACCTAGTAGATAGAGTGTTTGTGATGTATCTGCGGGACACGTAGTAGATAGAGTGTTTGTGAAGTAACTGTATTACACCTAGTAGATAGAGTGTTTGTGATGTAGCTGTAGGACACATAGTAGATAGAGTGTTTGTGATGTAGCTGTAGGACACATAGTAGATGGAGTGCTCGTGATGTATCTGTAGGACACGTAGTAGATAGAGTGTTTGTGATGTATCTGTAGGACACGTAGTAGATAGAGTGTTTGTGATGTAGCTGTATTACACCTAGTAGATAGAGTGCTTGTGATGTATCTGTATTACACCTAGTAGATAGAGTGTTTGTGATGTATCTGTAGGACACGTAGTAGATAGAGTGTTTGTGATGTAACTGTATTACACCTAGTAGATAGAGTGTTTGTGATGTAGCTGTATTACACATAGTAGATAGAGTGTTTGTGATGTAGCTGTATTACACCTAGTAGATAGAGTGTTTGTGATGTAGCTGTATTACACGTAGTAGATAGAGTGTTTGTGATGTATATCTAGGACACATAGTAGATAGAGTGTTTGTGATGTATCTGTAGGACACGTAGTAGATAGACTGTTTGTGATGTAGCTGTATTACACCTAGTAGATAGAGTGTTTGTGATGTATTTGTAGGACACGTAGTAGATAGAGTGTTTGTGATGTAGCTGTAGGACACATAGTAGATAGAGTGTTTGTGATGTATCTGTATTACACCTAGTAGATAGAGTGTTTGTGATGTATATCTAGGACACATAGTAGATAGAGTGTTTGTGATGTAGCTGTAGGACACATAGTAGATAGAGTGTTTGTGATGTATCTGTATTACACCTAGTAGATAGAGTGTTTGTGATGTATATCTAGGACACATAGTAGATAGAGTGTTTGTGATGTAGCTGTAGGACACGTAGTAGATAGAGTGTTTGTGATGTATCTGTAGGAAACATAGTAGATAGAGTGTTTGTGATGTAACTGTAGGACACATAGTAGATAGAGTGTTTGTGATGTATCTGTAGGACACGTAGTAGATAGAGTGTTTGTGATGTATCTGTAGGACACATAGTAGATAGAGTGTTTGTGATGTAACTATACGACACATAGTAGATAGAGTGTTTGTGATGTATCTGTATTACACCTAGTAGATAGAGTGTTTGTGATGTAGCTGTATTACACCTAGTAGATAGAGTGTTTGTGATGTATATCTAGGACACATAGTAGATAGAGTGTTTGTGATGTAGCGGTAGGACACTTAGTAGATAGAGTGTTTGTGATGTAGCTGTATTACACCTAGTAGATAGAGTGTTTGTGATGTATATCTAGGACACATAGTAGATAGAGTGTTTGTGATGTAGCTGTAGGACACGTAGTAGATGGAGTGTTTGTGATGTATCTGTAGGGCACATAGTAGATAGAGTGTTTGTGATGTATCTGTAGGACACGTAGTAGATAGAGTGTTTGTGATGTATCTGTAGGACACATAGTAGATAGAGTGTTTGTGATGTATATCTAGGACACATAGTAGATAGAGTGTTTGTGATGTAACTGTACGACACATAGTAGATAGAGTGTTTGTGATGTATATCTAGGACGAATAGTAGATAGAGTGTTTGTGATGTAACTGTACGACACATAGTAGATAGAGTGTTTGTGATGTAGCTGTACGACACATAGTAGATAGAGTGTTTGTGATGTATATCTAGGACACATAGTAGATAGAGTGTTTGTGATGTATCTGTATTACACATAGTAGATAGCGTGTTTGTGATGTATCTGTAGGACACGTAGTAGATAGAGTGTTTGTGATGTATATCTAGGACACATAGTAGATAGAGTGTTTGTGATGTATCTGTAGGACACGTAGTAGATAGAGTGTTTGTGATGTATCTGTAGGACACGTAGTAGATAGAGTGTTTGTGATGTATATCTAGGACACATAGTAGATAGAGTGTTTGTGATGTATATCTAGGACACATAGTAGATAGAGTGTTTGTGATGTATATCTAGGACACATAGTAGATAGAGTGTTTGTGATGATATCTAGGACACATAGTAGATAGAGTGTTTGTGATGTATCTGTATTACACATAGTAGATAGAGTGTTTGTGATGTATATCTAGGACACATAGTAGATAGAGTGTTTGTGATGTATATCTAGGACACATAGTAGATAGAGTGTTTGTGATGTATCTGTATTACACATAGTAGATAGAGTGTTTGTGATGTATCTGTAGGACACGTAGTAGATAGGGTGTTTGTGATGTATATCTAGGACACATAGTTGATAGAGTGTTTGTGATGTATCTGTAGGACACGTAGTAGATAGAGTGTTTGTGATGTAGCTGTATTACACGTAGTAGATAGAGTGTTTGTGATGTATCTGTATTACACGTAGTAGATAGAGTGTTTGTGATGTAGCTGTAGGACACGTAGTAGATAGAGTGTTTGTGATGTAGCTGTATTACACATAGTAGATAGAGTGTTTGTGATGTATCTGTAGGACACGTAGTAGATAGAGTGTTTGTGATGTATATCTAGGACACATAGTAGATAGAGTGTTTGTGATGTATCTGTAGGACACGTAGTAGATAGAGTGTTTGTGATGTATCTGTAGGACACATAGTAGATAGAGTGTTTGTGATGTATATCTAGGACACATAGTAGATAGAGTGTTTGTGATGTATCTGTAGGACACGTAGTAGATAGAGTGTTTGTGATGTATCTGTAGGACACGTAGTAGATAGAGTGTTTGTGATGTATCTGTAGGACACATAGTAGATAGAGTGTTTGTGATGTATATCTAGGACACATAGTAGATAGAGTGTTTGTGATGTATCTGTAGGACACGTAGTAGATAGAGTGTTTGTGATGTATCTGTAGGACACGTAGTAGATAGAGTGTTTGTGATGTATCTGTAGGACACGTAGTAGATAGAGTGTTTGTGATGTATCTGTAGGACACGTAGTAGATAGAGTGTTTGTGATGTATCTGTAGGACACATAGTAGATAGAGTGTTTGTGATGTATCTGTAGGACACGTAGTAGATAGAGTGTTTGTGATGTATCTGTAGGACACGTAGTAGATAGAGTGTTTGTGATGTATCTGTAGGACACGTAGTAGATAGAGTGTTTGTGATGTATCTGTAGGACACATAGTAGATAGAGTGTGTGATGTATCTGTAGGACACGTAGTAGATAGAGGGTTTGTGATGTAGCTGTAGGACACGTAGTAGATAGAGTGTTTGTGATGTAGCTGTATTACACATAGTAGGTAGTGTGTTTGTGATGTATATCTAGGACACGTAGTAGATAGAGTGTTTGTGATGTATCTGTATTACACATAGTAGATAGAGTGTTTGTGATGTATATCTAGGACACGTAGTAGATAGAGTGTTTGTGATGTAACTGTATTACACATAGTAGAAAGTGTGTTTGTGATGTATATCTAGGACACATAGTAGATAGAGTGTTTGTGATGTATCTCTAGGACACGTAGTAGATAGAGTGTTTGTGATGTAGCTGTATTACACATAGTAGATAGTGTGTTTGTGATGTATATCTAGGACACATAGTAGATAGAGTGTTTGTGATGTATCTCTAGGACACGTAGTAGATAGAGTGTTTGTGATGTATCTGTAGGACGCGTAGTAGATAGAGTGTTTGTGATGTAGCTGTATTACACATAGTAGATAGAGTGTTTGTGATGTAGCTGTATTACACCTAGTAGATAGAGTGCTTGTGATGTATCTGTAGGACACGTAGTAGATGGAGTGTTTGTGATGTATCTGTAGGACACATAGTAGATAGAGTTTTTGTGATGTAGCTGTATTACACCTAGTAGATAGAGTGTTTGTGATGTATATCTAGGACACATAGTAGATAGAGTGTTTGTGATGTATCTGTAGGACACGTAGTAGATAGAGTGTTTGTGATGTATATCTAGGACACATAGTAGATAGAGTGTTTGTGATGTATATCTAGGACACATAATAGATAGAGTGTTTGTGATGTATATCTAGGACACATAGTAGATAGAGTGTTTGTGATGTAGCTGTATTACACATAGTAGATAGAGTGTTTGTGATGTATCTGTAGGACACGTAGTAGATAGAGTGTTTGTGATGTATCTGTATTACACGTAGTAGATAGAGTGTTTGTGATGTAGCTGTATTACACCTAGTAGATAGAGTGCTTGTGATGTATCTGTATTACACCTAGTAGATAGAGTGTTTGTGATGTATCTGCGGGACACGTAGTAGATAGAGTGTTTGTGATGTAACTGTATTACACCTAGTAGATAGAGTGTTTGTGATGTAGCTGTAGGACACATAGTAGATAGAGTGTTTGTGATGTAGCTGCAGGACACATAGTAGATAGAGTGTTTGTGATGTAGCTGTAGGACACATAGTAGATGGAGTGTTTGTGATGTAGCTGTAGGACACATAGTAGATAGAGTGTTTGTGATGTATCTGTACGACACATAGTAGATAGAGTGTTTGTGATGTAGCTGTAGGACACATAGTAGATAGAGTGTTTGTGATGTATATCTAGGACACATAGTAGATAGAGTGTTTGTGATGTATCTGTAGGACACGTAGAAGATAGAGTGTTTGTGATGTAGCTGTAGGACACATAGTAGATAGAGTGTTTGTGATGTAGCTGTATTACACCTAGTAGATAGAGTGCTTGTGATGTATCTGTATTACACCTAGTAGATAGAGTGTTTGTGATGTATCTGCGGGACACGTAGTAGATAGAGTGTTTGTGATGTAACTGTATTACACCTAGTAGATAGAGTGTTTGTGATGTAGCTGTAGGACACATAGTAGATAGAGTGTTTGTGATGTAGCTGTAGGACACATAGTAGATGGAGTGCTTGTGATGTATCTGTAGGACACGTAGTAGATAGAGTGTTTGTGATGTATCTGTAGGACACGTAGTAGATAGAGTGTTTGTGATGTAGCTGTATTACACCTAGTAGATAGAGTGCTTGTGATGTATCTGTATTACACCTAGTAGATAGAGTGTTTGTGATGTATCTGTAGGACACGTAGTAGATAGAGTGTTTGTGATGTAACTGTATTACACCTAGTAGATAGAGTGTTTGTGATGTAGCTGTAGGACACATAGTAGATAGAGTGTTTGTGATGTAGCTGTAGGACACATAGTAGATGGAGTGTTTGTGATGTAGCTGTAGGACACATAGTAGATAGAGTGTTTGTGATGTATCTGTAGGACACGTAGTAGATAGAGTGTTTGTGATGTATCTGTAGGACACGTAGTAGATTGAGTGTTTGTGATGTATCTGTAGGACACATAGTAGATAGAGTGTTTTTGATGTAGCTGTATTACACCTAGTAGATAGAGTGTTTGTGATGTAGCTGTATTACACCTAGTAGATAGAGTGTTTGTGATGTATCTGTAGGACACGTAGTAGATAGAGTGTTTGTGATGTATATCTAGGACACATAGTAGATAGAGTGTTTGTGATGTATCTGTAGGACACGTAGTAGATAGAGTGTTTGTTATGTAGCTGTATTACACATAGTAGATAGAGTGTTTGTGATGTAGCTGTATTACACCTAGTAGATAGAGTGTTTGTGATGTAGCTGTATTACACATAGTAGATAGAGTGTTTGTGATGTAGCTGTATTACACCTAGTAGATAGAGTGTTTGTGATGTAGCTGTATTACAGGTAGTAGATAGAGTGTTTGTGATGTATATCTAGGACACATAGTAGATAGAGTGTTTGTGATGTATCTGTAGGACACATAGTAGATAGAGTGTTTGTGATGTAACTGTACGACACATAGTAGATAGAGTGTTTGTGATGTATCTGTATTACACCTAGTAGATAGAGTGTTTGTGATGTATCTGTACGATACTTAGTAGATAGAGTGTTTGTGATGCAGCTGTAGGACACGTAGTAGATAGAGTGTATGTGATGTAGCTGTAGGACACATAGTAGATAGAGTGTTTGTGATGTAGCTGTAGGACACGTAGTAAATAGAGTGTTTGTGATGTATCTGTAGGACACTTAGTAGATAGAGTGTTTGCGATGTATATCTAGGACACATAGTAGATAGAGTGTTTGTGATGTATCTGTACGACACTTAGTAGATAGAGTGTTTGTGATGTAACTGTAGGACACGTACTAGAAAGAGTGCTTGTGATGTAACTGTAGGACACTTAGTAGATAGAGTGTTTGTGATGTAGCTGTAGGACACATAGTAAATAGAGTGTTTGTGATGTATATCTAGGACAAGTAGTAGATAGAGTGTTTGTGAAGTAGCTGTAGGACACATAGTAGATAGGGTGTTTGTGATGTAGCTGTAGGACACATAGTAGATAGAGTGTTTGTGATGTAGCTGTAGGACACGTAGTAGATGGAGTGTATGTGATGTATCTGTACGACACTTAGTAGATAGAGTGTTTGTGATGTATCTGTAGGACACGTAGTAGATAGAGTGTTTGTGATGTAACTGTAGGACACTTAGTAGATAGAGTGTTTGTGATGTAGCTGTAGGACACATAGTAGATAGTGTGTTTGTGATGTAGCTGCACGACACATAGTAGATGGAGTGTTTGTGATGTAGCTGTAGGACACTTAGTAGATAGAGTGTTTGTGATGTATCTGTATTACACATAGTAGATAGTGTGTTTGTGATGTAGCTGTAGGACACGTAGTAGATAGAGTGTTTGTGATGTAGCTGTAGGACACATAGTAGATAGAGTGTTTGTGATGTAGCTGTAGGACACGTAGTAGATAGAGTGTTTGTGATGTATCTGTAGGACACATAGTAGATAGAGTGTTTGTGATGTATATCTAGTACACATAGTAGATAGAGTGTTTGTGATGTATATCTAGGACATATAGTAGATAGAGTGTTTGTGATGTAGCTTTAGGACACATAGTAGATAGAGTGTTTGTGATGTATCTGTAGGACACATAGTAGATAGAGTGTTTGTGATGTAGCTGTAGGACACATAGTAGATAGAGTGTTTGTGATGTATATCTAGGAGACAGAGTAGATAGAGTGTTTGTGATGTAGCTGTAGGACACGTAGTAGATAGAGTATTTGTGATGTAGCTGTAGGACACATAGTAGATAGAGTGTTTGTGATGTATATCTAGTACACATAGTAGATAGAGTGTTTGTGATGTATATCTAGTACACATAGTAGATAGAGTGTTTGTGATGTATATCTAGGACACATAGTAGATAGAGTGTTTGTGATGTATATCTAGGAGACAGAGTAGATAGAGTGTTTGTGATGTAGCTGTAGGACACGTAGTAGATAGAGTATTTGTGATGTAGCTGTAGGACACATAGTAGATAGAGTGTTTGTGATGTATATCTAGTACACATAGTAGATAGAGGGTTTGTGATGTATATCTAGGACAGATAGTAGATAGAGTGTTTGTGATGTAGCTTTAGGACACATAGTAGATAGAGTGTTTGTGATGTAACTGTAGGACACATAGTAGATAGAGTGTTTGTGATGTAACTGTAGGACACATAGTAGATAGAGTGTTTGTGATGTATCTGTAGGACGCATAGTAGATAGAGTGTTTGTGATGTATCTGTAGGACACATAGTAGATAGAGTGTTTGTGATGTAACTGTAGGACACATAGTAGATAGAGTGTTTGTGATGTAACTGTAGGACACATAGTAGATAGAGTGTTTGTGATGTATCTGTAGGACACATAGTAGATAGAGTGTTTGTGATGCAGCTGTATTACACCTAGTAGATAGAGTGTTTGTGATGTAGCTGTATTACACCTAGTAGATAGAGTGCTTGTGATGTATCTGTAGGACACATAGTAGATGGAGTGTTTGTGATGTAGCTGTATTACACCTAGTAGATAGAGTGTTTGTGATGTAGCTGTATTATACCTAGTAGATAGAGTGCTTGTGATGTATCTGTAGGACACATAGTAGATAGAGTGTTTGTGATGTAGCTGTATTACACCTAGTAGATAGAGTGCTTGTGATGTATCTGTAGGACACGTAGTAGATAGAGTGTTTGTGATGCAGCTGTATTACACCTAGTAGATAGAGTGTTTCTGATGTAGCTGTATTACACCTTGTAGATAGAGTGTTTGTGATGTAGCTGTATTACACCTAGTAGATAGAGTTTTTGTGATGTAGCTGTATTAAACCTAGTAGATAGAGTTTTTGTGATGTAGCTGTAGGACACATAGTAGATAGAGTGTTTGTGATGTAGCTGTAGGACACATAGTAGATAGAGTGCTTGTGATGTATCTGTAGGATACATAGTAGATAGAGTGTTTGTGATGTAGCTGTAGGACACATAGTAGATAGAGTGTTTGTGATGTAGCTGTAGGACACATAGTAGATAGAGTGTTTGTGATGTAGCTGTAGGACACATAGTAGATAGAGTGCTTGTGATGTATCTGTAGGACACATAGTAGATAGAGTGCTTGTGATGTATCTGTAGGACACGTAGTAGATAGAGTGTTTGTGATGTAGCTGTAGGACACGTAGTAGATAGAGTGTTTGTGATGTAGCTGTATTACACCTTGTAGGTAGAGTGTTTGTGATGTATATCTAGGACACATAGTAGATAGAGTGTTTGTGATGTATCTGTAGGACACATAGTAGATAGAGTGTTTGTGATGTAGCTGTATTACACCTAGTAGGTAGAGTGCTTGTGATGTATCTGTATTACACCTAGTAGATAGAGTGTTTGTGATGTATCTGTAGGACACGTAGTAGATAGAGTGTTTGTGATGTAACTGTATTACACCTAGTAGATAGAGTGTTTGTGATGTAGCTGTAGGACACATAGTAGATAGAGTGTTTGTGATGTAGCTGTAGGACACATAGTAGATGGAGTGCTTGTGATGTATCTGTAGGACACGTAGTAGATAGAGTGTTTGTGATGTATCTGTAGGACACGTAGTAGATAGAGTGTTTGTGATGTAGCTGTATTACACCTAGTAGATAGAGTGCTTGTGATGTATCTGTATTACACCTGGTAGATAGAGTGTTTGTGATGTATCTGTAGGACACCTAGTAGATAGAGTGTTTGTCATGTAACTGTATTACACCTAGTAGATAGAGTGTTTGTGATGTAGCTGTAGGACACATAGTAGATAGAGTGTTTGTGATGTAGCTGTAGGACACATAGTAGATGGAGTGTTTGTGATGTAGCTGTAGGACACATAGTAGATAGAGTGTTTGTGATGTATCTGTAGGACACGTAGTAGATAGAGTGTTTGTGATGTATCTGTAGGACACGTAGTAGATTGAGTGTTTGTGATGTATCTGTATTACACCTAGTAGATAGAGTGTTTGTGATGTAGCTGTATTACACCTAGTAGATAGAGTGTTTGTGATGTATCTGTAGGACACGTAGTAGATAGAGTGTTTGTGATGTATATCTAGGACACATAGTAGATAGAGTGTTTGTGATGTATCTGTAGGACACGTAGTAGATAGAGTGTTTGTGATGTAGCTGTATTACACATAGTAGATAGAGTGTTTGTGATGTAGCTGTATAACACCTAGTAGATAGAGTGTTTGTGATGCAGCTGTATTACACGTAGTAGATAGAGTGTTTGTGATGTAGCTGTATTACACCTAGTAGATAGAGTGTTTGTGATGTAGCTGTATTACACGTAGTAGATAGAGTGTTTGTGATGTATATGTAGGACACATAGTAGATAGAGTGTTTGTGATGTAACTGTATTACACCTAGTAGATAGAGTGTTTGTGATGTAGCTGTATTACACCTAGTAGATAGAGTGTTTGTGATGTAGCTGTAGGACACATAGTAGATAGAGTTTTTGTGATGTATATCTAGGACACATAGTAGATAGAGTGTTTGTGATCTATCTGTAGGACACGTAGTAGATAGAGTGTTTGTGATGTAGCTGTAGGACACATAGTAGATAGAGTGTTTGTGATGTAGCTGTATTACACCTAGTAGATAGAGTGCTTGTGATGTATCTGTATTACACCTAGTAGATAGAGTGTTTGTGATGTATCTGCGGGACACGTAGTAGATAGAGTGTTTGTGATGTAACTGTATTACACCTAGTAGATAGAGTGTTTGTGATGTAGCTGTAGGACACATAGTAGATAGAGTGTTTGTGATGTAGCTGTAGGACACATAGTAGATGGAGTGCTCGTGATGTATCTGTAGGACACGTAGTAGATAGAGTGTTTGTGATGTATCTGTAGGACACGTAGTAGATAGAGTGTTTGTGATGTAGCTGTATTACACCTAGTAGATAGAGTGCTTGTGATGTATCTGTATTACACCTAGTAGATAGAGTGTTTGTGATGTATCTGTAGGACACGTAGTAGATAGAGTGTTTGTGATGTAACTGTATTACACCTAGTAGATAGAGTGTTTGTGATGTAGCTGTATTACACATAGTAGATAGAGTGTTTGTGATGTAGCTGTATTACACCTAGTAGATAGAGTGTTTGTGATGTAGCTGTATTACACGTAGTAGATAGAGTGTTTGTGATGTATATCTAGGACACATAGTAGATAGAGTGTTTGTGATGTATCTGTAGGACACGTAGTAGATAGAGTGTTTGTGATGTAGCTGTATTACTCCTAGTAGATAGAGTGTTTGTGATGTATTTGTAGGACACGTAGTAGATAGAGTGTTTGTGATGTAGCTGTAGGACACATAGTAGATAGAGTGTTTGTGATGTATCTGTATTACACCTAGTAGATAGAGTGTTTGTGATGTATATCTAGGACACATAGTAGATAGAGTGTTTGTGATGTAGCTGTAGGACACGTAGTAGATGGAGTGTTTGTGATGTATCTGTAGGGCACATAGTAGATAGAGTGTTTGTGATGTATCTGTAGGACACGTAGTAGATAGAGTGTTTGTGATGTATCTGTAGGACACATAGTAGATAGAGTGTTTGTGATGTAACTGTACGACACATAGTAGATAGAGTGTTTGTGATGTATCTGTATTACACCTAGTAGATAGAGTGTTTGTGATGTAGCTGTATTACACATAGTAGATAGAGTGTTTGTGATGTATATCTAGGACACATAGTAGATAGAGTGTTTGTGATGTAGCGGTAGGACACTTAGTAGATAGAGTGTTTGTGATGTAGCTGTATTACACCTAGTAGATAGAGTGTTTGTGATGTATATCTAGGACACATAGTAGATAGAGTGTTTGTGATGTAGCTGTAGGACACGTAGTAGATGGAGTGTTTGTGATGTATCTGTAGGGCACATAGTAGATAGAGTGTTTGTGATGTATCTGTAGGACACTTAGTAGATAGAGTGTTTGTGATGTATCTGTAGGACACATAGTAGATAGAGTGTTTGTGATGTATATCTAGGACACATAGTAGATAGAGTGTTTGTGATGTAACTGTACGACACATAGTAGATAGAGTGTTTGTGATGTATCTGTATTACACATAGTAGATAGAGTGTTTGTGATGTAGCTGTACGACACATAGTAGATAGAGTGTTTGTGATGTATATCTAGGACACATAGTAGATAGAGTGTTTGTGATGTAACTGTACGACACATAGTAGATAGAGTGTTTGTGATGTAGCTGTACGACACATAGTAGATAGAGTGTTTGTGATGTATATCTAGGACACATAGTAGATAGAGTGTTTGTGATGTAGCTGTACGACACATAGTAGATAGAGTGTTTGTGATGTATATCTAGGACACATAGTAGATAGAGTGTTTGTGATGTAACTGTACGACACATAGTAGATAGTGTTTGTGATGTAGCTGTACGACACATAGTAGATAGAGTGTTTGTGATGTATATCTAGGACACATAGTAGATAGAGTGTTTGTGATGTAGCTGTAGGACACATAGTAGATAGAGTGTTACGATGTATATCTAGGACACATAGTAGATAGAGTGTTTGTGGTGTATCTGTAGGACACGTAGTAGATAGAGTGTTTGTGATGTATATCTAGGACACATAGTAGATAGAGTGTTTGTGATGTATCTGTATTACACATATTAGATAGAGTGTTTGTGATGTATCTGTAGGACACGTAGTAGATAGAGTGTTTGTGATGTATATCTAGGACACATAGTAGATAGAGTGTTTGTGATGTATCTGTAGGACACATAGTAGAAAGAGTGTTTGTGATGTATCTGTATTACACATAGTAGATAGAGTGTTTGTGATGTATCTGTAGGACACGTAGTAGATAGAGTGTTTGTGATGTATATCTAGGACACATAGTAGATAGAGTGTTTGTGATGTATCTGTAGGACACGTAGTAGATAGAGTGTTTGTGATGTATCTGTAGGACACGTAGTAGATAGAGTGTTTGTGATGTATATCTAGGACACATAGTAGATAGAGTGTTTGTGATGTATATCTAGGACACATAGTAGATAGAGTGTTTGTGATGTATATCTAGGACACATAGTAGATAGAGTGTTTGTGATGTATATCTAGGACACATAGTAGATAGAGTGTTTGTGATGTATCTGTATTACACATAGTAGATAGAGTGTTTGTGATGTATATCTAGGACACATAGTAGATAGAGTGTTTGTGATGTATATCTAGGACACATAGTAGATAGAGTGTTTGTGATGTATCTGTATTACACATTGTAGATAGAGTGTTTGTGATGTATCTGTAGGACACGTAGTAGATAGGATGTTTGTGATGTATATCTAGGACACATAGTTGATAGAGTGTTTGTGATGTATCTGTAGGACACGTAGTAGATAGGGTGTTTGTGATGTAGCTGTATTACACGTAGTAGATAGAGTGTTTGTGATGTATCTGTATTACACGTAGTAGATAGAGTGTTTGTGATGTAGCTGTAGGACACGTAGTAGATAGAGTGTTTGTGATGTAGCTGTATTACACATAGTAGATAGAGTGTTTGTGATGTATCTGTAGGACACGTAGTAGATAGAGTGTTTGTGATGTATATCTAGGACACATAGTAGATAGAGTGTTTGTGATGTATCTGTAGGACACGTAGTAGATA
Organism: Anabrus simplex; assembly: GCF_040414725.1. Taxonomy (NCBI): domain Eukaryota; kingdom Metazoa; phylum Arthropoda; class Insecta; order Orthoptera; family Tettigoniidae; genus Anabrus; species Anabrus simplex. Next base: position 105,214,569 of record NC_090279.1, on the reverse strand, counting down.
GAGTGTTTGTGATGTATCTGTAGGACACATAGTAGATAGAGTGTTTGTGATGTATATCTAGGACACTTAGTAGATAGAGTGTTTGTGATGTATCTGTAGGACACGTAGTAGATAGAGTGTTTGGGATGTATCTGTAGGACACGTAGTAGATAGAGTGTTTGTGATGTATCTGTAGGACACATAGTAGATAGAGTGTTTGTGATGTATATCTAGGACACATAGTAGATAGAGTGTTTGTGATGTATCTGTAGGACACGTAGTAGATAGAGTGTTTGTGATGTATCTGTAGGACACGTAGTAGATAGAGTGTTTGTGATGTATCTGTAGGACACGTAGTAGATAGAGTGTTTGTGATGTATCTGTAGGACACGTAGTAGATAGAGTGTTTGTGATGTATCTGTAGGACACATAGTAGATAGAGTGTTTGTGATGTATCTGTAGGACACGTAGTAGATAGGGTGTTTGTGATGTATCTGTAGGACACGTAGTAGATAGAGTGTTTGTGATGTATCTGTAGGTCACGTAGTAGATAGAGTGTTTGTGATGTATCTGTAGGACACATAGTAGATAGAGTGTGTGATGTATCTGTAGGACACGTAGTAGATAGAGTGTTTGTGGTGTATCTGTAGGACACGTAGTAGATAGAGTGTTGGTGATGTATCTGTAGGACACGTAGTAAATAGAGTGTTTGTGATGTATATCTAGGACACATAGTAGATAGAGTGTTTGTGATGTATCTGTAGGACACGTAGTAGATAGAGTGTTTGTGATGTAGCTGTATTACACATAGTAGATAGAGTGTTTGTGATGTATCTGTATTACACGTAGTAGATAGAGTGTTTGTGATGTAGCTGTAGGACACGTAGTAGATAGAGTGTTTGTGATGTAGCTGTATTACACATAGTAGGTAGTGTGTTTGTGATGTATATCTAGGACACGTAGTAGATAGAGTGTTTGTGATGTATCTGTATTACACATAGTAGATAGAGTGTTTGTGATGTATATCTAGGACACGTAGTAGATAGAGTGTTTGTGATGTAACTGTATTACACATAGTAGATAGTGTGTTTGTGATGTATATCTAGGACACATAGTAGATAGAGTGTTTGTGATGTATCTCTAGGACACGTAGTAGATAGAGTGTTTGTGATGTAGCTGTATTACACATAGTAGATAGTGTGTTTGTGATGTATATCTAGGACACATAGTAGATAGAGTGTTTGTGATGTATCTCTAGGACACGTAGTAGATAGAGTGTTCGTGATGTATCTGTAGGACACGTAGTAGATAGAGTGTTTGTGATGTAGCTGTATTACACATAGTAGATAGAGTGTTTGTGATGTAGCTGTATTACACCTAGTAGATAGAGTGCTTGTGATGTATCTGTAGGACACGTAGTAGATGGAGTGTTTGTGATGTATCTGTAGGACACATAGTAGATAGAGTTTTTGTGATGTAGCTGTATTACACCTAGTAGATAGAGTGTTTGTGATGTATATCTAGGACACATAGTAGATAGAGTGTTTGTGATGTATCTGTAGGACACGTAGTAGATAGAGTGTTTGTGATGTAGCTGTATTACACCTAGTAGATAGAGTGCTTGTGATGTATCTGTAGGACACGCAGTAGATAGAGTGTTTGTGATGTATCTGTATTACACGTAGTAGATAGAGTGTTTGTGATGTACCTGTAGGACACGTAGTAGATAGAGTGTTTGTGATGTATATCTAGGACACATAATAGATAGAGTGTTTGTGATGTATATCTAGGACACATAGTAGATAGAGTGTTTGTGATGTAGCTGTATTACACATAGTAGATAGAGTGTTTGTGATGTATCTGTAGGACACGTAGTAGATAGAGTGTTTGTGATGTATCTGTATTACACGTAGTAGATAGAGTGTTTGTGATGTAGCTGTATTACACCTTGTAGATAGAGTGCTTGTGATGTATCAGTATTACACCTAGTAGATAGAGTGTTTGTGATGTATCTGCGGGACACGTAGTAGATAGAGTGTTTGTGATGTAACTGTATTACACCTAGTAGATAGAGTGTTTGTGATGTAGCTGTAGGACACATAGTAGATAGAGTGTTTGTGATGTAGCTGTAGGACACATAGTAGATAGAGTGTTTGTGATGTAGCTGTAGGACACATAGTAGATGGAGTGTTTGTGATGTAGCTGTAGGACACATAGTAGATAGAGTGTTTGTGATGTATCTGTACGACACATAGTAGATAGAGTGTTTGTGATGTAGCTGTAGGACACATAGTAGATAGAGTGTTTGTGATGTATATCTAGGACACATAGTAGATAGAGTGTTTGTGATGTATCTGTAGGACACGTAGTAGGTAGAGTGTTTGTGATGTAGCTGTAGGACACATAGTAGATAGAGTGTTTGTGATGTAGCTGTATTACACCTAGTAGATAGAGTGCTTGTGATGTATCTGTATTACACCTAGTAGATAGAGTGTTTGTGATGTATCTGCGGGACACGTAGTAGATAGAGTGTTTGTGATGTAACTGTATTACACCTAGTAGATAGAGTGTTTGTGATGTAGCTGTAGGACACATAGTAGATAGAGTGTTTGTGATGTAGCTGTAGGACACATAGTAGATGGAGTGCTTGTGATGTATCTGTAGGACACGTAGTAGATAGAGTGATTGTGATGTATCTGTAGGACACGTAGTAGATAGAGTGTTTGTGATGTAGCTGTATTACACCTAGTAGATAGAGTGCTTGTGATGTATCTGTATTACACCTAGTAGATAGAGTGTTTGTGATGTATCTGTAGGACACGTAGTAGATAGAGTGTTTGTGATGTAACTGTATTACACCTAGTAGATAGAGTGTTTGTGATGTAGCTGTAGGACACATAGTAGATGGGGTGTTTGTGATGTAGCTGTAGGACACATAGTAGATAGAGTGTTTGTGATGTATCTGTAGGACACGTAGTAGATAGAGTGTTTGTGATGTATCTGTAGGACACGTAGTAGATTGAGTGTTTGTGATGTATCTGTAGGACACATAGTAGATAGAGTGTTTGTGATGTAGCTGTATTACACCTAGTAGATAGAGTGTTTGTGATGTAGCTGTATTACACCTAGTAGATAGAGTGTTTGTGATGTATCTGTAGGACACGTAGTAGATAGAGTGTTTGTGATGTATATCTAGGACACATAGTAGATAGAGTGTTTGTGATGTATCTGTAGGACACGTAGTAGATAGAGTGTTTGTGATGTAGCTGTATTACACATAGTAGATAGAGTGTTTGTGATGTAGCTGTATTACACCTAGTAGATAGAGTGTTTGTGATGTAGCTGTATTACACATAGTAGATAGAGTGTTTGTGATGTAGCTGTATTACACCTAGTAGATAGAGTGTTTGTGATGTAGCTGTATTACACGTAGTAGATAGAGTGTTTGTGATGTATATCTAGGACACATAGTAGATAGAGTGTTTGTGATGTATCTGTAGGACACGTAGTAGATAGAGTGTTTGTGATGTAGCTGTATTACACCTAGTAGATAGAGTGTTTGTGATATAGCTGTATTACACCTAGTAGATAGAGTTTTTGTGATGTAGCTGTATTACACCTAGTAGATAGAGTGTTTGTGATGTATCTGTAGGACACGTAGTAGATAGAGTGTTTGTGATGTATCTGTAGGACACGTAGTAGATAGAGTGTTTGTGATGTATCTGTACGACACATAGTAGATAGAGTGTTTGTGATGTATATCTAGGACACGTAGTAGATAGAGTGTTTGTGATGTATCTGTAGGAAACGTAGTAGATAGAGTGTTTGTGATGTATCTGTAGGACACGTAGTAGATAGAGTGTTTGTGATGTAGCTGTAGGACACATAGTAGATAGAGTGTTTGTGATGTAGCTGTATTACACCTAGTAGATAGAGTGTTTGTGATGTAGCTGTATTACACGTAGTAGATAGAGTGTTTGTGATGTATATCTAGGACACATAGTAGATAGAGTGTTTGTGATGTATCTGTAGGACACGTAGTAGATAGACTGTTTGTGATGTAGCTGTATTACACCTAGTAGATAGAGTGTTTGTGATGTATTTGTAGGACACGTAGTAGATAGAGTGTTTGTGATGTAGCTGTAGGACACATAGTAGATAGAGTGTTTGTGATGTATCTGTATTACACCTAGTAGATAGAGTGTTTGTGATGTATATCTAGGACACATAGTAGATAGAGTGTTTGTGATGTAGCTGTAGGACACATAGTAGATAGAGTGTTTGTGATGTATCTGTATTACACCTAGTAGATAGAGTGTTTGTGATGTATATCTAGGACACATAGTAGATAGAGTGTTTGTGATGTAGCTGTAGGACACGTAGTAGATAGAGTGTTTGTGATGTATCTGTAGGAAACATAGTAGATAGAGTGTTTGTGATGTAACTGTAGGACACATAGTAGATAGAGTGTTTGTGATGTATCTGTAGGACACGTAGTAGATAGAGTGTTTGTGATGTATCTGTAGGACACATAGTAGATAGAGTGTTTGTGATGTAACTATACGACACATAGTAGATAGAGTGTTTGTGATGTATCTGTATTACACCTAGTAGATAGAGTGTTTGTGATGTAGCTGTATTACACCTAGTAGATAGAGTGTTTGTGATGTATATCTAGGACACATAGTAGATAGAGTGTTTGTGATGTAGCGGTAGGACACTTAGTAGATAGAGTGTTTGTGATGTAGCTGTACTACACCTAGTAGATAGAGTGTTTGTGATGTATATCTAGGACACATAGTAGATAGAGTGTTTGTGATGTAGCTGTAGGACACGTAGTAGATGGAGTGTTTGTGATGTATCTGTAGGGCACATAGTAGATAGAGTGTTTGTGATGTATCTGTAGGACACGTAGTAGATAGAGTGTTTGTGATGTATCTGTAGGACACATAGTAGATAGAGTGTTTGTGATGTATATCTAGGACACATAGTAGATAGAGTGTTTGTGATGTAACTGTACGACACATAGTAGATAGAGTGTTTGTGATGTATATCTAGGACACATAGTAGATAGAGTGTTTGTGATGTAACTGTACGACACATAGTAGATAGAGTGTTTGTGATGTAGCTGTACGACACATAGTAGATAGAGTGTTTGTGATGTATATCTAGGACACATAGTAGATAGAGTGTTTGTGATGTATCTGTATTACACATAGTAGATAGCGTGTTTGTGATGTATCTGTAGGACACGTAGTAGATAGAGTGTTTGTGATGTATATCTAGGACACATAGTAGATAGAGTGTTTGTGATGTATCTGTAGGACACGTAGTAGATAGAGTGTTTGTGATGTATCTGTAGGACACGTAGTAGATAGAGTGTTTGTGATGTATATCTAGGACACATAGTAGATAGAGTGTTTGTGATGTATATCTAGGACACATAGTAGATAGAGTGTTTGTGATGTATATCTAGGACACATAGTAGATAGAGTGTTTGTGATGATATCTAGGACACATAGTAGATAGAGTGTTTGTGATGTATCTGTATTACACATAGTAGATAGAGTGTTTGTGATGTATATCTAGGACACATAGTAGATAGAGTGTTTGTGATGTATATCTAGGACACATAGTAGATAGAGTGTTTGTGATGTATCTGTATTACACATAGTAGATAGAGTGTTTGTGATGTATCTGTAGGACACGTAGTAGATAGGGTGTTTGTGATGTATATCTAGGACACATAGTTGATAGAGTGTTTGTGATGTATCTGTAGGACACGTAGTAGATAGAGTGTTTGTGATGTAGCTGTATTACACGTAGTAGATAGAGTGTTTGTGATGTATCTGTATTACACGTAGTAGATAGAGTGTTTGTGATGTAGCTGTAGGACACGTAGTAGATAGAGTGTTTGTGATGTAGCTGTATTACACATAGTAGATAGAGTGTTTGTGATGTATCTGTAGGACACGTAGTAGATAGAGTGTTTGTGATGTATATCTAGGACACATAGTAGATAGAGTGTTTGTGATGTATCTGTAGGACACGTAGTAGATAGAGTGTTTGTGATGTATCTGTAGGACACATAGTAGATAGAGTGTTTGTGATGTATATCTAGGACACATAGTAGATAGAGTGTTTGTGATGTATCTGTAGGACACGTAGTAGATAGAGTGTTTGTGATGTATCTGTAGGACACGTAGTAGATAGAGTGTTTGTGATGTATCTGTAGGACACATAGTAGATAGAGTGTTTGTGATGTATATCTAGGACACATAGTAGATAGAGTGTTTGTGATGTATCTGTAGGACACGTAGTAGATAGAGTGTTTGTGATGTATCTGTAGGACACGTAGTAGATAGAGTGTTTGTGATGTATCTGTAGGACACGTAGTAGATAGAGTGTTTGTGATGTATCTGTAGGACACGTAGTAGATAGAGTGTTTGTGATGTATCTGTAGGACACATAGTAGATAGAGTGTTTGTGATGTATCTGTAGGACACGTAGTAGATAGAGTGTTTGTGATGTATCTGTAGGACACGTAGTAGATAGAGTGTTTGTGATGTATCTGTAGGACACGTAGTAGATAGAGTGTTTGTGATGTATCTGTAGGACACATAGTAGATAGAGTGTGTGATGTATCTGTAGGACACGTAGTAGATAGAGGGTTTGTGATGTAGCTGTAGGACACGTAGTAGATAGAGTGTTTGTGATGTAGCTGTATTACACATAGTAGGTAGTGTGTTTGTGATGTATATCTAGGACACGTAGTAGATAGAGTGTTTGTGATGTATCTGTATTACACATAGTAGATAGAGTGTTTGTGATGTATATCTAGGACACGTAGTAGATAGAGTGTTTGTGATGTAACTGTATTACACATAGTAGATAGTGTGTTTGTGATGTATATCTAGGACACATAGTAGATAGAGTGTTTGTGATGTATCTCTAGGACACGTAGTAGATAGAGTGTTTGTGATGTAGCTGTATTACACATAGTAGATAGTGTGTTTGTGATGTATATCTAGGACACATAGTAGATAGAGTGTTTGTGATGTATCTCTAGGACACGTAGTAGATAGAGTGTTTGTGATGTATCTGTAGGACGCGTAGTAGATAGAGTGTTTGTGATGTAGCTGTATTACACATAGTAGATAGAGTGTTTGTGATGTAGCTGTATTACACCTAGTAGATAGAGTGCTTGTGATGTATCTGTAGGACACGTAGTAGATGGAGTGTTTGTGATGTATCTGTAGGACACATAGTAGATAGAGTTTTTGTGATGTAGCTGTATTACACCTAGTAGATAGAGTGTTTGTGATGTATATCTAGGACACATAGTAGATAGAGTGTTTGTGATGTATCTGTAGGACACGTAGTAGATAGAGTGTTTGTGATGTATATCTAGGACACATAGTAGATAGAGTGTTTGTGATGTATATCTAGGACACATAATAGATAGAGTGTTTGTGATGTATATCTAGGACACATAGTAGATAGAGTGTTTGTGATGTAGCTGTATTACACATAGTAGATAGAGTGTTTGTGATGTATCTGTAGGACACGTAGTAGATAGAGTGTTTGTGATGTATCTGTATTACACGTAGTAGATAGAGTGTTTGTGATGTAGCTGTATTACACCTAGTAGATAGAGTGCTTGTGATGTATCTGTATTACACCTAGTAGATAGAGTGTTTGTGATGTATCTGCGGGACACGTAGTAGATAGAGTGTTTGTGATGTAACTGTATTACACCTAGTAGATAGAGTGTTTGTGATGTAGCTGTAGGACACATAGTAGATAGAGTGTTTGTGATGTAGCTGCAGGACACATAGTAGATAGAGTGTTTGTGATGTAGCTGTAGGACACATAGTAGATGGAGTGTTTGTGATGTAGCTGTAGGACACATAGTAGATAGAGTGTTTGTGATGTATCTGTACGACACATAGTAGATAGAGTGTTTGTGATGTAGCTGTAGGACACATAGTAGATAGAGTGTTTGTGATGTATATCTAGGACACATAGTAGATAGAGTGTTTGTGATGTATCTGTAGGACACGTAGAAGATAGAGTGTTTGTGATGTAGCTGTAGGACACATAGTAGATAGAGTGTTTGTGATGTAGCTGTATTACACCTAGTAGATAGAGTGCTTGTGATGTATCTGTATTACACCTAGTAGATAGAGTGTTTGTGATGTATCTGCGGGACACGTAGTAGATAGAGTGTTTGTGATGTAACTGTATTACACCTAGTAGATAGAGTGTTTGTGATGTAGCTGTAGGACACATAGTAGATAGAGTGTTTGTGATGTAGCTGTAGGACACATAGTAGATGGAGTGCTTGTGATGTATCTGTAGGACACGTAGTAGATAGAGTGTTTGTGATGTATCTGTAGGACACGTAGTAGATAGAGTGTTTGTGATGTAGCTGTATTACACCTAGTAGATAGAGTGCTTGTGATGTATCTGTATTACACCTAGTAGATAGAGTGTTTGTGATGTATCTGTAGGACACGTAGTAGATAGAGTGTTTGTGATGTAACTGTATTACACCTAGTAGATAGAGTGTTTGTGATGTAGCTGTAGGACACATAGTAGATAGAGTGTTTGTGATGTAGCTGTAGGACACATAGTAGATGGAGTGTTTGTGATGTAGCTGTAGGACACATAGTAGATAGAGTGTTTGTGATGTATCTGTAGGACACGTAGTAGATAGAGTGTTTGTGATGTATCTGTAGGACACGTAGTAGATTGAGTGTTTGTGATGTAGCTGTAGGACACATAGTAGATAGAGTGTTTTTGATGTAGCTGTATTACACCTAGTAGATAGAGTGTTTGTGATGTAGCTGTATTACACCTAGTAGATAGAGTGTTTGTGATGTATCTGTAGGACACGTAGTAGATAGAGTGTTTGTGATGTATATCTAGGACACATAGTAGATAGAGTGTTTGTGATGTATCTGTAGGACACGTAGTAGATAGAGTGTTTGTTATGTAGCTGTATTACACATAGTAGATAGAGTGTTTGTGATGTAGCTGTATTACACCTAGTAGATAGAGTGTTTGTGATGTAGCTGTATTACACATAGTAGATAGAGTGTTTGTGATGTAGCCGTATTACACCTAGTAGATAGAGTGTTTGTGATGTAGCTGTATTACAGGTAGTAGATAGAGTGTTTGTGATGTATATCTAGGACACATAGTAGATAGAGTGTTTGTGATGTATCTGTAGGACACATAGTAGATAGAGTGTTTGTGATGTAACTGTACGACACATAGTAGATAGAGTGTTTGTGATGTATCTGTATTACACCTAGTAGATAGAGTGTTTGTGATGTATCTGTACGATACTTAGTAGATAGAGTGTTTGTGATGCAGCTGTAGGACACGTAGTAGATAGAGTGTATGTGATGTAGCTGTAGGACACATAGTAGATAGAGTGTTTGTGATGTAGCTGTAGGACACGTAGTAAATAGAGTGTTTGTGATGTATCTGTAGGACACTTAGTAGATAGAGTGTTTGCGATGTATATCTAGGACACATAGTAGATAGAGTGTTTGTGATGTATCTGTACGACACTTAGTAGATAGAGTGTTTGTGATGTAACTGTAGGACACGTACTAGAAAGAGTGCTTGTGATGTAACTGTAGGACACTTAGTAGATAGAGTGTTTGTGATGTAGCTGTAGGACACATAGTAAATAGAGTGTTTGTGATGTATATCTAGGACAAGTAGTAGATAGAGTGTTTGTGAAGTAGCTGTAGGACACATAGTAGATAGGGTGTTTGTGATGTAGCTGTAGGACACATAGTAGATAGAGTGTTTGTGATGTAGCTGTAGGACACGTAGTAGATGGAGTGTATGTGATGTATCTGTACGACACTTAGTAGATAGAGTGTTTGTGATGTATCTGTAGGACACGTAGTAGATAGAGTGTTTGTGATGTAACTGTAGGACATTTAGTAGATAGAGTGTTTGTGATGTAGCTGTAGGACACATAGTAGATAGTGTGTTTGTGATGTAGCTGCACGACACATAGTAGATGGAGTGTTTGTGATGTAGCTGTAGGACACTTAGTAGATAGAGTGTTTGTGATGTATCTGTATTACACATAGTAGATAGTGTGTTTGTGATGTAGCTGTAGGACACGTAGTAGATAGAGTGTTTGTGATGTAGCTGTAGGACACATAGTAGATAGAGTGTTTGTGATGTAGCTGTAGGACACGTAGTAGATAGAGTGTTTGTGATGTATCTGTAGGACACATAGTAGATAGAGTGTTTGTGATGTATATCTAGTACACATAGTAGATAGAGTGTTTGTGATGTATATCTAGGACATATAGTAGATAGAGTGTTTGTGATGTAGCTTTAGGACACATAGTAGATAGAGTGTTTGTGATGTATCTGTAGGACACATAGTAGATAGAGTGTTTGTGATGTAGCTGTAGGACACATAGTAGATAGAGTGTTTGTGATGTATATCTAGGAGACAGAGTAGATAGAGTGTTTGTGATGTAGCTGTAGGACACGTAGTAGATAGAGTATTTGTGATGTAGCTGTAGGACACATAGTAGATAGAGTGTTTGTGATGTATATCTAGTACACATAGTAGATAGAGTGTTTGTGATGTATATCTAGTACACATAGTAGATAGAGTGTTTGTGATGTATATCTAGGACACATAGTAGATAGAGTGTTTGTGATGTATATCTAGGAGACAGAGTAGATAGAGTGTTTGTGATGTAGCTGTAGGACACGTAGTAGATAGAGTATTTGTGATGTAGCTGTAGGACACATAGTAGATAGAGTGTTTGTGATGTATATCTAGTACACATAGTAGATAGAGGGTTTGTGATGTATATCTAGGACAGATAGTAGATAGAGTGTTTGTGATGTAGCTTTAGGACACATAGTAGATAGAGTGTTTGTGATGTAACTGTAGGACACATAGTAGATAGAGTGTTTGTGATGTAACTGTAGGACACATAGTAGATAGAGTGTTTGTGATGTATCTGTAGGACGCATAGTAGATAGAGTGTTTGTGATGTATCTGTAGGACACATAGTAGATAGAGTGTTTGTGATGTAACTGTAGGACACATAGTAGATAGAGTGTTTGTGATGTAACTGTAGGACACATAGTAGATAGAGTGTTTGTGATGTATCTGTAGGACACATAGTAGATAGAGTGTTTGTGATGCAGCTGTATTACACCTAGTAGATAGAGTGTTTGTGATGTAGCTGTATTACACCTAGTAGATAGAGTGCTTGTGATGTATCTGTAGGACACATAGTAGATGGAGTGTTTGTGATGTAGCTGTATTACACCTAGTAGATAGAGTGTTTGTGATGTAGCTGTATTATACCTAGTAGATAGAGTGCTTGTGATGTATCTGTAGGACACATAGTAGATAGAGTGTTTGTGATGTAGCTGTATTACACCTAGTAGATAGAGTGCTTGTGATGTATCTGTAGGACACGTAGTAGATAGAGTGTTTGTGATGCAGCTGTATTACACCTAGTAGATAGAGTGTTTCTGATGTAGCTGTATTACACCTTGTAGATAGAGTGTTTGTGATGTAGCTGTATTACACCTAGTAGATAGAGTTTTTGTGATGTAGCTGTATTAAACCTAGTAGATAGAGTTTTTGTGATGTAGCTGTAGGACACATAGTAGATAGAGTGTTTGTGATGTAGCTGTAGGACACATAGTAGATAGAGTGCTTGTGATGTATCTGTAGGATACATAGTAGATAGAGTGTTTGTGATGTAGCTGTAGGACACATAGTAGATAGAGTGTTTGTGATGTAGCTGTAGGACACATAGTAGATAGAGTGTTTGTGATGTAGCTGTAGGACACATAGTAGATAGAGTGCTTGTGATGTATCTGTAGGACACATAGTAGATAGAGTGCTTGTGATGTATCTGTAGGACACGTAGTAGATAGAGTGTTTGTGATGTAGCTGTAGGACACGTAGTAGATAGAGTGTTTGTGATGTAGCTGTATTACACCTTGTAGGTAGAGTGTTTGTGATGTATATCTAGGACACATAGTAGATAGAGTGTTTGTGATGTATCTGTAGGACACATAGTAGATAGAGTGTTTGTGATGTAGCTGTATTACACCTAGTAGGTAGAGTGCTTGTGATGTATCTGTATTACACCTAGTAGATAGAGTGTTTGTGATGTATCTGTAGGACACGTAGTAGATAGAGTGTTTGTGATGTAACTGTATTACACCTAGTAGATAGAGTGTTTGTGATGTAGCTGTAGGACACATAGTAGATAGAGTGTTTGTGATGTAGCTGTAGGACACATAGTAGATGGAGTGCTTGTGATGTATCTGTAGGACACGTAGTAGATAGAGTGTTTGTGATGTATCTGTAGGACACGTAGTAGATAGAGTGTTTGTGATGTAGCTGTATTACACCTAGTAGATAGAGTGCTTGTGATGTATCTGTATTACACCTGGTAGATAGAGTGTTTGTGATGTATCTGTAGGACACCTAGTAGATAGAGTGTTTGTCATGTAACTGTATTACACCTAGTAGATAGAGTGTTTGTGATGTAGCTGTAGGACACATAGTAGATAGAGTGTTTGTGATGTAGCTGTAGGACACATAGTAGATGGAGTGTTTGTGATGTAGCTGTAGGACACATAGTAGATAGAGTGTTTGTGATGTATCTGTAGGACACGTAGTAGATAGAGTGTTTGTGATGTATCTGTAGGACACGTAGTAGATTGAGTGTTTGTGATGTATCTGTATTACACCTAGTAGATAGAGTGTTTGTGATGTAGCTGTATTACACCTAGTAGATAGAGTGTTTGTGATGTATCTGTAGGACACGTAGTAGATAGAGTGTTTGTGATGTATATCTAGGACACATAGTAGATAGAGTGTTTGTGATGTATCTGTAGGACACGTAGTAGATAGAGTGTTTGTGATGTAGCTGTATTACACATAGTAGATAGAGTGTTTGTGATGTAGCTGTATAACACCTAGTAGATAGAGTGTTTGTGATGCAGCTGTATTACACGTAGTAGATAGAGTGTTTGTGATGTAGCTGTATTACACCTAGTAGATAGAGTGTTTGTGATGTAGCTGTATTACACGTAGTAGATAGAGTGTTTGTGATGTATATGTAGGACACATAGTAGATAGAGTGTTTGTGATGTAACTGTATTACACCTAGTAGATAGAGTGTTTGTGATGTAGCTGTATTACACCTAGTAGATAGAGTGTTTGTGATGTAGCTGTAGGACACATAGTAGATAGAGTTTTTGTGATGTATATCTAGGACACATAGTAGATAGAGTGTTTGTGATCTATCTGTAGGACACGTAGTAGATAGAGTGTTTGTGATGTAGCTGTAGGACACATAGTAGATAGAGTGTTTGTGATGTAGCTGTATTACACCTAGTAGATAGAGTGCTTGTGATGTATCTGTATTACACCTAGTAGATAGAGTGTTTGTGATGTATCTGCGGGACACGTAGTAGATAGAGTGTTTGTGATGTAACTGTATTACACCTAGTAGATAGAGTGTTTGTGATGTAGCTGTAGGACACATAGTAGATAGAGTGTTTGTGATGTAGCTGTAGGACACATAGTAGATGGAGTGCTCGTGATGTATCTGTAGGACACGTAGTAGATAGAGTGTTTGTGATGTATCTGTAGGACACGTAGTAGATAGAGTGTTTGTGATGTAGCTGTATTACACCTAGTAGATAGAGTGCTTGTGATGTATCTGTATTACACCTAGTAGATAGAGTGTTTGTGATGTATCTGTAGGACACGTAGTAGATAGAGTGTTTGTGATGTAACTGTATTACACCTAGTAGATAGAGTGTTTGTGATGTAGCTGTATTACACATAGTAGATAGAGTGTTTGTGATGTAGCTGTATTACACCTAGTAGATAGAGTGTTTGTGATGTAGCTGTATTACACGTAGTAGATAGAGTGTTTGTGATGTATATCTAGGACACATAGTAGATAGAGTGTTTGTGATGTATCTGTAGGACACGTAGTAGATAGAGTGTTTGTGATGTAGCTGTATTACACCTAGTAGATAGAGTGTTTGTGATGTATTTGTAGGACACGTAGTAGATAGAGTGTTTGTGATGTAGCTGTAGGACACATAGTAGATAGAGTGTTTGTGATGTATCTGTATTACACCTAGTAGATAGAGTGTTTGTGATGTATATCTAGGACACATAGTAGATAGAGTGTTTGTGATGTAGCTGTAGGACACGTAGTAGATGGAGTGTTTGTGATGTATCTGTAGGGCACATAGTAGATAGAGTGTTTGTGATGTATCTGTAGGACACGTAGTAGATAGAGTGTTTGTGATGTATCTGTAGGACACATAGTAGATAGAGTGTTTGTGATGTAACTGTACGACACATAGTAGATAGAGTGTTTGTGATGTATCTGTATTACACCTAGTAGATAGAGTGTTTGTGATGTAGCTGTATTACACATAGTAGATAGAGTGTTTGTGATGTATATCTAGGACACATAGTAGATAGAGTGTTTGTGATGTAGCGGTAGGACACTTAGTAGATAGAGTGTTTGTGATGTAGCTGTATTACACCTAGTAGATAGAGTGTTTGTGATGTATATCTAGGACACATAGTAGATAGAGTGTTTGTGATGTAGCTGTAGGACACGTAGTAGATGGAGTGTTTGTGATGTATCTGTAGGGCACATAGTAGATAGAGTGTTTGTGATGTATCTGTAGGACACTTAGTAGATAGAGTGTTTGTGATGTATCTGTAGGACACATAGTAGATAGAGTGTTTGTGATGTATATCTAGGACACATAGTAGATAGAGTGTTTGTGATGTAACTGTACGACACATAGTAGATAGAGTGTTTGTGATGTATCTGTATTACACATAGTAGATAGAGTGTTTGTGATGTAGCTGTACGACACATAGTAGATAGAGTGTTTGTGATGTATATCTAGGACACATAGTAGATAGAGTGTTTGTGATGTAACTGTACGACACATAGTAGATAGAGTGTTTGTGATGTAGCTGTACGACACATAGTAGATAGAGTGTTTGTGATGTATATCTAGGACACATAGTAGATAGAGTGTTTGTGATGTAGCTGTACGACACATAGTAGATAGAGTGTTTGTGATGTATATCTAGGACACATAGTAGATAGAGTGTTTGTGATGTAACTGTACGACACATAGTAGATAGTGTTTGTGATGTAGCTGTACGACACATAGTAGATAGAGTGTTTGTGATGTATATCTAGGACACATAGTAGATAGAGTGTTTGTGATGTAGCTGTAGGACACATAGTAGATAGAGTGTTACGATGTATATCTAGGACACATAGTAGATAGAGTGTTTGTGGTGTATCTGTAGGACACGTAGTAGATAGAGTGTTTGTGATGTATATCTAGGACACATAGTAGATAGAGTGTTTGTGATGTATCTGTATTACACATATTAGATAGAGTGTTTGTGATGTATCTGTAGGACACGTAGTAGATAGAGTGTTTGTGATGTATATCTAGGACACATAGTAGATAGAGTGTTTGTGATGTATCTGTAGGACACATAGTAGAAAGAGTGTTTGTGATGTATCTGTATTACACATAGTAGATAGAGTGTTTGTGATGTATCTGTAGGACACGTAGTAGATAGAGTGTTTGTGATGTATATCTAGGACACATAGTAGATAGAGTGTTTGTGATGTATCTGTAGGACACGTAGTAGATAGAGTGTTTGTGATGTATCTGTAGGACACGTAGTAGATAGAGTGTTTGTGATGTATATCTAGGACACATAGTAGATAGAGTGTTTGTGATGTATATCTAGGACACATAGTAGATAGAGTGTTTGTGATGTATATCTAGGACACATAGTAGATAGAGTGTTTGTGATGTATATCTAGGACACATAGTAGATAGAGTGTTTGTGATGTATCTGTATTACACATAGTAGATAGAGTGTTTGTGATGTATATCTAGGACACATAGTAGATAGAGTGTTTGTGATGTATATCTAGGACACATAGTAGATAGAGTGTTTGTGATGTATCTGTATTACACATTGTAGATAGAGTGTTTGTGATGTATCTGTAGGACACGTAGTAGATAGGATGTTTGTGATGTATATCTAGGACACATAGTTGATAGAGTGTTTGTGATGTATCTGTAGGACACGTAGTAGATAGGGTGTTTGTGATGTAGCTGTATTACACGTAGTAGATAGAGTGTTTGTGATGTATCTGTATTACACGTAGTAGATAGAGTGTTTGTGATGTAGCTGTAGGACACGTAGTAGATAGAGTGTTTGTGATGTAGCTGTATTACACATAGTAGATAGAGTGTTTGTGATGTATCTGTAGGACACGTAGTAGATAGAGTGTTTGTGATGTATATCTAGGACACATAGTAGATAGAGTGTTTGTGATGTATCTGTAGGACACGTAGTAGATAGAGTGTTTGTGATGTATCTGTAGGACACATAGTAGATAGAGTGTTTGTGATGTATATCTAGGACACTTAGTAGATAGAGTGTTTGTGATGTATCTGTAGGACACGTAGTAGATAGAGTGTTTGTGATGTATCTGTAGGACACGTAGTAGATAGAGTGTTTGTGATGTATCTGTAGGACACATAGTAGATAGAGTGTTTGTGATGTATATCTAGGACACATAGTAGATAGAGTGTTTGTGATGTATCTGTAGGACACGTAGTAGATAGAGTGTTTGTGATGTATCTGTAGGACACGTAGTAGATAGAGTGTTTGTGATGTATCTGTAGGACACGTAGTAGATAGAGTGTTTGTGATGTATCTGTAGGACACGTAGTAGATAGAGTGTTTGTGATGTATCTGTAGGACACATAGTAGATAGAGTGTTTGTGATGTATCTGTAGGACACGTAGTAGATAGGGTGTTTGTGATGTATCTGTAGGACACGTAGTAGATAGAGTGTTTGTGATGTATCTGTAGGTCACGTAGTAGATAGAGTGTTTGTGATGTATCTGTAGGACACATAGTAGATAGAGTGTGTGATGTATCTGTAGGACACGTAGTAGATAGAGTGTTTGTGATGTATCTGTAGGACACGTAGTAGATAGAGTGTTGGTGATGTATCTGTAGGACACGTAGTAAATAGAGTGTTTGTGATGTATATCTAGGACACATAGTAGATAGAGTGTTTGTGATGTATCTGTAGGACACGTAGTAGATAGAGTGTTTGTGATGTAGCTGTATTACACATAGTAGATAGAGTGTTTGTGATGTATCTGTATTACACGTAGTAGATAGAGTGTTTGTGATGTAGCTGTAGGACACGTAGTAGATAGAGTGTTTGTGATGTAGCTGTATTACACATAGTAGGTAGTGTGTTTGTGATGTATATCTAGGACACGTAGTAGATAGAGTGTTTGTGATGTATCTGTATTACACATAGTAGATAGAGTGTTTGTGATGTATATCTAGGACACGTAGTAGATAGAGTGTTTGTGATGTAACTGTATTACACATAGTAGATAGTGTGTTTGTGATGTATATCTAGGACACATAGTAGATAGAGTGTTTGTGATGTATCTCTAGGACACGTAGTAGATAGAGTGTTTGTGATGTAGCTGTATTACACATAGTAGATAGTGTGTTTGTGATGTATATCTAGGACACATAGTAGATAGAGTGTTTGTGATGTATCTCTAGGACACGTAGTAGATAGAGTGTTTGTGATGTATCTGTAGGACACGTAGTAGATAGAGTGTTTGTGATGTAGCTGTATTACACATAGTAGATAGAGTGTTTGTGATGTAGCTGTATTACACCTAGTAGATAGAGTGCTTGTGATGTATCTGTAGGACACGTAGTAGATGGAGTGTTTGTGATGTATCTGTAGGACACATAGTAGATAGAGTTTTTGTGATGTAGCTGTATTACACCTAGTAGATAGAGTGTTTGTGATGTATATCTAGGACACATAGTAGATAGAGTGTTTGTGATGTATCTGTAGGACACGTAGTAGATAGAGTGTTTGTGATGTAGCTGTATTACACCTAGTAGATAGAGTGCTTGTGATGTATCTGTAGGACACGCAGTAGATAGAGTGTTTGTGATGTATCTGTATTACACGTAGTAGATAGAGTGTTTGTGATGTACCTGTAGGACACGTAGTAGATAGAGTGTTTGTGATGTATATCTAGGACACATAATAGATAGAGTGTTTGTGATGTATATCTAGGACACATAGTAGATAGAGTGTTTGTGATGTAGCTGTATTACACATAGTAGATAGAGTGTTTGTGATGTATCTGTAGGACACGTAGTAGATAGAGTGTTTGTGATGTATCTGTATTACACGTAGTAGATAGAGTGTTTGTGATGTAGCTGTATTACACCTTGTAGATAGAGTGCTTGTGATGTATCAGTATTACACCTAGTAGATAGAGTGTTTGTGATGTATCTGCGGGACACGTAGTAGATAGAGTGTTTGTGATGTAACTGTATTACACCTAGTAGATAGAGTGTTTGTGATGTAGCTGTAGGACACATAGTAGATAGAGTGTTTGTGATGTAGCTGTAGGACACATAGTAGATAGAGTGTTTGTGATGTAGCTGTAGGACACATAGTAGATGGAGTGTTTGTGATGTAGCTGTAGGACACATAGTAGATAGAGTGTTTGTGATGTATCTGTACGACACATAGTAGATAGAGTGTTTGTGATGTAGCTGTAGGACACATAGTAGATAGAGTGTTTGTGATGTATATCTAGGACACATAGTAGATAGAGTGTTTGTGATGTATCTGTAGGACACGTAGTAGGTAGAGTGTTTGTGATGTAGCTGTAGGACACATAGTAGATAGAGTGTTTGTGATGTAGCTGTATTACACCTAGTAGATAGAGTGCTTGTGATGTATCTGTATTACACCTAGTAGATAGAGTGTTTGTGATGTATCTGCGGGACACGTAGTAGATAGAGTGTTTGTGATGTAACTGTATTACACCTAGTAGATAGAGTGTTTGTGATGTAGCTGTAGGACACATAGTAGATAGAGTGTTTGTGATGTAGCTGTAGGACACATAGTAGATGGAGTGCTTGTGATGTATCTGTAGGACACGTAGTAGATAGAGTGATTGTGATGTATCTGTAGGACACGTAGTAGATAGAGTGTTTGTGATGTAGCTGTATTACACCTAGTAGATAGAGTGCTTGTGATGTATCTGTATTACACCTAGTAGATAGAGTGTTTGTGATGTATCTGTAGGACACGTAGTAGATAGAGTGTTTGTGATGTAACTGTATTACACCTAGTAGATAGAGTGTTTGTGATGTAGCTGTAGGACACATAGTAGATGGGGTGTTTGTGATGTAGCTGTAGGACACATAGTAGATAGAGTGTTTGTGATGTATCTGTAGGACACGTAGTAGATAGAGTGTTTGTGATGTATCTGTAGGACACGTAGTAGATTGAGTGTTTGTGATGTATCTGTAGGACACATAGTAGATAGAGTGTTTGTGATGTAGCTGTATTACACCTAGTAGATAGAGTGTTTGTGATGTAGCTGTATTACACCTAGTAGATAGAGTGTTTGTGATGTATCTGTAGGACACGTAGTAGATAGAGTGTTTGTGATGTATATCTAGGACACATAGTAGATAGAGTGTTTGTGATGTATCTGTAGGACACGTAGTAGATAGAGTGTTTGTGATGTAGCTGTATTACACATAGTAGATAGAGTGTTTGTGATGTAGCTGTATTACACCTAGTAGATAGAGTGTTTGTGATGTAGCTGTATTACACATAGTAGATAGAGTGTTTGTGATGTAGCTGTATTACACCTAGTAGATA
Source organism: Anabrus simplex (assembly GCF_040414725.1). Lineage (NCBI taxonomy): Eukaryota > Metazoa > Arthropoda > Insecta > Orthoptera > Tettigoniidae > Anabrus > Anabrus simplex. The sequence continues at coordinate 105,194,743 of NC_090279.1, read as the reverse complement.
GAGTGTTTGTGATGTAGCTGTATTACACGTAGTAGATAGAGTGTTTGTGATGTATATCTAGGACACATAGTAGATAGAGTGTTTGTGACGTATCTGTAGGACACGTAGTAGATAGAGTGTTTGTGATGTAGCTGTATTACACCTAGTAGATAGAGTGTTTGTGATATAGCTGTATTACACCTAGTAGATAGAGTTTTTGTGATGTAGCTGTATTACACCTAGTAGATAGAGTGTTTGTGATGTATCTGTAGGACACGTAGTAGATAGAGTGTTTGTGATGTATCTGTAGGACACGTAGTAGATAGAGTGTTTGTGATGTATCTGTACGACACATAGTAGATAGAGTGTTTGTGATGTATATCTAGGACACATAGTAGATAGAGTGTTTGTGATGTATCTGTAGGAAACGTAGTAGATAGAGTGTTTGTGATGTATCTGTAGGACACGTAGTAGATAGAGTGTTTGTGATGTAGCTGTAGGACACATAGTAGATAGAGTGTTTGTGATGTATCTGTATTACACCTAGTAGATAGAGTGTTTGTGATGTATATCTAGGACACATAGTAGATAGAGTGTTTGTGATGTAGCTGTAGGACACGTAGTAGATAGAGTGTTTGTGATGTATCTGTAGGACACATAGTAGATAGAGTGTTTGTGATGTAACTGTAGGACACATAGTAGATAGAGTGTTTGTGATGTATCTGTAGGACACGTAGTAGATAGAGTGTTTGTGATGTATCTGTCGGACACATAGTAGATAGAGTGTTTGTGATGTAACTGTACGACACATAGTAGATAGAGTGTTTGTGATGTATCTGTATTACACCTAGTAGATAGAGTGTTTGTGATGTAGCTGTATTACACCTAGTAGGTAGAGTGTTTGTGATGTATATCTAGGACACATAGTAGATAGAGTGTTTGTGATGTAGCGGTAGGACACTTAGTAGATAGAGTGTTTGTGATGTAGCTGTATTACACCTAGTAGATAGAGTGTTTGTGATGTATATCTAGGACACATAGTAGATAGAGTGTTTGTGATGTAGCTGTAGGACACGTAGTAGATGGAGTGTTTGTGATGTATCTGTAGGGCACATAGTAGATAGAGTGTTTGTGATGTATCTGTAGGACACGTAGTAGATAGAGTGTTTGTGATGTATCTGTAGGACACATAGTAGATAGAGTGTTTGTGATGTATATCTAGGACACATAGTAGATAGGGTGTTTGTGATGTAACTGTACGACACATAGTAGATAGAGTGTTTGTGATGTATCTGTATTACACATAGTAGATAGAGTGTTTGTGATGTAGCTGTACGACACATAGTAGATAGAGTGTTTGTGATGTATATCTAGGACACATAGTAGATAGAGCGTTTGTGATGTAACTGTACGACACATAGTAGATGGAGTGTTTGTGATGTAGCTGTACGACACATAGTAGATAAAGTGTTTGTGATGTATATCTAGGACACATAGTAGATAGAGTGTTTGTGATGTAGCTGTACGACACATAGTAGATAGAGTGTTTGTGATGTATATCTAGGACACATAGTAGATAGAGTGTTTGTGATGTAACTGTACGACACATAGTAGATAGAGTGTTTGTGATGTAGCTGTACGACACATAGTAGATAGAGTGTTTGTGATGTATATCTAGGACACATAGTAGATAGAGTGTTTGTGATGTAGCTGTAGGACACATAGTAGATAGAGTGTTACGATGTATATCTAGGACACATAGTAGATAGAGTGTTTGTTGTGTATCTGTAGGACACGTACCAGATAGAGTGTTTGTGATGTATATCTAGGACACATAGTAGATAGAGTGTTTGTGATGTATCTGTATTACACATAGTAGATAGAGTGTTTGTGATGTATCTGTAGGACACGTAGTAGATAGAGTGTTTGTGATGTATATCTAGGACACATAGTAGATAGAGTGTTTGTGATGTATCTGTAGGACACATAGTAGATAGAGTGTTTGTGATGTATCTGTATTACACATAGTAGATAGAGTGTTTGTGATGTATCTGTAGGACACGTAGTAGATAGAGTGTTTGTGATGTATATCTAGGACACATAGTAGATAGAGTGTTTGTGATGTATCTGTAGGACACGTAGTAGATAGAGTGTTTGTGATGTATCTGTAGGACACGTAGTAGATAGAGTGTTTGTGATGTATATCTAGGACACATAGTAGATAGAGTGTTTGTGATGTATATCTAGGACACATAGTAGATAGAGTGTTTGTGATGTATATCTAGGACACATAGTAGATAGAGTGTTTGTGATGTATATCTAGGACACATAGTAGATAGAGTGTTTGTGATGTATCTGTATTACACATAGTAGATAGAGTGTTTGTGATGTATATCTGGGACACATAGTAGATAGAGTGTTTGTGATGTATATCTAGGACACATAGTAGATAGAGTGTTTGTGATGTATCTGTATTACACATAGTAGATAGAGTGTTTTTGATGTATCTGTAGGACACGTAGTAGATAGAGTCTTTGTGATGTATATCTAGGACACATAGTAGATAGAGTGTTTGTGATGTATCTGTAGGACACGTAGTAGATAGAGTGTTTGTGATGTAGCTGTATTACACGTAGTAGATAGAGTGTTTGTGATGTATCTGTATTACACGTAGTAGATAGAGTGTTTGTGATGTAGCTGTAGGACACGTAGTAGATAGAGTGTTTGTGATGTAGCTGTATTACACATAGTAGATAGAGTGTTTGTGATGTATCTGTAGGACACGTAGTAGATAGAGTGTTTTTGATGTAGCTGTATTACTCATAGTAGATAGAGTGTTTGTGATGTATCTGTAGGACACGTAGTAGATAGAGTGTTTGTGATGTATATCTAGGACACATAGTGGATAGAGTGTTTGTGATGTATATCTAGGACACATAGTAGATAGAGTGTTTGCGATGTATCTGTAGGACACGTAGTAGATAGAATGTTTGTGATGTATCTGTAGGACACGTAGTAGATAGAGTGTTTGGGATGTATCTGTAGGACACATAGTAGATAGAGTGTTTGTGATGTATATCTAGGACACATAGTAGATAGAGTGTTTGTGATGTATCTGTAGGACACGTAGTAGATAGAGTGTTTGTGATGTATCTGTAGGACACGTAGTAGATAGAGTGTTTGTGATGTATATCTATGACACATAGTAGATAGAGTGTTTGTGATGTATATCTAGGACACATAGTAGATAGAGTGTTTGTGATGTAGCTGTAGGACACATAGTAGATAGAGGGTTTGTGATGTATCTGTAGGGCACCTAGTAGATAGAGTGTTTGTGATGTATATCTAGGACACATAGTAGATAGAGTGTTTGTGATGTAGGTGTAGGACACATTGTGGATAGAGTGTTTGTGATGTAGCTGTAGGACACATAGTAGATAGAGTGTTTGTGATGTATCTGTAGGACACATAGTAGATGGAGTGTTTGTGATGTATATCTATGACACATAGTAGATAGAGTGTTTGTGATGTATATCTAGGACACAGTAGATGGAGTGTTTGTGATGTATATCTAGGACACGTAGTAGATAGAGTGTTTGTGATGTATATCTAGGACGCATAGTAGATAGAGTGTTTGTGATGTATATCTAGGACACATAGTAGATAGAGTGTTTGTGATGTATCTGTAGGACACGTAGTAGATAGAGTGTTTGTGATGTAGCTGCACGACACATAGTAGATAGAGTGTTTGTGATGTAGCTGTATTACACCTAGTAGATAGAGTGTTTGTGATGTATCTTTACGACACTTAGTAGATAGAGTGTTTGTGATGTATATCTAGGACACATAGTAGATAGAGTGTTTGTGATGTATATCTAGGACACATAGTAGATAGAGTGTTTGTGATGTATCTGTAGGACATGTAGTAGATAGAGTGTTTGTGATGTATCTGTATTACACATAGTAGATAGAGTGTTTGTGAAGTATCTGTAGGACACATAGTAGATAGAGTGTTTGTGATGTATATCTAGGACACATAGTAGATAGAGTGTTTGTGATGTATCTGTAGGACACGTAGTAGATAGAGTGTTTGTGATGTAGCTGTATTACACATAGTAGATAGAGTGTTTGTGATGTAGCTGTAGGACACATAGTAGATAGAGTGTTTGTGATGTATATCTAGGACACATAGTAGATAGAGTGTTTGCGATGTATCTGTAGGACACGTAGTAGATAGTGTTTGTGATGTATCTGTAGGACATGTAGTAGATAGAGTGTTTGTGATGTATCTGTATTACACATAGTAGATAGAGTGTTTGTGAAGTATCTGTAGGACACATAGTAGATAGAGTGTTTGTGATGTATATCTAGGACACATAGTAGATAGAGTGTTTGTGATGTATCTGTAGGACACGTAGTAGATAGTGTTTGTGATGTATCTGTTGGACACCTAGTAGATAAAGTGTTTGTGATGTATCTTTACGACACTTAGTAGATAGAGTGTTTGTGATGTATATCAAGGACACATAGTAGATAGAGTGTTTGTGATGTATATCTAGGACACATAGTAGATAGAGTGTTTGTGATGTATCTGTAGGACATGTAGTAGATAGAGTGTTTGTGATGTACCTGTAGGACACTTAGTAGATAAAGTGTTTGTGATGTATATCTAGGACACATAGTAGATAGAGTGTTTGTGATGTAGCTGTATTACACCTAGTAGATAGAGTGTTTGTGATGTATCTTTACGACACTTAGTAGATAGAGTGTTTGTGATGTATATCTAGGACACGTAGTAGATAGAATATTTGTGATGTATCTGTACGACATGTAGTAGATAGAGTGTTTGTGATGTATCTGTATTACACATAGTAGATAGAGTGTTTGTGAAGTATCTCTAGGACACATAGTAGATAGAGTGTTTGTGATGTATCTGTAGGACACGTAGTATATAGAGTGTTTGTGATGTAACTGTATTACACATAGTAGATAGAGTGTTTGTGATGTATATCTAGGACACATAGTAGATAGAGTGTTTGTGATGTAGCTGTAGGACACCTAGTAGATAGAGTGTTTGTGATGTATCTGTATTTCACGTAGTAGATAGAGTGTTTGTGATGTAGCTGTGGGACACATAGTAGATAGTGTGTTTGTGATGTAGCTGTAGGACACGTAGTAGATAGAGTGTTTGTGATGTAGCTGTATTACACCTAGTAGATAGAGTGTTTGTGATGTATATCTAGGACACATAGTAGATAGAGTGTTTGTGATGCAGCTGTAGGACACATAGTAGATAGAGTGTTTGTGATGTATCTGTAGGGCACCTAGTAGATAGAGTGTTTGTGATGTATATCTAGGACACATAGTAGATAGAGTGTTTGTGATGTAGGTGTAGGACACATTGTGGATAGAGTGTTTGTGATGTAGCTGTAGGACACATAGTAGATAGAGTGTTTGTGATGTATCTGTAGGACACATAGTAGATGGAGTGTTTGTGATGTATATCTAGGACACATAGTAGATAGAGTGTTTGTGATGTATATCTAGGACACATAGTAGATGGAGTGTTTGTGATGTATATCTAGGACACGTAGTAGATAGAGTGTTTGTGATGTATATCTAGGACACATAGCAGATAGAGTGTTTGTGATGTATCTGTAGGACACGTAGTAGATAGAGTGTTTGTGATGTAACTGTATTACACATAGTAGATAGAGTGTTTGTGATGTATATCTAGGACACTTAGTAGATAGAGTGTTTGTGATGTATCTGTAGGACACATAGTAGATAGAGTGTTTGTGATGTATCTGTAGGACACGTAGTAGATAGTGTTTGTGATGTATCTGTAGGACACATAGTAGATAGAGTGTTTGTGATGTATATCTAGGACACATAGTAGATAGAGTGTTTGTGATGTATATCTAGGACACATAGTAGATAGAGTGTTTGTGATGTATCTGTAGGATATGTAGTAGATAGAGTGTTTGTGATGTATCTGTAGGACATGTAGTAGATAGAGTGTTTGTGATGTATCTGTATTACACATAGTAGATAGAGTGTTTGTGAAGTATCTGTAGGACACATAGTAGATAGAGTGTTTGTGATGTATCTGTAGGACACGTAGTAGATAGAGTGTTTGTGATGTAACTGTAGGACACGTAGTAGATAGAGTGTTTGTGATGTAACTGTATTACACATAGTAGATAGAGTGTTTGTGATGTATATCTAGGACACATAGTAGATAGAGTGTTTGTGATGTAGCTGTAGGACACCTAGTAGATAGAGTGTTTGTGATGTATCTGTATTTCACGTAGTAGATAGAGTGTTTGTGATGTAGCTGTAGGACACATAGTAGATAGTGTGTTTGTGATGTAGCTGTAGGACACGTAGTAGATAGAGTGTTTGTGATGTAGCTGTATTACACCTAGTAGATAGAGTGTTTGTGATGTATATCTAGGACACATAGTAGATAGAGTGTTTGTGATGCAGCTGTAGGACACATAGTAGATAGAGTGTTTGTGATGTATCTGTAGGGCACCTAGTAGATAGAGTGTTTGTGATGTATATCTAGGACACATAGTAGATAGAGTGTTTGTGATGTAGGTGTAGGACACATTGTGGATAGAGTGTTTGTGATGTAGCTGTAGGACACATAGTAGATAGAGTGTTTGTGATGTATCTGTAGGACACATAGTAGATGGAGTGTTTGTGATGTATATCTAGGACACATAGTAGATAGAGTGTTTGTGATGTATATCTAGGACACATAGTAGATGGAGTGTTTGTGATGTATATCTAGGACACGTAGTAGATAGAGTGTTTGTGATGTATATCTAGGACGCATAGTAGATAGAGTGTTTGTGATGTATATCTAGGACACATAGTAGATAGAGTGTTTGTGATGAATCTGTAGGACACGTAGTAGATAGAGTGTTTGTGATGTAGCTGCACGACACATAGTAGATAGAGTGTTTGTGATGTAGCTGTATTACACCTAGTAGATAGAGTGTTTGTGATGTATCTTTACGACACTTAGTAGATAGAGTGTTTGTGATGTATATCTAGGACACATAGTAGATAGAGTGTTTGTGATGTATATCTAGGACACATAGTAGATAGAGTGTTTGTGATGTATCTGTAGGACATGTAGTAGATAGAGTGTTTGTGATGTATCTGTATTACACATAGTAGATAGAGTGTTTGTGAAGTATCTGTAGGACACATAGTAGATAGAGTGTTTGTGATGTATATCTAGGACACATAGTAGATAGAGTGTTTGTGATGTATCTGTAGGACACGTAGTAGATAGAGTGTTTGTGATGTAGCTGTATTACACATAGTAGATAGAGTGTTTGTGATGTAGCTGTAGGGCACATAGTAGATAGAGTGTTTGTGATGTATATCTAGGACACATAGTAGATAGAGTGTTTGCGATGTATCTGTAGGACACGTAGTAGATAGTGTTTGTGATGTATCTGTAGGACATGTAGTAGATAGAGTGTTTGTGATGTATCTGTATTACACATAGTAGATAGAGTGTTTGTGAAGTATCTGTAGGACACATAGTAGATAGAGTGTTTGTGATGTATATCTAGGACACATAGTAGATAGAGTGTTTGTGATGTATCTGTAGGACACGTAGTAGATAGTGTTTGTGATGTATCTGTTGGACACCTAGTAGATAAAGTGTTTGTGATGTATCTTTACGACAATTAGTAGATAGAGTGTTTGTGATGTATATCAAGGACACATAGTAGATAGAGTGTTTGTGATGTATATCTAGGACACATAGTAGATAGAGTGTTTGTGATGTATCTGTAGGACATGTAGTAGATAGAGTGTTTGTGATGTACCTGTAGGACACTTAGTAGATAAAGTGTTTGTAATGTATATCTAGGACACATAGTAGATAGAGTGTTTGTGATGTAGCTGTATTACACCTAGTAGATAGAGTGTTTGTGATGTATCTTTACGACACTTAGTAGATAGAGTGTTTGTGATGTATATCTAGGACACGTAGTAGATAGAATATTTGTGATGTATCTGTACGACATGTAGTAGATAGAGTGTTTGTGATGTATCTGTATTACACATAGTAGATGGAGTGTTTGTGAAGTATCTGTAGGACACATAGTAGATAGAGTGTTTGTGATGTATCTGTAGGACACGTAGTAGATAGAGTGTTTGTGATGTAACTGTATTACACATAGTAGATAGAGTGTTTGTGATATATATCTAGGACACATAGTAGATAGAGTGTTTGTGATGTAGCTGTAGGACACCTAGTAGATAGAGTGTTTGTGATGTATCTGTATTTCACGTAGTAGATAGAGTGTTTGTGATGTAGCTGTAGGACACATAGTAGATAGTGTGTTTGTGATGTAGCTGTAGGACACGTAGTAGATAGAGTGTTTGTGATGTAGCTGTATTACACCTAGTAGATAGAGTGTTTGTGATGTATATCGAGGACACATAGTAGATAGAGTGTTTGTGATGCAGCTGTAGGACACATAGTAGATAGAGTGTTTGTGATGTATCTGTAGGGCACCTAGTAGATAGAGTGTTTGTGATGTATATCTAGGACACATAGTAGATAGAGTGTTTGTGATGTAGGTGTAGGACACATTGTGGATAGAGTGTTTGTGATGTAGCTGTAGGACACATAGTAGATAGAGTGTTTGTGATGTATCTGTAGGACACATAGTAGATGGAGTGTTTGTGATGTATATCTAGGACACATAGTAGATAGAGTGTTTGTGATGTATATCTAGGACACATAGTAGATGGAGTGTTTGTGATGTATATCTAGGACACGTAGTAGATAGAGTGTTTGTGATGTATATCTAGGACACATAGCAGATAGAGTGTTTGTGATGTATCTGTAGGACACGTAGTAGATAGAGTGTTTGTGATGTAACTGTATTACACATAGTAGATAGAGTGTTTGTGATGTATATCTAGGACACTTAGTAGATAGAGTGTTTGTGATGTATCTGTAGGACACATAGTAGATAGAGTGTTTGTGATGTATCTGTAGGACACGTAGTAGATAGTGTTTGTGATGTATCTGTAGGACACATAGTAGATAGAGTGTTTGTGATGTATATCTAGGACACATAGTAGATAGAGTGTTTGTGATGTATATCTAGGACACATAGTAGATAGAGTGTTTGTGATGTATCTGTAGGATATGTAGTAGATAGAGTGTTTGTGATGTATCCGTAGGACATGTAGTAGATAGAGTGTTTGTGATGTATATCTAGGACACATAGTTGATAGAGTGTTTGTGAAGTATCTGTAGGACACATAGTAGATAGAGTGTTTGTGATGTATCTGTAGGACACGTAGTAGATAGAGTGTTTGTGATGTAACTGTAGGACACGTAGTAGATAGAGTGTTTGTGATGTAACTGTATTACACATAGTAGATAGAGTGTTTGTGATGTATATCTAGGACACATAGTAGATAGAGTGTTTGTGATGTAGCTGTAGGACACCTAGTAGATAGAGTGTTTGTGAAGTATCTGTATTTCACGTAGTAGATAGAGTGTTTGTGATGTAGCTGTAGGACACATAGTAGATAGTGTGTTTGTGATGTAGCTGTAGGACACGTAGTAGATAGAGTGTTTGTGATGTAGCTGTATTACACCTAGTAGATAGAGTGTTTGTGATGTATATCTATGACACATAGTAGATAGAGTGTTTGTGATGCAGCTGTAGCACACATAGTAGATAGAGTGTTTGTGATGTATCTGTAGGGCACCTAGTAGATAGAGTGTTTGTGATGTATCTGTAGGACACGTAGTAGATAGAGTGTTTGTGATGTAACTGTATTACACATAGTAGATAGAGTGTTTGTGATGTATATCTAGGACACATAGTAGATAGAGTGTTTGTGATGTAGCTGTAGGACACCTAGTAGATAGAGTGTTTGTGATGTATCTGTATTTCACGTAGTAGATAGAGTGTTTGTGATGTAGCTGTAGGACACATAGTAGATAGTGTGTTTGTGATGTAGCTGTAGGACACGTAGTAGATAGAGTGTTTGTGATGTAGCTGTATTACACCTAGTAGATAGAGTGTTTGTGATGTATATCTAGGACACATAGTAGATAGAGTGTTTGTGATGCAGCTGTAGGACACATAGTAGATAGAGTGTTTGTGATGTATCTGTAGGGCACCTAGTAGATAGAGTGTTTGTGATGTATATCTAGGACACATAGTAGATAGAGTGTTTGTGATGTAGGTGTAGGACACATTGTGGATAGAGTGTTTGTGATGTAGCTGTAGGACACATAGTAGATAGAGTGTTTGTGATGTATCTGTAGGACACATAGTAGATGGAGTGTTTGTGATGTATATCTAGGACACATAGTAGATAGAGTGTTTGTGATGTATATCTAGGACACATAGTAGATGGAGTGTTTGTGATGTATATCTAGGACACGTAGTAGATAGAGTGTTTGTGATGTATATCTAGGACACATAGTAGATAGAGTGTTTGTGATGTATCTGTAGGACACGTAGTAGATAGAGTGTTTGTGATGTAACTGTATTACACATAGTAGATAGAGTGTTTGTGATGTATGTCTAGGACACTTAGTAGATAGAGTGTTTGTGATGTATCTGTAGGACACATAGTAGATAGAGTGTTTGTGATGTATCTGTAGGACACGTAGTAGATAGTGTTTGTGATGTATCTGTAGGACACATAGTAGATAGAGTGTTTGTGATGTATATCTAGGACACATAGTAGATAGAGTGTTTGTGATGTATATCTAGGACACATAGTAGATAGAGTGTTTGTGATGTATCTGTAGGACATGTAGTAGATAGAGTGTTTGTGATGTATCTGTAGGACATGTAGTAGATAGAGTGTTTGTGATGTATCTGTATTACACATAGTAGATAGAGTGTTTGTGAAGTATCTGTAGGACACACAGTAGATAGAGTGTTTGTGATGTATCTGTAGGACACGTAGTAGATAGAGTGTTTGTGATGTAACTGTATTACACTTAGTAGTAGAGTGTTTGTGATGTAGCTGTATTACACATAGTAGATAGAGTGTTTGTGATGTATCTGTAGGACACATAGTAGATAGAGTGTTTGTGATGTATCTGTAGGACACGTAGTAGATAGTGTTTGTGATGTATCTGTAGGACACGTAGTAGATAGAGTGTTTGTGATGTATATCTAGGACACATAGTAGATAGAGTGTTTGTGATGTATATCTAGGACACATAGTAGATAGAGTGTTTGTGATGTATATCTAGGACACATAGTAGATAGAGTGTTTGTGATGTATATCTAGGACACATAGTAGATAGAGTGTTTGTGATGTATCTGTAGGACACATAGTAGATAGAGTGTTTGTGATGTATATCTAGGACACATAGTAGATAGAGTGTTTGTGATGTATATCTAGGACACATAGTAGATAGAGTGTTTGTGATGTATCTGTAAGACACTTAGTAGATAGAGTGTTTGTGATGTATATCTAGGACACAGAGTAGATAGAGGGTTTGTGATGTATCTGTACGACACTTAGTAGATAGAGTGTTTGTGATGTACCTGTAGGACACTTAGTAGATAAAGTGTTTGTGATGTATATCTAGGACACATAGTAGATAGAGTGTTTGTGATGTATATCTAGGACACATAGTAGATAGAGTGTTTGTGATGTATCTGTAGGACACATAGTAGATAGAGTGTTTGTGATGTATATCTAGGACACATAGTAGATAGAGTGTTATTGATGTATATCTAGGACGCATAGTAGATAGAGTGTTTGTGATGTATCTGTACGACACTTAGTAGATAGAGTGTTTGTGATGTATATCTAGGACACATAGTAGATAGAGTGTTTGTGATGTATCTGTACGACACTTAGTAGATAGAGTGTTTGTGATGTACCTGTAGGACACTTAGTAGATAAAGTGTTTGTGATGTATATCTAGGACACATAGTAGATAGAGTTTTTGTGATGTATATCTAGGACACATAGTAGATAGAGTGTTTGTGATGTATCTGTAGGACACATAGTAGATAGAGTGTTTGTGAAGTATCTGTAGGACACATAGTAGATAGAGTGTTTGTGATGTATCTGTAGGACACGTAGTAGATAGAGTGTTTGTGATGTAACTGTATTACACATAGTAGATAGAGTGTTTGTGATGTATCTGTAGGACACATAGTAGATAGAGTGTTTGTGATGTAGCTGCACGACACATAGTAGATGGAGTGTTTGTGATGTAGCTGTAGGACACTTAGTAGATAGAGTGTTTGTGATGTATCTGTAGGAGACGTAGTAGATAGAGTGTTTGTGATGTAACTGTAGGACACGTAGTAGATAGAGTGTTTGTGATGTATCTGTAGGACACATAGTAGAGAGAGTGTTTGTGATGTAGCTGTAGGACACATAGTACATAGAGTGTTTGTGATGTATATATAGGACACATAGTAGATAGAGTGTTTGTGATGTATCTGTAGGACACTTAGTAGATAGAGTGTTTGTGATGTATATCTAGGACACATAGTAGATAGAGTGTTTGTGATGTATCTGTACGACACATAGTAGATAGAGTGTTTGTGATGTAACTGTAGGACACGTAGTAGATAGAGTGTTTGTGATGTATCTGTACGACACATAGTAGATAGAGTGTTTGTGATGTAGCTGTACGACACTTAGTAGATAGAGTGTTTGTGATGTAACTGTAGGACACGTAGTAGATAGAGTGTTTGTGATGTATCTGTACCACACATAGTAGATAGCGTGTTTGTGATGTAGCTGTACGACACTTAGTAGATAGAGTGTTTGTGATGTAACTGTAGGACACTTAGTAGATAGAGTGTTTGTGATGTATATCTAGGACACATAGTAGATAGAGTGTTTGTGATGTATCTGTAATACACATAGTAGATAGAGTGTTTGTGATGTATCTGTAGGACACGTAGTAGATAGAGTGTTTGTGATGTAACTCTATTACACATAGTAGATAGAGTGTTTGTGATGTAGCTGTATTACACATAGTATATAGAGTGTTTGTGATGTATCTGTAGGACACATAGTAGATAGAGTGTTTGTGATGTATCTGTAGGACACCTAGTAGAGAGAGTGTTTGTGAAGTATATCTAGGACACATAGTAGATAGGGTGTTTGTGATGTATATCTAGGACACATAGTAGATAGAGTGTTTGTGATGTATCTGTACGACACATAGTAGATAGAGTGTTTGTGATGTAACTGTAGGACACGTAGTAGATAGAGTGTTTGTGATGTAGCTGTAGGAAACTTAGTAGATAGAGTGTTTGTGATGTATCTGTACGACACTTAGTAGATAGAGTGTTTGTGATGTATCTGTAGGACACATAGTAGATAGAGTGTTTGTGATGTAGCTGTAGGACACTTAGTAGATAGAGTGTTTGTGATGTATCTGTACGATACTTAGTAGATAGAGTGTTTGTGATGCAGCTGTAGGACACGTAGTAGATAGAGTGTATGTGATGTAGCTGTAGGACACATAGTAGATAGAGTCTTTGTGATGTAGCTGTAGGACACGTAGTAAATAGAGTATTTGTGATGTATCTGTAGGACACTTAGTAGATAGAGTGTTTGCGATGTATATCTAGGACACATAGTAGATAGAGTGTTTGTGACGTATCTGTACGACACTTAGTAGATAGAGTGTTTGTGATGTAACTGTAGGACACGTACTAGATAGAGTGTTTGTGATGTAACTGTAGGACACTTAGTAGATAGAGTGTTTGTGATGTAGCTGTAGGACACATAGTAAATAGAGTGTTTGTGATGTATATCTAGGGCAAGTAGTAGATAGAGTGTTTGTGAAGTAGCTGTAGGACACATAGTAGATAGGGTGTTTGTGATGTAGCTGTAGGACACATAGTAGATAGAGTGTTTGTGATGTAGCTGTAGGACACGTAGTAGATGGAGTGTATGTGATGTATCTGTACGACACTTAGTAGATAGAGTGTTTGTGATGTATCTGTAGGACACGTAGTAGATAGAGTGTTTGTGATGTAACTGTAGGACACTTAGTAGATAGAGTGTTTGTGATGTAGCTGTAGGACACATAGTAGATAGTGTGTTTGTGATGTAGCTGCACGAAACATAGTAGATGGAGTTCTTGTGATGTAGCTGTAGGACACTTAGTAGATAGAGTGTTTGTGATGTATCTGTATTACACATAGTAGATAGTGTGTTTGTGATGTAGCTGTAGGACACGTAGTAGATAGAGTGTTTGTGATGTAGCTGTAGGACACATAGTAGATAGAGTGTTTGTGATGTAGCTGTAGGACACGTAGTAGATAGAGTGTTTGTGATGTATCTGTAGGACACATAGTAGATAGAGTGTTTGTGATGTATATCTAGTACACATAGTAGATAGAGTGTTTGTGATGTATATCTAGGACATATAGTAGATAGAGTGTTTGTGATGTAGCTTTAGGACACATAGTAGATAGAGTGTTTGTGATGTAACTGTAGGACACATAGTAGATAGAGTGTTTGTGATGTAGCTGTAGGACACATAGTAGATAGAGTGTTTGTGATGTATATCTAGGAGACAGAGTAGATAGAGTGTTTGTGATGTAGCTGTAGGACACGTAGTAGATAGAGTATTTGTGATGTAGCTGTAGGACACATAGTAGATAGAGTGCTTGTGATGTATATCTAGTACACATAGTAGATAGAGTGTTTGAGATGTATATCTAGTACACATAGTAGATAGAGTGTTTGTGATGTATATCTAGGACACATAGTAGATAGAGTGTTTGTGATGTATATCTAGGAGACAGAGTAGATAGAGTGTTTGTGATGTAGCTGTAGGACACGTAGTAGATAGAGTATTTGTGATGTAGCTGTAGGACACATAGTAGATAGAGTGTTTGTGATGTATATCTATTACACATAGTAGATAGAGTGTTTGTGATGTATATCTAGGACAGATAGTAGATAGAGTGTTTGTGATGTAGCTTTAGGACACATAGTAGATAGAGTGTTTGTGATGTAACTGTAGGACACATAGTAGATAGAGTGTTTGTGATGTAACTGTAGGACACATAGTAGATAGAGTGTTTGTGATGTATCTGTAGGACGCATAGTAGATAGAGTGTTTGTGATGTATCTGTAGGACACATAGTAGATAGAGTGTTTGTGAAGTAACTGTAGGACACATAGTAGATAGAGTGTTTGTGATGTAACTGTAGGACACATAGTAGATAGAGTGTTTGTGATGTATCTGTAGGACACATAGTAGATAGAGTGTTTGTGATGCAGCTGTATTACACCTAGTAGATAGAGTGTTTTTGATGTAGCTGTATTACACCTAGTAGATAGAGTGCTTGTGATGTATCTGTAGGACACATAATAGATAGAGTGTTTGTGATGTAGCTGTATTACACCTAGTAGATAGAGTGCTTGTGATGTATCTGTAGGACACGTAGTAGATAGAGTGTTTGTGAAGCAGCTGTATTACACCTTGTAGATAGAGTGTTTCTGATGTAGCTGTATTACACCTTGTAGATAGAGTGTTTGTGATGTAGCTGTATTACACCTAGTAGATAGAGTTTTTGTGATGTAGCTGTATTACACCTAGTAGATAGAGTTTTTGTGATGTAGCTGTAGGACACATAGTAGATAGAGTGTTTGTGATGTAGCTGTAGGACACATACTAGATAGAGTGCTTGTGATGCATCTGTAGGACACATAGTAGATAGAGTGTTTGTGATGTAGCTGTAGGACACATAGTAGATAGAGTGTTTGTGATGTAGCTGTAGGACACATAGTAGATAGAGTGTTTGTGATGTAGCTGTAGGACACATAGTAGATAGAGTGCTTGTGATGTATCTGTAGGACACATAGTAGATAGAGTGCTTGTGATGTATCTGTAGGACACGTAGTAGATAGAGTGTTTGTGATGTAGCTGTAGGACACGTAGTAGATAGAGTGTTTGTGATGTAGCTGTATTACACCTTGTAGGTAGAGTGTTTGTGATGTATATCTAGGACACATAGTAGATAGAGTGTTTGTGATGTATCTGTAGGACACATAGTAGATAGAGTGTTTGTGATGTAGCTGTATTACACCTAGTAGATAGAGTGCTTGTGATGTATCTGTATTACACCTAGTAGATAGAGTGTTTGTGATGTATCTGTAGGACACGTAGTAGATAGAGTGTTTGTGATGCAACTGTATTACACCTAGTAGATAGAGTGTTTGTGATGTAGCTGTAGGACACATAGTAGATAGAGTGTTTGTGATGTAGCTGTAGGACACATAGTAGATGGAGTGCTTGTGATGTATCTGTAGGACACGTAGTAGATAGAGTGTTTGTGATGTATCTGTAGGACACGTAGTAGATAGAGTGTTTGTGATGTAGCTGTATTACACCTAGTAGATAGAGTGCTTGTGATGTATCTGTATTACACCTGGTAGATAGAGTGTTTGTGATGTATCTGTAGGACACCTAGTAGATAGAGTGTTTGTGATGTAACTGTATTACACCTAGTAGATAGAGTGTTTGTGATGTAGCTGTAGGACACATAGTAGATAGAGTGTTTGTGATGTAGCTGTAGGACACATAGTAGATGGAGTGTTTGTGATGTAGCTGTAGGACACATAGTAGATAGAGTGTTTGTGATGTATCTGTAGGACACGTAGTAGATAGAGTGTTTGTGATGTATCTGTAGGACACGTAGTAGATTGAGTGTTTGTGATGTATCTGTATTACACCTAGTAGATAGAGTGTTTGTGATGTAGCTGTATTACACCTAGTAGATAGAGTGTTTGTGATGTATCTGTAGGACACGTAGTAGATAGAGTGTTTGTGATGTATATCTAGGACACATAGTAGATAGAGTGTTTGTGATGTATCTGTAGGACACGTAGTAGATAGAGTGTTTGTGATGTAGCTGTATTTCACATAGTAGATAGGGTGTTTGTGATGTAGCTGTATAACACCTAGTAGATAGAGTGTTTGTGATGTAGCTGTATTACACGTAGTAGATAGAGTGTTTGTGATGTAGCTGTATTACACCTAGTAGATAGAGTGTTTGTGATGTAGCTGTATTACACGTAGTAGATAGAGTGTTTGTGAGGTATATGTAGGACACATAGTAGATAGAGTGTTTGTGATGTAACTGTATTACACCTAGTAGATAGAGTGTTTGTGATGTAGCTGTATTACACCTAGTAGATAGAGTGTTTGTGATGTAGCTGTAGGACACATAGTAGATAGAGTTTTTGTGATGTATATCTAGGACACATAGTAGATAGAGTGTTTGTGATGTATCTGTAGGACACGTAGTAGATAGAGTGTTTGTGATGTAGCTGTAGGACACATAGTAGATAGAGTGTTTGTGATGTAGCTGTATTACACCTAGTAGATAGAGTGCTTGTGATGTATCTGTATTACACCTAGTAGATAGAGTGTTTGTGATGTATCTGCGGGACACGTAGTAGATAGAGTGTTTGTGATGTAACTGTATTACACCTAGTAGATAGAGTGTTTGTGATGTAGCTGTAGGACACATAGTAGATAGAGTGTTTGTGATGTAGCTGTAGGACACATAGTAGATGGAGTGCTCGTGATGTATCTGTAGGACACGTAGTAGATAGAGTGTTTGTGATGTATCTGTCGGACACGTAGTAGATAGAGTGTTTGTGATGTAGCTGTATTACACCTAGTAGATAGAGTGCTTGTGATGTATCTGTATTACACCTAGTAGATAGAGTGTTTGTGATGTATCTGTAGGACACGTAGTAGATAGAGTGTTTGTGATGTAACTGTATTACACCTAGTAGATAGAGTGTTTGTGATGTAGCTGTATTACACATAGTAGATAGAGTGTTTGTGATGTAGCTGTATTACACCTAGTAGATAGAGTGTTTGTGATGTAGCTGTATTACACGTAGTAGATAGAGTGTTTGTGATGTATATCTAGGACACATAGTAGATAGAGTGTCTGTGATGTATCTGTAGGACACGTAGTACATAGACTGTTTGTGATGTAGCTGTATTACACCTAGTAGATAGAGTGTTTGTGATGTATTTGTAGGACACGTAGTAGATAGAGTGTTTGTGATGTAGCTGTAGGACACATAGTAGATAGAGTGTTTGTGATGTATCTGTATTACACCTAGTAGATAGAGTGTTTGTGATGTATATCTAGGACACATAGTAGATAGAGTGTTTGTGATGTAGCTGTAGGACACGTAGTAGATAGAGTGTTTGTGATGTATCTGTAGGACACATAGTAGATAGAGTGTTTGTGATGTAACTGTAGGACACATAGTAGATAGAGTGTTTGTGATGTATCTGTAGGACACGTAGTAGATAGAGTGTTTGTGATGTATCTGTAGGACACATAGTAGATAGAGTGTTTGTGATGTACATCTAGGACACATAGTAGATAGAGTGTTTGTGATGTAACTGTACGACACATAGTAGATAGAGTGTTTGTGATGTATCTGTATTACACATAGTAGATAGAGTGTTTGTGATGTAGCTGTACGACACATAGTAGATAGAGTGTTTGTGATGTATATCTAGGACACATAGTAGATAGAGTGTTTGTGATGTAACTGTACGACACATAGTAGATAGAGTGTTTGTGATGTAGCTGTACGACACATAGTAGATAGAGTGTTTGTGATGTATATCTAGGACACATAGTAGATAGAGTGTTTGTGATGTAGCTGTACGACACATAGTAGATAGAGTGTTTGTGATGTATATCTAGGACACATAGTAGATAGAGTGTTTGTGATGTAACTGTACGACACATAGTAGATAGAGTGTTTGTGATGTAGCTGTACGACACATAGTAGATAGAGTGTTTGTGATGTATATCTAGGACACATAGTAGATAGAGTGTTTGTGATGTAGCTGTAGGACACATAGTAGATAGAGTGTTACGATGTATATCTAGGACACATAGTAGATAGAGTGTTTGTGGTGTATCTGTAGGATACGTAGTAGAGAGAGTGTTTGTGATGTATATCTAGGACACATAGTAGATAGAGTGTTTGTGATGTATCTGTATTACACATATTAGATAGAGTGTTTGTGATGTATCTGTAGGACACGTAGTAGATAGAGTGTTTGTGATGTATATCTAGGACACATAGTAGATAGAGTGTTTGTGATGTATCTGTAGGACACATAGTAGATAGAGTGTTTGTGATGTATCTGTATTACACATAGTAGATAGAGTGTTTGTGATGTATCTGTAGGACACGTAGTAGATAGAGTGTTTGTGATGTATATCTAGGACACATAGTAGATAGAGTGTTTGTGATGTATCTGTAGGACACGTAGTAGATAGAGTGTTTGTGATGTATCTGTAGGACACGTAGTAGATAGAGTGTTTGTGATGTATATCTAGGACACATAGTAGATAGAGTGTTTGTGATGTATATCTAGGACACATAGTAGATAGAGTGTTTGTGATGTATATCTAGGACACATAGTAGATAGAGTGTTTGTGATGTATATCTAGGACACATAGTAGATAGAGTGTTTGTGATGTATCTGTAGGACATGTAGTAGATAGAGTGTTTGTGATGTATCTGTATTACACATAGTAGATAGAGTGTTTGTGATGTATCTGTATTACACATAGTAGATAGAGTGTTTGTGATGTATCTGTAGGACACGTAGTAGATAGAGTGTTTGTGATGTATATCTAGGACACATAGTAGATAGAGTGTTTGTGATGTATCTGTAGGACACGTAGTAGATAGAGTGTTTGTGATGTATCTGTAGGACACGTAGTAGATAGAGTGTTTGTGATGTATATCTAGGACACATAGTAGATAGAGTGTTTGTGATGTATATCTAGGACACATAGTAGATAGAGTGTTTGTGATGTATATCTAGGACACATAGTAGATAGAGTGTTTGTGAAGTATCTGTAGGACACATAGTAGATAGAGTGTTTGTGATGTATATCTAGGACACATAGTAGATAGTGTGTTTGTGATGTATCTGTAGGACACGTAGTAGATAGAGTGTTTGTGATGTAGCTGTATTACACATAGTAGATAGAGTGTTTGTGATGTAGCTGTAGGGCACATAGTAGATAGAGTGTTTGTGATGTATATCTAGGACACATAGTAGATAGAGTGTTTGCGATGTATCTGTAGGACACGTAGTAGATAGTGTTTGTGATGTATCTGTAGGACATGTAGTAGATAGAGTGTTTGTGATGTATCTGTATTACACATAGTAGATAGAGTGTTTGTGAAGTATCTGTAGGACACATAGTAGATAGAGTGTTTGTGATGTATATCTAGGACACATAGTAGATAGAGTGTTTGTGATGTATCTGTAGGACACGTAGTAGATAGTGTTTGTGATGTATCTGTTGGACACCTAGTAGATAAAGTGTTTGTGATGTATCTTTACGACACTTAGTAGATAGAGTGTTTGTGATGTATATCAAGGACACATAGTAGATAGAGTGTTTGTGATGTATATCTAGGACACATAGTAGATAGAGTGTTTGTGATGTATCTGTAGGACATGTAGTAGATAGAGTGTTTGTGATGTACCTGTAGGACACTTAGTAGATAAAGTGTTTGTGATGTATGTCTAGGACACATAGTACATAGAGTGTTTGTGATGTAGCTGTATTACACCTAGTAGATAGAGTGTTTGTGATGTATCTTTACGACACTTAGTAGATAGAGTGTTTGTGATGTATATCTAGGACACGTAGTAGATAGAATATTTGTGATGTATCTGTACGACAGGTAGTAGATAGAGTGTTTGTGATGTATCTGTATTACACATAGTAGATAGAGTGTTTGTGAAGTATCTGTAGGACACATAGTAGATAGAGTGTTTGTGATGTATCTGTAGGACACGTAGTAGATAGAGTGTTTGTGATGTAACTGTATTACACATAGTAGATAGAGTGTTTGTGATGTATATCTAGGACACATAGTAGATAGAGTGTTTGTGATGTAGCTGTAGGACACCTAGTAGATAGAGTGTTTGTGATGTATCTGTATTTCACGTAGTAGATAGAGTGTTTGTGATGTAGCTGTAGGACACATAGTAGATAGTGTGTTTGTGATGTAGCTGTAGGACACGTAGTAGATAGAGTGTTTGTGATGTAGCTGTATTACACCTAGTAGATAGAGTGTTTGTGATGTATATCTAGGACACATAGTAGATAGAGTGTTTGTGATGCAGCTGTAGGACACATAGTAGATAGAGTGTTTGTGATGTATCTGTAGGGCACCTAGTAGATAGAGTGTTTGTGATGTATATCTAGGACACATAGTAGATAGAGTGTTTGTGATGTAGGTGTAGGACACATTGTGGATAGAGTGTTTGTGATGTAGCTGTAGGACACATAGTAGATAGAGTGTTTGTGATGTATCTGTAGGACACATAGTAGATGGAGTGTTTGTGATGTATATCTAGGACACATAGTAGATAGAGTGTTTGTGATGTATATCTAGGACACATAGTAGATGGAGTGTTTGTGATGTAACTGTATTACACATAGTAGATAGAGTGTTTGTGATGTATATCTAGGACACATAGTAGATAGAGTGTTTGTGATGTAGCTGTAGGACACCTAGTAGATAGAGTGTTTGTGAAGTATCTGTATTTCACGTAGTAGATAGAGTGTTTGTGATGTATGTCTAGGACACTTAGTAGATAGAGTGTTTGTGATGTATCTGTAGGACACGTAGTAGATAGAGTGTTTGTGATGTAACTGTATTACACATAGTAGATAGAGTGTTTGTGATGTATATCTAGGACACTTAGTAGATAGAGTGTTTGTGATTTATCTGTAGGACACATAGTAGATAGAGTGTTTGTGATGTATATCTAGGACACATAGTAGATAGAGTGTTTGTGATGTATATCTAGGACACTTAGTAGATAGAGTGTTTGTGATGTATCTGTAGGACACATAGTAGATAGAGTGTTTGTGATGTATCTGTAGGACACGTAGTAGATAGTGTTTGTGATGTATCTGTAGGACACATAGTAGATAGAGTGTTTGTGATGTATATCTAGGACACATAGTAGATAGAGTGTTTGTGATGTATATCTAGGACACATAGTAGATAGAGTGTTTGTGATGTATCTGTAGGATATGTAGTAGATAGAGTGTTTGTGATGTATGTGTAGGACATGTAGTAGATAGAGTGTTTGTGATGTATCTGTATTACACATAGTAGATAGAGTGTTTGTGAAGTATCTGTAGGACACATAGTAGATAGAGTGTTTGTGATGTATCTGTAGGACACGTAGTAGATAGAGTGTTTGTGATGTAACTGTAGGACACGTAGTAGATAGAGTGTTTGTGATGTAACTGTATTACACATAGTAGATAGAGTGTTTGTGATGTATATCTAGGACACATAGTAGATAGAGTGTTTGTGATGTAGCTGTAGGACACCTAGTAGATAGAGTGTTTGTGAAGTATCTGTATTTCACGTAGTAGATAGAGTGTTTGTGATGTAGCTGTAGGACACATAGTAGATAGTGTGTTTGTGATGTAGCTGTAGGACACGTAGTAGATAGAGTGTTTGTGATGTAGCTGTATTACACCTAGTAGATAGAGTGTTTGTGATGTATATCTAGGACACATAGTAGATAGAGTGTTTGTGATGCAGCTGTAGGACACATAGTAGATAGAGTGTTTGTGATGTATCTGTAGGGCACCTAGTAGATAGAGTGTTTGTGATGTATCTGTAGGACACGTAGTAGATAGAGTGTTTGTGATGTAACTGTATTACACATAGTAGATAGAGTGTTTGTGATGTATATCTAGGACACATAGTAGATAGAGTGTTTGTGATGTAGCTGTAGGACACCTAGTAGATAGAGTGTTTGTGATGTATCTGTATTTCACGTAGTAGATAGAGTGTTTGTGATGTAGCTGTAGGACACATAGTAGATAGTGTGTTTGTGATGTAGCTGTAGGACACGTAGTAGATAGAGTGTTTGTGATGTAGCTGTATTACACCTAGTAGATAGAGTGTTTGTGATGTATATCTAGGACACATAGTAGATAGAGTGTTTGTGATGCAGCTGTAGGACACATAGTAGATAGAGTGTTTGTGATGTATCTGTAGGGCACCTAGTAGATAGAGTGTTTGTGATGTATATCTAGGACACATAGTAGATAGAGTGTTTGTGATGTAGGTGTAGGACACATTGTGGATAGAGTGTTTGTGATGTAGCTGTAGGACACATAGTAGATAGAGTGTTTGTGATGTATCTGTAGGACACATAGTAGATGGAGTGTTTGTGATGTATATCTAGGACACATAGTAGATAGAGTGTTTGTGATGTATATCTAGGACACATAGTAGATGGAGTGTTTGTGATGTATATCTAGGACACGTAGTAGATAGAGTGTTTGTGATGTATATCTAGGACACATAGTAGATAGAGTGTTTGTGATGTATCTGTAGGACACGTAGTAGATAGAGTGTTTGTGATGTAACTGTATTACACATAGTAGATAGAGTGTTTGTGATGTATGTCTAGGACACTTAGTAGATAGAGTGTTTGTGATGTATCTGTAGGACACATAGTAGATAGAGTGTTTGTGATGTATCTGTAGGACACGTAGTAGATAGTGTTTGTGATGTATCTGTAGGACACATAGTAGATAGAGTGTTTGTGATGTATATCTAGGACACATAGTAGATAGAGTGTTTGTGATGTATATCTAGGACACATAGTAGATAGAGTGTTTGTGATGTATCTGTAGGACATGTAGTAGATAGAGTGTTTGTGATGTATCTGTAGGACATGTAGTAGATAGAGTGTTTGTGATGTATCTGTATTACACATAGTAGATAGAGTGTTTGTGAAGTATCTGTAGGACACACAGTAGATAGAGTGTTTGTGATGTATCTGTAGGACACGTAGTAGATAGAGTGTTTGTGATGTAACTGTATTACACTTAGTAGTAGAGTGTTTGTGATGTAGCTGTATTACACATAGTAGATAGAGTGTTTGTGATGTATCTGTAGGACACATAGTAGATAGAGTGTTTGTGATGTATCTGTAGGACACGTAGTAGATAGTGTTTGTGATGTATCTGTAGGACACGTAGTAGATAGAGTGTTTGTGATGTATATCTAGGACACATAGTAGATAGAGTGTTTGTGATGTATATCTAGGACACATAGTAGATAGAGTGTTTGTGATGTATATCTAGGACACATAGTAGATAGAGTGTTTGTGATGTATATCTAGGACACATGGTAGATAGAGTGTTTGTGATGTATCTGTAGGACACATAGTAGATAGAGTGTTTGTGATGTATATCTAGGACACATAGTAGATAGAGTGTTTGTGATGTATATCTAGGACACATAGTAGATAGAGTGTTTGTGATGTATCTGTACGACACTTAGTAGATAGAGTGTTTGTGATGTATATCTAGGACACATAGTAGATAGAGGGTTTGTGATGTATCTGTACGACACTTAGTAGATAGAGTGTTTGTGATGTACCTGTAGGACACTTAGTAGATAAAGTGTTTGTGATGTATATCTAGGACACATAGTAGATAGAGTGTTTGTGATGTATATCTAGGACACATAGTAGATAGAGTGTTTGTGATGTATCTGTAGGACACATAGTAGATAGAGTGTTTGTGATGTATATCTAGGACACATAGTAGATAGAGTGTTTGTGATGTATATCTAGGAGGCATAGTAGATAGAGTGTTTGTGATGTATCTGTACGACACTTAGTAGATAGAGTGTTTGTGATGTATATCTAGGACACATAGTAGATAGAGTGTTTGTGATGTATCTGTACGACACTTAGTAGATAGAGTGTTTGTGATGTACCTGTAGGACACTTAGTAGATAAAGTGTTTGTGATGTATATCTAGGACACATAGTAGATAGAGTTTTTGTGATGTATATCTAGGACACATAGTAGATAGAGTGTTTGTGATGTATCTGTAGGACACATAGTAGATAGAGTGTTTGTGAAGTATCTGTAGGACACATAGTAGATAGAGTGTTTGTGATGTATCTGTAGGACACGTAGTAGATAGAGTGTTTGTGATGTAACTGTATTACACATAGTAGATAGAGTGTTTGTGATGTATCTGTAGGACACATAGTAGATAGAGTGTTTGTGATGTAGCTGCACGACACATAGTAGATGGAGTGTTTGTGATGTAGCTGTAGGACACTTAGTAGATAGAGTGTTTATGATGTATCTGTAGGAGACGTAGTAGATAGAGTGTTTGTGATGTAACTGTAGGACACGTAGTAGATAGAGTGTTTGTGATGTATCTGTAGGACACATAGTAGAGAGAGTGTTTGTGATGTAGCTGTAGGACACATAGTACATAGAGTGTTTGTGATGTATATATAGGACACACAGTAGATAGAGTGTTTGTGATGTATCTGTAGGACACTTAGTAGATAGAGTGTTTGTGATGTATATCTAGGACACATAGTAGATAGAGTGTTTGTGATGTATCTGTACGACACATAGTAGATAGAGTGTTTGTGATGTAACTGTAGGACACGTAGTAGATAGAGTGTTTGTGATGTATCTGTACGACACATAGTAGATAGAGTGTTTGTGATGTAGCTGTACGACACTTAGTAGATAGAGTGTTTGTGATGTAACTGTAGGACACGTAGTAGATAGAGTGTTTGTGATGTATCTGTACCACACATAGTAGATAGAGTGTTTGTGATGTAGCTGTACGACACTTAGTAGATAGAGTGTTTGTGATGTAACTGTAGGACACTTAGTAGATAGAGTGTTTTTGATGTATATCTAGGACACATAGTAGATAGAGTGTTTGTGATGTATCTGTATTACACATAGTAGATAGAGTGTTTGTGATGTATCTGTAGGACACGTAGTAGATAGAGTGTTTGTGATGTAACTCTATT
This sequence comes from Anabrus simplex, assembly GCF_040414725.1. Lineage (NCBI taxonomy): Eukaryota > Metazoa > Arthropoda > Insecta > Orthoptera > Tettigoniidae > Anabrus > Anabrus simplex. Next base: position 105,168,835 of record NC_090279.1, on the reverse strand, counting down.
ACACATAGTAGATAGAGTGTTTGTGATGTAGCTGTATTACACATAGTATATAGAGTGTTTGTGATGTATCTGTAGGACACATAGTAGATAGAGTGTTTGTGATGTATCTGTAGGACACCTAGTAGAGAGAGTGTTTGTGATGTATATCTAGGACACATAGTAGATAGAGTGTTTGTGATGTATATCTAGGACACATAGTAGATAGGGTTTTTGTGATGTATATCTAGGACACATAGTAGATAGAGTGTTTGTGATGTATATCTAGGACACATAGTAGATAGAGTGTTTGTGATGTATCTGTACGACACATAGTAGATAGAGTGTTTGTGATGTAACTGTAGGACACGTAGTAGATAGAGTGTTTGTGATGTAGCTGTAGGACACTTAGTAGATAGAGTGTTTGTGATGTATCTGTACGACACTTAGTAGATAGAGTGTTTGTGATGTATCTGTAGGACACATAGTAGATAGATTGTTTGTGATGTAGCTGTAGGACACTTAGTAGATAGAGTGTTTGTGATGTATCTGTACGATACTTAGTAGATAGAGTGTTTGTGATGCAGCTGTAGGACACGTAGTAGATAGAGTGTATGTGATGTAGCTGTAGGACACATAGTAGATAGAGTGTTTGTGATGTAGCTGTAGGACACGTAGTAAATAGAGTGTTTGTGATGTATCTGTAGGATACTTAGTAGATAGAGTGTTTGCGATGTATATCTAGGACACATAGTAGATAGAGTGTTTGTGACGTATGTGTACGACACTTAGTAGATAGAGTGTTTGTGATGTAACTGTAGGACACTTAGTAGATAGAGTGTTTGTGATGTAGCTGTAGGACACATAGTAAATAGAGTGTTTGTGATGTATATCTAGGGCAAGTAGTAGATAGAGTGTTTGTGAAGTAGCTGTAGGACACATAGTAGATAGGGTGTTTGTGATGTAGCTGTAGGACACATAGTAGATAGAGTGTTTGTGATGTAGCTGTAGGACACGTAGTAGATGGAGTGTATGTGATGTATCTGTACGACACTTAGTAGATAGAGTGTTTGTGATGTATCTGTAGGACACGTAGTAGATAGAGTGTTTGTGATGTAACTGTAGGACACTTAGTAGATAGAGTGTTTGTGATGTAGCTGTAGGACACATAGTAGATAGTGTGTTTGTGATGTAGCTATACGAAACATAGTAGATGGAGTGTTTGTGACGTAGCTGTAGGACACTTAGTAGATAGAGTGTTTGTGATGTATCTGTATTACACATAGTAGATAGTGTGTTTGTGATGTAGCTGTAGGACACGTAGTAGATAGAGTGTTTGTGATGTAGCTGTAGGACACATAGTAGATAGAGTGTTTGTGATGTAGCTGTAGGACACGTAGTTGATAGAGTGTTTGTGATGTATCTGTAGGACACATAGTAGATAGAGTGTTTGTGATGTATATCTAGTACACATAGTAGATAGAGTGTTTGTGATGTATATCTAGGACATATAGTAGATAGAGTGTTTGTGATGTAGCTTTAGGACACATAGTAGATAGAGTGTTTGTGATGTAACTGTAGGACACATAGTAGATAGAGTGTTTGTGATGTAGCTGTAGGACACATAGTAGATAGAGTGTTTGTGATGTATATCTAGGAGACAGAGTAGATAGAGTGTTTGTGATGTAGCTGTAGGACACGTAGTAGATAGAGTATTTGTGATGTAGCTGTAGGACACATAGTAGATAGAGTGTTTGTGATGTACATCTAGTACACATAGTAGATAGAGTGTTTGTGATGTATATCTAGTACACATAGTAGATAGAGTGTTTGTGATGTATATCTAGGACACATAGTAGATAGAGTGTTTGTGATGTATATCTAGGAGACAGAGTAGATAGAGTGTTTGTGATGTAGCTGTAGGACACGTAGTAGATAGAGTATTTGTGATGTAGCTGTAGGACACATAGTAGATAGAGTGTTTGTGATGTATATCTAGTACACATAGTAGATAGAGTGTTTGTGATGTATATCTAGGACGGATAGTAGATAGAGTGTTTGTGATGTAGCTTTAGGACACATAGTAGATAGAGTGTTTGTGATGTAACTGTAGGACACATAGTAGATAGAGTGTTTGTGGTGTAACTGTAGGACACATAGTAGATAGAGTGTTTGTGATGTATCTGTAGGACGCATAGTAGATAGAGTGTTTGTGATGTATCTGTAGGACACATAGTAGATAGAGTGTTTGTGATGTAACTGTAGGACACATAGTAGATAGAGTGTTTGTGATGTAACTGTAGGACACATAGTAGATAGAGTGTTTGTGATGTATCTCTAGGACACATAGTAGATAGAGTGTTTGTGATGCAGCTGTATTACACCTAGTAGATAGAGTGTTTGTGATGTAGCTGTATTACACCTAGTAGATAGAGTGCTTGTGATGTATCTGTAGGACACATAGTACATAGAGTGTTTGTGATGTAGCTGTATTACACCTAGTAGATAGAGTGCTTGTGATGTATCTGTAGGACACGTAGTAGATAGACTGTTTGTGAAGCAGCTGTATTACACCTTGTAGATAGAGTGTTTCTGATGTAGCTGTATTACACCTTGTAGATAGAGAGTTTGTGATGTAGCTGTATTACACCTAGTAGATAGAGTTTTTGTGATGTAGCTGTATTACACCTAGTAGATAGAGTTTTTGTGATGTAGCTGTAGGACACATAGTAGATATAGTGTTTGTGATGTAGCTGTAGGACACATACTAGATAGAGTGCTTGTGATGTATCTGTAGGACACATAGTAGATAGAGTGTTTGTGATGTAGCTGTAGGACACATAGTAGATAGAGTGTTTGTGATGTAGCTGTAGGACACATAGTAGATAGAGTGTTTGTGATGTAGCTGTAGGACACATAGTAGATAGAGTGCTTGTGATGTATCTGTAGGACACATAGTAGATAGAGTGCTTGTGATGTATCTGTAGGACACGTAGTAGATAGAGTGTTTGTGATGTAGCTGTAGGACACGTAGTAGATAGAGTGTTTGTGATGTAGCTGTATTACACCTTGTAGGTAGAGTGTTTGTGATGTATATCTAGGACACATAGTAGATAGAGTGTTTGTGATGTATCTGTAGGACACATAGTAGATAGAGTGTTTGTGATGTAGCTGTATTACACCTAGTAGATAGAGTGCTTGTGATGTATCTGTATTACACCTAGTAGATAGAGTGTTTGTGATGTATCTGTAGGACACGTAGTAGATAGAGTGTTTGTGATGTAACTGTATTACACCTAGTAGATAGAGTGTTTGTGATGTAGCTGTAGGACACATAGTAGATAGAGTGTTTGTGATGTAGCTGTAGGACACATAGTAGATGGAGTGCTTGTGATGTATCTGTAGGACACGTAGTAGATAGAGTGTTTGTGATGTATCTGTAGGACACGTAGTAGATAGAGTGTTTGTGATGTAGCTGTATTACACCTAGTAGATAGAGTGCTTGTGATGTATCTGTATTACACCTGGTAGATAGAGTGTTTGTGATGTATCTGTAGGACACCTAGTAGATAGAGTGTTGTGATGTAACTGTATTACACCTAGTAGATAGAGTGTTTGTGATGTAGCTGTAGGACACATAGTAGATAGAGTGTTTGTGATGTAGCTGTAGGACACATAGTAGATGGAGTGTTTGTGATGTAGCTGTAGGACACATAGTAGATAGAGTGTTTGTGATGTATCTGTAGGACACGTAGTAGATAGAGTGTTTGTGATGTATCTGTAGGACACGTAGTAGATTGAGTGTTTGTGATGTATCTGTATTACACCTAGTAGATAGAGTGTTTGTGATGTAGCTGTATTACACCTAGTAGATAGTGTGTTTGTGATGTATCTGTAGGACACGTAGTAGATAGAGTGTTTGTGATGTATATCTAGGACACATAGTAGATAGAGTGTTTGTGATGTATCTGTAGGACACGTAGTAGATAGAGTGTTTGTGATGTAGCTGTATTACACCTAGTAGATAGAGTGTTTGTGATGTAGCTGTATTACACCTAGTAGATAGAGTGTTTGTGATGTAGCTGTATTACACGTAGTAGATAGAGTGTTTGTGAGGTATATGTAGGACACATAGTAGATAGAGTGTTTGTGATGTAACTGTATTACACCTAGTAGATAGAGTGTTTGTGATGTAGCTGTATTACACCTAGTAGATAGAGTGTTTGTGATGTAGCTGTAGGACACATAGTAGATAGTGTTTTTGTGATGTATATCTAGGACACATAGTAGATAGAGTGTTTGTGATGTATCCGTAGGACACGTAGTAGATAGAGTGTTTGTGATGTAGCTGTAGGACACATAGTAGATAGAGTGTTTGTGATGTAGCTGTATTACACCTAGTAGATAGAGTGCTTGTGATGTATCTGTATTACACCTAGTAGATAGAGTGTTTGTGATGTATCTGCGGGACACGTAGTAGATAGAGTGTTTGTGAAGTAACTGTATTACACCTAGTAGATAGAGTGTTTGTGATGTAGCTGTAGGACACATAGTAGATAGAGTGTTTGTGATGTAGCTGTAGGACACATAGTAGATGGAGTGCTCGTGATGTATCTGTAGGACACGTAGTAGATAGAGTGTTTGTGATGTATCTGTAGGACACGTAGTAGATAGAGTGTTTGTGATGTAGCTGTATTACACCTAGTAGATAGAGTGCTTGTGATGTATCTGTATTATACCTAGTAGATAGAGTGTTTGTGATGTATCTGTAGGACACGTAGTAGATAGAGTGTTTGTGATGTAACTGTATTACACCTAGTAGATAGAGTGTTTGTGATGTAGCTGTATTACACATAGTAGATAGAGTGTTTGTGATGTAGCTGTATTACACCTAGTAGATAGAGTGTTTGTGATGTAGCTGTATTACACGTAGTAGATAGAGTGTGTGTGATGTATATCTAGGACACATAGTAGATAGAGTGTTTGTGATGTATCTGTAGGACACGTAGTAGATAGACTGTTTGTGATGTAGCTGTATTACACCTAGTAGATAGAGTGTTTGTGATGTATTTGTAGGACACGTAGTAGATAGAGTGTTTGTGATGTAGCTGTAGGACACATAGTAGATAGAGTGTTTGTGATGTATCTGTATTACACCTAGTAGATAGAGTGTTTGTGATGTATATCTAGGACACATAGTAGATAGAGTGTTTGTGATGTAGCTGTAGGACACGTAGTAGATAGAGTGTTTGTGATGTATCTGTAGGAAACATAGTAGATAGAGTGTTTGTGATGTAACTGTAGGACACATAGTAGATAGAGTGTTTGTGATGTATCTGTAGGACACGTAGTAGATAGAGTGTTTGTGATGTATCTGTAGGACACATAGTAGATAGAGTGTTTGTGATGTAACTGTACGACACATAGTAGATAGAGTGTTTGTGATGTATCTGTATTACACCTAGTAGATAGAGTGTTTGTGATGTAGCTGTATTACACCTAGTAGGTAGAGTGTTTGTGATGTATATCTAGGACACATAGTAGATAGAGTGTTTGTGATGTAGCGGTAGGACACTTAGTAGATAGAGTGTTTGTGATGTAGCTGTATTACACCTAGTAGATAGAGTGTTTGTGATGTATATCTAGGACACATAGTAGATAGAGTGTTTGTGATGTAGCTGTAGGACACGTAGTAGATGGAGTGTTTGTGATGTATCTGTAGGGCACATAGTAGATAGAGTGTTTGTGATGTATCTGTAGGACACGTAGTAGATAGAGTGTTTGTGATGTATCTGTAGGACACATAGTAGATAGAGTGTTTGTGATGTATATCTAGGACACATAGTAGATAGAGTGTTTGTGATGTAACTGTACGACACATAGTAGATAGAGTGTTTGTGATGTATATCTAGGACACATAGTAGATAGAGTGTTTGTGATGTAACTGTACGACACATAGTAGATAGAGTGTTTGTGATGTAGCTGTACGACACATAGTAGATAGAGTGTTTGTGATGTATATCTAGGACACATAGTAGATAGAGTGTTTGTGATGTATCTGTATTACACATAGTAGATAGCGTGTTTGTGATGTATCTGTAGGACACGTAGTTGATAGAGTGTTTGTGATGTATATCTAGGACACATAGTAGATAGAGTGTTTGTGATGTATCTGTAGGACACGTAGTAGATAGAGTGTTTGTGATGTATCTGTAGGACACGTAGTAGATAGAGTGTTTGTGATGTATATCTAGGACACATAGTAGATAGAGTGTTTGTGATGTATATCTAGGACACATAGTAGATAGAGTGTTTGTGATGTATATCTAGGACACATAGTAGATAGAGTGTTTGTGATGTATATCTAGGACACATAGTAGATAGAGTGTTTGTGATGTATCTGTATTACACATAGTAGATAGAGTGTTTGTGATGTATATCTAGGACACATAGTAGATAGAGTGTTTGTGATGTATATCTAGGACACATAGTAGATAGAGTGTTTGTGATGTATCTGTATTACACATAGTAGATAGAGTGTTTGTGATGTATCTGTAGGACACGTAGTAGATAGGGTGTTTGTGATGTATATCTAGGACACATAGTTGATAGAGTGTTTGTGATGTATCTGTAGGACACGTAGTAGATAGAGTGTTTGTGATGTAGCTGTATTACACGTAGTAGATAGAGTGTTTGTGATGTATCTGTATTACACGTAGTAGATAGAGTGTTTGTGATGTAGCTGTAGGACACGTAGTAGATAGAGTGTTTGTGATGTAGCTGTATTACACATAGTAGATAGAGTGTTTGTGATGTATCTGTAGGACACGTAGTAGATAGAGTGTTTGTGATGTATATCTAGGACACATAGTAGATAGAGTGTTTGTGATGTATCTGTAGGACACGTAGTAGATAGAGTGTTTGTGATGTATCTGTAGGACACATAGTAGATAGAGTGTTTGTGATGTATATCTAGGACACATAGTAGATAGAGTGTTTGTGATGTATCTGTAGGACACGTAGTAGATAGAGTGTTTGTGATGTATCTGTAGGACACGTAGTAGATAGAGTGTTTGTGATGTATCTGTAGGACACATAGTAGATAGAGTGTTTGTGATGTATATCTAGGACACATAGTAGATAGGGTGTTTGTGATGTATCTGTAGGACACGTAGTAGATAGAGTGTTTGTGATGTATCTGTAGGACACGTAGTAGATAGAGTGTTTGTGATGTATCTGTAGGACACGTAGTAGATAGAGTGTTTGTTATGTATCTGTAGGACACGTAGTAGATAGAGTGTTTGAGATGTATCTGTAGGACACATAGTAGATAGAGTGTTTGTGATGTATCTGTAGGACACGTAGTAGATAGAGTGTTTGTGATGTATCTGTAGGACACGTAGTAGATAGAGTGTTTGTGATGTATCTGTAGGACACGTAGTAGATAGAGTGTTTGTGATGTATCTGTAGGACACATAGTAGATAGAGTGTGTGATGTATCTGTAGGACACGTAGTAGATAGAGGGTTTGTGATGTAGCTGTAGGACACGTAGTAGATAGAGTGTTTGTGATGTAGCTGTATTACACATAGTAGGTAGTGTGTTTGTGATGTATATCTAGGACACGTAGTAGATAGAGTGTTTGTGATGTATCTGTATTACACATAGTAGATAGAGTGTTTGTGATGTATATCTAGGACACGTAGTAGATAGAGTGTTTGTGATGTAACTGTATTACACATAGTAGATAGTGTGTTTGTGATGTATATCTAGGACACATAGTAGATAGAGTGTTTGTGATGTATCTCTAGGACACGTAGTAGATAGAGTGTTTGTGATGTAGCTGTATTACACATAGTAGATAGTGTGTTTGTGATGTATATCTAGGACACATAGTAGATAGAGTGTTTGTGATGTATCTCTAGGACACGTAGTAGATAGAGTGTTTGTGATGTATCTGTAGGACGCGTAGTAGATAGAGTGTTTGTGATGTAGCTGTATTACACATAGTAGATAGAGTGTTTGTGATGTAGCTGTATTACACCTAGTAGATAGAGTGCTTGTGATGTATCTGTAGGACACGTAGTAGATGGAGTGTTTGTGATGTATCTGTAGGACACATAGTAGATAGAGTTTTTGTGATGTAGCTGTATTACACCTAGTAGATAGAGTGTTTGTGATGTATATCTAGGACACATAGTAGATAGAGTGTTTGTGATGTATCTGTAGGACACGTAGTAGATAGAGTGTTTGTGATGTATATCTAGGACACATAGTAGATAGAGTGTTTGTGATGTATATCTAGGACACATAGTAGATAGAGTGTTTGTGATGTAGCTGTATTACACCTAATAGATAGAGTGCTTGTGATGTATCTGTAGGACACGCAGTAGATAGAGTGTTTGTGATGTATCTGTATTACACGTAGTAGATAGAGTGTTTGTGATGTACCTGTAGGACACGTAGTAGATAGAGTGTTTGTGATGTATATCTAGGACACATAATAGATAGAGTGTTTGTGATGTATATCTAGGACACATAGTAGATAGAGTGTTTGTGATGTAGCTGTATTACACATAGTAGATAGAGTGTTTGTGATGTATCTGTAGGACACGTAGTAGATAGAGTGTTTGTGATGTATCTGTATTACACGTAGTAGATAGAGTGTTTGTGATGTAGCTGTATTACACCTAGTAGATAGAGTGCTTGTGATGTATCTGTATTACACCTAGTAGATAGAGTGTTTGTGATGTATCTGCGGGACACGTAGTAGATAGAGTGTTTGTGATGTAACTGTATTACACCTAGTAGATAGAGTGTTTGTGATGTAGCTGTAGGACACATAGTAGATAGAGTGTTTGTGATGTAGCTGCAGGACACATAGTAGATAGAGTGTTTGTGATGTAGCTGTAGGACACATAGTAGATGGAGTGTTTGTGATGTAGCTGTAGGACACATAGTAGATAGAGTGTTTGTGATGTATCTGTACGACACATAGTAGATAGAGTGTTTGTGATGTAGCTGTAGGACACATAGTAGATAGAGTGTTTGTGATGTATATCTAGGACACATAGTAGATAGAGTGTTTGTGATGTATCTGTAGGACACGTAGTAGATAGAGTGTTTGTGATGTAGCTGTAGGACACATAGTAGATAGAGTGTTTGTGATGTAGCTGTATTACACCTAGTAGATAGAGTGCTTGTGATGTATCTGTATTACACCTAGTAGATAGAGTGTTTGTGATGTATCTGCGGGACACGTAGTAGATAGAGTGTTTGTGATGTAACTGTATTACACCTAGTAGATAGAGTGTTTGTGATGTAGCTGTAGGACACATAGTAGATAGAGTGTTTGTGATGTAGCTGTAGGACACATAGTAGATGGAGTGTTTGTGATGTATCTGTAGGACACGTAGTAGATAGAGTGTTTGTGATGTATCTGTAGGACACGTAGTAGATAGAGTGTTTGTGATGTAGCTGTATTACACCTAGTAGATAGAGTGCTTGTGATGTATCTGTATTACACCTAGTAGATAGAGTGTTTGTGATGTATCTGTAGGACACGTAGTAGATAGAGTGTTTGTGATGTAACTGTATTACACCTAGTAGATAGAGTGTTTGTGATGTAGCTGTAGGACACATAGTAGATAGAGTGTTTGTGATGTAGCTGTAGGACACATAGTAGATGGAGTGTTTGTGATGTAGCTGTAGGACACATAGTAGATAGAGTGTTTGTGATGTATCTGTAGGACACGTAGTAGATAGAGTGTTTGTGATGTATCTGTAGGACACGTAGTAGATTGAGTGTTTGTGATGTATCTGTAGGACACATAGTAGATAGAGTGTTTTTGATGTAGCTGTATTACACCTAGTAGATAGAGTGTTTGTGATGTAGCTGTATTACACCTAGTAGATAGAGTGTTTGTGATGTATCTGTAGGACACGTAGTAGATAGAGTGTTTGTGATGTATATCTAGGACACATAGTAGATAGAGTGTTTGTGATGTATCTGTAGGACACGTAGTAGATAGAGTGTTTGTTATGTAGCTGTATTACACATAGTAGATAGAGTGTTTGTGATGTAGCTGTATTACACCTAGTAGATAGAGTGTTTGTGATGTAGCTGTATTACACATAGTAGATAGAGTGTTTGTGATGTAGCTGTATTACACCTAGTAGATAGAGTGTTTGTGATGTAGCTGTATTACAGGTAGTAGATAGAGTGTTTGTGATGTATATCTAGGACACATAGTAGATAGAGTGTTTGTGATGTATCTGTAGGACACATAGTAGATAGAGTGTTTGTGATGTAACTGTACGACACATAGTAGATAGAGTGTTTGTGATGTATCTGTATTACACCTAGTAGATAGAGTGTTTGTGATGTAGCTGTATTACACATAGTAGATAGAGTGTTTGTGATGTATATCTAGGACACATAGTAGATAGAGTGTTTGTGATGTAGCGGTAGGACACTTAGTAGATAGAGTGTTTGTGATGTAGCTGTATTACACCTAGTAGATAGAGTGTTTGTGATGTATATCTAGGACACATAGTAGATAGAGTGTTTGTGATGTATCTGTAGGACACGTAGTAGATAGAGTGTTTGTGATGTATCTGTAGGACACGTAGTAGATAGAGTGTTTGTGATGTATCTGTACGACACATAGTAGATAGAGTGTTTGTGATATATATCTAGGACACATAGTAGATAGAGTGTTTGTGATGTATCTGTAGGACACGTAGTAGATAGAGTGTTTGTGATGTATCTGTAGGACACGTAGTAGATAGAGTGTTTGTGATGTAGCTGTAGGACACATAGTAGATAGAGTGTTTGTGATGTATCTGTATTACACCTAGTAGATAGAGTGTTTGTGATGTATATCTAGGACACATAGTAGATAGAGTGTTTGTGATGTAGCTGTAGGACACGTAGTAGATAGAGTGTTTGTGATGTATCTGTAGGACACATAGTAGATAGAGTGTTTGTGATGTAACTGTAGGACACATAGTAGATAGAGTGTTTGTGATGTATCTGTAGGACACGTAGTAGATAGAGTGTTTGTGATGTATCTGTCGGACACATAGTAGATAGAGTGTTTGTGATGTAACTGTACGACACATAGTAGATAGAGTGTTTGTGATATATCTGTATTATACCTAGTAGATAGAGTGTTTGTGATGTAGCTGTATTACACCTAGTAGATAGAGTGTTTGTGATGTATATCTAGGACACATAGTAGATAGAGTGTTTGTGATGTAGCGGTAGGACACTTAGTAGATAGAGTGTTTGTGATGTAGCTGTATTACACCTAGTAGATAGAGTGTTTGTGATGTATATCTAGGACACATAGTAGATAGAGTGTTTGTGATGTAGCTGTAGGACACGTAGTAGATGGAGTGTTTGTGATGTATCTGTAGGGCACATAGTAGATAGAGTGTTTGTGATGTATCTGTAGGACACGTAGTAGATAGAGTGTTTGTGATGTATCTGTAGGACACATAGTAGATAGAGTGTTTGTGATGTATATCTAGGACACATAGTAGATAGAGTGTTTGTGATGTAACTGTACGACACATAGTAGATAGAGTGTTTGTGATGTATCTGTATTACACATAGTAGATAGAGTGTTTGTGATGTAGCTGTACGACACATAGTAGATAGAGTGTTTGTGATGTATATCTAGGACACATAGTAGATAGAGTGTTTGTGATGTAACTGTTCGACACATAGTAGATAGAGTGTTTGTGATGTAGCTGTACGACACATAGTAGATAGAGTGTTTGTGATGTATATCTAGGACACATAGTAGATAGAGTGTTTGTGATGTAGCTGTACGACACATAGTAGATAGAGTGTTTGTGATGTATATCTAGGACACATAGTAGATAGAGTGTTTGTGATGTAACTGTACGACACATAGTAGATAGAGTGTTTGTGATGTAGCTGTACGACACATTGTAGATAGAGTGTTTGTGATGTATATCTAGGACACATAGTAGATAGAGTGTTTGTGATGTAGCTGTAGGACACATAGTAGATAGAGTGTTACGATGTATATCTAGGACACATAGTAGATAGAGTGTTTGTGGTGTATCTGTAGGACACGTAGTAGATAGAGTGTTTGTGATGTATATCTAGGACACATAGTAGATAGAGTGTTTGTGATGTATCTGTATTACACATAGTAGATAGAGTGTTTGTGATGTATCTGTAGGACACGTAGTAGATAGAGTGTTTGTGATGTATATCTAGGACACATAGTAGATAGAGTGTTTGTGATGTATCTGTAGGACACATAGTAGATAGAGTGTTTGTGATGTATCTGTATTACACATAGTAGATAGAGTGTTTGTGATGTATCTGTAGGACACGTAGTAGATAGAGTGTTTGTGATGTATATCTAGGACACATAGTAGATAGAGTGTTTGTGATGTATCTGTAGGACACGTAGTAGATAGAGTGTTTGTGATGTATCTGTAGGACACGTAGTAGATAGAGTGTTTGTGATGTATATCTAGGACACATAGTAGATAGAGTGTTTGTGATGTATATCTAGGACACATAGTAGATAGAGTGTTTGTGATGTATATCTAGGACACATAGTAGATAGAGTGTTTGTGATGTATATCTAGGACACATAGTAGATAGAGTGTTTGTGATGTATCTGTATTACACATAGTAGATAGAGTGTTTGTGATGTATATCTAGGACACGTAGTAGATAGAGTGTTTGTGATGTATATCTAGGACACATAGTAGATAGAGTGTTTGTGATGTATCTGTAGGACACATAGTAGATAGAGTGTTTGTGATGGAGCTGTAGGACACATAGTAGATAGAGTGTTTGTGATGTATCTGTAGGAGACGTAGTAGATAGAGTGTTTGTGATGTAACTGTAGGACACGTAGTAGATAGAGTGTTTGTGATGTATCTGTAGGACACATAGTAGAGAGAGTGTTTGTGATGTAGCTGTAGGACACATAGTACATAGAGTATTTGTGATGTATATATAGGACACATAGTAGATAGAGTGTTTGTGATGTATCTGTAGGACACTTAGTAGATAGAGTGTTTGTGATGTATATCTAGGACACATAGTAGATAGAGTGTTTGTGATGTATCTGTACGACACATAGTAGATAGAGTGTTTGTGATGTAACTGTAGGACACGTAGTAGATAGAGTGTTTGTGATGTATCTGTACGACACATAGTAGATAGAGTGTTTGTGATGTAGCTGTACGACACTTAGTATATAGAGTGTTTGTGATGTAACTGTAGGACACGTAGTAGATAGAGTGTTTGTGATGTATCTGTACCACACATAGTACATAGAGTGTTTGTGATGTAGCTGTACGACACTTAGTAGATACAGTGTTTGTGATGTAACTGTAGGGCACTTAGTAGATAGAGTGTTTGTGATGTATATCTAGGACACATAGTAGATAGAGTGTTTGTGATGTATCTGTATTACACATAGTAGATAGAGTGTTTGTGATGTATCTGTAGGACACGTAGTAGATAGAGTGTTTGTGATGTAACTCTATTACACATAGTAGATAGAGTGTTTGTGATGTAGCTGTATTACACATAATATATAGAGTGTTTGTGATGTATCTGTAGGACACATAGTAGATAGAGTGTTTGTGATGTATCTGTAGGACACCTAGTAGATAGAGTGTTTGTGATGTATATCTAGGACACATAGTAGATAGAGTGTTTGTGATGTATATCTAGGACACATAGTAGATAGAGTGTTTGTGATGTATATCTAGGACACATAGTAGATAGAGTGTTTGTGATGTATATCTAGGACACATAGTAGATAGAGTGTTTGTGATGTATCTGTACGACACATAGTAGATAGAGTGTTTGTGATGTAACTGTAGGACACGTAGTAGATAGAGTGTTTGTGATGTAGCTGTAGGACACTTAGTAGATAGAGTGTTTGTGATGTATCTGTACGACACTTAGTAGATAGAGTGTTTGTGATGTATCTGTAGGACACATAGTAGATAGAGTGTTTGTGATGTAGCTGTAGGACACTTAGTAGATAGAGTGTTTGTGATGTATCTGTACGATACTTAGTAGATAGAGTGTTTGTGATGCAGCTGTAGGACACGTAGTAGATAGAGTGTATGTGATGTAGCTGTAGGACACATAGTAGATAGAGTGTTTGTGATGTAGCTGTAGGACACGTAGTAAATAGAGTGTTTGTGATGTATCTGTAGGACACTTAGTAGATAGAGTGTTTGCGATGTATATCTAGGACACATAGTAGATAGAGTGTTTGTGATGTATCTGTACGACACTTAGTAGATAGAGTGTTTGTGATGTAACTGTAGGACACGTACTAGAAAGAGTGTTTGTGATGTAACTGTAGGACACTTAGTAGATAGAGTGTTTGTGATGTAGCTGTAGGACACATAGTAAATAGAGTGTTTGTGATGTATATCTAGGACAAGTAGTAGATAGAGTGTTTGTGAAGTAGCTGTAGGACACATAGTAGATAGGGTGTTTGTGATGTAGCTGTAGGACACATAGTAGATAGAGTGTTTGTGATGTAGCTGTAGGACACGTAGTAGATGGAGTGTATGTGATGTATCTGTACGACACTTAGTAGATAGAGTGTTTGTGATGTATCTGTAGGACACGTAGTAGATAGAGTGTTTGTGATGTAACTGTAGGACACTTAGTAGATAGAGTGTTTGTGATGTAGCTGTAGGACACATAGTAGATAGTGTGTTTGTGATGTAGCTGCACGACACATAGTAGATGGAGTGTTTGTGATGTAGCTGTAGGACACTTAGTAGATAGAGTGTTTGTGATGTATCTGTATTACACATAGTAGATAGTGTGTTTGTGATGTAGCTGTAGGACACGTAGTAGATAGAGTGTTTGTGATGTAGCTGTAGGACACATAGTAGATAGAGTGTTTGTGATGTAGCTGTAGGACACGTAGTAGATAGAGTGTTTGTGATGTATCTGTAGGACACATAGTAGATAGAGTGTTTGTGATGTATATCTAGTACACATAGTAGATAGAGTGTTTGTGATGTATATCTAGGACATATAGTAGATAGAGTGTTTGTGATGTAGCTTTAGGACACATAGTAGATAGAGTGTTTGTGATGTAACTGTAGGACACATAGTAGATAGAGTGTTTGTGATGTAGCTGTAGGACACATAGTAGATAGAGTGTTTGTGATGTATATCCAGGAGACAGAGTAGATAGAGTGTTTGTGATGTAGCTGTAGGACACGTAGTAGATAGAGTATTTGTGATGTAGCTGTAGGACACATAGTAGATAGAGTGTTTGTGATGTATATCTAGTACACATAGTAGATAGAGTGTTTGTGATGTATATCTAGTACACATAGTAGATAGAGTGTTTGTGATGTATATCTAGGACACATAGTAGATAGAGTGTTTGTGATGTATATCTAGGAGACAGAGTAGATAGAGTGTTTGTGATGTAGCTGTAGGACACGTAGTAGATAGAGTATTTGTGATGTAGCTGTAGGACACATAGTAGATAGAGTGTTTGTGATGTATATCTAGTACACATAGTAGATAGAGGGTTTGTGATGTATATCTAGGACAGATAGTAGATAGAGTGTTTGTGATGTAGCTTTAGGACACATAGTAGATAGAGTGTTTGTGATGTAACTGTAGGACACATAGTAGATAGAGTGTTTGTGATGTAACTGTAGGACACATAGTAGATAGAGTGTTTGTGATGTATCTGTAGGACGCATAGTAGATAGAGTGTTTGTGATGTATCTGTAGGACACATAGTAGATAGAGTGTTTGTGATGTAACTGTAGGACACATAGTAGATAGAGTGTTTGTGATGTAACTGTAGGACACATAGTAGATAGAGTGTTTGTGATGTATCTGTAGGACACATAGTAGATAGAGTGTTTGTGATGCAGCTGTATTACACCTAGTAGATAGAGTGTTTGTGATGTAGCTGTATTACACCTAGTAGATAGAGTGCTTGTGATGTATCTGTAGGACACATAGTAGATAGAGTGTTTGTGATGTAGCTGTATTACACCTAGTAGATAGAGTGTTTGTGATGTAGCTGTATTATACCTAGTAGATAGAGTGCTTGTGATGTATCTGTAGGACACATAGTAGATAGAGTGTTTGTGATGTAGCTGTATTACACCTAGTAGATAGAGTGCTTGTGATGTATCTGTAGGACACGTAGTAGATAGAGTGTTTGTGATGCAGCTGTATTACACCTAGTAGATAGAGTGTTTCTGATGTAGCTGTATTACAGCTTGTAGATAGAGTGTTTGTGATGTAGCTGTATTACACCTAGTAGATAGAGTTTTTGTGATGTAGCTGTATTACACCTAGTAGATAGAGTTTTTGTGATGTAGCTGTAGGACACATAGTAGATAGAGTGTTTGTGATGTAGCTGTAGGACACATAGTAGATAGAGTGCTTGTGATGTATCTGTAGGATACATAGTAGATAGAGTGTTTGTGATGTAGCTGTAGGACACATAGTAGATATAGTGTTTGTGATGTAGCTGTAGGACACATAGTAGATAGAGTGTTTGTGATGTAGCTGTAGGACACATAGTAGATAGAGTGCTTGTGATGTATCTGTAGGACACATAGTAGATAGAGTGCTTGTGATGTATCTGTAGGACACGTAGTAGATAGAGTGTTTGTGATGTAGCTGTAGGACACGTAGTAGATAGAGTGTTTGTGATGTAGCTGTATTACACCTTGTAGGTAGAGTGTTTGTGATGTATATCTAGGACACATAGTAGATAGAGTGTTTGTGATGTATCTGTAGGACACATAGTAGATAGAGTGTTTGTGATGTAGCTGTATTACACCTAGTAGATAGAGTGCTTGTGATGTATCTGTATTACACCTAGTAGATAGAGTGTTTGTGATGTATCTGTAGGACACGTAGTAGATAGAGTGTTTGTGATGTAACTGTATTACACCTAGTAGATAGAGTGTTTGTGATGTAGCTGTAGGACACATAGTAGATGGAGTGCTTGTGATGTATCTGTAGGACACGTAGTAGATAGAGTGTTTGTGATGTATCTGTAGGACACGTAGTAGATAGAGTGTTTGTGATGTAGCTGTATTACACCTAGTAGATAGAGTGCTTGTGATGTATCTGTATTACACCTGGTAGATAGAGTGTTTGTGATGTATCTGTAGGACACCTAGTAGATAGAGTGTTTGTCATGTAACTGTATTACACCTAGTAGATAGAGTGTTTGTGATGTAGCTGTAGGACACATAGTAGATAGAGTGTTTGTGATGTAGCTGTATGACACATAGTAGATGGAGTGTTTGTGATGTAGCTGTAGGACACATAGTAGATAGAGTGTTTGTGATGTATCTGTAGGACACGTAGTAGATAGAGTGTTTGTGATGTATCTGTAGGACACGTAGTAGATTGAGTGTTTGTGATGTATCTGTATTACACCTAGTAGATAGAGTGTTTGTGATGTAGCTGTATTACACCTAGTAGATAGAGTGTTTGTGATGTATCTGTAGGACACGTAGTAGATAGAGTGTTTGTGATGTATATCTAGGACACATAGTAGATAGAGTGTTTGTGATGTATCTGTAGGACACGTAGTAGATAGAGTGTTTGTGATGTAGCTGTATTACACATAGTAGATAGAGTGTTTGTGATGTAGCTGTATAACACCTAGTAGATAGAGTGTTTGTGATGTAGCTGTATTACACGTAGTAGATAGAGTGTTTGTGATGTAGCTGTATTACACCTAGTAGATAGAGTGTTTGTGATGTAGCTGTATTACACGTAGTAGATAGAGTGTTTGTGATGTATATGTAGGACACATAGTAGATAGAGTGTTTGTGATGTAACTGTATTACACCTAGTAGATAGAGTGTTTGTGATGTAGCTGTATTACACCTAGTAGATAGAGTGTTTGTGATGTAGCTGTAGGACACATAGTAGATAGAGTTTTTGTGATGTATATCTAGGACACATAGTAGATAGAGTGTTTGTGATCTATCTGTAGGACACGTAGTAGATAGAGTGTTTGTGATGTAGCTGTAGGACATATAGTAGATAGAGTGTTTGTGATGTAGCTGTATTACACCTAGTAGATAGAGTGCTTGTGATGTATCTGTATTACACCTAGTAGATAGAGTGTTTGTGATGTATCTGCGGGACACGTAGTAGATAGAGTGTTTGTGATGTAACTGTATTACACCTAGTAGATAGAGTGTTTGTGATGTAGCTGTAGGACACATAGTAGATAGAGTGTTTGTGATGTAGCTGTAGGACACATAGTAGATGGAGTGCTCGTGATGTATCTGTAGGACACGTAGTAGATAGAGTTTTTGTGATGTATCTGTAGGACACGTAGTAGATAGAGTGTTTGTGATGTAGCTGTATTACACCTAGTAGATAGAGTGCTTGTGATGTATCTGTATTACACCTAGTAGATAGAGTGTTTGTGATGTATCTGTAGGAAACGTAGTAGATAGAGTGTTTGTGATGTAACTGTATTACACCTAGTAGATAGAGTGTTTGTGATGTAGCTGTATTACACATAGTAGATAGAGTGTTTGTGATGTAGCTGTATTACACCTAGTAGATAGAGTGTTTGTGATGTAGCTGTATTACACGTAGTAGATAGAGTGTTTGTGATGTATATCTAGGACACATAGTAGATAGAGTGTTTGTGATGTATCTGTAGGACACGTAGTAGATAGAGTGTTTGTGATGTAGCTGTATTACACCTAGTAGATAGAGTGTTTGTGATGTATTTGTAGGACACGTAGTAGATAGAGTGTTTGTGATGTAGCTGTAGGACACATAGTAGATAGAGTGTTTGTGATGTATCTGTATTACACCTAGTAGATAGAGTGTTTGTGATGTATATCTAGGACACATAGTAGATAGAGTGTTTGTGATGTAGCTGTAGGACACGTAGTAGATGGAGTGTTTGTGATGTATCTGTAGGGCACATAGTAGATAGAGTGTTTGTGATGTATCTGTAGGACGCGTAGTAGATAGAGTGTTTGTGATGTATCTGTAGGACACATAGTAGATAGAGTGTTTGTGATGTAACTGTACGACACATAGTAGATAGAGTGTTTGTGATGTATCTGTATTACACCTAGTAGATAGAGTGTTTGTGATGTAGCTGTATTACACATAGTAGATAGAGTGTTTGTGAAGTATATCTAGGACACATAGTAGATAGAGTGTTTGTGATGTAGCGGTAGGACACTTAGTAGATAGAGTGTTTGTGATGTAGCTGTATTACACCTAGTAGATAGAGTGTTTGTGATGTATATCTAGGACACATAGTAGATAGAGTGTTTGTGATGTAGCTGTAGGACACGTAGTAGATGGAGTGTTTGTGATGTATCTGTAGGGCACATAGTAGGTAGAGTGTTTGTGATGTATCTGTAGGACACGTAGTAGATAGAGTGTTTGTGATGTATCTGTAGGACACATAGTAGATAGAGTGTTTGTGATGTATATCTAGGACACATAGTAGATAGAGTGTTTGTGATGTAACTGTACGACACATAGTAGATAGAGTGTTTGTGATGTATCTGTATTACACATAGTAGATAGAGTGTTTGTGATGTAGCTGTACGACACATAGTAGATAGAGTGTTTGTGATGTATATCTAGGACACATAGTAGATAGAGTGTTTGTGATGTAACTGTACGACACATAGTAGATAGAGTGTTTGTGATGTAGCTGTACGAAACATAGTAGATAGAGTGTTTGTGATGTATATCTAGGACACATAGTAGATAGAGTGTTTGTGATGTAGCTGTACGACACATAGTAGATAGAGTGTTTGTGATGTATATCTAGGACACATAGTAGATAGAGTGTTTGTGATGTAACTGTACGACACATAGTAGATAGAGTGTTTGTGATGTAGCTGTACGACACATAGTAGATAGAGTGTTTGTGATGTATATCTAGGACACATAGTAGATAGAGTGTTTGTGATGTAGCTGTAGGACACATAGTAGATAGAGTGTTACGATGTATATCTAGGACACATAGTAGATAGAGTGTTTGTGGTGTATCTGTAGGACACGTAGTAGATAGAGTGTTTGTGATGTATATCTAGGACACATAGTAGATAGAGTGTTTGTGATGTATCTGTATTACACATATTAGATAGAGTGTTTGTGATGTATCTGTAGGACACGTAGTAGATAGAGTGTTTGTGATGTATATCTAGGACACATAGTAGATAGAGTGTTTGTGATGTATCTGTAGGACACATAGTAGAAAGAGTGTTTGTGATGTATCTGTATTACACATAGTAGATAGAGTGTTTGTGATGTATCTGTAGGACACGTAGTAGATAGAGTGTTTGTGATGTATATCTAGGACACATAGTAGATAGAGTGTTTGTGATGTATCTGTAGGACACGTAGTAGATAGAGTGTAGTAGATAGAGTGTTTGTGATGTATATCTAGGACACATAGTAGATAGAGTGTTTGTGATGTATATCTAGGACACATAGTAGATAGAGTGTTTGTGATGTATATCTAGGACACATAGTAGATAGAGTGTTTGTGATGTATATCTAGGACACATAGTAGATAGAGTGTTTGTGATGTATCTGTATTACACATAGTAGATAGAGTGTTTGTGATGTATATCTAGGACACATAGTAGATAGAGTGTTTGTGATGTATATCTAGGACACATAGTAGATAGAGTGTTTGTGATGTATCTGTATTACACATTGTAGATAGAGTGTTTGTGATGTATCTGTAGGACACGTAGTAGATAGGGTGTTTGTGATGTATATCTAGGACACATAGTTGATAGAGTGTTTGTGATGTATCTGTAGGACACGTAGTAGATAGAGTGTTTGTGATGTAGCTGTATTACACGTAGTAGATAGAGTGTTTGTGATGTATCTGTATTACACGTAGTAGATAGAGTGTTTGTGATGTAGCTGTAGGACACGTAGTAGATAGAGTGTTTGTGATGTAGCTGTATTACACATAGTAGATAGAGTGTTTGTGATGTATCTGTAGGACACGTAGTAGATAGAGTGTTTGTGATGTATATCTAGGACACATAGTAGATAGAGTGTTTGTGATGTATCTGTAGGACACGTAGTAGATAGAGTGTTTGTGATGTATCTGTAGGACACATAGTAGATAGAGTGTTTGTGATGTATATCTAGGACACTTAGTAGATAGAGTGTTTGTGATGTATCTGTAGGACACGTAGTAGATAGAGTGTTTGTGATGTATCTGTAGGACACGTAGTAGATAGAGTGTTTGTGATGTATCTGTAGGACACATAGTAGATAGAGTGTTTGTGATGTATATCTAGGACACATAGTAGATAGAGTGTTTGTGATGTATCTGTAGGACACGTAGTAGATAGAGTGTTTGTGATGTATCTGTAGGACACGTAGTAGATAGAGTGTTTGTGATGTATCTGTAGGACACGTAGTAGATAGAGTGTTTGTGATGTATCTGTAGGACACGTAGTAGATAGAGTGTTTGTGATGTATCTGTAGGACACATAGTAGATAGAGTGTTTGTGATGTATCTGTAGGACACGTAGTAGATAGAGTGTTTGTGATGTATCTGTAGGACACGTAGTAGATAGAGTGTTTGTGATGTATCTGTAGGTCACGTAGTAGATAGAGTGTTTGTGATGTATCTGTAGGACACATAGTAGATAGAGTGTGTGATGTATCTGTAGGACACGTAGTAGATAGAGTGTTTGTGATGTATCTGTAGGACACGTAGTAGATAGAGTGTTGGTGATGTATCTGTAGGACACGTAGTAAATAGAGTGTTTGTGATGTATATCTAGGACACATAGTAGATAGAGTGTTTGTGATGTATCTGTAGGACACGTAGTAGATAGAGTGTTTGTGATGTAGCTGTATTACACATAGTAGATAGAGTGTTTGTGATGTATCTGTATTACACGTAGTAGATAGAGTGTTTGTGATGTAGCTGTAGGACACGTAGTAGATAGAGTGTTTGTGATGTAGCTGTATTACACATAGTAGGTAGTGTGTTTGTGATGTATATCTAGGACACGTAGTAGATAGAGTGTTTGTGATGTATCTGTATTACACATAGTAGATAGAGTGTTTGTGATGTATATCTAGGACACGTAGTAGATAGAGTGTTTGTGATGTAACTGTATTACACATAGTAGATAGTGTGTTTGTGATGTATATCTAGGACACATAGTAGATAGAGTGTTTGTGATGTATCTCTAGGACACGTAGTAGATAGAGTGTTTGTGATGTAGCTGTATTACACATAGTAGATAGTGTGTTTGTGATGTATATCTAGGACACATAGTAGATAGAGTGTTTGTGATGTATCTCTAGGACACGTAGTAGATAGAGTGTTTGTGATGTATCTGTAGGACACGTAGTAGATAGAGTGTTTGTGATGTAGCTGTATTACACATAGTAGATAGAGTGTTTGTGATGTAGCTGTATTACACCTAGTAGATAGAGTGCTTGTGATGTATCTGTAGGACACGTAGTAGATGGAGTGTTTGTGATGTATCTGTAGGACACATAGTAGATAGAGTTTTTGTGATGTAGCTGTATTACACCTAGTAGATAGAGTGTTTGTGATGTATATCTAGGACACATAGTAGATAGAGTGTTTGTGATGTATCTGTAGGACACGTAGTAGATAGAGTGTTTGTGATGTAGCTGTATTACACCTAGTAGATAGAGTGCTTGTGATGTATCTGTAGGACACGCAGTAGATAGAGTGTTTGTGATGTATCTGTATTACACGTAGTAGATAGAGTGTTTGTGATGTACCTGTAGGACACGTAGTAGATAGAGTGTTTGTGATGTATATCTAGGACACATAATAGATAGAGTGTTTGTGATGTATATCTAGGACACATAGTAGATAGAGTATTTGTGATGTAGCTGTATTACACATAGTAGATAGAGTGTTTGTGATGTATCTGTAGTACACGTAGTAGATAGAGTGTTTGTGATGTATCTGTATTACACGTAGTAGATAGAGTGTTTGTGTTGTAGCTGTATTACACCTAGTAGATAGAGTGCTTGTGATGTATCTGTATTACACCTAGTAGATAGAGTGTTTGTGATGTATCTGCGGGACACGTAGTAGATAGAGTGTTTGTGATGTAACTGTATTACACCTAGTAGATAGAGTGTTTGTGATGTAGCTGTAGGACACATAGTAGATAGAGTGTTTGTGATGTAGCTGTAGGACACATAGTAGATAGAGTGTTTGTGATGTAGCTGTAGGACACATAGTAGATGGAGTGTTTGTGATGTAGCTGTAGGACACATAGTAGATAGAGTGTTTGTGATGTATCTGTACGACACATAGTAGATAGAGTGTTTGTGATGTAGCTGTAGGACACATAGTAGATAGAGTGTTTGTGATGTATATCTAGGACACATAGTAGATAGAGTGTTTGTGATGTATCTGTAGGACACGTAGTAGATAGAGTGTTTGTGATGTAGCTGTAGGACACATAGTAGATAGAGTGTTTGTGATGTAGCTGTATTACACCTAGTAGATAGAGTGCTTGTGATGTATCTGTATTACACCTAGTAGATAGAGTGTTTGTGATGTATCTGCGGGACACGTAGTAGATAGAGTGTTTGTGATGTAACTGTATTACACCTAGTAGATAGAGTGTTAGTGATGTAGCTGTAGGACACATAGTAGATAGAGTGTTTGTGATGTAGCTGTAGGACACATAGTAGATGGAGTGCTTGTGATGTATCTGTAGGACACGTAGTAGATAGAGTGATTGTGATGTATCTGTAGGACACGTAGTAGATAGAGTGTTTGTGATGTAGCTGTATTACACCTAGTAGATAGAGTGCTTGTGATGTATCTGTATTACACCTAGTAGATAGAGTGTTTGTGATGTATCTGTAGGACACGTAGTAGATAGAGTGTTTGTGATGTAACTGTATTACACCTAGTAGATAGAGTGTTTGTGATGTAGCTGTAGGACACATAGTAGATAGAGTGTTTGTGATGTAGCTGTAGGACACATAGTAGATGGAGTGTTTGTGATGTAGCTGTAGGACACATAGTAGATAGAGTGTTTGTGATGTATCTGTAGGACACGTAGTAGATAGAGTGTTTGTGATGTATCTGTAGGACACGTAGTAGATTGAGTGTTTGTGATGTATCTGTAGGACACATAGTAGATAGAGTGTTTGTGATGTAGCTGTATTACACCTAGTAGATAGAGTGTTTGTGATGTAGCTGTATTACACCTAGTAGATAGAGTGTTTGTGATGTATCTGTAGGACACGTAGTAGATAGAGTGTTTGTGATGTATATCTAGGACACATAGTAGATAGAGTGTTTGTGATGTATCTGTAGGACACGTAGTAGGTAGAGTGTTTGTGATGTAGCTGTATTACACGTAGTAGATAGAGTGTTTGTGATGTAGCTGTATTACACCTAGTAGATAGAGTGTTTGTGATGTAGCTGTATTACACATAGTAGATAGAGTGTTTGTGATGTAGCTGTATTACACCTAGTAGATAGAGTGTTTGTGATGTAGCTGTATTACACGTAGTAGATAGAGTGTTTGTGATGTATATCTAGGACACATAGTAGATAGAGTGTTTGTGATGTATCTGTAGGACACGTAGTAGATAGAGTGTTTGTGATGTAGCTGTATTACACCTAGTAGATAGAGTGTTTGTGATGTAGCTGTATTACACCTAGTAGATAGAGTTTTTGTGATGTAGCTGTATTACACCTAGTAGATAGAGTGTTTGTGATGTATCTGTAGGACACGTAGTAGATAGAGTGTTTGTGATGTATCTGTAGGACACGTAGTAGATAGAGTGTTTGTGATGCATCTGTACGACACATAGTAGATAGAGTGTTTGTGATGTATATCTAGGACACATAGTAGATAGAGTGTTTGTGATGTATCTGTAGGACACGTAGTAGATAGAGTGTTTGTGATGTATCTGTAGGACACGTAGTAGATAGAGTGTTTGTGATGTAGCTGTAGGACACATAGTAGATAGAGTGTTTGTGATGTATCTGTATTACACCTAGTAGATAGAGTGTTTGTGATGTATATCTAGGACACATAGTAGATAGAGTGTTTGTGATGTAGCTGTAGGACACGTAGTAGATAGAGTGTTTGTGATGTATCTGTAGGACACATAGTAGATAGAGTGTTTGTGATGTAACTGTAGGACACATAGTAGATAGAGTGTTTGTGATGTATCTGTAGGACACGTAGTAGATAGAGTGTTTGTGATGTATCTGTCGGACACATAGTAGATAGAGTGTTTGTGATGTAACTGTACGACACATAGTAGATAGAGTGTTTGTGATGTATCTGTATTACACCTAGTAGATAGAGTGTTTGTGATGTAGCTGTATTACACCTAGTAGGTAGAGTGTTTGTGATGTATATCTAGGACACATAGTAGATAGAGTGTTTGTGATGTAGCGGTAGGACACTTAGTAGATAGAGTGTTTGTGATGTAGCTGTATTACACCTAGTAGATAGAGTGTTTGTGATGTATATCTAGGGCACATAGTGGATAGAGTGTTTGTGATGTAGCTGTAGGACACGTAGTAGATGGAGTGTTTGTGATGTATCTGTAGGGCACATAGTAGATAGAGTGTTTGTGATGTATCTGTAGGACACGTAGTAGATAGAGTGTTTGTGATGTATCTGTAGGACACATAGTAGATAGAGTGTTTGTGATGTATATCTAGGACACATAGTAGATAGGGTGTTTGTGATGTAACTGTACGACACATAGTAGATAGAGTGTTTGTGATGTATCTGTATTACACATAGTAGATAGAGTGTTTGTGATGTAGCTGTACGACACATAGTAGATAGAGTGTTTGTGATGTATATCTAGGACACATAGTAGATAGAGCGTTTGTGATGTAACTGTACGACACATAGTAGATAGAGTGTTTGTGATGTAGCTGTACGACACATAGTAGATAGAGTGTTTGTGATGTATATCTAGGACACATAGTAGATAGAGTGTTTGTGATGTAGCTGTACGACACATAGTAGATAGAGTGTTTGTGATGTATATCTAGGACACATAGTAGATAGAGTGTTTGTGATGTAACTGTACGACACATAGTAGATAGAGTGTTTGTGATGTTGCTGTACGACACATAGTAGATAGAGTGTTTGTGATGTATATCTAGGACACATAGTAGATAGAGTGTTTGTGATGTAGCTGTAGGACACATAGTAGATAGAGTGTTACGATGTATATCTAGGACACATAGTAGATAGAGTGTTTGTGGTGTATCTGTAGGACACGTACCAGATAGAGTTTTTGTGATGTATATCTAGGACACATAGTAGATAGAGTGTTTGTGATGTATCTGTATTACACATAGTAGATAGAGTGTTTGTGATGTATCTGTAGGACACGTAGTAGATAGAGTGTTTGTGATGTATATCTAGGACACATAGTAGATAGAGTGTTTGTGATGTATCTGTAGGACACATAGTAGATAGAGTGTTTGTGATTTATCTGTATTACACATAGTAGATAGAGTGTTTGTGATGTATCTGTAGGACACGTAGTAGATAGAGTGTTTGTGATGTATATCTAGGACACATAGTAGATAGAGTGTTTGTGATGTATCTGTAGGACACGTAGTAGATAGAGTGTTTGTGATGTATCTGTAGGACACGTAGTAGATAGAGTGTTTGTGATGTATATCTAGGACACATAGTAGATAGAGTGTTTGTGATGTATATCTAGGACACATAGTAGATAGAGATTTTGTGATGTATATCTAGGACACATAGTAGATAGAGTGTTTGTGATGTATATCTAGGACACATAGTAGATAGAGTGTTTGTGATGTATCTGTATTACACATAGTAGATAGAGTGTTTGTGATGTATATCTGGGACACATAGTAGATAGAGTGTTTGTGATGTATATCTAGGACACATAGTAGATAGAGTGTTTGTGATGTATCTGTATTACACATAGTAGATAGAGTGTTTTTGATGTATCTGTAGGACACGTAGTAGATAGAGTGTTTGTGATGTATATCTAGGACACATAGTAGATAGAGTGTTTGTGATGTATCTGTAGGACACGTAGTAGATAGAGTGTTTGTGATGTAGCTCTATTACACGTAGTAGATAGAGTGTTTGTGATGTATCTGTATTACACGTAGTAGATAGAGTGTTTGTGATGTAGCTGTAGGACACGTAGTAGATAGAGTGTTTGTGATGTAGCTGTATTACACATAGTAGATAGAGTGTTTGTGATGTATCTGTAGGACACGTAGTAGATAGAGTGTTTTTGATGTAGCTGTATTACACATAGTAGATAGAGTGTTTGTGATGTATCTGTAGGACACGTAGTAGATAGAGTGTTTGTGATGTATATCTAGGACACATAGTGGATAGAGTGTTTGTGATGTATATCTAGGACACATAGTAGATAGAGTGTTTGTGATGTATCTGTAGGACACGTAGTAGATAGAGTGTTTGTGATGTATCTGTAGGACACGTAGTAGATAGAGTGTTTGGGATGTATCTGTAGGACACATAGTAGGTAGAGTGTTTGTGATGTATATCTAGGACACATAGTAGATAGAGTGTTTGTGATGTATCTGTAGGACACGTAGTAGATAGAGTGTTTGTGATGTATCTGTAGGACACGTAGTAGATAGAGTGTTTGTGATGTATCTGTAGGACACATAGTAGATAGAGTGTTTGTGATGTATATCTAGGACACATAGTAGATAGAGTGTTTGTGGTGTATCTGTAGGACACGTAGTAGATAGAGTGTTTGTGATGTATCTGTAGGACACGTAGTAGATAGAGTGTTTGTGATGTATCTGTAGGACACGTAGTAGATAGAGTGTTTGTGATGTATCTGTAGGACACGTAGTAGATAGAGTGTTTGTGATGTATCTGTAGGACACATAGTAGATAGAGTGTTTGTGATGTATCTGTAGGACACGTAGTAGATAGAGTGTTTGTGATGTATCTGTAGGACACGTAGTAGATAGAGTGTTTGTGATGTATCTGTAGGACACGTAGTGGATAGAGTGTTTGTGATGTATCTGTAGGACACATAGTACATAGAGTGTTTGTGATGTATCTGTAGGACACGTAGTAGATAGAGTGTTTGTGATGTATCTGTAGGACACGTAGTAGATAGAGTGTTTGTGATGTATCTGTAGGACACGTAGTGGATAGAGTGTTTGTGATGTATATCTAGGACACATAGTAGATAGAGTGTTTGTGATGTATCTGTAGGACACGTAGTAGATAGAGTGTTTGTGATGTAGCTGTATTACACATAGTAGATAGAGTGTTTGTGATGTATCTGTATTACACGTAGTAGATAGAGTGTTTGTGATGTAGCTGTAGGACACGTAGTAGATAGAGTGTTTGTGATGTAGCTGTATTACACATAGTAGGTAGTGTGTTTGTGATGTATATCTAGGACACGTAGTAGATAGAGTGTTTGTGATGTATCTCTAGGACACGTAGTAGATAGAGTGTTTGTGATGTAGCTGTATTACACATAGTAGATAGTGTGTTTGTGATGTATATCTAGGACACATAGTAGATAGAGTGTTTGTGATGTATCTGTAGGACACGTAGTAGATAGAGTGTTTGTGATGTATCTGTAGGACACGTAGTAGATAGAGTGTTTGTGATGTAGCTGTATTACACATAGTAGATAGAGTGTTTGTGATGTAGCTGTATTACACCTAGTAGATAGAGTGCTTGTGATGTATCTGTAGGACACGTAGTAGATGGAGTGTTTGTGATGTATCTGTAGGACACATAGTAGATAGAGTTTTTGTGATGTAGCTGTATTACACCTAGTAGATAGAGTGTTTGTGATGTATATCTAGGACACATAGTAAGTAGAGTGTTTGTGATGTATCTGTAGGACACGTAGTAGATAGAGTGTTTGTGATGTATATCTAGGACACATAGTAGATAGAGTGTTTGTGATGTATATCTAGGACACATAGTAGATAGAGTGTTTGAGATGTAGCTGTATTACACCTAGTAGATAGAGTGCTTGTGATGTATCTGTAGGACACGTAGTAGATAGAGTGTTTGTGATGTATCTGTATTACACGTAGTAGATAGAGTGTTTGTGATGTACCTGTAGGACACGTAGTAGATAGAGTGTTTGTGATGTATATCTAGGACACATAGTAGATAGAGTGTTTGTGATGTATATCTAGGACACATAGTAGATAGAGTGTTTGTGATGTAGCTGTATTACACATAGTAGATAGAGTGTTTGTGATGTATCTGTAGGACACGTAGTAGATAGAGTGTTTGTGATGTATCTGTATTACACGTAGTAGGTAGAGTGTTTGTGATGTAGCTGTATTACACATAGTAGATAGAGTGTTTGTGATGTATCTGTATTACACGTAGTAGATAGAGTGTTTGTGATGTATATCTAGGACACGTAGTAGATAGAGTGTTTGTGATGTATCTGTAGGACACGTAGTAGATAGAGTGTTTGTGATGTAGCTGTATTACACATAGTAGATAGAGTGTTTGTGATGTATCTGTATTACACGTAGTAGATAGAGTGTTTGTGATGTATATCTAGGACACGTAGTAGATAGAGTGTTTGTGATGTATCTGTAGGACACATAGTAGATAGAGTGTTTGTGATGTATATCTAGGACACATAGTAGATAGAGTGTTTGTGATGTATATCTAGGACACGTAGTAGATGGAGTGTTTGTGATGTATCTGTAGGACACGTAGTAGATAGAGTGTTTGTGATGTAGCTGTATTACACATAGTAGATAGAGTGTTTGTGATGTATATCTAGGACACGTAGTAGATGGAGTGTTTGTGATGTATCTGTAGGACACGTAGTAGATAGAGTGTTTGTGATGTATCTGTATTACACGTAGTAGATAGAGTGTTTGTGATGTATATCTAGGACACGTAGTAGATAGAGTGTTTGTGATGTATCTGTAGGACGCATAGTAGATAGAGTGTTTGTGATGTATATCTAGGACACATAGTAGATAGAGTGTTTGTGATGTATCTGTAGGACACGTAGTAGATAGAGTGTTTGTGATGTATCTGTAGGACACATAGTAGATAGAGTGGTTCACCTAGAGCCACCGGCGAGTGCAGACGTACGGAGTGGAGGGTCCCTGGAGTGGGAGAAGGTAGTGTAAGTGCGGAGTGTTGGAAGTCAGCTAGGTGCTTACAGGCAATGATTGGTACAGAGTAGTACAGGGCGAGCATAGGTGGTTGGGAGGGAAGGAAGAAGAAAGAAGAAGATGCAGAATAGAACTGGATAAAATAGGATACTTTATACTTTCTGCAGCGGTGATTTTGATATTGCTTTGGATTGGGGGAGTAGAACTGAACCCAGGTCCGACTTCCAGAGGAAATATGAGCTGGGAGGACATGGATACAATCAGAAAAATCGTAACAGAGGTGGTAGCAGAGACATGTCCCTTCGAACAAATCAAGAACATGATCAAGGAACAAACGAGGGAGTTTGAAAAAATGAAGGGGTGGTTTCAGGAAAAGATAGAAGACACAGCTTCACAGGTGAGAAGAAATGGTGAAGAAGTTTCAGCATTAAGAGAGGAGATAGGGAGATTGGAAGAGGAGATATCGAAACTGAAAGCCGACGTAGTTGTTAACACCCGAAGTCGCAGAAATAAATGCTTATTTATGTATGGAGTGCAAGAGGGTAAGAAGGAAGATAAGACGAGTATAGTTTATAAAGTAGTGGGCATAATTCAGGGTAAAATGAAAATAAATTTCAGTGAAGTGGACATTGATGATGTGACAAGAGTGGGAAGATTTAGAGGTAATAGGCCTATCAAAGTGCAATTATTTTCTACACTGATGGCTGATACAGTGGTGCGTAATGCAGGTAACGTGCAAGGAGAAAAAATATGGATAAGGAGGGACATAGGAGCTGAAGAGTGGAGGAATGAAAAAACGCTTAAAAAACACATGATACGAGCTAGGCAGCAAGGGTTGAATGCAGTCATCAGAGGACAGGAATTAGTGGTGACAGGCAACAGATGGAGGAGAGTATGGTCGGTGAATAGACTGATGGACCTAGAACGGAGGATGAAACAAGATGAGGAGGCTAAGAGAAGTGTAGTGAATAACGGGGATGACAAACGAGTGGAAGATAATAGGCAAGTGAAAGATAACGAGGGTAGAAGTGTAATTATAGGAAGTAGTACTGAAAAGTGTCAAGAGAGACAGAGCGAGGTGCTAAGTGGAAGTATGAACAACGGTAAGGAAAGAGCAGTGGACGGGCAAGGCAGGAGAGAGGCTGAAGATCAAAGGGGTGATGGGGGAAAGGAGAGTGAGCAACAAGAAGCTGAGAGAGCTGAGTGTAGTGGTGTAGTTATACAAGATCAGGGTATAAAAGTAAGGCCAGTGTTAACCCGTGAGTACCTCGCACAGAATTTGAGTAGGAGCGCAGGGAGAGATAGAAGATTTACGGACATGATGAGAGCAATGAAAAGTAGTGAGGGTTTTGTTACAAGAGGTAAAAAACAATAATATAGCGAGTAAGTAAGTAATTAAGGGCGTGGAGGCTGAAATGTTGTGAAGGAGAAGTGGTATATAAGTTATGATATGTTATAGGGTTGAAATGTGGTGTTGGAGAAGTGGTGGTATAAGATGGTGGATGGCAGTTTGTTGATATTTGGAGCTGGAGGAGTGATGGTAAATGTGGTGTTGGATAAGTGTTGTAATTTGGCTATTTGTAAATTTTGGTTTGGGGGAAGATGGAGTTTTCGGTAGGTAATTATGATGGGTATTAGGATGAGTATGAGTGTATGGCAAATTGAGCAAATTATGATATGTTATAGGGTTGAAATGTGGTGTTGGAGAAGTGGTGGTATAAGATGGTGGATGGCAGAAGGTGAGTGTATTTGTAGAAGAAGTAGAGGTGGTGGTACTGAGATTGTATTGGTGTCTGGTATAAATGCTGAGTGATGGCAGATGAGTGTGTGTTAGGGCTGAATTGTGGTGTTGGAAGTAGAGGTGGTATATGTTGAAATGTGGTGTTGGAAAGGTATGGAGATGTAGTTATGATATGTTATAGGGTTGAAATGTGGTGTTGGAGAAGTGGTGGTATAAGATGGTGGATGGCAGAAGGTAAGTGTATTTGTGGAAGGAGTAGAGCTGGTATGCTGAAGTGTGGTGTTGTAAGTATTGAAGGCTTAGTATTCAAGTTATGATATGTTATAGGTTTGTAATGTGGTGTTGATGGCTATTTAATTTTTGGAGCTGGAAACAGGTGAGTTTATTATCATTTTGTATTGTATTGGTGACTGGTATAAATGCTGAGTGATGGCAGACGAGTGCGTGTTAGGGCTGAAATGTGGTGTTGGAAGTAGAGGTGGTATATGTTGAAATGTGGTGTTGGAAAGGTATGGAGATGTAGTAATGTAACTCGGCTATTTGTAAATTTTGGTTTGGTAGAAGATGGAGTCTTCAGTAGGTAATTATGACGGGTAGGATGAGTATGAGTGTATGGTAAATGCAAGTTATGATATGTTATAGGGTGGAAATGTGGTGTGGGAGAAGTGGTGGTATAAGATGGTGGATGGCAGAAGGTGAGTGTATTTGTGGAAGGAGTAGAGCCGGTATGCTGAAGTGTGGTGTTGGAAGTATTAAATTATGATATGTTATAGGGTTGAAATGTGGTGTTGGAGAAGTGGTGGTATAAGATGGTGGATGGCAGAAGGTGAGTGTATTTGTAGAAGAAGTAGAGGTGGTATATGAGGTAGGGTCGGTGGGGTATTGCTAAAATGTGGTGTTGGAGTATTGCTGGCCAAAATTTTTGGAGGCGTGATTGGTATTTGTTATTCATTGCCGAAATTTCTGGAGATGAGAGGTAATTCTATTATGGAGTGTTATGACGGAATGAAATGAAATGAAGCAATGTTAACGCAGATTGGTAAAAGTTGCGGTATGGTTGATTGGAACGCAATGACGGAATAAGATGGCCGGGTTGGTATGCAATCATGTAATGGCTGGTTTGGAATGCAACCTGGTAATGCTGCTGCTGCAGCTTATGCTGGAGTAGGTCAGGGAACAATAGAGGTGATGAAAATGCTGAAGTAAGAAGGTTGCGTACGTGAGAGTGATAACAAGCATGGAGTTGTAACACCAGCAGTAGAATGTAAACATTGACCAGGCTGTTGTGAATTGATGTAGATGGAGTTGGTTCTGGTATAAAACCGGGACAGTATTGTTTATTTAATTTTATGTTATTTAGTATATAGTGGAGAGGGGTGGCTCAGGTTGGACTATTCTTATTAATCTTATTTGTTATTTATTATTATTATTGTGAACATGTATTAGGGGCTGAACGCCTGTTTTGTTCACTAATAAATACAAAGATTACAAAGATTAGTAGATAGAGTGTTTGTGATGTAGCTGTATTACACATAGTAGATAGAGTGTTTGTGATGTATCTGTATTACACGTAGTAGATAGAGTGTTTGTGATGTATATCTAGGACACGTAGTAGATAGAGTGTTTGTGATGTATCTGTAGGACACGTAGTATATGGAGTGTTTGTGATGTATCTGTAGGACACATAGTAGATAGAGTGTTTGTGATGTATATCTAGGACACATAGTAGATAGAGTGTTTGTGATGTATCTGTATTACACGTAGTAGATAGAGTGTTTGTGATGTATATCTAGGACACATAGTAGATAGAGTGTTTGTGATGTATCTGTAGGACACGTAGTAGATAGAGTGTTTGTGATGTAGCTGTATTACACATAGTAGATAGAGTGTTTGTGATGTATCTGTATTACACGTAGTAGATAGAGTGTTTGTGATGTATATCTAGGACACATAGTAGATAGAGTGTTTGTGATGTATATCTAGGACACATAGTAGATAGAGTGTTTGTGATGTAGCTGTAGGACACGTAGTAGATAGAGTGTTTGTGATGTAGCTGTAGGACACATAGTAGATAGAGTGTTTGTGATGCAGCTGTAGGACACATAGTAGATAGAGTGTTTGTGATGTATCTGTAGGACACGTAGTAGATAGAGTGTTTGTGATGTATATCTAGGACACATAGTAGATAGAGTGTTTGTGATGTATCTGTAGGACACGTAGTAGATGGAGTGTTTGTGATGTATCTGTAGGACACATAGTAGATAGAGTGTTTGTGATGTATATCTAGGACACATAGTAGATAGAGTGTTTGTGATGTATATCTAGGACACATAGTAGATAGAGTGTTTGTGATGTATCTGTAGGACACGTAGTAGATAGAGTGTTTGTGATGTAGCTTTAGGACACATAGTAGATAGAGTGTTTGTGATGTATATCTAGGACACATAGTAGATGGAGTGTTTGTGATGTATATCTAGGACACATAGTAGATAGAGTGTTTGTGATGTATCTGTAGGACACGTAGTAGATAGAGTGTTTGTGATGTAGCTGTATTACACATAGTAGATAGAGTGTTTGTGATGTATATCTAGGACACGTAGTAGATAGAGTGTTTGTGATGTATCTGTAGGACACGTAGTAGATAGAGTGTTTGTGATGTAGCTGTAGGACACGTAGTAGATAGAGTGTTTGTGATGTAGCTGTATTACACATAGTAGATAGAGTGTTTGTGATGTATATGTAGGACGCGTAGTAGATGGAGTGTTTGTGATGTAGCTGTAGGACACGTAGTAGATAGAGTGTTTGTGATGTAGCTGTAGGACACATAGTAGATAGAGTGTTTGTGATGTAGCTGTAGGACACATAGTAGATAGAGTGTTTGTGATGTAGCTGTAGGACACATAGTAGATAGAGTGTTTGTGATGTAGCTGTAGGACACATAGTAGATAGAGTGTTTGTGATGTAGCTGTAGGACACGTAGTAGATAGAGTGTTTGTGATGTAGCTGTAGGACACATAGTAGATAGAGTGTTTGTGATGTATATCTAGGACACGTAGTAGATAGAGTGTTTGTGATGTAGCTGTAGGACACATAGTAGATAGAGTGTTTGTGATG
The DNA here is from genome assembly GCF_040414725.1 of Anabrus simplex. Classification (NCBI taxonomy): domain Eukaryota; kingdom Metazoa; phylum Arthropoda; class Insecta; order Orthoptera; family Tettigoniidae; genus Anabrus; species Anabrus simplex. The sequence continues at coordinate 105,133,802 of NC_090279.1, read as the reverse complement.
TAGCTGTAGGACACATAGTAGATAGAGTGTTTGTGATGTATCTGTATTACACGTAGTAGATAGAGTGTTTGTGATGTAGCTGTAGGACACGTAGTAGATAGAGTGTTTGTGATGTATCTGTAGGACACATACTAGATAGAGTGTTTGTGATGTAACTGTAGGACACATAGTAGATAGAGTGTTTGTGATGTATATCTAGGACACATAGTAGATAGAGTGTTTGTGATGTAACTGTAGGACACATAGTAGATAGAGTGTTTGTGATGTATCTGTAGGACACATAGTAGATGGAGTGTTTGTGATGTATATCTAGGACACGTAGTAGATAGAGTGTTTGTGATGTATATCTAGGACACATAGTAGATAGAGTGTTTGTGATGTAGCTGTAGGAGACATAGTAGATAGAGTGTTTGTGATGTAGCTGTACGACACATAATAGATAGAGTGTTTGTGATGTAGCTGTAGGACACGTAGTAAATAGAGTGTTTGTGATGTAGCTGTAGGACACATAGTAGATAGAGTATTTGTGATGTAGCTGTACGACACATAGTAGATAGAGTGTTTGTGATTTAGCTGTAGGACACATAGTAGATAGAGTGTTTGTGATGTAGCTGTACGACACATAGTAGATAGAGTGTTTGTGATGTAGCTGTAGGACACGTAGTAGATAGAGTGTTTGTGATGTAGCTGTATTACACATAGTAGATAGAGTGTTTGTGATGTATATCTAGGACACGTAGTAGATGGAGTGTTTGTGATGTAGCTGTAGGACACGTAGTAGATAGAGTGTTTGTGATGTAGCTGTAGGACACATAGTAGCTACAGTGTTTGTGATGTAGCTGTAGGACACATAGTAGATAGAGTGTTTGTGATGTAGCTGTAGGACACATAGTAGATAGAGTGTTTGTGATGTAGCTGTAGGACACATAGTAGATAGAGTGTTTGTGATGTAGCTGTAGGACACGTAGTAGATAGAGTGTTTGTGATGTAGCTGTAGGACACATAGTAGATAGAGTGTTTGTGATGTATATCTAGGACACGTAGTAGATAGAGTGTTTGTGATGTAGCTGTAGGACACATAGTAGATAGAGTGTTTGTGATGTAGCTGTAGGACACATAGTAGATAGAGTGTTTGTGATGTATCTGTATTACACGTAGTAGATAGAGTGTTTGTGATGTAGCTGTAGGACACGTAGTAGATAGAGTGTTTGTGATGTAGCTGTAGGACACGTAGTAGATAGAGTGTTTGTGATGTATCTGTAGGAGACATAGTAGATAGAGTGTTTGTGATGTAACTGTAGGACACATAGTAGATAGAGTGTTTGTGATGTATATCTAGGACACATAGTAGATAGAGTGTTTGTGATGTAACTGTAGGACACATAGTAGATAGAGTGTTTGTGATGTATCTGTAGGACACATAGTAGATGGAGTGTTTGTGATGTATATCTAGGACACGTAGTAGATAGAGTGTTTGTGATGTATATCTAGGACACATAGTAGATAGAGTGTTTGTGATGTAGCTGTAGGAGACATAGTAGATAGAGTGTTTGTGATGTAGCTGTACGACACATAGTAGATAGAGTGTTTGTGATGTAGCTGTAGGACACGTAGTAGATAGAGTGTTTGTGATGTAGCTGTAGGACACATAGTAGATAGAGTGTTTGTGATGTAGCTGTACGACACATAGTAGATAGAGTGTTTGTGATGTATCTGTAGGACACGTAGTAGATGGAGTGTTTGTGATGTATCTGTAGGACACATAGTAGATAGAGTGTTTGTGATGTATATCTAGGACACATAGTAGATAGAGTGTTTGTGATGTATCTGTATTACACGTAGTAGATAGAGTGTTTGTGATGTATATCTAGGACACATAGTAGATAGAGTGTTTGTGATGTATCTGTAGGACACGTAGTAGATAGAGTGTTTGTGATGTAGCTGTATTACACATAGTAGATAGAGTGTTTGTGATGTATCTGTATTACACGTAGTAGATAGAGTGTTTGTGATGTATATCTAGGACACATAGTAGATAGAGTGTTTGTGATGTATATCTAGGACACATAGTAGATAGAGTGTTTGTGATGTAGCTGTAGGACACGTAGTAGATAGAGTGTTTGTGATGTAGCTGTAGGACACATAGTAGATAGAGTGTTTGTGATGCAGCTGTAGGACACATAGTAGATAGAGTGTTTGTGATGTATCTGTAGGACACGTAGTAGATAGAGTGTTTGTGATGTATATCTAGGACACATAGTAGATAGAGTGTTTGTGATGTATTTGTAGGACACGTAGTAGATGGAGTGTTTGTGATGTATCTGTAGGACACATAGTAGATAGAGTGTTTGTGATGTATATCTAGGACACATAGTAGATAGAGTGTTTGTGATGTATATCTAGGACACATAGTAGATAGAGTGTTTGTGATGTATCTGTAGGACACGTAGTAGATAGAGTGTTTGTGATGTAGCTTTAGGACACATAGTAGATAGAGTGTTTGTGATGTATATCTAGGACACATAGTAGATGGAGTGTTTGTGATGTATATCTAGGACACATAGTAGATAGAGTGTTTGTGATGTATCTGTAGGACACGTAGTAGATAGAGTGTTTGTGATGTAGCTGTATTACACATAGTAGATAGAGTGTTTGTGATGTATATCTAGGACACGTAGTAGATAGAGTGTTTGTGATGTATCTGTAGGACACGTAGTAGATAGAGTGTTTGTGATGTAGCTGTAGGACACGTAGTAGATAGAGTGTTTGTGATGTAGCTGTATTACACATAGTAGATAGAGTGTTTGTGATGTATATGTAGGACGCGTAGTAGATGGAGTGTTTGTGATGTAGCTGTAGGACACGTAGTAGATAGAGTGTTTGTGATGTAGCTGTAGGACACATAGTAGATAGAGTGTTTGTGATGTAGCTGTAGGACACATAGTAGATAGAGTGTTTGTGATGTAGCTGTAGGACACATAGTAGATAGAGTGTTTGTGATGTAGCTGTAGGACACATAGTAGATAGAGTGTTTGTGATGTAGCTGTAGGACACGTAGTAGATAGAGTGTTTGTGATGTAGCTGTAGGACACATAGTAGATAGAGTGTTTGTGATGTATACCTAGGACACGTAGTAGATAGAGTGTTTGTGATGTAGCTGTAGGACACATAGTAGATAGAGTGTTTGTGATGTAGCTGTAGGACACATAGTAGATAGAGTGTTTGTGATGTATCTGTATTACACGTAGTAGATAGAGTGTTTGTGATGTAGCTGTAGGACACGTAGTAGATAGAGTGTTTGTGATGTATCTGTAGGACACATAGTAGATAGAGTGTTTGTGATGTAACTGTAGGACACATAGTAGATAGAGTGTTTGTGATGTATATCTAGGGCACATAGTAGATAGAGTGTTTGTGATGTAACTGTAGGACACATAGTAGATAGAGTGTTTGTGATGTATCTGTAGGACACATAGTAGATGGAGTGTTTGTGATGTATATCTAGGACACGTAGTAGATAGAGTGTTTGTGATGTATATCTAGGACACATAGTCTGTACGAGACATAATAGATAGAGTGTTTGTGATGTAGCTGTAGGACACGTAGTAAATAGAGTGTTTGTGATGTAGCTGTAGGACACATAGTAGATAGAGTGTTTGTGATGTAGCTGTACGACACATAGTAGATAGAGTGTTTGTGATGTAGCTGTAGGACACATAGTAGATAGAGTGTTTGTGATGTAGCTGTACGACACATAGTAGATAGAGTGTTTGTGATGTAGCTGTAGGACACGTAGTAGATAGAGTGTTTGTGATGTAGCTGTATTACACATAGTAGATAGAGTGTTTGTGATGTATATCTAGGACACGTAGTAGATGGAGTGTTTGTGATGTAGCTGTAGGACACGTAGTAGATAGAGTGTTTGTGATGTAGCTGTAGGACACATAGTAGCTAGAGTGTTTGTGATGCAGCTGTAGGACACATAGTAGATAGAGTGTTTGTGATGTAGCTGTAGGACACATAGTAGATAGAGTGTTTGTGATGTAGCTGTAGGACACATAGTAGATAGAGTGTTTGTGATGTAGCTGTAGGACACGTAGTAGATAGAGTGTTTGTGATGTAGCTGTAGGACACATAGTAGATAGAGTGTTTGTGATGTATATCTAGGACACGTAGTAGATAGAGTGTTTGTGATGTAGCTGTAGGACACATAGTAGATAGAGTGTTTGTGATGTAGCTGTAGGACACATAGTAGATAGAGTGTTTGTGATGTATCTGTATTACACGTAGTAGATAGAGTGTTTGTGATGTAGCTGTAGGACACGTAGTAGATAGAGTGTTTGTGATGTAGCTGTAGGACACGTAGTAGATAGAGTGTTTGTGATGTATCTGTAGGAGACATAGTAGATAGAGTGTTTGTGATGTAACTGTAGGACACATAGTAGATAGAGTGTTTGTGATGTATATCTAGGACACATAGTAGATAGAGTGTTTGTGATGTAACTGTAGGACACATAGTAGATAGAGTGTTTGTGATGTATCTGTAGGACACATAGTAGATGGAGTGTTTGTGATGTATATCTAGGACACGTAGTAGATAGAGTGTTTGTGATGTATATCTAGGACACATAGTAGATAGAGTGTTTGTGATGTAGCTGTAGGAGACATAGTAGATAGAGTGTTTGTGATGTAGCTGTACGACACATAGTAGATAGAGTGTTTGTGATGTAGCTGTAGGACACGTAGTAGATAGAGTGTTTGTGATGTAGCTGTAGGACACATAGTAGATAGAGTGTTTGTGATGTAGCTGTACGACACATAGTAGATAGAGTGTTTGTGATGTAGCTGTAGGACACATAGTAGATAGAGTGTTTGTGATGTAGCTGTACGACACATAGTAGATAGAGTGTTTGTGATGTAGCTGTAGGACACGTAGTAGATAGAGTGTTTGTGATGTAGCTGTAGGACACATAGTAGATAGAGTGTTTGTGATGTATCTGTAGGACACATAGTAGATAGAGTGTTTGTGATGTAGCTGTATTACACCTAGTAGATAGAGTGTTTGTGATGTATATCTAGGACACATAGTAGATAGAGTGTTTGTGATGTATCTGTAGGACGCATAGTAGATAGAGTGTTTGTGATGTATCTGTAGGACACATAGTAGATAGAGTGTTTGTGATGTAACTGTAGGACACATAGTAGATAGAGTGTTTGTGATGTAACTGTAGGACACATAGTAGATAGAGTGTTTGTGATGTATCTGTAGGACACATAGTAGATAGAGTGTTTGTGATGCAGCTGTATTACACCTAGTAGATAGAGTGTTTGTGATGTAGCTGTATTATACCTAGTAGGTAGAGTGCTTGTGATGTATCTGTAGGACACATAGTAGATAGAGTGTTTGTGATGTAGCTGTATTACACCTAGTAGATAGAGTGCTTGTGATGTATCTGTAGGACACGTAGTAGATAGAGTGTTTGTGATGCAGCTGTATTACACCTAGTAGATAGAGTGTTTCTGATGTAGCTGTATTACACCTTGTAGATAGAGTGTTTGGGATGTAGCTGTATTACACCTAGTAGATAGAGTTTTTGTGATGTAGCTGTATTACACCTAGTAGATAGAGTTTTTGTGATGTAGCTGTAGGACACATAGTAGATAGAGTGTTTGTGATGTAGCTGTAGGACACATATTAGATAGAGTGCTTGTGATGTATCTGTAGGACACATAGTAGATAGAGTGTTTGTGATGTAGCGGTAGGACACATAGTAGATAGAGTGTTGGTGATGTGGCTGTAGGACACATAGTAGATAGAGTGTTTGTGATGTAGCTGTAGGACACATAGTAGATAGAGTGCTTGTGATGTATCTGTAGGACACATAGTAGATAGAGTGCTTGTGATGTATCTGTAGGACACGTAGTAGATAGAGTGTTTGTGATGTAGCTGTAGGACACGTAGTAGATAGAGTGTTTGTGATGTAGCTGTATTACACCTTGTAGGTAGAGTGTTTGTGATGTATATCTAGGACACATAGTAGATAGAGTGTTTGTGATGTATCTGTAGGACACATAGTAGATAGAGTGTTTGTGATGTAGCTGTATTACACCTAGTAGATAGAGTGCTTGTGATGTATCTGTATTACACCTAGTAGATAGAGTGTTTGTGATGTATATGTAGGACACATAGTAGATAGAGTGTTTGTGATGTAGCTGTAGGACACATAGTAGATGGAGTGCTTGTGATGTATCTGTAGGACACGTAGTAGATAGAGTGTTTGTGATGTAGCTGTATTACACCTAGTAGATAGAGTGCTTGTGATGTATCTGTATTACACCTGGTAGATAGAGTGTTTGTGATGTATCTGTAGGACACCTAGTAGATAGAGTGTTTGTGATGTAACTGTATTACACCTAGTAGATAGAGTGTTTGTGATGTAGCTGTAGGACACATAGTAGATAGAGTGTTTTTGATGTAGCTGTAGGACACATAGTAGATAGAGTGTTTGTGATGTATCTGTAGGACACGTAGTAGATAGAGTGTTTGTGATGTATCTGTAGGACACGTAGTAGATTGAGTGTTTGTGATGTATCTGTATTACACCTAGTAGATAGAGTGTTTGTGATGTAGCTGTATTACACCTAGTAGATAGAGTGTTTGTGATGTATCTGTAGGACACGTAGTAGATGGAGTGTTTGTGATGTATATCTAGGACACATAGTAGATAGAGTGTTTGTGATGTATCTGTAGGACACGTAGTAGATAGAGTGTTTGTGATGTAGCTGTATTACACATAGTAGATAGAGTGTTTGTGATGTAGCTGTATAACACCTAGTAGATAGAGTGTTTGTGATGTAGCTGTATTACACGTAGTAGATAGAGTGTTTGTGATGTAGCTGTATTACACCTAGTAGATAGAGTGTTTGTGATGTAGCTGTATTACACGTAGTAGATAGAGTGTTTGTGATGTATATGTAGGACACATAGTAGATAGAGTGTTTGTGATGTAACTGTATTACACCTAGTAGATAGAGTGTTTGTGATGTAGCTGTATTACACCTAGTAGATAGAGTGTTTGTGATGTATCTGTATTACACCTAGTAGATAGAGTGTTTGTGATGTAGCTGTATTACACCTAGTAGATATAGTGTTTGTGATGTATCTGTAGGACACGTAGTAGATAGAGTGTTTGTGATGTATATCTAGGACACATAGTAGATAGAGTGTTTGTGATGTAGCTGTAGGACACATAGTAGATAGAGTGTTTGTGATGTAGCTGTAGGACACGTAGTAAATAGAGTGTTTGTGATGTATCTGTAGGACACTTAGTAGATAGAGTGTTTGCGATGTATATCTAGGACACATAGTAGATAGAGTGTTTGTGATGTATCTGTACGACACTTAGTAGATAGAGTGTTTGTGATGTAACTGTAGGACACGTACTAGATAGAGTGTTTGTGATGTAACTGTAGGACACTTAGTAGATAGAGTGTTTGTGATGTAGCTGTAGGACACATAGTAAATAGAGTGTTTGTGATTTATATCTAGGACAAGTAGTAGATAGAGTGTTTGTGAAGTAGCTGTAGGACACATAGTAGATAGGGTGTTTGTGATGTAGCTGTAGGACACATAGTAGATAGAGTGTTTGTGATGTAGCTGTAGGACACGTAGTAGATGGAGTGTATGTGATGTATCTGTACGACAATTAGTAGATAGAGTGTTTGTGATGTATCTGTAGGACACGTAGTAGATAGAGTGTTTGTGATGTAACTGTAGGACACGTAGTAGGTAGAGTGTTTGTGATGTATCTGTAGGACACATAGTAGAGAGAGTGTTTGTGATGTAGCTGTAGGACACATAGTACATAGAATGTTTGTGATGTATATCTAGGACACATAGTAGATAGAGTGTTTGTGATGTAGCTGTAGGACACATAGTAGATAGAGTGTTTGTGATGTAACTGTACGACACTTAGTAGATAGAGTGTTTGTGATGCAGCTCTAGGACACATAGTAGATAGAGTGTTTGTGATGTAGCTGTAGGACACATAGAAGGTAGAGTTTTTGTGATGTATATCTAGGACACATAGTAGATAGAGTGTTTGTGATGTAGCTGTAGGACACATAGTAGATAGTGTGTTTGTGATGTAGCTGCACGACACATAGTAGATGGAGTGTTTGTGATGTAGCTGTAGGACACTTAGTAGATAGAGTGTTTGTGATGTATCTGTATTACACATAGTAGATAGTGTGTTTGTGATGTAGCTGTAGGACACGTAGTAGATAGAATGTTTGTGATGTAGCTGTAGGACACATAGTAGATAGAGTGTTTGTGATGTAGCTGTAGGACACGTAGTAGATAGAGTGTTTGTGATGTATCTGTAGGACACATAGTAGATAGAGTGTTTGTGATGTATATCTAGTACACATAGTAGATAGAGTGTTTGTGATGTATATCTAGGACACATAGTAGATAGAGTGTTTGTGATGTAGCTTTAGGACACATAGTAGATAGAGTGTTTGTGATGTAACTGTAGGACACATAGTAGATAGAGTGTTTGTGATGTAGCTGTAGGACACATAGTAGATAGAGTGTTTGTGATGTATATCTAGGAGACAGAGTAGATAGAGTGTTTGTGATGTAGCTGTAGGACACGTAGTAGATAGAGTATTTGTGATGTAGCTGTAGGACACATAGTAGATAGAGTGTTTGTGATGTATATCTAGTACACGTAGTAGATAGAGTGTTTGTGATGTATATCTAGTACACATAGTAGATAGAGTGTTTGTGATGTATATCTAGGACACATAGTAGATAGAGTGTTTGTGATGTATATCTAGGAGACAGAGTAGATAGAGTGTTTGTGATGTAGCTGTAGGACACGTAGTAGATAGAGTATTTGTGATGTAGCTGTAGGACACATAGTAGATAGAGTGTTTGTGATGTATATCTAGGACAGATAGTAGATAGAGTGTTTGTGATGTAGCTTTAGGACACATAGTAGATAGAGTGTTTGTGATGTAACTGTAGGACACATAGTAGATAGAGTGTTTGTGATGTAACTGTAGGACACATAGTAGATAGAGTGTTTGTGATGTATCTGTAGGACGCATAGTAGATAGAGTGTTTGTGATGTATCTGTAGGACACATAGTAGATAGAGTGTTTGTGATGTAACTGCAGGACACATAGTAGATAGAGTGTTTGTGATGTAACTGTAGGACACATAGTAGATAGAGTGTTTGTGATGCATCTGTAGGACACATAGTAGATAGAGTGTTTGTGATGCAGCTGTATTACACCTAGTAGATAGAGTGTTTGTGATGTAGCTGTATTACACCTTGTAGATAGAGTGCTTGTGATGTATCTGTAGGACACATAGTAGATAGAGTGTTTGTGATGTAGCTGTATTACACCTAGTAGATAGAGTGCTTGTGATGTATCTGTAGGACACGTAGTAGATAGAGTGTTTGTGATGCAGCTGTATTACACCTAGTAGATAGAGTGTTTGTGATGTAGCTGTATTACACCTTGTAGATAGAGTGTTTGTGATGTAGCTGTATTACACCTAGTAGATAGAGTTTTTGTGATGTAGCTGTATTACACCTAGTAGATAGAGTTTTTGTGATGTAGCTGTAGGACACATAGTAGATAGAGTGTTTGTGATGTAGCTGTAGGACACATAGAAGATAGAGTGCTTGTGATGTATCTGTAGGACACATAGTAGATAGAGTGTTTGTGATGTATATCTAGGAGACATAGTAGATAGAGTGTTTGTGATGTAACTGTAGGACACATAGTAGATAGAGTGTTTGTGATGTAGCTGTAGGACACATAGTAGATAGAGTGTTTGTGATGTATATCTAGGACACATAGTAGATAGAGTGTTTGTGATGTATCTGTAGGACACATAGTAGATAGTGTTTGTGATGTAACTGTAGGACACATAGTAGATAGAGTGTTTGTGATGTAGCTGTAGGACACGTAGTAGATAGAGTGTTTGTGATGTATCTGTAGGACACGTAGTAGATAGAGTGTTTGTGATATAGCTGTAGGACACATAGTAGATAGAGTGTTTGTGATGTAGCTGTATTACACCTAGTAGATAGAGTGTTTGTGATGTATCTGTAGGACACGTAGTAGATAGAGTGTTTGTGATGTAGCTGTACGACACATAGTAGATAGAGTGTTTGTGATTTAGCTGTAGGACACATAGTAGATAGAGTGTTTGTGATGTAGCTGTACGACACATAGTAGATAGAGTGTTTGTGATGTAGCTGTAGGACACGTAGTAGATAGAGTGTTTGTGATGTAGCTGTATTACAAATAGTAGATAGAGTGTTTGTGATGTATATCTAGGACACGTAGTAGATGGAGTGTTTGTGATGTAGCTGTAGGACACGTAGTAGATAGAGTGTTTGTGATGTAGCTGTAGGACACATAGTAGCTACAGTGTTTGTGATGTAGCTGTAGGACACATAGTAGATAGAGTGTTTGTGATGTAGCTGTAGGACACATAGTAGATAGAGTGTTTGTGATGTAGCTGTAGGACACATAGTAGATAGAGTGTTTGTGATGTAGCTGTAGGACACGTAGTAGATAGAGTGTTTGTGATGTAGCTGTAGGACACATAGTAGATAGAGTGTTTGTGATGTATATCTAGGACACGTAGTAGATGGAGTGTTTGTGATGTAGCTGTAGGACACATAGTAGATAGAGTGTTTGTGATGTAGCTGTAGGACACATAGTAGATAGAGTGTTTGTGATGTATCTGTATTACACGTAGTAGATAGAGTGTTTGTGATGTAGCTGTAGGACACGTAGTAGATAGAGTGTTTGTGATGTAGCTGTAGGACACGTAGTAGATAGAGTGTTTGTGATGTATCTGTAGGAGACATAGTAGATAGAGTGTTTGTGATGTAACTGTAGGACACATAGTAGATAGAGTGTTTGTGATGTATATCTAGGACACATAGTAGATAGAGTGTTTGTGATGTAACTGTAGGACACATAGTAGATAGAGTGTTTGTGATGTATCTGTAGGACACATAGTAGATGGAGTGTTTGTGATGTATATCTAGGACACGTAGTAGATAGAGTGTTTGTGATGTATATCTAGGACACATAGTAGATAGTGTGTTTGTGATGTAGCTGTAGGAGACATAGTAGATAGAGTGTTTGTGATGTAGCTGTACGACACATAGTAGATAGAGTGTTTGTGATGTAGCTTTAGGACACGTAGTAGATAGAGTGTTTGTGATGTAGCTGTAGGACACATAGTAGATAGAGTGTTTGTGATGTAGCTGTACGACACATAGTAGATAGAGTGTTTGTGATGTATCTGTAGGACACGTAGTAGATGGAGTGTTTGTGATGTATCTGTAGGACACATAGTAGATAGAGTGTTTGTGATGTATATCTAGGACACATAGTAGATAGAGTGTTTGTGATGTATCTGTATTACACGTAGTAGATAGAGTGTTTGTGATGTATATCTAGGACACATAGTAGATAGAGTGTTTGTGATGTATCTGTAGGACACGTAGTGGATAGAGTGTTTGTGATGTAGCTGTATTACACATAGTAGATAGAGTGTTTGTGATGTATCTGTATTACACGTAGTAGATAGAGTGTTTGTGATGTATATCTAGGACACATAGTAGATAGAGTGTTTGTGATGTATATCTAGGACACATAGTAGATAGAGTGTTTGTGATGTAGCTGTAGGACACGTAGTAGATAGAGTGTTTGTGATGTAGCTGTAGGACACATAGTAGATAGAGTGTTTGTGATGCAGCTGTAGGACACATAGTAGATAGAGTGTTTGTGATGTATCTGTAGGACACGTAGTAGATAGAGTGTTTGTGATGTATATCTAGGACACATAGTAGATAGAGTGTTTGTGATGTATTTGTAGGACACGTAGTAGATGGAGTGTTTGTGATGTATCTGTAGGACACATAGTAGATAGAGTGTTTGTGATGTATATCTAGGACACATAGTAGATGGAGTGTTTGTGATGTATATCTAGGACACATAGTAGATAGAGTGTTTGTGATGTATCTGTAGGACACGTAGTAGATAGAGTGTTTGTGATGTAGCTGTATTACACATAGTAGATAGAGTGTTTGTGATGTATATCTAGGACACGTAGTAGATAGAGTGTTTGTGATGTATCTGTAGGACACGTAGTAGATAGAGTGTTTGTGATGTAGCTGTAGGACACGTAGTAGATAGAGTGTTTGTGATGTAGCTGTATTACACATAGTAGATAGGGTGTTTGTGATGTATATGTAGGACGCGTAGTAGATGGAGTGTTTGTGATGTAGCTGTAGGACACGTAGTAGATAGAGTGTTTGTGATGTAGCTGTAGGACACATAGTAGATAGAGTGTTTGTGATGTAGCTGTAGGACACATAGTAGATAGAGTGTTTGTGATGTAGCTGTAGGACACATAGTAGATAGAGTGTTTGTGATGTAGCTGTAGGACACATAGTAGATAGAGTGTTTGTGATGTAGCTGTAGGACACGTAGTAGATAGAGTGTTTGTGATGTAGCTGTAGGACACATAGTAGATAGAGTGTTTGTGATGTATACCTAGGACACGTAGTAGATAGAGTGTTTGTGATGTAGCTGTAGGACACATAGTAGATAGAGTGTTTGTGATGTAGCTGTAGGACACATAGTAGATAGAGTGTTTGTGATGTATCTGTATTACACGTAGTAGATAGAGTGTTTGTGATGTAGCTGTAGGACACGTAGTAGATAGAGTGTTTGTGATGTATCTGTAGGACACATAGTAGATAGAGTGTTTGTGATGTAACTGTAGGACACATAGTAGATAGAGTGTTTGTGATGTATATCTAGGGCACATAGTAGATAGAGTGTTTGTGATGTAACTGTAGGACACATAGTAGATAGAGTGTTTGTGATGTATCTGTAGGACACATAGTAGATGGAGTGTTTGTGATGTATATCTAGGACACGTAGTAGATAGAGTGTTTGTGATGTATATCTAGGACACATAGTCTGTACGAGACATAATAGATAGAGTGTTTGTGATGTAGCTGTAGGACACGTAGTAAATAGAGTGTTTGTGATGTAGCTGTAGGACACATAGTAGATAGAGTGTTTGTGATGTAGCTGTACGACACATAGTAGATAGAGTGTTTGTGATGTAGCTGTAGGACACATAGTAGATAGAGTGTTTGTGATGTAGCTGTACGACACATAGTAGATAGAGTGTTTGTGATGTAGCTGTAGGACACGTAGTAGATAGAGTGTTTGTGATGTAGCTGTATTACACATAGTAGATAGAGTGTTTGTGATGTATATCTAGGACACGTAGTAGATGGAGTGTTTGTGATGTAGCTGTAGGACACGTAGTAGATAGAGTGTTTGTGATGTAGCTGTAGGACACATAGTAGCTAGAGTGTTTGTGATGCAGCTGTAGGACACATAGTAGATAGAGTGTTTGTGATGTAGCTGTAGGACACATAGTAGATAGAGTGTTTGTGATGTAGCTGTAGGACACATAGTAGATAGAGTGTTTGTGATGTAGCTGTAGGACACGAAGTAGATAGAGTGTTTGTGATGTAGCTGTAGGACACATAGTAGATAGAGTGTTTGTGATGTATATCTAGGACACGTAGTAGATAGAGTGTTTGTGATGTAGCTGTAGGACACATAGTAGATAGAGTGTTTGTGATGTAGCTGTAGGACACATAGTAGATAGAGTGTTTGTGATGTATCTGTATTACACGTAGTAGATAGAGTGTTTGTGATGTAGCTGTAGGACACGTAGTAGATAGAGTGTTTGTGATGTAGCTGTAGGACACGTAGTAGATAGAGTGTTTGTGATGTATCTGTAGGAGACATAGTAGATAGAGTGTTTGTGATGTAACTGTAGGACACATAGTAGATAGAGTGTTTGTGATGTATATCTAGGACACATAGTAGATAGAGTGTTTGTGATGTAACTGTAGGACACATAGTAGATAGAGTGTTTGTGATGTATCTGTAGGACACATAGTAGATGGAGTGTTTGTGATGTATATCTAGGACACGTAGTAGATAGAGTGTTTGTGATGTATATCTAGGACACATAGTAGATAGAGTGTTTGTGATGTAGCTGTAGGAGACATAGTAGATAGAGTGTTTGTGATGTAGCTGTACGACACATAGTAGATAGAGTGTTTGTGATGTAGCTGTAGGACACGTAGTAGATAGAGTGTTTGTGATGTAGCTGTAGGACACATAGTAGATAGAGTGTTTGTGATGTAGCTGTACGACACGTAGTAGATAGAGTGTTTGTGATGTAGCTGTAGGACACATAGTAGATAGAGTGTTTGTGATGTAGCTGTACGACACATAGTAGATAGAGTGTTTGTGATGTAGCTGTAGGACACGTAGTAGATAGAGTGTTTGTGATGTAGCTGTAGGACACATAGTAGATAGAGTGTTTGTGATGTATCTGTAGGACACATAGTAGATAGAGTGTTTGTGATGTAGCTGTATTACACCTAGTAGATAGAGTGTTTGTGATGTATATCTAGGACACATAGTAGATAGAGTGTTTGTGATGTATCTGTAGGACGCATAGTAGATAGAGTGTTTGTGATGTATCTGTAGGACACATAGTAGATAGAGTGTTTGTGATGTAACTGTAGGACACATAGTAGATAGAGTGTTTGTGATGTAACTGTAGGACACATAGTAGATAGAGTGTTTGTGATGTATCTGTAGGACACATAGTAGATAGAGTGTTTGTGATGCAGCTGTATTACACCTAGTAGATAGAGTGTTTGTGATGTAGCTGTATTATACCTAGTAGGTAGAGTGCTTGTGATGTATCTGTAGGACACATAGTAGATAGAGTGTTTGTGATGTAGCTGTATTACACCTAGTAGATAGAGTGCTTGTGATGTATCTGTAGGACACGTAGTAGATAGAGTGTTTGTGATGCAGCTGTATTACACCTAGTAGATAGAGTGTTTCTGATGTAGCTGTATTACACCTTGTAGATAGAGTGTTTGTGATGTAGCTGTATTACACCTAGTAGATAGAGTTTTTGTGATGTAGCTGTATTACACCTAGTAGATAGAGTTTTTGTGATGTAGCTGTAGGACACATAGTAGATAGAGTGTTTGTGATGTAGCTGTAGGACACATATTAGATAGAGTGCTTGTGATGTATCTGTAGGACACATAGTAGATAGAGTGTTTGTGATGTAGCGGTAGGACACATAGTAGATAGAGTGTTTGTGATGTGGCTGTAGGACACATAGTAGATAGAGTGTTTGTGATGTAGCTGTAGGACACATAGTAGATAGAGTGCTTGTGATGTATCTGTAGGACACATAGTAGATAGAGTGCTTGTGATGTATCTGTAGGACACGTAGTAGATAGAGTGTTTGTGATGTAGCTGTAGGACACGTAGTAGATAGAGTGTTTGTGATGTAGCTGTATTACACCTTGTAGGTAGAGTGTTTGTGATGTATATCTAGGACACATAGTAGATAGAGTGTTTGTGATGTATCTGTAGGACACATAGTAGATAGAGTGTTTGTGATGTAGCTGTATTACACCTAGTAGATAGAGTGCTTGTGATGTATCTGTATTACACCTAGTAGATAGAGTGTTTGTGATGTATATGTAGGACACATAGTAGATAGAGTGTTTGTGATGTAGCTGTAGGACACATAGTAGATGGAGTGCTTGTGATGTATCTGTAGGACACGTAGTAGATAGAGTGTTTGTGATGTATCTGTAATCACGTAGTAGATAGAGTGTTTGTGATGTAGCTGTATTACACCTAGTAGATAGAGTGCTTGTGATGTATCTGTATTACACCTGGTAGATAGAGTGTTTGTGATGTATCTGTAGGACACCTAGTAGATAGAGTGTTTGTGATGTAACTGTATTACACCTAGTAGATAGAGTGTTTGTGATGTAGCTGTAGGACACATAGTAGATAGAGTGTTTTTGATGTAGCTGTAGGACACATAGTAGATAGAGTGTTTGTGATGTATCTGTAGGACACGTAGTAGATAGAGTGTTTGTGATGTATCTGTAGGACACGTAGTAGATTGAGTGTTTGTGATGTATCTGTATTACACCTAGTAGATAGAGTGTTTGTGATGTAGCTGTATTACACCTAGTAGATAGAGTGTTTGTGATGTATCTGTAGGACACGTAGTAGATGGAGTGTTTGTGATGTATATCTAGGACACATAGTAGATAGAGTGTTTGTGATGTATCTGTAGGACACGTAGTAGATAGAGTGTTTGTGATGTACCTGTATTACACATAGTAGATAGAGTGTTTGTGATGTAGCTGTATAACACCTAGTAGATAGAGTGTTTGTGATGTAGCTGTATTACACGTAGTAGATAGAGTGTTTGTGATGTAGCTGTATTACACCTAGTAGATAGAGTGTTTGTGATGTAGCTGTATTACACGTAGTAGATAGAGTGTTTGTGATGTATATGTAGGACACATAGTAGATAGAGTGTTTGTGATGTAACTGTATTACACCTAGTAGATAGAGTGTTTGTGATGTAGCTGTATTACACCTAGTAGATAGAGTGTTTGTGATGTATCTGTATTACACCTAGTAGATAGAGTGTTTGTGATGTAGCTGTATTACACCTAGTAGATATAGTGTTTGTGATGTATCTGTAGGACACGTAGTAGATAGAGTGTTTGTGATGTATATCTAGGACACATAGTAGATAGAGTGTTTGTGATGTAGCTGTAGGACACATAGTAGATAGAGTGTTTGTGATGTAGCTGTAGGACACGTAGTAAATAGAGTGTTTGTGATGTATCTGTAGGACACTTAGTAGATAGAGTGTTTGCGATGTATATCTAGGACACATAGTAGATAGAGTGTTTGTGATGTATCTGTACGACACTTAGTAGATAGAGTGTTTGTGATGTAACTGTAGGACACGTACTAGATAGAGTGTTTGTGATGTAACTGTAGGACACTTAGTAGATAGAGTGTTTGTGATGTAGCTGTAGGACACATAGTAAATAGAGTGTTTGTGATTTATATCTAGGACAAGTAGTAGATAGAGTGTTTGTGAAGTAGCTGTAGGACACATAGTAGATAGGGTGTTTGTGATGTAGCTGTAGGACACATAGTAGATAGAGTGTTTGTGATGTAGCTGTAGGACACGTAGTAGATGGAGTGTATGTGATGTATCTGTACGACAATTAGTAGATAGAGTGTTTGTGATGTATCTGTAGGACACGTAGTAGATAGAGTGTTTGTGATGTAACTGTAGGACACGTAGTAGGTAGAGTGATTGTGATGTATCGGTAGGACACATAGTAGAGAGAGTGTTTGTGATGTAGCTGTAGGACACATAGTACATAGAATGTTTGTGATGTATATCTAGGACACATAGTAGATAGAGTGTTTGTGATGTAGCTGTAGGACACATAGTAGATAGAGTGTTTGTGATGTAACTGTACGACACTTAGTAGATAGAGTGTTTGTGATGCAGCTCTAGGACACATAGTAGATAGAGTGTTTGTGATGTAGCTGTAGGACACATAGAAGATAGAGTTTTTGTGATGTATATCTAGGACACATAGTAGATAGAGTGTTTGTGATGTAGCTGTAGGACACATAGTAGATAGTGTGTTTGTGATGTAGCTGCACGACACATAGTAGATGGAGTGTTTGTGATGTAGCTGTAGGACACTTAGTAGATAGAGTGTTTGTGATGTATCTGTATTACACATAGTAGATAGTGTGTTTGTGATGTAGCTGTAGGACACGTAGTAGATAGAATGTTTGTGATGTAGCTGTAGGACACATAGTAGATAGAGTGTTTGTGATGTAGCTGTAGGACACGTAGTAGATAGAGTGTTTGTGATGTATCTGTAGGACACATAGTAGATAGAGTGTTTGTGATGTATATCTAGTACACATAGTAGATAGAGTGTTTGTGATGTATATCTAGGACACATAGTAGATAGAGTGTTTGTGATGTAGCTTTAGGACACATAGTAGATAGAGTGTTTGTGATGTAACTGTAGGACACATAGTAGATAGAGTGTTTGTGATGTAGCTGTAGGACACATAGTAGATAGAGTGTTTGTGATGTATATCTAGGAGACAGAGTAGATAGAGTGTTTGTGATGTAGCTGTAGGACACGTAGTAGATAGAGTATTTGTGATGTAGCTGTAGGACACATAGTAGATAGAGTGTTTGTGATGTATATCTAGTACACATAGTAGATAGAGTGTTTGTGATGTATATCTAGTACATATAGTAGATAGAGTGTTTGTGATGTATATCTAGGACACATAGTAGATAGAGTGTTTGTGATGTATATCTAGGAGACAGAGTAGATAGAGTGTTTGTGATGTAGCTGTAGGACACGTAGTAGATAGAGTATTTGTGATGTAGCTGTAGGACACATAGTAGATAGAGTGTTTGTGATGTATATCTAGGACAGATAGTAGATAGAGTGTTTGTGATGTAGCTTTAGGACACATAGTAGATAGAGTGTTTGTGATGTAACTGTAGGACACATTGTAGATAGAGTGTTTGTGATGTAACTGTAGGACACATAGTAGATAGAGTGTTTGTGATGTATCTGTAGGACGCATAGTAGATAGAGTGTTTGTGATGTATCTGTAGGACACATAGTAGATAGAGTGTTTGTGATGTAACTGCAGGACACATAGTAGATAGAGTGTTTGTGATGTAACTGTAGGACACATAGTAGATAGAGTGTTTGTGATGCATCTGTAGGACACATAGTAGATAGAGTGTTTGTGATGCAGCTGTATTACACCTAGTAGATAGAGTGTTTGTGATGTAGCTGTATTACACCTAGTAGATAGAGTGCTTGTGATGTATCTGTAGGACACATAGTAGATAGAGTGTTTGTGATGTAGCTGTATTACACCTAGTAGATAGAGTGCTTGTGATGTATCTGTAGGACACGTAGTAGATAGAGTGTTTGTGATGCAGCTGTATTACACCTAGTAGATAGAGTGTTTGTGATGTAGCTGTATTACACCTTGTAGATAGAGTGTTTGTGATGTAGCTGTATTACACCTAGTAGATAGAGTTTTTGTGATGTAGCTGTATTACACCTAGTAGATAGAGTTTTTGTGATGTAGCTGTAGGACACATAGTAGATAGAGTGTTTGTGATGTAGCTGTAGGACACATAGAAGATAGAGTGCTTGTGATGTATCTGTAGGACACATAGTAGATAGAGTGTTTGTGATGTATATCTAGGAGACATAGTAGATAGAGTGTTTGTGATGTAACTGTAGGACACATAGTAGATAGAGTGTTTGTGATGTAGCTGTAGGACACATAGTAGATAGAGTGTTTGTGATGTATATCTAGGACACATAGTAGATAGAGTGTTTGTGATGTATCTGTAGGACACATAGTAGATAGTGTTTGTGATGTAACTGTAGGACACATAGTAGATAGAGTGTTTGTGATGTAGCTGTAGGACACGTAGTAGATAGAGTGTTTGTGATGTATCTGTAGGACACGTAGTAGATAGAGTGTTTGTGATATAGCTGTAGGACACATAGTAGATAGAGTGTTTGTGATGTAGCTGTATTACACCTAGTAGATAGAGTGTTTGTGATGTATCTTTACGACACTTAGTAGATAGAGTGTTTGTGATGTATATCTAGGACACATAGTAGATAGAGTGTTTGTGATGTATATCTAGGACACATAGTAGATAGAGTGTTTGTGATGTATCTGTATTACACCTAGTTGATACAGTGTTTGTGATGTAGCTGTAGGACACATAGTAGATAGAGTGTTTGTGATGTATCTGTAGGACATGTAGTAGATAGAGTGTTTGTGATGTATATGTATTACACCTAGTAGATAGAGTGTTTGTGATGTAGCTGTAGGACACATAGTAGATAGAGTGTTTGTGATGTAGCTGTAGGACACATAGTAGATAGAGTGTTTGTGATGTAGCTGTAGGACACATAGTAGATAGAGTGTTTGTGATGTATATCTAGGACACATAGTAGATAGAGTGTTTGTGATGTATCTGTAGGACACCTAGTAGATAGAGTGTTTGTGATGTAGCTGTAGGACATGTAGTAGATAGAGTGCTTGTGATGTATCTGTATTAGATCTAGTAGATAGAGTGTTTGTGATGTAGCTGTAGGACACATAGTAGATAGAGTGTTTGTGATGTAGCTGTAGGACACGTAGTAGATAGAGTGTTTGTGATGTATCTGTAGGAGACATAGTAGATAGAGTGTTTGTGATGTAACTGTAGGACACATAGTAGATAGAGTGTTTGTGATGTATATCTAGGACACATAGTAGATAGAGTGTTTGTGATGTAACTGTAGGACACATAGTAGATAGAGTGTTTGTGATGTATCTGTAGGACACGTAGTAGATGGAGTGTTTGTGATGTATATCTAGGACACGTAGTAGATAGAGTGTTTGTGATGTATATCTAGGACACATAGTAGATAGAGTGTTTGTGATGTAGCTGTAGGAGACATAGTAGATAGAGTGTTTGTGATGTAGCTGTACGACACATAGTAGATAGAGTGTTTGTGATGTAGCTGTAGGACACGTAGTAGATAGAGTGTTTGTGATGTAGCTGTAGGACACATAGTAGATAGAGTGTTTGTGATGTAGCTGTACGACACATAGTAGATAGAGTGTTTGTGATGTAGCTGTAGGACACATAGTAGATAGAGTGTTTGTGATGTAGCTGTACGAAACATAGTAGATAGAGTGTTTGTGATGTAGCTGTAGGACACGTAGTAGATAGAGTGTTCGTGATGTAGCTGTAGGACACATAGTAGATAGAGTGTTTGTGATGTATCTGTAGGACACATAGTAGATAGAGTGTTTGTGATGTAGCTGTATTACACCTAGTAGATAGAGTGTTTGTGATGTATATCTAGGACACATAGTAGATAGAGTGTTTGTGATGTATCTGTAGGACGCATAGTAGATAGAGTGTTTGTGATGTATCTGTAGGACACATAGTAGATAGAGTGTTTGTGATGTAACTGTAGGACACATAGTAGATAGAGTGTTTGTGATGTAACTGTAGGGCACATAGTAGATAGAGTGTTTGTGATGTATCTGTAGGACACATAGTAGATAGAGTGTTTGTGATGCAGCTGTATTACACCTAGTAGATAGAGTGTTTGTGATGTAGCTGTATTATACCTAGTAGATAGAGTGCTTGTGATGTATCTGTAGGACACATAGTAGATAGAGTGTTTGTGATGTAGCTGTATTACACCTAGTAGATAGAGTGCTTGTGATGTATCTGTAGGACACGTAGTAGATAGAGTGTTTGTGATGCAGCTGTATTACACCTAGTAGATAGAGTGTTTCTCATGTAGCTGTATTACACCTTGTAGATAGAGAGTTTGTGATGTAGCTGTATTACACCTAGTAGATAGAGTTTTTGTGATGTAGCTGTATTACACCTAGTAGATAGAGTTTTTGTGATGTAGCTGTAGGACACATAGTAGATAGAGTGTTTGTGATGTAGCTGTAGGACACATAGTAGATAGAGTGCTTGTGATGTATCTGTAGGACACATAGTAGATAGAGTGTTTGTGATGTAGCTGTAGGACACATAGTAGATAGAGTGTTTGTGATGTAGCTGTAGGACACATAGTAGATAGAGTGTTTGTGATGTAGCTGTAGGACACATAGTAGATAGAGTGCTTGTGATGTATCTGTAGGACACATAGTAGATAGAGTGCTTGTGATGTATCTGTAGGACACGTAGTAGATAGAGTGTTTGTGATGTAGCTGTAGGACACGTAGTAGATAGAGTGTTTGTGATGTAGCTGTATTACACCTTGTAGGTAGAGTGTTTGTGATGTATATCTAGGACACATAGTAGATAGAGTGTTTGTGATGTATCTGTAGGACACATAGTAGATAGAGTGTTTGTGATGTAGCTGTATTACACCTAGTAGATAGAGTGCTTGTGATGTATCTGTATTACACCTAGTAGATAGAGTGTTTGTGATGTATCTGTAGGACACGTAGTAGATAGAGTGTTTGTGATGTAACTGTATTACACCTAGTAGATAGAGTGTTTGTGATGTAGCTGTAGGACACATAGTAGAT
The DNA here is from genome assembly GCF_040414725.1 of Anabrus simplex. Taxonomy (NCBI): domain Eukaryota; kingdom Metazoa; phylum Arthropoda; class Insecta; order Orthoptera; family Tettigoniidae; genus Anabrus; species Anabrus simplex. The sequence continues at coordinate 105,111,674 of NC_090279.1, read as the reverse complement.
AGAGTGTTTGTGATGTAGCTGTAGGACACATAGTAGATGGAGTGCTTGTGATGTATCTGTAGGACACGTAGTAGATAGAGTGTTTGTGATGTATCTGTAGGACACGTAGTAGATAGAGTGTTTGTGATGTAGCTGTATTACACCTAGTAGATAGAGTGCTTGTGATGTATCTGTATTACACCTGGTAGATAGAGTGTTTGTGATGTATCTGTAGGACACCTAGTAGATAGAGTGTTTGTGATGTAACTGTATTACACCTAGTAGATAGAGTGTTTGTGATGTAGCTGTAGGACACATAGTAGATAGAGTGTTTGTGATGTAGCTGTAGGACACATAGTAGATAGAGTGTTTGTGATGTATCTGTAGGACACGTAGTAGATAGAGTGTTTGTGATGTATCTGTAGGACACGTAGTAGATTGAGTGTTTGTGATGTATCTGTATTACACCTAGTAGATAGAGTGTTTGTGATGTAGCTGTATTACACCTAGTAGATAGAGTGTTTGTGATGTATCTGTAGGACACGTAGTAGATAGAGTGTTTGTGATGTATATCTAGGACACATAGTAGATAGAGTGTTTGTGATGTATCTGTAGGACACGTAGTAGATAGAGTGTTTGTGATGTAGCTGTATTACACATAGTAGATAGAGTGCTTGTGATGTAGCTGTATAACACCTAGTAGATAGAGTGTTTGTGATGTAGCTGTATTACACGTAGTAGATAGAGTGTTTGTGATGTTGCTGTATTACACCTAGTAGATAGAGTGTTTGTGATGTAGCTGTATTACACGTAGTAGATAGAGTGTTTGTGATGTATATGTAGGACACATAGTAGATAGAGTGTTTGTGATGTAACTGTATTACACCTAGTAGATAGAGTGTTTGTGATGTAGCTGTATTACAACTAGTAGATAGAGTGTTTGTGATGTATCTGTATTACACCTAGTAGATAGAGTGTTTGTGATGTAGCTGTATTACACCTAGTAGATATAGTGTTTGTGATGTATCTGTAGGACACGTAGTAGATAGAGTGTTTGTGATGTATATCTAGGACACATGTTAGATAGAGTGTTTGTGATGTAGCTGTAGGACACATAGTAGATAGAGTGTTTGTGATGTAGCTGTAGGACACGTAGTAAATAGAGTGTTTGTGATGTATCTGTAGGACACTTAGTAGATAGAGTGTTTGCGATGTATATCTAGGACACATAGTAGATAGAGTGTTTGTGATGTATCTGTACGACACTTAGTAGATAGAGTGTTTGTGATGTAACTGTAGGACACGTACTAGATAGAGTGTTTGTGATGTAACTGTAGGACACTTAGTAGATAGAGTGTTTGTGATGTAGCTGTAGGACACATAGTAAATAGAGTGTTTGTGATTTATATCTAGGACAAGTAGTAGATAGAGTGTTTGTGAAGTAGCTGTAGGACACATAGTAGATAGGGTGTTTGTGATGTAGCTGTAGGACACATAGTAGATAGAGTGTTTGTGATGTAGCTGTAGGACACGTAGTAGATGGAGTGTATGTGATGTATCTGTACGATAATTAGTAGATAGAGTGTTTGTGATGTATCTGTAGGACACGTAGTAGATAGAGTGTTTGTGATGTAACTGTAGGACACGTAGTAGGTAGAGTGTTTGTGATGTATCTGTAGGACACATAGTAGAGAGAGTGTTTGTGATGTAGCTGTAGGACACATAGTACATAGAATGTTTGTGATGTATATCTAGGACACATAGTAGATAGAGTGTTTGTGATGTAGCTGTAGGACACATAGTAGATAGAGTGTTTGTGATGTAACTGTACGACACTTAGTAGATAGAGTGTTTGTGATGCAGCTCTAGGACACATAGTAGATAGAGTGTTTGTGATGTAGCTGTAGGACACATAGTAGATAGAGTTTTTGTGATGTATATCTAGGACACATAGTAGATAGAGTGTTTGTGATGTAGCTGTAGGACACATAGTAGATAGTGTGTTTGTGATGTAGCTGCACGACACATAGTAGATGGAGTGTTTGTGATGTAGCTGTAGGACACTTAGTAGATAGAGTGTTTGTGATGTATCTGTATTACACATAGTAGATAGTGTGTTTGTGATGTAGCTGTAGGACACGTAGTAGATAGAATGTTTGTGATGTAGCTGTAGGACACATAGTAGATAGAGTGTTTGTGATGTAGCTGTAGGACACGTAGTAGATAGAGTGTTTGTGATGTATCTGTAGGACACATAGTAGATAGAGTGTTTGTGATGTATATCTAGTACACATAGTAGATAGCGTGTTTGTGATGTATATCTAGGACACATAGTAGATAGAGTGTTTGTGATGTAGCTTTAGGACACATAGTAGATAGAGTGTTTGTGATGTAACTGTAGGACACATAGTAGATAGAGTGTTTGTGATGTAGCTGTAGGACACATAGTAGATAGAGTGTTTGTGATGTATATCTAGGAGACAGAGTAGATAGAGTGTTTGTGATGTAGCTGTAGGACACGTAGTAGATAGAGTATTTGTGATGTAGCTGTAGGACACATAGTAGATAGAGTGTTTGTGATGTATATCTAGTACACATAGTAGATAGAGTGTTTGTGATGTATATCTAGTACACATAGTAGATAGAGTGTTTGTGATGTATATCTAGGACACATAGTAGATAGAGTGTTTGTGATGTATATCTAGGAGACAGAGTAGATAGAGTGTTTGTGATGTAGCTGTAGGACACGTAGTAGATAGAGTATTTGTGATGTAGCTGTACGACACATAGTAGATAGAGTGTTTGTGATGTATATCTAGGACAGATAGTAGATAGAGTGTTTGTGATGTAGCTTTAGGACACATAGTAGATAGAGTGTTTGCGATGTATATCTAGGACACATAGTAGATAGAGTGTTTGTGACGTATCTGTACGACACTTAGTAGATAGAGCGTTTGTGATGTAACTGTAGGACACGTACTAGATAGAGTGTTTGTGATGTAACTGTAGGACACTTAGTAGATAGAGTGTTTGTGATGTAGCTGTAGGACACATAGTAAATAGAGTGTTTGTGATGTATATCTAGGGCAAGTAGTAGATAGAGTGTTTGTGAAGTAGCTGTAGGACACATAGTAGATAGGGTGTTTGTGATGTAATTGTAGGACACATAGTAGATAGAGTGTTTGTGATGTAGCTGTAGGACACGTAGTAGATGGAGTGTATGTGATGTATCTGTACGACACTTAGTAGATAGAGTGTTTGTGATGTATCTGTAGGACACGTAGTAGATAGAGTGTTTGTGATGTAACTGTAGGACACTTAGTAGATAGAGTGTTTGTGATGTAGCTGTAGGACACATAGTAGATAGTGTGTTTGTGATGTAGCTGCACGACACATAGTAGATGGAGTGTTTGTGATGTAGCTGTAGGACACTTAGTAGATAGAGTGTTTGTGATGTATCTATATTACACATAGTAGATAGTGTGTTTGTGATGTAGCTGTAGGACACGTAGTAGATAGAGTGTTTGTGATGTAGCTGTAGGACACATAGTAGATAGAGTGTTTGTGATGTAGCTGTAGGACACGTAGTAGATAGAGTGTTTGTGATGTATCTGTAGGACACATAGTAGATAGAGTGTTTGTGATGTATATCTAGTACACATAGTAGATAGAGTGTTTGTGATGTATATCTAGGACTAATAGTAGATAGAGTGTTTGTGATGTAGCTTTAGGACACATAGTAGATAGAGTGTTTGTGATGTAACTGTAGGACACATAGTAGATAGAGTGTTTGTGATGTAGCTGTAGGACACATAGTAGATAGAGTGTTTGTGATGTATATCTAGGAGACAGAGTAGATAGAGTGTTTGTGATGTAGCTGTAGGACACGTAGTAGATAGAGTATTTGTGATGTAGCTGTAGGACACATAGTAGATAGAGTGTTTGTGATCTATATCTAGTACACATAGTAGATAGAGTGTTTGTGATGTATATCTAGTACACATAGTAGATAGAGTGTTTGTGATGTATATCTAGGACACATAGTAGATGGAGTGTTTGTGATGTATATCTAGGAGACAGAGTAGATAGAGTGTTTGTGATGTAGCTGTAGGACACGTAGTAGATAGAGTATTTGTGATGTAGCTGTAGGACACATAGTAGATAGAGTGTTTGTGATGTATATCTAGTACACATAGTAGATAGAGTGTTTGTGATGTATATCTAGGACAGATAGTAGATAGAGTGTTTGTGATGTAGCTTTAGGACACATAGTAGATAGAGTGTTTGTGATGTAACTGTAGGACACATAGCAGATAGAGTGTTTGTGATGTAACTGTAGGACACATAGTAGATAGAGTGTTTGTGATGTATCTGTAGGACGCATAGTAGATAGAGTGTTTGTGATGTATCTGTAGGACACATAGTAGATAGAGTGCTTGTGATGTAACTGTAGGACACATAGTAGATAGAGTGTTTGTGATGTAACTGTAGGACACATAGTAGATAGAGTGTTTGTGATGTATCTGTAGGACACATAGTAGATAGAGTGTTTGTGATGCAGCTGTATTACACCTAGTAGATAGAGTGTTTGTGATGTAGCTGTATTACACCTAGTAGATAGAGTGCTTGTGATGTATCTGTAGGACACATAGTAGATAGAGTGTTTGTGATGTAGCTGTATTACACCTAGTAGATAGAGTGCTTGTGATGTATCTGTAGGACACGTAGTAGATAGAGTGTTTGTGATGCAGCTGTATTACACCTTGTAGATAGAGTGTTTCTGATGTAGCTGTATTACACCTTGTAGATAGAGTGTTTGTGATGTAGCTGTATTACACCTAGTAGATAGAGTTTTTGTGATGTAGCTGTATTACACCTAGTAGATAGAGTTTTTGTGATGTAGCTGTAGGACACATAGTAGATAGAGTGTTTGTGATGTAGCTGTAGGACACATACTAGATAGAGTGCTTGTGATGTATCTGTAGGACACATAGTAGATAGAGTGTTTGTGATGTAGCTGTAGGACACATAGTAGATAGAGTGTTTGTGATGTAGCTGTAGGACACATAGTAGATAGAGTGTTTGTGATGTAGCTGTAGGACACATAGTAGATAGAGTGCTTGTGATGTATCTGTAGGACACATAGTAGATAGAGTGCTTGTGATGTATCTGTAGGACACGTAGTAGATAGAGTGTTTGTGATGTAGCTGTAGGACACGTAGTAGATAGAGTGTTTGTGATGTAGCTGTATTACACCTTGTAGGTAGAGTGTTTGTGATGTATATCTAGGACACATAGTAGATAGAGTGTTTGTGATGAATCTGTAGGACACATAGTAGATAGAGTGTTTGTGATGTAGCTGTATTACACCTAGTAGATAGAGTGCTTGTGATGTATCTGTATTACACCTAGTAGATAGAGTGTTTGTGATGTATCTGTAGGACACGTAGTAGATAGAGTGTTTGTGATGTAACTGTATTACACCTAGTAGATAGAGTGTTTGTGATGTAGCTGTAGGACACATAGTAGATAGAGTGTTTGTGATGTAGCTGTAGGACACATAGTAGATGGAGTGCTTGTGATGTATCTGTAGGACACGTAGTAGATAGAGTGTTTGTGATGTATCTGTAGGACACGTAGTAGATAGAGTGTTTGTGATGTAGCTGTATTACACCAAGTAGATAGAGTGCTTGTGATGTATATGTATTACACCTGGTAGATAGAGTGTTTGTGATGTATCTGTAGGACACCTAGTAGATAGAGTGTTTGTGATGTAACTGTATTACACCTAGTAGATAGAGTGTTTGTGATGTATCTGTAGGACACCTAGTAGATAGAGTGTTTGTGATGTATCTGTATTACACCTAGTAGATAGAGTGTTTGTGATGTAGCTGTATTACACCTAGTAGATAGAGTGTTTGTGATGTATCTGTAGGACACGTAGTAGATAGAGTGTTTGTGATGTATATCTAGGACACATAGTAGATAGAGTGTTTGTGATGTATCTGTAGGACACGTAGTAGATAGAGTGTTTGTGATGTAGCTGTATTACACATAGTAGATAGAGTGTTTGTGATGTAGCTGTATAACACCTAGTAGATAGAGTGTTTGTGATGTAGCTGTATTACACGTAGTAGATAGAGTGTTTGTGATGTAGCTGTATTACACCTAGTAGATAGAGTGTTTGTGATGTAGCTGTATTACACGTAGTAGATAGAGTGTTTGTGAGGTATATGTAGGACACATAGTAGATAGAGTGTTTGTGATGTAACTGTATTACACCTAGTAGATAGAGTGTTTGTGATGTAGCTGTATTACACCTAGTAGATAGAGTGTTTGTGATGTAGCTGTAGGACACATAGTAGATAGAGTTTTTGTGATGTATATCTAGGACACATAGTAGATAGAGTGTTTGTGATGTATCTGTAGGACACGTAGTAGATAGAGTGTTTGTGATGTAGCTGTAGGACACATAGTAGATAGAGAGTTTGTGATGTAGCTGTATTACACCTAGTAGATAGAGTGCTTGTGATGTAGCTGTATTACACCTAGTAGATAGAGTGTTTGTGATGTATCTGTAGGACACGTAGTAGATAGAGTGTTTGTGATGTATATCTAGGACACATAGTAGATAGAGTGTTTGTGATGTAGCTGTAGGAGACATAGTAGATAGAGTGTTTGTGATGTAGCTGTACGACACATAATAGATAGAGTGTTTGTGATGTAGCTGTAGGACACGTAGTAAATAGAGTGTTTGTGATGTAGCTGTAGGACACATAGTAGATAGAGTGTTTGTGATGTAGCTGTACGGCACATAGTAGATAGAGTGTTTGTGATGTAGCTGTAGGACACATAGTAGATAGAGTGTTTGTGATGTAGCTGTACGACACATAGTAGATAGAGTGTTTGTGATGTAGCAGTAGGACACGTAGTAGATGGAGTGTTTGTGATGTAGCTGTATTACACATAGTAGATAAAGTGTTTGTGATGTATATCTAGGACACGTAGTAGATGGAGTGTTTGTGATGTAGCTGTAGGACACGTAGTAGATAGAGTGTTTGTGATGTAGTTGTAGGACACATAGTAGATAGAGTGTTTGTGATGTAGCTGTAGGACACATAGTAGATAGAGTGTTTGTGATGTAGCTGTAGGACACATAGTAGATAGAGTGTTTGTGATGTAGCTGTAGGACACATAGTAGATAGAGTGTTTGTGATGTAGCTTTAGGACACGTAGTAGATAGAGTGTTTGTGATGTAGCTGTAGGACACATAGTAGATAGAGTGTTTGTGATGTATATCTAGGACACGTAGTAGATAGAGTGTTTGTGATGTAGCTGTAGGACACATAGTAGATAGAGTGTTTGTGATGTAGCTGTAGGACACATAGTAGATAGAGTGTTTGTGATGTATCTGTATTACACGTAGTAGATAGAGTGTTTGTGATGTAGCTGTAGGACACGTAGTAGATAGAGTGTTTGTGATGTAGCTGTAGGACACGTAGTAGATAGAGTGTTTGTGATGTATCTGTAGGACACATAGTAGATAGAGTGTTTGTGATGTAACTGTAGGACACATAGTAGATAGAGTGTTTGTGATGTATATCTAGGACACATAGTAGATAGAGTGTTTGTGATGTAACTGTAGGACACATAGTAGATAGAGTGTTTGTGATGTATCTGTAGGACACATAGTAGATGGAGTGTTTGTGATGTATATCTAGGACACGTAGTAGATAGAGTGTTTGTGATGTATATCTAGGACACATAGTAGATAGAGTGTTTGTGATGTAGCTGTAGGAGACATAGTAGATAGAGTGTTTGTGATGTAGCTGTACGACACATAGTAGATAGAGTGTTTGTGATGTAGCTGTAGGACACGTAGTAGATAGAGTGTTTGTGATGTAGCTGTAGGACACATAGTAGATAGAGTGTTTGTGATGTAGCTGTACGACACATAGTAGATAGAGTGTTTGTGATGTAGCTGTAGGACACATAGTAGATAGAGTGTTTGTGATGTAGCTGTACGACACATAGTAGATAGAGTGTTTGTGATGTAGCTGTAGGACACGTAGTAGATAGAGTGTCTGTGATGTAGCTGTAGGACACATAGTAGATAGAGTGTTTGTGATGTATCTGTAGGACACATAGTAGATAGAGTGTTTGTGATGTAGCTGTATTACACCTAGTAGATAGAGTGTTTGTGATGTATATCTAGGACACATAGTAGATAGAGTGTTTGTGATGTATCTGTAGGACGCATAGTAGATAGAGTGTTTGTGATGTATCTGTAGGACACATAGTAGATAGAGTGTTTGTGATGTAACTGTAGGACACATAGTAGATAGAGTGTTTGTGATGTAACTGTAGGACACATAGTAGATAGAGTGTTTGTGATGTATCTGTAGGACACATAGTAGATAGAGTGTTTGTGATGCAGCTGTATTACACCTAGTAGATAGAGTGTTTGTGATGTAGCTGTATTATACCTAGTAGATAGAGTGCTTGTGATGTATCTGTAGGACACATAGTAGATAGAGTGTTTGTGATGTAGCTGTATTACACCTAGTAGATAGAGTGCTTGTGATGTATCTGTAGGACACGTAGTAGATAGAGTGTTTGTGATGCAGCTGTATTACACCTAGTAGATAGAGTGTTTCTGATGTAGCTGTATTACACCTTGTAGATAGAGTGTTTGTGATGTAGCTGTATTACACCTAGTAGATAGAGTTTTTGTGATGTAGCTGTATTACACCTAGTAGATAGAGTTTTTGTGATGTAGCTGTAGGACACATAGTAGATAGAGTGTTTGTGATGTAGCTGTAGGACACATAGTAGATAGAGTGCTTGTGATGTATCTGTAGGACACATAGTAGATAGAGTGTTTGTGATGTAGCTGTAGGACACATAGTAGATAGAGTGTTTGTGATGTAGCTGTAGGACACATAGTAGATAGAGTGTTTGTGATGTAGCTGTAGGACACATAGTAGATAGAGTGCTTGTGATGTATCTGTAGGACACATAGTAGATAGAGTACTTGTGATGTATCTGTAGGACACGTAGTAGATAGAGTGTTTGTGATGTAGCTGTAGGACACGTAGTAGATAGAGTGTTTGTGATGTAGCTGTATTACACCTTGTAGGTAGAGTGTTTGTGATGTATATCTAGGACACATAGTAGATAGAGTGTTTGTGATGTATCTGTAGGACACATAGTAGATAGAGTGTTTGTGATGTAGCTGTATTACACCTAGTAGATAGAGTGCTTGTGATGTATCTGTATTACACCTAGTAGATAGAGTGTTTGTGATGTATCTGTAGGACACGTAGTAGATAGAGTGTTTGTGATGTAACTGTATTACACCTAGTAGATAGAGTGTTTGTGATGTAGCTGTAGGACACATAGTAGATAGAGTGTTTGTGATGTAGCTGTAGGACACATAGTAGATGGAGTGCTTGTGATGTATCTGTAGGACACGTAGTAGATAGAGTGTTTGTGATGTATCTGTAGGACACGTAGTAGATAGAGTGTTTGTGATGTAGCTGTATTACACCTAGTAGATAGAGTGCTTGTGATGTATCTGTATTACACCTGGTAGATAGAGTGTTTGTGATGTATCTGTAGGACACCTAGTAGATAGAGTGTTTGTGATGTAACTGTATTACACCTAGTAGATAGAGTGTTTGTGATGTAGCTGTAGGACACATAGTAGATAGAGTGTTTGTGATGTAGCTGTAGGACACATAGTAGATAGAGTGTTTGTGATGTATCTGTAGGACACGTAGTAGATAGAGTGTTTGTGATGTATCTGTAGGACACGTAGTAGATTGAGTGTTTGTGATGTATCTGTATTACACCTAGTAGATAGAGTGTTTGTGATGTAGCTGTATTACACCTAGTAGATAGAGTGTTTGTGATGTATCTGTAGGACACGTAGTAGATAGAGTGTTTGTGATGTATATCTAGGACACATAGTAGATAGAGTGTTTGTGATGTATCTGTAGGACACGTAGTAGATAGAGTGTTTGTGATGTAGCTGTATTACACATAGTAGATAGAGTGTTTGTGATGTAGCTGTATAACACCTAGTAGATAGAGTGTTTGTGATGTAGCTGTATTACACCTGGTAGATAGAGTGTTTGTGATGTAGCTGTATTACACGTAGTAGATAGAGTGTTTGTGATGTATATGTAGGACACATAGTAGATAGAGTGTTTGTGATGTAGCTGTATTACACCTAGTAGATAGAGTGTTTGTGATGTAGCTGTATTACACCTAGTAGATAGAGTGTTTGTGATGTAGCTGTATTACACGTAGTAGATAGAGTGTTTGTGATGTAGCTGTATTACACCTAGTAGATAGAGTGTTTGTGATGTAGCTGTATTACACGTAGTAGATAGAGTGTTTGTGATGTATATGTAGGACACATAGTAGATAGAGTGTTTGTGATGTAGCTGTATTACACCTAGTAGATAGAGTGTTTGTGATGTATCTGTAGGACACGTAGTAGATAGAGTGTTTGTGATGTATATCTAGGACACATAGTAGATAGAGTGTTTGTGATGTATCTGTAGGACACGTAGTAGATAGAGTGTTTGTGATGTAGCTGTATTACACATAGTAGATAGAGTGTTTGTGATGTAGCTGTATAACACCTAGTAGATAGAGTGTTTGTGATGTAGCTGTATTACACGTAGTAGATAGAGTGTTTGTGATGTAGCTGTATTACACCTAGTAGATAGAGTGTTTGTGATGTAGCTGTATTATACCTAGTAGATAGAGTGTTTGTGATGTATCTGTAGGACACGTAGTAGATAGAGTGTTTGTGATGTATATCTAGGACACATAGTAGATAGAGTGTTTGTGATGTAGCTGTAGGACACATAGTAGATAGAGTGTTTGTGATGTAGCTGTAGGACACGTAGTAAATAGAGTGTTTGTGATGTATCTGTAGGACACTTAGTAGATAGAGTGTTTGCGATGTATATCTAGGACACATAGTAGATAGAGTGTTTGTGATGTATCTGTACGACACTTAGTAGATAGAGTGTTTGTGATGTAACTGTAGGACACGTACTAGATAGAGTGTTTGTGATGTAACTGTAGGACACTTAGTAGATAGAGTGTTTGTGATGTAGCTGTAGGACACATAGTAAATAGAGTGTTTGTGATTTATATCTAGGACAAGTAGTAGATAGAGTGTTTGTGAAGTAGCTGTAGGACACATAGTAGATAGGGTGTTTGTGATGTAGCTGTAGGACACATAGTAGATAGAGTGTTTGTGATGTAGCTGTAGGACACGTAGTAGATGGAGTGTATGTGATGTATCTGTACGACAATTAGTAGATAGAGTGTTTGTGATGTATCTGTAGGACACGTAGTAGATAGAGTGTTTGTGATGTAACTGTAGGACACGTAGTAGGTAGAGTGTTTGTGATGTATCTGTAGGACACATAGTAGAGAGAGTGTTTGTGATGTAGCTGTAGGACACATAGTACATAGAATGTTTGTGATGTATATCTAGGACACATAGTAGATAGAGTGTTTGTGATGTAGCTGTAGGACAGATAGTAGATAGAGTGTTTGTGATGTAACTGTACGACACTTAGTAGATAGAGTTTTTGTGATGCAGCTCTAGGACACATAGTAGATAGAGTGTTTGTGATGTAGCTGTAGGACACATAGTAGATAGAGTTTTTGTGATGTATATCTAGGACACATAGTAGATAGAGTGTTTGTGATGTAGCTGTAGGACACATAGTAGATAGTGTGTTTGTGATGTAGCTGCACGACACATAGTAGATGGAGTGTTTGTGATGTAGCTGTAGGACACTTAGTAGATAGAGTGTTTGTGATGTATCTGTATTACACATAGTAGATAGTGTGTTTGTGATGTAGCTGTAGGACACGTAGTAGATAGAATGTTTGTGATGTAGCTGTAGGACACATAGTAGATAGAGTGTTTGTGATGTAGCTGTAGGACACGTAGTAGATAGAGTGTTTGTGATGTATCTGTAGGACACATAGTAGATAGAGTGTTTGTGATGTATATCTAGTACACATAGTAGCTAGAGTGTTTGTGATGTATATCTAGGACACATAGTAGATAGAGTGTTTGTGATGTAGCTTTAGGACACATAGTAGATAGAGTGTTTGTGATGTAACTGTAGGACACATAGTAGATAGAGTGTTTGTGATGTAGCTGTAGGACACATAGTAGATAGAGTGTTTGTGATGCATATCTAGGAGACAGAGTAGATAGAGTGTTTGTGATGTAGCTGTAGGACACGTAGTAGATAGAGTATTTGTGATGTAGCTGTAGGACACATAGTAGATAGAGTGTTTGTGATGTATATCTAGTACACATAGTAGATAGAGTGTTTGTGATGTATATCTAGTACACATAGTAGATAGAGTGTTTGTGATGTATATCTAGGACACATAGTAGATAGAGTGTTTGTGATGTATATCTAGGAGACAGAGTAGATAGAGTGTTTGTTATGTAGCTGTAGGACACGTAGTAGATAGAGTATTTGTGATGTAGCTGTAGGACACATAGTAGATAGAGTGTTTGTGATGTATATCTAGGACAGATAGTAGATAGAGTGTTTGTGATGTAGCTTTAGGACACATAGTAGATAGAGTGTTTGTGATGTAACTGTAGGACACATAGTAGATAGAGTGTTTGTGATGTAACTGTAGGACACATAGTAGATAGAGTGTTTGTGATGTATCTGTAGGACGCATAGTAGATAGAGTGTTTGTGATGTATCTGTAGGACACATAGTAGATAGAGTGTTTGTGATGTAACTGCAGGACACATAGTAGATAGAGTGTTTGTGATGTAACTGTAGGACACATAGTAGATAGAGTGTTTGTGATGCATCTCTAGGACACATAGTAGATAGAGTGTTTGTGATGCAGCTGTATTACACCTAGTAGATAGAGTGTTTGTGATGTATCTGTAGGACACATAGTAGATAGAGTGTTTGTGATGTAGCTGTACGACACATAGTAGATAGAGTGTTTGTGATGTAGCTGTAGGACACGTAGTAGATAGAGTGTTTGTGATGCAGCTATATTACACCTAGTAGATAGAGTGTTTGTGATGTAGCTGTATTACACCTAGTAGATAGAGTGCTTGTGATGTATCTGTAGGACACATAGTAGATAGAGTGTTTGTGATGTAGCTGTATTACACCTAGTAGATAGAGTGCTTGTGATGTATCTGTAGGACACATAGTAGATAGAGTGCTTGTGATGTATCTGTAGGACACATAGTAGATAGAGTGCTTGTGATGTATCTGTATTACACCTTGTAGATAGAGTGTTTGTGATGTAGCTGTAGGACACGTAGTAGATAGAGTGTTTGTGATGTAGCTGTATTACACCTAGTAGATAGAGTGTTTGTGATGTAGCTGTAGGACACGTAGTAGATAGAGTGTTTGTGATGTAGCTGTAGGACACATAGTAGATAGAGTGTTTGTGATGTAGCTGTATTACACCTAGTAGATAGAGTGCTTGTGATGTATCTGTAGGACACATAGTAGATAGAGTGCTTGTGATGTATCTGTAGGACACATAGTAGATAGAGTGTTTGTGATGTAGCTGTATTACACCTTGTAGATAGAGTGTTTGTGATGTAGCTGTATTACACCTAGTAGATAGAGTGCTTGTGATGTATCTGTAGGACACATAGTAGATAGAGTGTTTGTGATGTAGCTGTATTACACCTAGTAGATAGAGTGTTTGTGATGTAGCTGTATTACACCTTGTAGATAGAGTGTTTGTGATGTAGCAGTATTACACCTAGTAGATAGAGTTTTTGTGATGTAGCTGTATTACACCTAGTAGATAGAGTTTTTGTGATGTAGCTGTAGGACACATAGTAGATAGAGTGTTTGTGATGTAGCTGTAGGACACATAGAAGATAGAGTGCTTGTGATGTATCTGTAGGACACATAGTAGATAGAGTGTTTGTGATGTATCTGTAGGACACATAGTAGATAGTGTTTGTGATGTAACTGTAGGACACATAGTAGATAGAGTGTTTGTGATGTAGCTGTATTACACGTAGTAGATAGAGTGTTTGTGATGTATATCTAGGACACATAGTAGATAGAGTGTTTGTGATGTATATCTAGGACACATAGTAGATAGAGTGTTTGTGATGTATCTGTATTACACCTAGTTGATAGAGTGTTTGTGATGTAGCTGTAGGACACATAGTAGATAGAGTGTTTGTGATGTATCTGTAGGACATGTAGTAGATAGAGTGTTTGTGATGTATATGTATTACACCTAGTAGATAGAGTGTTTGTGATGTAGCTGTAGGACACATAGTAGATAGAGTGTTTGTGATGTAGCTGTAGGACACATAGTAGATAGAGTGTTTGTGATGTAGCTGTAGGACACATAGTAGATAGAGTGTTTGTGATGTATATCTAGGACACATAGTAGATAGAGTGTATGTGATGTATCTCTAGGACACCTAGTAGATAGAGTGTTTGTGATGTAGCTGTAGGACATGTAGTAGATAGAGTGCTTGTGATGTATCTGTATTAGACCTAGTAGATAGAGTGTTTGTGATGTAGCTGTAGGACACATAGTAGATAGAGTGTTTGTGATGTAGCTGTAGGACACATAGTAGATAGAGTGTTTGTGATGTAGCTGTAGGACACCTAGTAGATAGAGTGTTTGTGATGTAGCTGTAGGACACATAGTAGATAGAGTGTTTGTGATGTATATCTAGGACACATAGTAGATAGAGTGTTTGTGATGTAGCTGTAGGACACCTAGTAGATAGAGTGTTTTTGATGTATCTGTATTTCACGTAGTAGATAGAGTGTTTGTGATGTAGCTGTAGGACACGTAGTAGATAGTGTGTTTGTGATGTAGCTGTAGGACACGTAGTAGATAGAGTGTTTGTGATGTAGCTGCATTACACCTAGTAGATAGAGTGTTTGTGATGTATATCTAGGACACATAGTAGATAGAGTGTTTGTGATGTAGCTGTAGGACACATAGTAGATAGAGTGTTTGTGATGTATCTGTAGGGCACCTAGTAGATAGAGTGTTTGTGATGTATATCTAGGACACATAGTAGATAGAGTGTTTGTGATGTAGGTGTAGGACACATTGTGGATAGAGTGTTTGTGATGTAGCTGTAGGACACATAGTAGATAGAGTGTTTTTGATGTATCTGTAGGACACATAGTAGATGGAGTGTTTGTGATGTATATCTATGACATATAGTAGATAGAGTGTTTGTGATGTATATCTAGGACACAGTAGATGGAGTGTTTGTGATGTATATCTAGGACACGTAGTAGATAGAGTGTTTGTGATGTATATCTAGGACACATAGTAGATAGAGTGTTTGTGATGTATATCTAGGACACATAGTAGATAGAGTGTTTGTGATGTATCTGTAGGACACGTAGTAGATAGAGTGTTTGTGATGTAGCTGCACGACACATAGTAGATAGAGTGTTTGTGATGTATCTGTAGGACACATAGTAGATAGAGTGTTTGTGATGTATCTGTAGGACACGTAGTAGATAGAGTGTTTGTGATGTATCTGTAGGACACGTAGTAGATAGAGTGTTTGTGATGTATCTGTAGGACACGTAGTGGATAGAGTGTTTGTGATGTATCTGTAGGACACATAGTAGATAGAGTGTTTGTGATGTATCTGTAGGACACGTAGTAGATAGAGTGTTTGTGATGTATCTGTAGGACACGTAGTAGATAGAGTGTTTGTGATGTATCTGTAGGACACGTAGTGGATAGAGTGTTTGTGATGTATATCTAGGACACATAGTAGATAGAGTGTTTGTGATGTATCTGTAGGACACGTAGTAGATAGAGTGTTTGTGATGTAGCTGTATTACACATAGTAGATAGAGTGTTTGTGATGTATCTGTATTACACGTAGTAGATAGAGTGTTTGTGATGTAGCTGTAGGACACGTAGTAGATAGAGTGTTTGTGATGTAGCTGTATTACACATAGTAGGTAGTGTGTTTGTGATGTATATCTAGGACACGTAGTAGATAGAGTGTTTGTGATGTATCTGTATTACACATAGTAGATAGAGTGTTTGTGATGTATATCTAGGACACGTAGTAGATAGAGTGTTTGTGATGTAACTGTATTACACATAGTAGATAGTGTGTTTGTGATGTATATCTAGGACACATAGTAGATAGAGTGTTTGTGATGTATCTCTAGGACACGTAGTAGATAGAGTGTTTGTGATGTAGCTGTATTTCACCTAGTAGATAGAGTGTTTGTGATGTATCTGTAGGACACGTAGTAGATAGAGTGTTTGTGATGTAACTGTATTACACCTAGTAGATAGAGTGTTTGTGATGTAGCTGTAGGACACATAGTAGATAGAGTGTTTGTGATGTAGCTGTAGGACACATAGTAGATGGAGTGCTTGTGATGTATCTGTAGGACACATAGTAGATAGAGTGTTTGTGATGTATCTGTAGGACACGTAGTAGATAGAGTGTTTGTGATGTATCTGTAGGACACGTAGTAGATAGAGTGTTTGTGATGTAGCTGTATTACACATAGTAGATAGAGTGTTTGTGATGTAGCTGTATTACACCTAGTAGATAGAGTGCTTGTGATGTATCTGTAGGACACGTAGTAGATGGAGTGTTTGTGATGTATCTGTAGGACACATAGTAGATAGAGTTTTTGTGATGTAGCTGTATTACACCTAGTAGATAGAGTGTTTGTGATGTATATCTAGGACACATAGTAAGTAGAGTGTTTGTGATGTATCTGTAGGACACGTAGTAGATAGAGTGTTTGTGATGTATATCTAGGACACATAGTAGATAGAGTGTTTGTGATGTATATCTAGGACACATAGTAGATAGAGTGTTTGTGATGTAGCTGTATTACACCTAGTAGATAGAGTGCTTGTGATGTATCTGTAGGACACGTAGTAGATAGAGTGTTTGTGATGTATCTGTATTACACGTAGTAGATAGAGTGTTTGTGATGTACCTGTAGGACACGTAGTAGATAGAGTGTTTGTGATGTATATCTAGGACACATAGTAGATAGAGTGTTTGTGATGTATATCTAGGACACATAGTAGATAGAGTGTTTGTGATGTAGCTGTATTACACATAGTAGATAGAGTGTTTGTGATGTATCTGTAGGACACGTAGTAGATAGAGTGTTTGTGATGTATCTGTATTACACGTAGTAGATAGAGTGTTTGTGATGTAGCTGTATTACACATAGTAGATAGAGTGTTTGTGATGTATCTGTATTACACGTAGTAGATAGAGTGTTTGTGATGTATATCTAGGACACGTAGTAGATAGAGTGTTTGTGATGTATCTGTAGGACACGTA
Source organism: Anabrus simplex (assembly GCF_040414725.1). Taxonomy (NCBI): domain Eukaryota; kingdom Metazoa; phylum Arthropoda; class Insecta; order Orthoptera; family Tettigoniidae; genus Anabrus; species Anabrus simplex. Next base: position 105,094,318 of record NC_090279.1, on the reverse strand, counting down.
GTAGATAGAGTGTTTGTGATGTAGCTGTATTACACATAGTAGATAGACTGTTTGTGATGTATCTGTATTACACGTAGTAGATAGAGTGTTTGTGATGTATATCTAGGACACGTAGTAGATAGAGTGTTTGTGATGTATCTGTAGGACACATAGTAGATAGAGTGTTTGTGATGTATATCTAGGACACATAGTAGATAGAGTGTTTGTGATGTATATCTAGGACACCTAGTAGATGGAGTGTTTGTGATGTATCTGTAGGACACGTAGTAGATAGGGTGTTTGTGATGTAGCTGTATTACACATAGTAGATAGAGTGTTTGTGATGTATATCTAGGACACGTAGTAGATGGAGTGTTTGTGATGTATCTGTAGGACACGTAGTAGATAGAGTGTTTGTGATGTATCTGTATTACACGTAGTAGATAGAGCGTTTGTGATGTATATCTAGGACACGTAGTAGATAGAGTGTTTGTGATGTATCTGTAGGACGCATAGTAGATAGAGTGTTTGTGATGTATATCTAGGACACATAGTAGATAGAGTGTTTGTGATGTATCTGTAGGACACGTAGTAGATAGAGTGTTTGTGATGTATCTGTAGGACACATAGTAGATAGAGTGGTTCACCTAGAGCCTCCGGCGAGTGCAGACGTACGGAGTGGAGGGTCCCTGGAGTGGGAGAAGGTAGTGTAAGTGCGGAGTGTTGGAAGTCAGCTAGGTGCTTACAGGCAATGATTGGTACAGAGTAGTACAGGGCGAGCATAGGTGGTTGGGAGGGAAGGAAGAAGAAAGAAGAAGATGCAGAATAGAACTGGATAAAATAGGATACTTTATACTTTCTGCAGCGGTGATTTTGATATTGCTTTGGATTGGGGGAGTAGAACTGAACCCAGGTCCGACTTCCAGAGGAAATATGAGCTGGGAGGACATGGATACAATCAGAAAAATCGTAACAGAGGTGGTAGCAGAGACATGTCCCTTCGAACAAATCAAGAACATGATCAAGGAACAAACGAGGGAGTTTGAAAAAATGAAGGGGTGGTTTCAGGAAAAGATAGAAGACACAGCTTCACAGGTGAGAAGAAATGGTGAAGAAGTTTCAGCATTAAGAGAGGAGATAGGGAGATTGGAAGAGGAGATATCGAAACTGAAAGCCGACGTAGTTGTTAACACCCGAAGTCGCAGAAATAAATGCTTATTTATATATGGAGTGCAAGAGGGTAAGAAGGAAGATAAGACGAGTATAGTTTATAAAGTAGTGGGCATAATTCAGGGTAAAATGAAAATAAATTTCAGTGAAGTGGACATTGATGATGTGACAAGCGTGGGAAGATTTAGAGGTAATAGGCCTATCAAAGTGCAATTATTTTCTACACTGATGGCTGATACAGTGGTGCGTAATGCAGGTAACGTGCAAGGAGAAAAAATATGGATAAGGAGGGACATAGGAGCTGAAGAGTGGAGGAATGAAAAAACGCTTAAAAAACACATGATACGAGCTAGGCAGCAAGGGTTGAATGCAGTCATCAGAGGACAGGAATTAGTGGTGACAGGCAACAGATGGAGGAGAGTATGGTCGGTGGATAGACTGATGGACCTAGAACGGAGGATGAAACAAGATGAGGAGGCTAAGAGAAGTGTAGTGAATAACGGGGATGACAAACGAGTGGAAGATAATAGGCAAGTGAAAGATAACGAGGGTAGAAGTGTAATTATAGGAAGTAGTACTGAAAAGTGTCAAGAGAGACAGAGCGAGGTGCTAAGTGGAAGTATGAACAACGGTAAGGAAAGAGCAGTGGACGGGCAAGGCAGGAGAGAGGCTGAAGGTCAAAGGGGTGATGGGGGAAAGGAGAGTGAGCAACAAGAAGCTGAGAGAGCTGAGTGTAGTGGTGTAGTTATACAAGATCAGGGTATAAAAGTAAGGCCAGTGTTAACCCGTGAGTACCTCGCACAGAATTTGAGTAGGAGCGCAGGGAGAGATAGAAGATTTACGGACATGATGAGAGCAATGAAAAGTAGTGAGGGTTTTGTTACAAGAGGTAAAAAACAATAATATAGCGAGTAAGTAAGTAATTAAGGGCGTGGAGGCTGAAATGTTGTGAAGGAGAAGTGGTATATAAGTTATGATATGTTATAGGGTTGAAATGTGGTGTTGGAGAAGTGGTGGTATAAGATGGTGGATGGCAGTTTGTTGATATTTGGAGCTGGAGGAGTGATGGTAAATGTGGTGTTGGATAAGTGTTGTAATTTGGCTATTTGTAAATTTTGGTTTGGGGGAAGATGGAGTTTTCGGTAGGTAATTATGATGGGTATGAGTGTATGGCAAATTGAGCAAATTATGATATGTTATAGGGTTGAAATGTGGTGTTGGAGAAGTGGTGGTATAAGATGGTGGATGGCAGAAGGTGAGTGTATTTGTAGAAGAAGTAGAGGTGGTGGTACTGAGATTGTATTGGTGTCTGGTATAAATGCTGAGTGATGGCAGATGAGTGTGTGTTAGGGCTGAATTGTGGTGTTGGAAGTAGAGGTGGTATATGTTGAAATGTGGTGTTGGAAAGGTATGGAGATGTAGTTATGATATGTTATAGGGTTGAAATGTGGTGTTGGAGAAGTGGTGGTATAAGATGGTGGATGGCAGAAGGTAAGTGTATTTGTGGAAGGAGTAGAGCTGGTATGCTGAAGTGTGGTGTTGTAAGTATTGAAGGCTTAGTATTCAAGTTATGATATGTTATAGGGTTGTAATGTGGTGTTGATGGCTATTTAATTTTTGGAGCTGGAAACAGGTGAGTTTATTATCATTTTGTATTGTATTGGTGACTGGTATAAATGCTGAGTGATGGCAGACGAGTGCGTGTTAGGGCTGAAATGTGGTGTTGGAAGTAGAGGTGGTATATGTTGAAATGTGGTGTTGGAAAGGTATGGAGATGTAGTAATGTAACTCGGCTATTTGTAAATTTTGGTTTGGTAGAAGATGGAGTCTTCAGTAGGTAATTATGACGGGTAGGATGAGTATGAGTGTATGGTAAATGCAAGTTATGATATGTTATAGGGTGGAAATGTGGTGTGGGAGAAGTGGTGGTATAAGATGGTGGATGGCAGAAGGTGAGTGTATTTGTGGAAGGAGTAGAGCCGGTATGCTGAAGTGTGGTGTTGGAAGTATTAAATTATGATATGTTATAGGGTTGAAATGTGGTGTTGGAGAAGTGGTGGTATAAGATGGTGGATGGCAGAAGGTGAGTGTATTTGTAGAAGAAGTAGAGGTGGTATATGAGGTAGGGTCGATGGGGTATTGCTAAAATGTGGTGTTGGAGTATTGCTGGCCAAAATTTTTGGAGGCGTGATTGGTATTTGTTATTCATTGCCGAAATTTCTGGAGATGAGAGGTAATTCTATTATGGAGTGTTATGACGGAATGAAATGAAATGAAGCAATGTTAACGCAGATTGGTAAAAGTTGCGGTATGGTTGATTGGAACGCAATGACGGAATAAGATGGCCGGGTTGGTATGCAATCATGTAATGGCTGGTTTGGAATGCAACCTGGTAATGCTGCTGCTGCAGCTTATGCTGGAGTAGGTCAGGGAAAAATAGAGGTGATGAAAATGCTGAAGTAAGAAGGTTGCGTACGTGAGAGTGATAACAAGCATGGAGTTGTAACACCAGCAGTAGAATGTAAACATTGACCAGGCTGTTGTGAATTGATGTAGATGGAGTTGGTTCTGGTATAAAACCGGGACAGTATTGTTTATTTAATTTTATGTTATTTAGTATATAGTGGAGAGGGGTGGCTCAGGTTGGACTATTCTTATTAATCTTATTTGTTATTTATTATTATTATTGTGAACATGTATTAGGGGCTGAACGCCTGTTTTGTTCACTAATAAATACAAAGATTACAAAGATTAGTAGATAGAGTGTTTGTGATGTAGCTGTATTACACATAGTAGATAGAGTGTTTGTGATGTATCTGTATTACACGTAGTAGATAGAGTGTTTGTGATGTATATCTAGGACACGTAGTAGATAAAGTGTTTGTGATGTATCTGTAGGACACGTAGTAGATGGAGTGTTTGTGATGTATCTGTAGGACACATACTAGATAGAGTGTTTGTGATGTATATCTAGGACACATAGTAGATAGAGTGTTTGTGATGTATCTGTATTACACGTAGTAGATAGAGTGTTTGTGATGTGTATCTAGGACACATAGTAGATAGAGTGTTTGTGATGTATCTGTAGGACACGTAGTAGATAGAGTGTTTGTGATGTAGCTGTATTACACATAGTAGATAGAGTGTTTGTGATGTATCTGTATTACACGTAGTAGATAGAGTGTTTGTGATGTATATCTAGGACACATAGTAGATAGAGTGTTTGTGATGTATATCTAGGACACATAGTAGATAGAGTGTTTGTGATGTAGCTGTAGGACACGTAGTAGATAGAGTGTTTGTGATGTAGCTGTAGGACACATAGTAGATAGAGTGTTTGTGATGTAGCTGTAGGACACATAGTAGATAGAGTGTTTGTGATGCAGCTGTAGGACACATAGTAGATAGAGTGTTTGTGATGTATCTGTAGGACACGTAGTAGATGGAGTGTTTGTGATGTATCTGTAGGACACATAGTAGATAGAGTGTTTGTGATGTATATCTAGGACACATAGTAGATAGAGTGTTTGTGATGTATATCTAGGAGACATAGTAGATAGAGTGTTTGTGATGTATCTGTAGGACACGTAGTAGATAGAGTGTTTGTGATGTAGCTTTAGGACACATAGTAGATAGAGTGTTTGTGATGTATATCTAGGACACATAGTAGATGGAGTGTTTGTGATGTATATCTAGGACACATAGTAGATAGAGTGTTTGTGATGTATCTGTAGGACACGTAGTAGATAGAGTGTTTGTGATGTAGCTGTATTACACATAGTAGATAGAGTGTTTGTGATGTATATCTAGGACACGTAGTAGATAGAGTGTTTGTGATGTATCTGTAGGACACGTAGTAGATAGAGTGTTTGTGATGTAGCTGTAGGACACGTAGTAGATAGAGTGTTTGTGATGTAGCTGTATTACACATAGTAGATAGAGTGTTTGTGATGTATATCTAGGACACGTAGTAGATGGAGTGTTTGTGATGTAGCTGTAGGACACGTAGTAGATAGAGTGTTTGTGATGTAGCTGTAGGACACATAGTAGATAGAGTGTTTGTGATGTAGCTGTAGGACACATAGTAGATAGAGTGTTTGTGATGTAGCTGTAGGACACATAGTAGATAGAGTGTTTGTGATGTAGCTGTAGGACACATAGTAGATAGAGTGTTTGTGATGTAACTGTAGGACACGTAGTAGATAGAGTGTTTGTGATGTAGCTGTAGGACACATAGTAGATAGAGTGTTTGTGATGTATATCTAGGACACGTAGTAGATAGAGTGTTTGTGATGTAGCTGTAGGACACATAGTAGATAGAGTGTTTGTGATGTAGCTGTAGGACACATAGTAGATAGAGTGTTTGTGATGTATCTGTATTACACGTAGTAGATAGAGTGTTTGTGATGTAGCTGTAGGACACGTAGTAGATAGAGTGTTTGTGATGTATCTGTAGGACACATAGTAGATAGAGTGTTTGTGATGTAACTGTAGGACACATAGTAGATAGAGTGTTTGTGATGTATATCTAGGACACATAGTAGATAGAGTGTTTGTGATGTAACTGTAGGACACATAGTAGATAGAGTGTTTGTGATGTATCTGTAGGACACATAGTAGATGGAGTGTTTGTGATGTATATCTAGGACACGTAGTAGATAGAGTGTTTGTGATGTATATCTAGGACACATAGTAGATAGAGTGTTTGTGATGTAGCTGTAGGAGACATAGTAGATAGAGTGTTTGTGATGTAGCTGTACGACACATAGTAGATAGAGTGTTTGTGATGTAGCTGTAGGACACGTAGTAGATAGAGTGTTTGTGATGTAGCTGTAGGACACATAGTAGATAGAGTGTTTGTGATGTAGCTGTACGACACATAGTAGATAGAGTGTTTGTGATGTAGCTGTAGGACACATAGTAGATAGAGTGTTTGTGATGTAGCTGTACGACACATAGTAGATAGAGTGTTTGTGATGTAGCTGTAGGACACGTAGTAGATAGAGTGTTTGTGATGTAGCTGTATTACACATAGTAGATAGAGTGTTTGTGATGTATATCTAGGACACGTAGTAGATGGAGTGTTTGTGATGTAGCTGTAGGACACGTAGTAGATAGAGTGTTTGTGATGTAGCTGTAGGACACATAGTAGATAGAGTGTTTGTGATGTAGCTGTAGGACACATAGTAGATAGAGTGTTTGTGATGTAGCTGTAGGACACATAGTAGATAGAGTGTTTGTGATGTAGCTGTAGGACACATAGTAGATAGAGTGTTTGTGATGTAGCTGTAGGACACGTAGTAGATAGAGTGTTTGTGATGTAGCTGTAGGACACATAGTAGATAGAGTGTTTGTGATGTATATCTAGGACACGTAGTAGATAGAGTGTTTGTGATGTAGCTGTAGGACACATAGTAGATAGAGTGTTTGTGATGTAGCTGTAGGACACATAGTAGATAGAGTGTTTGTGATGTATCTGTATTACACGTAGTAGATAGAGTGCTTGTGATGTAGCTGTAGGACACGTAGTAGATAGAGTGCTTGTGATGTAGCTGTAGGACACGTAGTAGATAGAGTGTTTGTGATGTATCTGTAGGACACATAGTAGATAGAGTGTTTGTGATGTAACTGTAGGACACATAGTAGATAGAGTATTTGTGATGTATATCTAGGACACATAGTAGATAGAGTGTTTGTGATGTAACTGTAGGACACATAGTAGATAGAGTGTTTGTGATGTATCTGTAGGACACATAGTAGATGGAGTGTTTGTGATGTATATCTAGGACACGTAGTAGATAGAGTGTTTGTGATGTATATCTAGGACACATAGTAGATAGAGTGTTTGTGATGTAGCTGTAGGAGACATAGTAGATAGAGTGTTTGTGATGTAGCTGTACGACACATAGTAGATAGAGTGTTTGTGATGTAGCTGTAGGACACGTAGTAGATAGAGTGTTTGTGATGTAGCTGTAGGACACATAGTAGATAGAGTGTTTGTGATGTAGCTGTACGACACATAGTAGATAGAGTGTTTGTGATGTAGCTATAGGACACATAGTAGATAGAGTGTTTGTGATGTAGCTGTACGACACATAGTAGATAGAGTGTTTGTGATGTAGCTGTAGGACACGTAGTAGATAGAGTGTTTGTGATGTAGCTGTAGGACACATAGTAGATATAGTGTTTGTGATGTATCTGTAGGACACATAGTAGATAGAGTGTTTGTGATGTAGCTGTATTACACCTAGTAGATAGAGTGTTTGTGATGTATATCTAGGACACATAGTAGATAGAGTGTTTGTGATGTATCTGTAGGACGCATAGTAGATAGAGTGTTTGTGATGTATCTGTAGGACACATAGTAGATAGAGTGTTTGTGATGTAACTGTAGGACACATAGTAGATAGAGTGTTTGTGATGTAACTGTAGGTCACATAGTAGATAGAGTGTTTGTGATGTATCTGTAGGACACATAGTAGATAGAGTGTTTGTGATGCAGCTGTATTACACCTAGTAGATAGAGTGTTTGTGATGTAGCTGTATTATACCTAGTAGATAGAGTGCTTGTGATGTATCTGTAGGACACATAGTAGATAGAGTGTTTGTGATGTAGCTGTATTACACCTAGTAGATAGAGTGCTTGTGATGTATCTGTAGGACACGTAGTAGATAGAGTGTTTGTGATGCAGCTGTATTACACCTAGTAGATAGAGTGTTTCTGATGTAGCTGTATTACACCTTGTAGATAGAGTGTTTGTGATGTAGCTGTATTAAACCTAGTAGATAGAGTTTTTGTGATGTAGCTGTATTACACCTAGTAGATAGAGTTTTTGTGATGTAGCTGTAGGACACATAGTAGATAGAGTGTTTGTGATGTAGCTGTAGGACACATAGTAGATAGAGTGCTTGTGATGTATCTGTAGGACACATAGTAGATAGAGTGTTTGTGATGTAGCTGTAGGACACATAGTAGATAGAGTGTTTGTGATGTAGCTGTAGGACACATAGTAGATAGAGTGTTTGTGATGTAGCTGTAGGACACATAGTAGATAGAGTGCTTGTGATGTATCTGTAGGACACATAGTAGATAGAGTGCTTGTGATGTATCTGTAGGACACGTAGTAGATAGAGTGTTTGTGATGTAGCTGTAGGACACGTAGTAGATAGAGTGTTTGTGATGTAGCTGTATTACACCTTGTAGGTAGAGTGTTTGTGATGTATATCTAGGACACATAGTAGATAGAGTGTTTGTGATGTATCTGTAGGACACATAGTAGATAGAGTGTTTGTGATGTAGCTGTATTACACCTAGTAGATAGAGTGCTTGTGATGTATCTGTATCACACCTAGTAGATAGAGTGTTTGTGATGTATCTGTAGGACACGTAGTAGATAGAGTGTTTGTGATGTAACTGTATTACACCTAGTAGATAGAGTGTTTGTGATGTAGCTGTAGGACACATAGTAGATAGAGTGTTTGTGATGTAGCTGTAGGACACATAGTAGATGGAGTGCTTGTGATGTATCTGTAGGACACGTAGTAGATAGAGTGTTTGTGATGTATCTGTAGGACACGTAGTAGATAGAGTGTTTGTGATGTAGCTGTATTACACCTAGTAGATAGAGTGCTTGTGATGTATCTGTATTACACCTGGTAGATAGAGTGTTTGTGATGTATCTGTAGGACACCTAGTAGATAGAGTGTTTGTGATGTAACTGTATTACACCTAGTAGATAGAGTGTTTGTGATGTAGCTGTAGGACACATAGTAGATAGAGTGTTTGTGATGTAGCTGTAGGACACATAGTAGATAGAGTGTTTGTGATGTATCTGTAGGACACGTAGTAGATAGAGTGTTTGTGATGTATCTGTAGGACACGTAGTAGATTGAGTGTTTGTGATGTATCTGTATTACACCTAGTAGATAGAGTGTTTGTGATGTAGCTGTATTACACCTAGTAGATAGAGTGTTTGTGATGTATCTGTAGGACACGTAGTAGATAGAGTGTTTGTGATGTATATCTAGGACACATAGTAGATAGAGTGTTTGTGATGTATCTGTAGGACACGTAGTAGATAGAGTGTTTGTGATGTAGCTGTATTACACATAGTAGATAGAGTGTTTGTGATGTAGCTGTATAACACCTAGTATATAGAGTGTTTGTGATGTAGCTGTATTACACGTAGTAGATAGAGTGTTTGTGATGTAGCTGTATTACACCTAGTAGATAGAGTGTTTGTGATGTAGCTGTATTACACGTAGTAGATAGAGTGTTTGTGATGTAGCTGTAGGACACATAGTAGATAGAGTGTTTGTGATGTAGCTGTAGGACACATAGTAGATAGAGTGCTTGTGATGTATCTGTAGGACACATAGTAGATAGAGTGTTTGTGATGTAGCTGTAGGACACATAGTAGATAGAGTGTTTGTGATGTAGCTGTAGGACACATAGTAGATAGAGTGTTTGTGATGTAGCTGTAGGACACATAGTAGATAGAGTGCTTGTGATGTATCTGTAGGACACATAGTAGATAGAGTGCTTGTGATGTATCTGTAGGACACGTAGTAGATAGAGTGTTTGTGATGTAGCTGTAGGACACGTAGTAGATAGAGTGTTTGTGATGTAGCTGTATTACACCTTGTAGGTAGAGTGTTTGTGATGTATATCTAGGACACATAGTAGATAGAGTGTTTGTGATGTATCTGTAGGACACATAGTAGATAGAGTGTTTGTGATGTAGCTGTATTACACCTAGTAGATAGAGTGCTTGTGATGTATCTGTATTACACCTAGTAGATAGAGTGTTTGTGATGTATCTGTAGGACACGTAGTAGATAGAGTGTTTGTGATGTAACTGTATTACACCTAGTAGATAGAGTGTTTGTGATGTAGCTGTAGGACACATAGTAGATAGAGTGTTTGTGATGTAGCTGTAGGACACATAGTAGATGGAGTGCTTGTGATGTATCTGTAGGACACGTAGTAGATAGAGTGTTTGTGATGTATCTGTAGGACACGTAGTAGATAGAGTGTTTGTGATGTAGCTGTATTACACCTAGTAGATAGAGTGCTTGTGATGTATCTGTATTACACCTGGTAGATAGAGTGTTTGTGATGTATCTGTAGGACACCTAGTAGATAGAGTGTTTGTGATGTAACTGTATTACACCTAGTAGATAGAGTGTTTGTGATGTAGCTGTAGGACACATAGTAGATAGAGTGTTTGTGATGTAGCTGTAGGACACATAGTAGATAGAGTGTTTGTGATGTATCTGTAGGACACGTAGTAGATAGAGTGTTTGTGATGTATCTGTAGGACACGTAGTAGATTGAGTGTTTGTGATGTATCTGTATTACACCTAGTAGATAGAGTGTTTGTGATGTAGCTGTATTACACCTAGTAGATAGAGTGTTTGTGATGTATCTGTAGGACACGTAGTAGATAGAGTGTTTGTGATGTATATCTAGGACACATAGTAGATAGAGTGTTTGTGATGTATCTGTAGGACACGTAGTAGATAGAGTGTTTGTGATGTAGCTGTATTACACATAGTAGATAGAGTGTTTGTGATGTAGCTGTATAACACCTAGTAGATAGAGTGTTTGTGATGTAGCTGTATTACACGTAGTAGATAGAGTGTTTGTGATGTAGCTGTATTACACCTAGTAGATAGAGTGTTTGTGATGTAGCTGTATTACACGTAGTAGATAGAGTGTTTGTGATGTATATGTAGGACACATAGTAGATAGAGTGTTTGTGATGTAACTGTATTACACCTAGTAGATAGAGTTTTGTGATGTAGCTGTATTACACCTAGTAGATGGAGTGTTTGTGATGTATCTGTATTACACCTAGTAGATAGAGTGTTTGTGATGTAGCTGTATTACACCTAGTAGATAGAGTGTTTGTGATGTATCTGTAGGACACGTAGTAGATAGAGTGTTTGTGATGTATATCTAGGACACATAGTAGATAGAGTGTTTGTGATGTAGCTGTAGGACACATAGTAGATAGAGTGTTTGTGATGTAGCTGTATTACACCTAGTAGATAGAGTGCTTGTGATGTATCTGTATTACACCTAGTAGATAGAGTGTTTGTGATGTATCTGCGGGACACGTAGTAGATAGAGTGTTTGTGATGTAACTGTATTAAACCTAGTAGATAGAGTGTTTGTGATGTAGCTGTAGGACACATAGTAGATAGAGTGTTTGTGATGTAGCTGTAGGACACATAGTAGATGGAGTGCTCGTGATGTATCTGTAGGACACGTAGTAGATAGAGTGTTTGTGATGTATCTGTAGGACACGTAGTAGATAGAGTGTTTGTGATGTAGCTGTATTACACCTAGTAGATAGAGTGCTTGTGATGTATCTGTATTACACCTAGTAGATAGAGTGTTTGTGATGTATCTGTAGGACACGTAGTAGATAGAGTGTTTGTGATGTAACTGTATTACACCTAGTAGATAGAGTGTTTGTGATGTAGCTGTATTACACATAGTAGATAGAGTGTTTGTGATGTAGCTGTATTACACCTAGTAGATAGAGTGTTTGTGATGTAGCTGTATTACACGTAGTAGATAGAGTGTTTGTGATGTATATCTAGGACACATAGTAGATAGAGTGTTTGTGATGTATCTGTAGGACACGTAGTAGATAGACTGTTTGTGATGTAGCTGTATTACACCTAGTAGATAGAGTGTTTGTGATGTATTTGTAGGACACGTAGTAGATAGAGTGTTTGTGATGTAGCTGTAGGACACATAGTAGATATAGTGTTTGTGATGTATCTGTATTACACCTAGTAGATAGAGTGTTTATGATGTATATCTAGGACACATAGTAGATAGAGTGTTTGTGATGTAGCTGTAGGACACGTAGTAGATAGAGTGTTTGTGATGTATCTGTAGGACACATAGTAGATAGAGTGTTTGTGATGTAACTGTAGGACACATAGTAGATAGAGTGTTTGTGATGTATCTGTAGGACACGTAGTAGATAGAGTGTTTGTGATGTATCTGTAGGACACATAGTAGATAGGGTGTTTGTGATGTAACTGTACGACACATAGTAGATAGAGTGTTTGTGATGTATCTGTATTACACCTAGTAGATAGAGTGTTTGTGATGTAGCTGTATTACACCTAGTAGATAGAGTGTTTGTGATGTATATCTAGGACACATAGTAGATAGAGTGTTTGTGATGTAGCGGTGGGACACTTAGTAGATAGAGTGTTTGTGATGTAGCTGTATTACACCTAGTAGATAGAGTGTTTGTGATGTATATCTAGGACACATAGTAGATAGAGTGTTTGTGATGTAGCTGTAGGACACGTAGTAGATGGAGTGTTTGTGATGTATCTGTAGGGCACATAGTAGATAGAGTGTTTGTGATGTATCTGTAGGACACGTAGTAGATAGAGTGTTTGTGATGTATCTGTAGGACACATAGTAGATAGAGTGTTTGTGATGTATATCTAGGACACATAGTAGATAGAGTGTTTGTGATGTAACTGTACGACACATAGTAGATAGAGTGTTTGTGATGTATCTGTATTACACATAGTAGATAGAGTGTTTGTGATGTAGCTGTACGACACATAGTAGATGGAGTGTTTGTGATGTATATCTAGGACACATAGTAGATAGAGTGTTTGTGATGTAACTGTACGACACATAGTAGATAGAGTGTTTGTGATGTAGCTGTACGACACATAGTAGATAGAGTGTTTGTGATGTATATCTAGGACACATAGTAGATAGAGTGTTTGTGATGTAGCTGTACGACACATAGTAGATAGAGTGTTTGTGATGTATATCTAGGACACATAGTAGATAGAGTGTTTGTGATGTAACTGTACGACACATAGTAGATAGAGTGTTTGTGATGTAGCTGTACGACACATAGTAGATAGAGTGTTTGTGATGTATATCTAGGACACATAGTAGATAGAGTGTTTGTGATGTAGCTGTAGGACACATAGTAGATAGAGTGTTACGATGTATATCTAGGACACATAGTAGATAGTGTGCTTGTGGTGTATCTGTAGGACACGTAGTAGATAGAGTGTTTGTGATGTATATCTAGGACACATAGTAGATAGAGTGTTTGTGATGTATCTGTATTACACATATTAGATAGAGTGTTTGTGATGTATATGTAGGACACGTAGTAGATAGAGTGTTTGTGATGTATATCTAGGACACATAGTAGATAGAGTGTTTGTGATGTATCTGTAGGACACACAGTAGATAGAGTGTTTGTGATGTATTTGTATTACACATAGTAGATAGAGTGTTTGTGATGTATCTGTAGGACACGTAGTAGATAGAGTGTTTGTGATGTATATCTAGGACACATAGTAGATAGAGTGTTTGTGATGTATCTGTAGGACACGTAGTAGATAGAGTGTTTGTGATGTATCTGTAGGACACGTAGTAGATAGAGTGTTTTTGATGTATATCTAGGACACATAGTAGATAGAGTGTTTGTGATGTATATCTAGGACACATAGTAGATAGAGTGTTTGTGATGTATATCTAGGACACATAGTAGATAGAGTGTTTGTGATTATCTAGGACACATAGTAGATAGAGTGTTTGTGATGTATCTGTATTACACATAGTAGATAGAGTGTTTGTGATGTATATCTAGGAAACATAGTAGATAGAGTGTTTGTGATGTATATCTAGGACACATAGTAGATAGAGTGTTTGTGATGTATCTGTATTACACATAGTAGATAGAGTGTTTGTGATGTATCTGTAGGACACGTAGTAGATAGGGTGTTTGTGATGTATATCTAGGACACATACTTGATAGAGTGTTTGTGATGTATCTGTAGGACACGTAGTAGATAGAGTGTTTGTGATGTAGCTGTATTACACGTAGTAGATAGAGTGTTTGTGATGTATCTGTATTACACGTAGTAGATAGAGTGTTTGTGATGTAGCTGTAGGACACGTAGTAGATAGAGTGTTTGTGATGTAGCTGTATTACACATAGTAGATAGAGTGTTTGTGATGTATCTGTAGGACACGTAGTAGATAGAGTGTTTGTGATGTATATCTAGGACACATAGTAGATAGAGTGCTTGTGATGTATCTGTAGGACACGTAGTAGATAGAGTGTTTGTGATGTATCTGTAGGACACATAGTAGATAGAGTGTTTGTGATGTATATCTAGGACACATAGTAGATAGAGTGTTCGTGATGTATCTGTAGGACACGTAGTAGATAGAGTGTTTGTGATGTATCTGTAGGACACGTAGTAGATAGAGTGTTTGTGATGTATCTGTAGGACACGTAGTAGATAGAGTGTGTGTGATGTATCTGTAGGACACGTAGTAGATAGAGTGTTTGTGATGTATCTGTAGGACACATAGTAGATAGAGTGTTTGTGATGTATCTGTAGGACACGTAGTAGATAGAGTGTTTGTGATGTATCTGTAGGACACGTAGTAGATAGAGTGTTTGTGATGTATCTGTAGGACACGTAGTAGATAGAGTGTTTGTGATGTATCTGTAGGACACATAGTAGGTAGAGTGTGTGATGTATCTGTAGGACACGTAGTAGATAGAGTGTTTGTGATGTATCTGTAGGACACGTAGTAGATAGAGTGTTTGTGATGTATCTGTAGGACACGTAGTAAATAGAGTGTTTGTGATGTATATCTAGGACACATAGTAGATAGAGTGTTTGTGATGTATCTGTAGGACACGTAGTAGATAGAGTGTTTGTGATGTAGCTGTATTACACATAGTAGATAGAGTGTTTGTGATGTATCTGTATTACACGTAGTAGATAGAGTGTTTGTGATGTAGCTGTAGGACACGTAGTAGATAGAGTGTTTGTGATGTAGCTGTATTACACATAGTAGGTAGTGTGTTTGTGATGTATATCTAGGACACGTAGTAGATAGAGTGTTTGTGATGTATCTGTATTACACATAGTAGATAGAGTGTTTGTGATGTATATCTAGGACACGTAGTAGATAGAGTGTTTGTGATGTAACTGTATTACACATAGTAGATAGTGTGTTTGTGATGTATATCTAGGACACATAGTAGATAGAGTGTTTGTGATGTACCTCTAGGACACGTAGTAGATAGAGTGTTTGTGATGTAGCTGTATTACACATAGTAGATAGTGTGTTTGTGATGTATATCTAGGACACATAGTAGATAGAGTGTTTGTGATGTATCTCTAGGACACGTAGTAGATAGAGTGTTTGTGATGTATCTGTAGGACACGTAGTAGATAGAGTGTTTGTGATGTAGCTGTATTACACATAGTAGATAGAGTGTTTGTGATGTAGCTGTATTACACCTAGTAGATAGAGTGCTTGTGATGTATCTGTAGGACACGTAGTAGATGGAGTGTTTGTGATGTATCTGTAGGACACATAGTAGATAGAGTTTTTGTGATGTAGCTGTATTACACCTAGTAGATAGAGTGTTTGTGATCTATATCTAGGACACATAGTACATAGAGTGTTTGTGATGTATCTGTAGGACACGTAGTAGATAGAGTGTTTGTGATGTATATCTAGGACACATAGTAGATAGAGTGTTTGTGATGTATATCTAGGACACATAGTAGATAGAGTGTTTGTGATGTAGCTGTATTACACCTAGTAGATAGAGTGCTTGTTATGTATCTGTAGGACACGCAGTAGATAGAGTGTTTGTGATGTATCTGTATTACACGTAGTAGATAGAGTGTTTGTGATGTACCTGTAGGACACGTAGTAGATAGAGTGTTTGTGATGTATATCTAGGACACATAATAGATAGAGTGTTTGTGATGTATATCTAGGACACATAGTAGATAGAGTGTTTGTGATGTAGCTGTATTACACATAGTAGATAGAGTGTTTTTGATGTATCTGTAGGACACGTAGTAGATAGAGTGTTTGTGATGTATCTGTAATACACGTAGTAGATAGAGTGTTTGTGATGTAGCTGTATTACACCTAGTAGATAGAGTGCTTGTGATGTATCTGTATTACACCTAGTAGATAGAGTGTTTGTGATGTATCTGCGGGACACGTAGTAGATAGAGTGTTTGTGATGTAACTGTATTACACCTAGTAGATAGAGTGTTTGTGATGTAGCTGTAGGACACATAGTAGATAGAGTGTTTGTGATGTAGCTGTAGGACACATAGTAGATAGAGTGTTTGTGATGTAGCTGTAGGACACATAGTAGATGGAGTGTTTGTGATGTAGCTGTAGGGCACATAGTAGATAGAGTGTTTGTGATGTATCTGTACGACACATAGTAGATAGAGTGTTTGTGATGTAGCTGTAGGACACATAGTAGATAGAGTGTTTGTGATGTATATCTAGGACACATAGTAGATAGAGTGTTTGTGATGTATCTGTAGGACACGTAGTAGATAGAGTGTTTGTGATGTAGCTGTAGGACACATAGTAGATAGAGTGTTTGTGATGTAGCTGTATTACACCTAGTAGATAGAGTGCTTGTGATGTATCTGTATTACACCTAGTAGATAGAGTGTTTGTGATGTATCTGCGGGACACGTAGTAGATAGAGTGTTTGTGATGTAACTGTATTACACCTAGTAGATAGAGTGTTTGTGATGTAGCTGTAGGACACATAGTAGATAGAGTGTTTGTGATGTAGCTGTAGGACACATAGTAGATGGAGTGCTTGTGATGTATCTGTAGGACACGTAGTAGATAGAGTGTTTGTGATGTATCTGTAGGACAAGTAGTAGATAGAGTGTTTGTGATGTAGCTGTATTACACCTAGTAGATAGAGTGCTTGTGATGTATCTGTATTACACCTAGTAGATAGAGTGTTTGTGATGTATCTGTAGGACACGTAGTAGATAGATTGTCTGTGATGTAACTGTATTACACCTAGTAGATAGAGTGTTTGTGATGTAGCTGTAGGACACATAGTAGATAGAATGTTTGTGATGTAGCTGTAGGACACATAGTAGATGGAGTGTTTGTGATGTAGCTGTAGGACACCTAGTAGATAGAGTGTTTGTGATGTATCTGTAGGACACGTAGTAGATAGAGTGTTTGTGATGTATCTGTAGGACACGTAGTAGATTGAGTGTTTGTGATGTATCTGTAGGACACATAGTAGATAGAGTGTTTGTGATGTAGCTGTATTACACCTAGTAGATAGAGTGTTTGTGATGTAGCTGTATTACACCTAGTAGATAGAGTGTTTGTGATGTATCTGTAGGACACGTAGTAGATAGAGTGTTTGTGATGTATATCTAGGACACATAGTAGATAGAGTGTTCGTGATGTATCTGTAGGACACGTAGTAGATAGAGTGTTTGTGATGTAGCTGTATTACACATAGTAGATAGAGTGTTTGTGATGTAGCTGTTTTACACCTAGTAGATAGAGTGCTTGTGATGTAGCTGTATTACACATAGTAGATAGAGTGTTTGTGATGTAGCTGTATTACACCTAGTAGATAGAGTGTTTGTGATGTAGCTGTATTACACGTAGTAGATAGAGTGTTTGTGATGTATATCTAGGACACATAGTAGATAGAGTGTTTGTGATGTATCTGTAGGACACGTAGTAGATAGAGTGTTTGTGATGTAGCTGTATTACACCTAGTAGATAGAGTGTTTGTGATGTAGCTGTATTACACCTAGTAGATAGAGTTTTTGTGATGTAGCTGTATTACACCTAGTAGATAGAGTGTTTGTGATGTATCTGTAGGACACGTAGTAGATAGAGTTTTTGTGATGTATCTGTAGGACACGTAGTAGATAGAGTGTTTGTGATGTATCTGTACGACACATAGTAGTTAGAGTGTTTGTGATGTATATCTAGGACACATAGTAGATAGAGTGTTTGTGATGTATCTGTAGGACACGTAGTAGATAGAGTGTTTGTGATGTATCTGTAGGACACGTAGTAGATAGAGTGTTTGTGATGTAGCTGTAGGACACATAGTAGATAGAGTGTTTGTGATGTATCTGTATTACACCTAGTAGATAGAGTTTTTGTGATGTATATCTAGGACACATAGTAGATAGAGTGTTTGTGATGTAGCTGTAGGACACGTAGTAGATAGAGTGTTTGTGATGTATCTGTAGGACACATAGTAGATAGAGTGTTTGTGATGTAACTGTAGGACACATAGTAGATAGAGTGTTTGTGATGTATCTGTAGGACACGTAGTAGATAGAGTGTTTGTGATGTATCTGTCGGACACATAGTAGATAGAGTGTTTGTGATGTAACTGTACGACACATAGTAGATAGAGTGTTTGTGATGTATCTGTATTACACCTAGTAGATAGAGTGTTTGTGATGTAGCTGTATTACACCTAGTAGATAGAGTGTTTGTGATGTATATCTAGGACACATAGTAGATAGAGTGTTTGTGATGTAGCGGTAGGACACTTAGTAGATAGAGTGTTTGTGATGTAGCTGTATTACACCTAGTAGATAGAGTGTTTGTGATGTATATCTAGGACACATAGTAGATAGAGTGTTTGTGATGTAGCTGTAGGACACGTAGTAGATGGAGTGTTTGTGATGTGTCTGTAGGGCACATAGTAGATAGAGTGTTTGTGATGTATCTGTAGGACACGTAGTAGATAGAGTTTTTGTGATGTATCTGTAGGACACATAGTAGATAGAGTGTTTGTGATGTATATCTAGGACACATAGTAGATAGGGTGTTTGTGATGTAACTGTACGACACATAGTAGATAGAGTGTTTGTGATGTATCTGTATTACACATAGTAGATAGAGTGTTTGTGATGTAGCTGTACGACACATAGTAGATAGAGTGTTTGTGATGTATATCTAGGACACATAGTAGATAGAGTGTTTGTGATGTAACTGTACGACACATAGTAGATAGAGTGTTTGTGATGTAGCTGTACGACACATAGTAGATAGAGTGTTTGTGATGTATATCTAGGACACATAGTAGATAGAGTGTTTGTGATGTAGCTGTACGACACATAGTAGATAGAGTGTTTGTGATGTATATCTAGGACACATAGTAGATAGAGTGTTTGTGATGTAACTGTACGACACATAGTAGATAGAGTGTTTGTGATGTAGCTGTACGACACATAGTAGATAGAGTGTTTGTGATGTATATCTAGGACACATAGTAGATAGAGTGTTTGTGATGTAGCTGTAGGACACATAGTAGATAGAGTGTTACGATGTATATCTAGGACACATAGTAGATAGAGTGTTTGTGGTGTATCTGTAGGACACGTAGTAGATAGAGTGTTTGTGATGTATATCTAGGACACATAGTAGATAGAGTGTTTGTGATGTATCTGTATTACACATAGTAGATAGAGTGTTTGTGATGTATCTGTAGGACACGTAGTAGATAGAGTGTTTGTGATGTATATCTAGGACACATAGTAGATAGAGTGTTTGTGATGTATCTGTAGGACACGTAGTAGATAGAGTGTTTGTGATGTATCTGTAGGACACGTAGTAGATAGAGTGTTTGTGATGTATATCTAGGACACATAGTAGATAGAGTGTTTGTGATGTATATCTAGGACACATAGTAGATAGAGTGTTTGTGATGTAGCTGTATTACACCTAGTAGATAGAGTGCTTGTGATGTATCTGTAGGACACGCAGTAGATAGAGTGTTTGTGATGTATCTGTATTACACGTAGTAGATAGAGTGTTTGTGATGTACCTGTAGGACACGTAGTAGATAGAGTGTTTGTGATGTATATCTAGGACACATAATAGATAGAGTGTTTGTGATGTATATCTAGGACACATAGTAGATAGTGTGTTTGTGATGTAGCTGTATTACACATAGTAGATAGAGTGTTTGTGATGTATCTGTAGGACACGTAGTAGATAGAGTGTTTGTGATGTATCTGTATTACACGTAGTAGATAGAGTGTTTGTGATGTAGCTGTATTACACCTAGTAGATAGAGTGCTTGTGATGTATCTGTATTACACCTAGTAGATAGAGTGTTTGTGATGTATCTGCGGGACACGTAGTAGATAGAGTGTTTGTGATGTAACTGTATTACACCTCGTAGATAGAGTGTTTGTGATGTAGCTGTAGGACACATAGTAGATAGAGTGTTTGTGATGTAGCTGTAGGACACATAGTAGATAGAGTGTTTGTGATGTAGCTGTAGGACACATAGTAGATGGAGTGTTTGTGATGTAGCTGTAGGACACATAGTAGATAGAGTGTTTGTGATGTATCTGTACGACACATAGTAGATAGAGTGTTTGTGATGTAGCTGTAGGACACATAGTAGATAGAGTGTTTGTGATGTATATCTAGGACACATAGTAGATAGAGTGTTTGTGATGTATCTGTAGGACACGTAGTAGATAGAGTGTTTGTGATGTAGCTGTAGGACACATAGTAGATAGAGTGTTTGTGATGTAGCTGTATTACACCTAGTAGATAGAGTGCTTGTGATGTATCTGTATTACACCTAGTAGATAGAGTGTTTGTGATGTATCTGCGGGACACGTAGTAGATAGAGTGTTTGTGATGTAACTGTATTACACCTAGTAGATAGAGTGTTTGTGATGTAGCTGTAGGACACATAGTAGATAGAGTGTTTGTGATGTAGCTGTAGGACACATAGTAGATGGAGTGCTTGTGATGTATCTGTAGGACACGTAGTAGATAGAGTGTTTGTGATGTATCTGTAGGACACGTAGTAGATAGAGTGTTTGTGATGTAGCTGTATTACACCTAGCAGATAGAGTGCTTGTGATGTATCTGTATTACACCTAGTAGATAGAGTGTTTGTGATGTATCTGTAGCACACGTAGTAGATAGTGTTTGTGATGTAACTGTATTACACCTAGTAGATAGAGTGTTTGTGATGTAGCTGTAGGACACATAGTAGATAGAGTGTTTGTGATGTAGCTGTAGGACACATAGTAGATGGAGTGTTTGTGATGTAGCTGTAGGACACATAGTAGATAGAGTGTTTGTGATGTATCTGTAGGACACGTAGTAGATAGAGTGTTTGTGATGTATCTGTAGGACACGTAGTAGATTGAGTGTTTGTGATGTATCTGTAGGACACATAGTAGATAGAGTGTTTGTGATGTAGCTGTATTACACCTAGTAGATAGAGTGTTTGTGATGTAGCTGTATTACACCTAGTATATAGAGTGTTTGTGATGTATCTGTAGGACACGTAGTAGATAGAGTGTTTGTGATGTATATCTAGGACACATAGTAGATAGAGTGTTTGTGATGTATCTGTAGGACACGTAGTAGATAGAGTGTTTGTGATGTAGCTGTATTACACATAGTAGATAGAGTGTTTGTGATGTAGCTGTTTTACACCTAGTAGATAGAGTGTTTGTGATGTAGCTGTATTACACATAGTAGATAGAGTGTTTGTGATGTAGCTGTATTACACCTAGTAGATAGAGTGTTTGTGATGTAGCTGTATTACACGTAGTAGATAGAGTGTTTGTGATGTATATCTAGGACACATAGTAGATAGAGTGTTTGTGATGTATCTGTAGGACACGTAGTAGATAGAGTGTTTGTGATGTAGCTGTATTACACCTAGTAGATAGAGTGTTTGTGATGTAGCTGTATTACACCTAGTAGATAGAGTTTTTGTGATGTAGCTGTATTACACCTAGTAGATAGAGTGTTTGTGATGTATCTGTAGGACACGTAGTAGATAGAGTGTTTGTGATGTATCTGTAGGACACGTAGTAGATAGAGTGTTTGTGATGTATCTGTACGACACATAGTAGATAGAGTGTTTGTGATGTATATCTAGGACACATAGTAGATAGAGTGTTTGTGATGTATCTGTAGGACACGTAGTAGATAGAGTGTTTGTGATGTATCTGTAGGACACGTAGTAGATAGAGTGTTTGTGATGTAGCTGTAGGACACATAGTAGATAGAGTGTTTGTGATGTATCTGTATTACACCTAGTAGATAGAGTGTTTGTGATGTATATCTAGGACACATAGTAGATAGAGTGTTTGTGATGTAGCTGTAGGACACGTAGTAGATAGAGTGTTTGTGATGTATCTGTAGGACACATAGTAGATAGAGTGTTTGTGATGTAACTGTAGGACACATAGTAGATAGAGTGTTTGTGATGTATCTGTAGGACACGTAGTAGATAGAGTGTTTGTGATGTATCTGTCGGACACATAGTAGATAGAGTGTTTGTGATGTAACTGTACGACACATAGTAGATAGAGTGTTTGTGATGTATCTGTATTAGACCTAGTAGATAGAGTGTTTGTGATGTAGCTGTATTACACCTAGTAGATAGAGTGTTTGTGATGTATATCTAGGACACATAGTAGATAGAGTGTTTGTGATGTAGCGGTAGGACACTTAGTAGATAGAGTGTTTGTGATGTAGCTGTATTACACCTAGTAGATAGAGTGTTTGTGATGTATATCTAGGACACATAGTAGATAGAGTGTTTGTGATGTAGCTGTAGGACACGTAGTAGATGGAGTGTTTGTGATGTATCTGTAGGGCACATAGTAGATAGAGTGTTTGTGATGTATCTGTAGGACACGTAGTAGATAGAGTGTTTGTGATGTATCTGTAGGACACATAGTAGATAGAGTGTTTGTGATGTATATCTAGGACACATAGTAGATAGGGTGTTTGTGATGTAACTGTACGACACATAGTAGATAGAGTGTTTGTGATGTATCTGTATTACACATAGTAGATAGAGTGTTTGTGATGTAGCTGTACGACACATAGTAGATAGAGTGTTTGTGATGTATATCTAGGACACATAGTAGAGAGAGTGTTTGTGATGTAACTGTACGACACATAGTAGATAGAGTGTTTGTGATGTAGCTGTACGACACATAGTAGATAGAGTGTTTGTGATGTATATCTAGGACACATAGTAGATAGAGTGTTTGTGATGTAGCTGTACGACACATAGTAGATAGAGTGTTTGTGATGTATATCTAGGACACATAGTAGATAGAGTGTTTGTGATGTAACTGTACGACACATAGTAGATAGAGTGTTTGTGATGTAGCTGTACGACACATAGTAGATAGAGTGTTTGTGATGTATATCTAGGACACATTGTAGATAGAGTGTTTGTGATGTAGCTGTAGGACACATAGTAGATAGAGTGTTACGATGTATATCTAGGACACATAGCAGATAGAGTGTTTGTGGTGTATCTGTAGGACACGTAGTAGATAGAGTGTTTGTGATGTATATCTAGGACACATAGTAGATAGAGTGTTTGTGATCTATCTGTATTACACATAGTAGATAGAGTGTTTGTGATGTATCTGTAGGACACGTAGTAGATAGAGTGTTTGTGATGTATATCTAGGACACATAGTAGATAGAGTGTTTGTGATGTATCTGTAGGACACATAGTAGATAGAGTGTTTGTGATGTATCTGTATTACACATAGTAGATAGAGTGTTTGTGATGTATCTGTAGGACACGTAGTAGATAGAGTGTTTGTGATGTATATCTAGGACACATAGTAGATAGAGTGTTTGTGATGTATCTGTACGACACGTAGTAGATAGAGTGTTTGTGATGTATCTGTAGGACACGTAGTAGATAGAGTGTTTGTGATGTATATCTAGGACACATAGTAGATAGAGTGTTTGTGATGTATATCTAGGACACATAGTAGATAGAGTGTTTGTGATGTATATCTAGGACACATAGTAGATAGAGTGTTTGTGATGTATATCTAGGACACATAGTAGATAGAGTGTTTGTGATGTATCTGTATTACACTTAGTAGATAGAGTGTTTGTGATGTATATCTAGGACACATAGTAGAAAGAGTCTTTGTGATGTATATCTAGGACACATAGTAGATAGAGTGTTTGTGATGTATCTGTATTACACATAGTAGATAGAGTGTTTGTGATGTATCTGTAGGACACGTAGTAGATAGAGTGTTTGTGATGTATATCTAGGACACATAGTAGATAGAGTGTTTGTGATGTATCTGTAGGACACTTAGTAGATAGAGTGTTTGTGATGTAGCTGTATTACACGTAGTAGATAGAGTGTTTGTGATGTATCTGTATTACACGTAGTAGATAGAGTGTTTGTGATGTAGCTGTAGGACACGTAGTAGATAGAGTGTTTGTGATGTAGCTGTATTACACATAGTAGATAGAGTGTTTGTGATGTATCTGTAGGACACGTAGTAGATAGAGTGTTTTTGATGTAGCTGTATTACACATAGTAGATAGAGTGTTTGTGATGTATCTGTAGGACACGTAGTAGATAGAGTGTTTGTGATGTATATCTAGGACACATAGTGGATAGAGTGTTTGTGATGTATCTGTATTACACATAGTAGATAGAGTGTTTGTGATGTATCTGTAGGACACGTAGTAGATAGAGTGTTTGTGATGTATCTGTAGGACACGTAGTAGATAGAGTGTTTGGGATGTATCTGTAGGACACATAGTAGATTGAGTGTTTGTGATGTATATCTAGGACACATAGTAGATAGAGTGTTTGTGATGTATCTGTAGGACACGTAGTAGATAGAGTGTTTGTGATGTATCTGTAGGACACGTAGTAGATAGAGTGTTTGTGATGTATCTGTAGGACACATAGTAGATAGAGTGTTTGTGATGTATATCTAGGACACATAGTAGATAGAGTGTTTGTGGTGTATCTGTAGGACACGTAGTAGATAGTGTGTTTGTGATGTATCTGTAGGACACGTAGTAGATAGAGTGTTTGTGATGTATCTGTAGGACACGTAGTAGATAGAGTGTTTGTGATGTATCTGTAGGACACGTAGTAGATAGAGTGTTTGTGATGTATCTGTAGGACACATAGTAGATAGAGTGTTTGTGATGTATCTGTAGGACACGTAGTAGATAGAGTGTTTGTGATGTATCTGTAGGACACGTAGTAGATAGAGTGTTTGTGATGTATCTGTAGGACACGTAGTAGATAGAGTGTTTGTGATGTATCTGTAGGACACATAGTAGATAGAGTGTTTGTGATGTATCTGTAGGACACGTAGTAGATAGAGTGTTTGTGATGTATCTGTAGGACACGTAGTAGATAGAGTGTTTGTGATGTATCTGTAGGACACGTAGTAGATAGAGTGTTTGTGATGTATATCTAGGACACATAGTAGATAGAGTGTTTGTGATGTATCTGTAGGACACGTAGTAGATAGAGTGTTTGTGATGTAGCTGTATTACACATAGTAGATAGAGTGTTTGTGATGTATCTGTATTACACGTAGTAGATAGAGTGTTTGTGATGTAGCTGTAGGACACGTAGTAGATAGAGTGTTTGTGATGTAGCTGTATTACACATAGTAGGTAGTGTGTTTGTGATGTATATCTAGGACACGTAGTAGATAGAGTGTTTGTGATGTATCTGTATTACACATAGTAGATAGAGTGTTTGTGATGTATATCTAGGACACGTAGTAGATGGAGTGTTTGTGATGTAACTGTATTACACATAGTAGATTGTGTGTTTGTGATGTATATCTAGGACACATAGTAGATAGAGTGTTTGTGATGTATCTCTAGGACACGTAGTAGATAGAGTGTTTGTGATGTAGCT
The DNA here is from genome assembly GCF_040414725.1 of Anabrus simplex. Classification (NCBI taxonomy): domain Eukaryota; kingdom Metazoa; phylum Arthropoda; class Insecta; order Orthoptera; family Tettigoniidae; genus Anabrus; species Anabrus simplex. The sequence goes on along the minus strand of NC_090279.1, from coordinate 105,068,588 downwards.
GTATTACACATAGTAGATAGTGTGTTTGTGATGTATATCTAGGACACATAGTAGATAGAGTGTTTGTGATGTATCTGTAGGACACGTAGTAGATAGAGTGTTTGTGATGTATCTGTAGGACACGTAGTAGATAGAGTGTTTGTGATGTAGCTCTATTACACATAGTAGATAGAGTGTTTGTGATGTAGCTGTATTACACCTAGTAGATAGAGTGCTTGTGATGTATCTGTAGGACACGTAGTAGATGGAGTGTTTGTGATGTATCTGTAGGACACATAGTAGATAGAGTTTTTGTGATGTAGCTGTATTACACCTAGTAGATAGAGTGTTTGTGATGTATATCTAGGACACATAGTAAGTAGAGTGTTTGTGATGTATCTGTAGGACACGTAGTAGATAGAGTGTTTGTGATGTATATCTAGGACACATAGTAGATAGAGTGTTTGTGATGTATATCTAGGACACATAGTAGATAGAGTGTTTGTGATGTAGCTGTATTACACCTAGTAGATAGAGTGCTTGTGATGTATCTGTAGGACACGTAGTAGATAGAGTGTTTGTGATGTATCTGTATTACACGTAGTAGATAGAGTGTTTGTGATGTACCTGTAGGACACGTAGTAGATAGAGTGTTTGTGATGTATATCTAGGACACATAGTAGATAGAGTGTTTGTGATGTGTATCTAGGACACATAGTAGATAGAGTGTTTGTGATGTAGCTGTATTACACATAGTAGATAGAGTGTTTGTGATGTACCTGTAGGACACGTAGTAGATAGAGTGTTTGTGATGTATCTGTATTACACGTAGTAGATAGAGTGTTTGTGATGTAGCTGTATTACACATAGTAGATAGAGTGTTTGTGATGTATCTGTATTACACGTAGTAGATAGAGTGTTTGTGATGTATATCTAGGACACGTAGTAGATAGAGTGTTTGTGATGTATCTGTAGGACACGTAGTAGATAGAGTGTTTGTGATGTAGCTGTATTACACATAGTAGATAGAGTGTTTGTGATGTATCTGTATTACACGTAGTAGATAGAGTGTTTGTGATGTATATCTAGGACACGTAGTAGATAGAGTGTTTGTGAGGTATCTGTAGGACACATAGTAGATAGAGTGTTTGTGATGTATATCTAGGACACATAGTAGATAGAGTGTTTGTGATGTATATCTAGGACACGTAGTAGATGGAGTGTTTGTGATGTATATCTAGGACACGTAGTAGATGGAGTGTTTGTGATGTATCTGTAGGACACGTAGTAGATAGAGTGTTTGTGATGTATCTGTATTACACGTAGTAGATAGAGTGTTTGTGATGTATATCTAGGACACGTAGTAGATAGAGTGTTTGTGATGTATCTGTAGGACGCATAGTAGATAGAGTGTTTGTGATGTAGCTGTATTACACGTAGTAGATAGAGTTTTTGTGATGTATCTGTATTACACGTAGTAGATAGAGTGTTTGTGATGTAGCTGTAGGACACGTAGTAGATAGAGTGTTTGTGATGTAGCTGTATTACATATAGTAGATAGAGTGTTTGTGATGTATATCTAGGACACATAGTAGATAGAGTGTATGTGATGTATCTGTAGGACACCTAGTAGATAGAGTGTTTGTGATGTAGCTGTAGGACATGTAGTAGATAGAGTGCTTGTGATGTATCTGTATTAGACCTAGTAGATAGAGTGTTTGTGATGTAGCTGTAGGACACATAGTAGATAGAGTGTTTGTGATGTAGCTGTAGGACACATAGTAGATAGAGTGTTTGTGATGTAGCTGTAGGACACCTAGTAGATAGAGTGTTTGTGATGTAGCTGTAGGACACATAGTAGATAGAGTGTTTGTGATGTATATCTAGGACACATAGTAGATAGAGTGTTTGTGATGTAGCTGTAGGACACCTAGTAGATAGAGTGTTTTTGATGTATCTGTATTTCACGTAGTAGATAGAGTGTTTGTGATGTAGCTGTAGGACACGTAGTAGATAGTGTGTTTGTGATGTAGCTGTAGGACACGTAGTAGATAGAGTGTTTGTGATGTAGCTGCATTACACCTAGTAGATAGAGTGTTTGTGATGTATATCTAGGACACATAGTAGATAGAGTGTTTGTGATGTAGCTGTAGGACACATAGTAGATAGAGTGTTTGTGATGTATCTGTAGGGCACCTAGTAGATAGAGTGTTTGTGATGTATATCTAGGACACATAGTAGATAGAGTGTTTGTGATGTAGGTGTAGGACACATTGTGGATAGAGTGTTTGTGATGTAGCTGTAGGACACATAGTAGATAGAGTGTTTTTGATGTATCTGTAGGACACATAGTAGATGGAGTGTTTGTGATGTATATCTATGACATATAGTAGATAGAGTGTTTGTGATGTATATCTAGGACACAGTAGATGGAGTGTTTGTGATGTATATCTAGGACACGTAGTAGATAGAGTGTTTGTGATGTATATCTAGGACACATAGTAGATAGAGTGTTTGTGATGTATATCTAGGACACATAGTAGATAGAGTGTTTGTGATGTATCTGTAGGACACGTAGTAGATAGAGTGTTTGTGATGTAGCTGCACGACACATAGTAGATAGAGTGTTTGTGATGTAGCTGTATTACACCTAGTAGATAGAGTGTTTGTGATGTATCTTTACGACACTTAGTAGATAGAGTGTTTGTGATGTATATCTAGGACACATAGTAGATAGAGTGTTTGTGATGTATATCTAGGACACGTAGTAGATAGAGTGTTTGTGATGTATCTGTAGGACATGTAGTAGATAGAGTGTTTGTGATGTATCTGTATTACACATAGTAGATAGAGTGTTTGTGAAGTATCTGTAGGACACATAGTAGATAGAGTGTTTGTGATGTATATCTAGGACACATAGTAGATAGAGTGTTTGTGATGTATCTGTAGGACACGTAGTAGATAGAGTGTTTGTGATGTAGCTCTATTACACATAGTAGATAGAGTGTTTGTGATGTAGCTGTAGGACACATAGTAGATAGAGTGTTTGTGATGTATATCTAGGACACATAGTAGATAGAGTGTTTGCGATGTATCTGTAGGACACGTAGTAGATAGTGTTTGTGATGTATCTGTAGGACATGTAGTAGATAGAGTGTTTGTGATGTATCTGTATTACACATAGTAGATAGAGTGTTTGTGAAGTATCTGTAGGACACATAGTAGATAGAGTGTTTGTGATGTATATCTAGGACACATAGTAGATAGAGTGTTTGTGATGTATCTGTAGGACACGTAGTAGATAGTGTTTGTGATGTATCTGTAGGACACCTAGTAGATAAAGTGTTTGTGATGTATCTTTACGACACTTAGTAGATAGAGTGTTTGTGATGTATATCAAGGACACATAGTAGATAGAGTGTTTGTGATGTATATCTAGGACACATAGTAGATAGAGTGTTTGTGATGTATCTGTAGGACATGTAGTAGATAGAGTGTTTGTGATGTACCTGTAGGACACTTAGTAGATAAAGTGTTTGTGATGTATATCTAGGACACATAGTAGATAGAGTGTTTGTGATGTAGCTGTATTACACCTAGTAGATAGAGTGTTTGTGATGTATCTTTACGACACTTAGTAGATAGAGAGTTTGTGATGTATATCTAGGACACGTAGTAGATAGAATATTTGTGATGTATCTGTACGACATGTAGTAGATAGAGTGTTTGTGATGTATCTGTATTACACATAGTAGATAGAGTGTTTGTGAAGTATCTGTAGGACACATAGTAGATAGAGTGTTTGTGATGTATCTGTAGGACACGTAGTAGATAGAGTGTTTGTGATGTAACTGTATTACACATAGTAGATAGAGTGTTTGTGATGTATATCTAGGACACATAGTAGATAGAGTGTTTGTGATGTAGCTGTAGGACACCTAGTAGATAGAGTGTTTGTGATGTATCTGTATTTCACGTAGTAGATAGAGTGTTTGTGATGTAGCTGTAGGACACATAGTAGATAGTGTGTTTGTGATGTAGCTGTAGGACACGTAGTAGATAGAGTGTTTGTGATGTAGCTGTATTACACCTAGTAGATAGAGTGTTTGTGATGTATATCTAGGACACATAGTAGATAGAGTGTTTGTGATGCAGCTGTAGGACACATAGTAGATAGAGTGTTTGTGATGTATCTGTAGGGCACCTAGTAGATAGAGTGTTTGTGATGTATATCTAGGACACATAGTAGATAGAGTGTTTGTGATGTAGGTGTAGGACACATTGTGGATAGAGTGTTTGTGATGTAGCTGTAGGACACATAGTAGATAGAGTGTTTGTGATGTATCTGTAGGACACATAGTAGATGGAGTGTTTGTGATGTATATCTAGGACACATAGTAGATAGAGTGTTTGTGATGTATATCTAGGACACATAGTAGATGGAGTGTTTGTGATGTATATCTAGGACACGTAGTAGATAGAGTGTTTGTGATGTATATCTAGGACACATAGTAGATAGAGTGTTTGTGATGTATCTGTAGGACACGTAGTAGATAGAGTGTTTGTGATGTAACTGTATTACACATAGTAGATAGAGTGTTTGTGATGTATATCTAGGACACTTAGTAGATAGAGTGTTTGTGATGTATCTGTAGGACACATAGTAGATAGAGTGTTTGTGATGTATCTGTAGGACACGTAGTAGATAGTGTTTGTGATGTATCTGTAGGACACATAGTAGATAGAGTGTTTGTGATGTATATCTAGGACACATAGTAGATAGAGTGTTTGTGATGTATATCTAGGACACATAGTAGATAGAGTGTTTGTGATGTATCTGTAGGACATGTAGTAGATAGAGTGTTTGTGATGTATCTGTAGGACATGTAGTAGATAGAGTGTTTGTGATGTATCTGTATTACACATAGTAGATAGAGTGTTTGTGAAGTATCTGTAGGACACATAGTAGATAGAGTGTTTGTGATGTATCTGTAGGACACGTAGTAGATAGAGTGTTTGTGATGTAACTGTATTACACTTAGTAGTAGAGTGTTTGTGATGTAGCTGTATTACACATGGTAGATAGAGTGTTTGTGATGTATCTGTAGGACACATAGTAGATAGAGTGTTTGTGATGTATCTGTAGGACACGTAGTAGATAGTGTTTTGATGTATCTGTAGGACACATAGTAGATAGAGTGTTTGTGATGTATATCTAGGACACATAGTAGATAGAGTGTTTGTGATGTATATCTAGGACACATAGTAGATAGAGTGTTTGTGATGTATATCTAGGACACATAGTAGATAGAGTGTTTGTGATGTATATCTAGGACACATAGTAGATAGAGTGTTTGTGATGTATCTGTAGGACACATAGTAGATAGAGTGTTTGTGATGTATATCTAGGACACATAGTAGATAGAGTGTTTGTGATGTATATCTAGGACACATAGTAGATAGAGTGTTTGTGATGTATCTGTACGACACTTAGTAGATAGAGTGTTTGTGATGTATATCTAGGACACATAGTAGATAGAGGGTTTGTGATGTATCTGTACGACACTTAGTAGATAGAGTGTTTGTGATGTACCTGTAGGACACTTAGTAGATAAAGTGTTTGTGATGTATATCTAGGACACATAGTAGATAGAGTGTTTGTGATGTATATCTAGGACACATAGTAGATAGAGTGTTTGTGATGTATCTGTAGGACACATAGTAGATAGAGTGTTTGTGATGTAGCTGTACGACACTTAGTAGATAGAGTGTTTGTGATGTAACTGTAGGACACGTAGTAGATAGAGTGTTTGTGATGTATCTGTAGGACACGTAGTAGATAGAGTGTTTGTGATGTAACTGTAGGACACTTAGTAGATAGAGTGTTTGTGATGTAGCTGTAGGACACATAGTAGATAGTGTGTTTGTGATGTAGCTGCACGACACATAGTAGATGGAGTGTTTGTGATGTAGCTGTAGGACACTTAGTAGATAGAGTGTTTGTGATGTATCTGTATTACACATAGTAGATAGTGTGTTTGTGATGTAGCTGTAGGACACGTAGTAGATAGAGTGTTTGTGATGTAGCTGTAGGACACATAGTAGATAGAGTGTTTGTGATGTAGCTGTAGGACACGTAGTAGATAGAGTGTTTGTGATGTATCTGTAGGACACATAGTAGATAGAGTGTTTGTGATGTATATCTAGTACACATAGTAGATAGAGTGTTTGTGATGTATATCTAGGACATATAGTAGATAGAGTGTTTGTGATGTAGCTTTAGGACACATAGTAGATAGAGTGTTTGTGATGTAACTGTAGGACACATAGTAGATAGAGTGTTTGTGATGTAGCTGTAGGACACATAGTAGATAGAGTGTTTGTGATGTATATCTAGGAGACAGAGTAGATAGAGTGTTTGTGATGTAGCTGTAGGACACGTAGTAGATAGAGTATTTGTGATGTAGCTGTAGGACACATAGTAGATAGAGTGTTTGTGATGTATATCTAGTACACATAGTAGATAGAGTGTTTGTGATGTATATCTAGTACACATAGTAGATAGAGTGTTTGTGATGTATATCTAGGACACATAGTAGATAGAGTGTTTGTGATGTATATCTAGGAGACAGAGTAGATAGAGTGTTTGTGATGTAGCTGTAGGACACGTAGTAGATAGAGTATTTGTGATGTAGCTGTAGGACACATAGTAGATAGAGTGTTTGTGATGTATATCTAGTACACATAGTAGATAGAGTGTTTGTGATGTATATCTAGGACAGATAGTAGATAGAGTGTTTGTGATGTAGCTTTAGGACACATAGTAGATAGAGTGTTTGTGATGTAACTGTAGGACACATAGTAGATAGAGTGTTTGTGATGTAACTGTAGGACACATAGTAGATAGAGTGTTTGTGATGTATCTGTAGGACGCATAGTAGATAGAGTGTTTGTGATGTATCTGTAGGACACATAGTAGATAGAGTGTTTGTGATGTAACTGTAGGACACATAGTAGATAGAGTGTTTGTGATGTATCTGTAGGACACATAGTAGATAGTGTGTTTGTGATGCAGCTGTATTACACCTAGTAGATAGAGTGTTTGTGATGTAGCTGTATTACACCTAGTAGATAGAGTGCTTGTGATGTATCTGTTAGACACGTAGTAGATAGAGTGTTTGTGATGCAGCTGTATTACACCTTGTAGATAGAGTGTTTCTGATGTAGCTGTATTACACCTTGTAGATAGAGTGTTTCTGATGTAGCTGTATTACAGCTTGTAGATAGAGTGTTTGTGATGTATATCTAGGACACATAGTAGATAGAGTGTTTGTGATGTATATCTAGGAGACAGAGTAGATAGAGTGTTTGTGATGTAGCTGTAGGACACGTAGTAGATAGAGTATTTGTGATGTAGCTGTAGGACACATAGTAGATAGAGTGTTTGTGATGTATATCTAGTACACATAGTAGATAGGGTGTTTGTGATGTATATCTAGGACAGATAGTAGATAGAGTGTTTGTGATGTAGCTTTAGGACACATAGTAGATAGAGTGTTTGTGATGTAACTGTAGGACACATAGTAGATAGAGTGTTTGTGATGTAACTGTAGGACACATAGTAGATAGAGTGTTTGTGATGTATCTGTAGGACGCATAGTAGATAGAGTGTTTGTGATGTATCTGTAGGACACATAGTAGATAGAGTGTTTGTGATGTAACTGTAGGACACATAGTAGATAGAGTGTTTGTGATGTAACTGTAGGACACATAGTAGATAGAGTGTTTGTGATGTATCTGTAGGACACATAGTAGATAGAGTGTTTGTGATGCAGCTGTATTACACCTAGTAGATAGAGTGTTTGTGATGTAGCTGTATTACACCTAGTAGATAGAGTGCTTGTGATGTATCTGTAGGACACGTAGTAGATAGAGTGTTTGTAATGCAGCTGTATTACACCTTGTAGATACAGTGTTTCTGATGTAGCTGTATTACACCTTGTAGATAGAGTGTTTGTGATGTAGCTGTATTACACCTAGTAGATAGAGTTTTTGTGATGTAGCTGTATTATACCTAGTAGATAGAGTTTTTGTGATGTAGCTGTAGGACACATAGTAGATAGAGTGTTTGTGATGTAGCTGTAGGACACATACTAGATAGAGTGCTTGTGATGTATCTGTAGGACACATAGTAGATAGAGTGTTTGTGATGTAGCTGTAGGACACATAGTAGATAGAGTGTTTGTGATGTAGCTGTAGGACACATAGTAGATAGAGTGCTTGTGATGTATCTGTAGGACACATAGTAGATAGAGTGCTTGTGATGTATCTGTAGGACACGTAGTAGATAGAGTGTTTGTGATGTAGCTGTAGGACACGTAGTAGATAGAGTGTTTGTGATGTAGCTGTATTACACCTTGTAGGTAGAGTGTTTGTGATGTATATCTAGGACACATAGTAGATAGAGTGTTTGTGATGTATCTGTAGGACACATAGTAGATAGAGTGTTTGTGATGTAGCTGTATTACACCTAGTAGATAGAGTGCTTGTGATGTATCTGTATTACACCTAGTAGATAGAGTGTTTGTGATGTATCTGTAGGACACGTAGTAGATAGAGTGTTTGTGATGTAACTGTATTACACCTAGTAGATAGAGTGTTTGTGATGTAGCTGTAGGACACATAGTAGATAGAGTGTTTGTGATGTAGCTGTAGGACACATAGTAGATGGAGTGCTTGTGATGTATCTGTAGGACACGTAGTAGATAGAGTGTTTGTGATGTATCTGTAGGACACGTAGTAGATAGAGTGTTTGTGATGTAGCTGTATTACACCTAGTAGATAGAGTGCTTGTGATGTATCTTTATTACACCTGGTAGATAGAGTGTTTGTGATGTATCTGTAGGACACCTAGTAGATAGAGTGTTTGTGATGTAACTGTATTACACCTAGTAGATAGAGTGTTTGTGATGTAGCTGTAGGACACATAGTAGATAGAGTGTTTGTGATGTAGCTGTAGGACACATGGTAGATGGAGTGTTTGTGATGTAGCTGTAGGACACATAGTAGATAGAGTGTTTGTGATGTATCTGTAGGACACGTAGTAGATAGAGTGTTTGTGATGTATCTGTAGGACACGTAGTAGATTGAGTGTTTGTGATGTATCTGTATTACACCTAGTAGATAGAGTGTTTGTGATGTAGCTGTATTACACCTAGTAGATAGAGTGTTTGTGATGTATCTGTAGGACACGTAGTAGATAGAGTGTTTGTGATGTATATCTAGGACACATAGTAGATAGAGTGTTTGTGATGTATCTGTAGGACACGTAGTAGATAGAGTGTTTGTGATGTAGCTGTATTACACATAGTAGATAGAGTGTTTGTGATGTAGCTGTATTACACCTAGTAGATAGAGTGTTTGTGATGTAGCTGTATTACACGTAGTAGATAGAGTGTTTGTGAGGTATATGTAGGACACATAGTAGATAGAGTGTTTGTGATGTAACTGTATTACACCTAGTAGATAGAGTGTTTGTGATGTAGCTGTATTACACCTAGTAGATAGAGTGTTTGTGATGTAGCTGTAGGACACATAGTAGATAGAGTTTTTGTGATGTATATCTAGGACACATAGTAGATAGAGTGTTTGTGATGTATCTGTAGGACACGTAGTAGATAGAGTGTTTGTGATGTAGCTGTATTACACCTAGTAGATAGAGTGCTTGTGATGTATCTGTAGGACACGCAGTAGATAGAGTGTTTGTGATGTAGCTGTATTACACATAGTAGATAGAGTGTTTGTGATGTATCTGTAGGACACGTAGTAGATAGAGTGTTTGTGATGTATATCTAGGACACATAATAGATAGAGTGTTTGTGATGTATATCTAGGACACATAGTAGATAGAGTGTTTGTGATGTAGCTGTATTACACGTAGTAGATAGAGTGTTTGTGATGTATCTGTAGGACACGTAGTAGATAGAGTGTTTGTGATGTATCTGTATTACACGTAGTAGATAGAGTGTTTGTGATGTAGCTGTATTACACCTAGTAGATAGAGTGCTTGTGATGTATCTGTATTACACCTAGTAGATAGAGTGTTTGTGATGTATCTGCGGGACACGTAGTAGATAGAGTGTTTGTGATGTAACTGTATTACACCTAGTAGATAGAGTGTTTGTGATGTAGCTGTATTACACCTAGTAGATAGAGTGCTTGTGATGTATCTGTATTACACCTAGTAGATAGAGTGTTTGTGATGTATCTGCGGGACACGTAGTAGATAGAGTGTTTGTGATGTAACTGTATTACACCTAGTAGATAGAGTGTTTGTGATGTAGCTGTAGGACACATAGTAGATAGAGTGTTTGTGATGTAGCTGTAGGACACATAGAGATAGAGTGTTTGTGATGTAGCTGTAGGACACATAGTAGATGGAGTGTTTGTGATGTAGCTGTAGGACACATAGTAGATAGAGTGTTTGTGATGTATCTGTACGACACATAGTAGATAGACTGTTTGTGATGTAGCTGTAGGACACATAGTAGATAGAGTGTTTGTGATGTATATCTAGGACACATAGTAGATAGAGTGTTTGTGATGTATCTGTAGGACACGTAGTAGATAGAGTGTTTGTGATGTAGCTGTAGGACACATAGTAGATAGAGTGTTTGTGATGTAGCTGTATTACACCTAGTAGATAGAGTGCTTGTGATGTATCTGTATTACACCTAGTAGATAGAGTGTTTGTGATGTATCTGCGGGACACGTAGTAGATAGAGTGTTTGTGATGTAACTGTATTACACCTAGTAGTTAGAGTGTTTGTGATGTAGCTGTAGGACACATAGTAGATAGAGTGTTTGTGATGTAGCTGTAGGACACATAGTAGATGGAGTGCTTGTGATGTATCTGTAGGACACGTAGTAGATAGAGTGTTTGTGATGTATCTGTAGGACACGTAGTAGATAGAGTGTTTGTGATGTAGCTGTATTACACCTAGTAGATAGAGTGCTTGTGATGTATCTGTATTACACCTAGTAGATAGAGTGTTTTTGATGTATCTGTAGGACACGTAGTAGATAGAGTGTTTGTGATGTAACTGTATTACACCTAGTAGATAGAGTGTTTGTGATGTAGCTGTAGGACACATAGTAGATAGAGTGTTTGTGATGTAGCTGTAGGACACATAGTAGATGGAGTGTTTGTGATGTAGCTGTAGGACACATAGTAGATAGAGTGTTTGTGATGTATCTGTAGGACACGTAGTAGATAGAGTGTTTGTGATGTATCTGTAGGACACGTAGTAGATTGAGTGTTTGTGATGTATCTGTAGCACACATAGTAGATAGAGTGTTTGTGATGTAGCTGTATTACACCTAGTAGATAGTGTGTTTGTGATGTAGCTGTATTACACCTAGTAGATAGAGTGTTTGTGATGTATCTGTAGGACACGTAGTAGATAGAGTGTTTGTGATGTATATCTAGGACACATAGTAGATAGAGTGTTTGTGATGTATCTGTAGGACACGTAGTAGATAGAGTGTTTGTGATGTAGCTGTATTACACATAGTAGATAGAGTGTTTGTGATGTAGCTGTATTACACCTAGTAGATAGAGTGTATGTGATGTAGCTGTATTACACATAGTAGATAGAGTGTTTGTGATGTAGCTGTATTACACCTAGTAGATAGAGTGTTTGTGATGTAGCTGTATTACACGTAGTAGATAGAGTGTTTGTGATGTATATCTAGGACACATAGTAGATAGAGTGTTTTTGTGATGTATCTGTAGGACACGTAGTAGATAGAGTGTTTGTGATGTAGCTGTATTACACCTAGTAGATAGAGTGTTTGTGATGTAGCTGTATTACACCTAGTAGATAGAGTTTTTGTGATGTAGCTGTATTACACCCAGTAGATAGAGTGTTTGTGATGTATCTGTAGGACACGTAGTAGATAGAGTGTTTGTGATGTATCTGTAGGACACGTAGTAGATAGAGTGTTTGTGATGTATCTGTACGACACATAGTAGATAGAGTGTTTGTGATGTATATCTAGGACACATAGTAGATAGAGTGTTTGTGATGTATCTGTAGGACACGTAGTAGATAGAGTGTTTGTGATGTAGCTGTAGGACACTTAGTAGATAGAGTGTTTGTGATGTATCTGCGGGACACGTAGTAGATAGAGTGTTTGTGATGTAACTGTACGACACATAGTAGATAGAGTGTTTGTGATGTATCTGTATTACACCTAGTAGATAGAGTGTTTGTGATGTAGCTGTATTACACCTAGTAGGTAGAGTGTTTGTGATGTATATCTAGGACACATAGTAGATAGAGTGTTTGTGATGTAGCGGTAGGACACTTAGTAGATAGAGTGTTTGTGATGTAGCTGTATTACACCTAGTAGATAGAGTGTTTGTGATGTATATCTAGGACACATAGTAGATAGAGTGTTTGTGATGTAGCTGTAGGACACGTAGTAGATGGAGTGTTTGTGATGTATCTGTAGGGCACATAGTAGATAGAGTGTTTGTGATGTATCTGTAGGACACGTAGTAGATAGAGTGTTTGTGATGTATCTGTAGGACACATAGTAGGTAGAGTGTTTGTGATGTATATCTAGGACACATAGTAGATAGGGTGTTTGTGATGTAACTGTACGACACATAGTAGATAGGGTGTTTGTGATGTATCTGTATTACACATAGTAGATAGAGTGTTTGTGATGTAGCTGTACGACACATAGTAGATAGAGTGTTTGTGATGTATATCTAGGACACATAGTAGATAGAGTGTTTGTGATGTAACTGTACGACACATAGTAGATAGAGTGTTTGTGATGTAGCTGTACGACACATAGTAGATAGAGTGTTTGTGATGTATATCTAGGACACATAGTAGATAGGGTGTTTGTGATGTAGCTGTACGACACATAGTAGATAGAGTGTTTGTGATGTATATCTAGGACACATAGTAGATAGAGTGTTTGTGATGTAACTGTACGACACATAGTAGATAGAGTGTTTTTGATGTAGCTGTACGACACATAGTAGATAGAGTGTTTGTGATGTATATCTAGGACACATAGTAGATAGAGTGTTTGTGATGTAGCTGTAGGACACATAGTAGATAGAGTGTTACGATGTATATCTAGGACACATAGTAGATAGAGTGTTTGTGGTGTATCTGTAGGACACGTAGTAGATAGAGTGTTTGTGATGTATATCTAGGACACATAGTAGATAGAGTGTTTGTGATGTATCTGTATTACACATAGTAGATAGAGTGTTTGTGATGTATCTGTAGGACACGTAGTAGATAGAGTGTTTGTGATGTATATCTAGGACACATAGTAGATAGAGTGTTTGTGATGTATCTGTAGGACACATAGTAGATAGAGTGTTTGTGATGTATCTGTATTACACATAGTAGATAGAGTGTTTGTGATGTATCTGTAGGACACGTAGTAGATAGAGTGTTTGTGATGTATATCTAGGACACATAGTAGATAGAGTGTTTGTGATGTATCTGTAGGACACGTAGTAGATAGAGTGTTTGTGATGTATCTGTAGGACACGTAGTAGATAGAGTGTTTGTGATGTATATCTAGGACACATAGTAGATAGAGTGTTTGTGATGTATATCTAGGACACATAGTAGATAGAGTGTTTGTGATGTATATCTAGGACACATAGTAGATAGAGTGTTTGTGATGTATATCTAGGACACATAGTAGATAGAGTGTTTGTGATGTATCTGTATTACACATAGTAGATAGAGTGTTTGTGATGTATATCTAGGACACATAGTAGATAGAGTGTTTGTGATGTATATCTAGGACACATAGTAGATAGAGTGTTTGTGATGTATCTGTATTACACATAGTAGATAGAGTGTTTGTGATGTATCTGTAGGACACGTAGTAGATAGAGTGTTTGTGATGTATATCTAGGACACATAGTAGATAGAGTGTTTGTGATGTATCTGTAGGACACGTAGTAGATAGAGTGTTTGTGATGTAGCTGTATTACACGTAGTAGATAGAGTGTTTGTGATGTATCTGTATTACACGTAGTAGATAGAGTGTTTGTGATGTAGCTGTAGGACACGTAGTAGATAGAGTGTTTGTGATGTAGCTGTATTACATATAGTAGATAGAGTGTTTGTGATGTATCTGTAGGAAACGTAGTAGATAGAGTGTTTTTGATGTAGCTGTATTACACATAGTAGATAGAGTGTTTGTGATGTATCTGTAGGACACGTAGTAGATAGAGTGTTTGTGATGTATATCTAGGACACGTAGTGGATAGAGTGTTTGTGATGTATCTGTATTACACATAGTAGATAGAGTGTTTGTGATGTATCTGTAGGACACGTAGTAGATAGAGTGTTTGTGATGTATCTGTAGGACACGTAGTAGATAGAGTGTTTGGGATGTATCTGTAGGACACATAGTAGATAGAGTGTTTGTGATGTATATCTAGGACACATAGTAGATAGAGTGTTTGTGATGTATCTGTAGGACACGTAGTAGATAGAGTGTTTGTGATGTATCTGTAGGACACGTAGTAGATAGAGTGTTTGTGATGTATCTGTAGGACACATAGTAGATAGAGTGTTTGTGATGTATATCTAGGACACATAGTAGATAGAGTGTTTGTGGTGTATCTGTAGGACACGTAGTAGATAGAGTGTTTGTGATGTATCTGTAGGACACGTAGTAGATAGAGTGTTTGTGATGTATCTGTAGGACACGTAGTAGATAGAGTGTTTGTGATGTATCTGTAGGACACGTAGTAGATAGAGTGTTTGTGATGTATCTGTAGGACACATAGTAGATAGAGTGTTTGTGATGTATCTGTAGGACACGTAGTAGATAGAGTGTTTGTGATGTATCTGTAGGACACGTAGTAGATAGAGTGTTTGTGATGTATCTGTAGGACACGTAGTGGATAGAGTGTTTGTGATGTATCTGTAGGACACATAGTAGATAGAGTGTTTGTGATGTATCTGTAGGACACGTAGTAGATAGAGTGTTTGTGATGTATCTGTAGGACACGTAGTAGATAGAGTGTTTGTGATGTATCTGTAGGACACGTAGTGGATAGAGTGTTTGTGATGTATATCTAGGACACATAGTAGATAGAGTGTTTGTGATGTATCTGTAGGACACGTAGTAGATAGAGTGTTTGTGATGTAGCTGTATTACACATAGTAGATAGAGTGTTTGTGATGTATCTGTATTACACGTAGTAGATAGAGTGTTTGTGATGTAGCTGTAGGACACGTAGTAGATAGAGTGTTTGTGATGTAGCTGTATTACACATAGTAGGTAGTGTGTTTGTGATGTATATCTAGGACACGTAGTAGATAGAGTGTTTGTGATGTATCTGTATTACACATAGTAGATAGAGTGTTTGTGATGTATATCTAGGACACGTAGTAGATAGAGTGTTTGTGATGTAACTGTATTACACATAGTAGATAGTGTGTTTGTGATGTATATCTAGGACACATAGTAGATAGAGTGTTTGTGATGTATCTCTAGGACACGTAGTAGATAGAGTGTTTGTGATGTAGCTGTATTTCACCTAGTAGATAGAGTGTTTGTGATGTATCTGTAGGACACGTAGTAGATAGAGTGTTTGTGATGTAACTGTATTACACCTAGTAGATAGAGTGTTTGTGATGTAGCTGTAGGACACATAGTAGATAGAGTGTTTGTGATGTAGCTGTAGGACACATAGTAGATGGAGTGCTTGTGATGTATCTGTAGGACACATAGTAGATAGAGTGTTTGTGATGTATCTGTAGGACACGTAGTAGATAGAGTGTTTGTGATGTATCTGTAGGACACGTAGTAGATAGAGTGTTTGTGATGTAGCTGTATTACACATAGTAGATAGAGTGTTTGTGATGTAGCTGTATTACACCTAGTAGATAGAGTGCTTGTGATGTATCTGTAGGACACGTAGTAGATGGAGTGTTTGTGATGTATCTGTAGGACACATAGTAGATAGAGTTTTTGTGATGTAGCTGTATTACACCTAGTAGATAGAGTGTTTGTGATGTATATCTAGGACACGTAGTAAGTAGAGTGTTTGTGATGTATCTGTAGGACACGTAGTAGATAGAGTGTTTGTGATGTATATCTAGGACACATAGTAGATAGAGTGTTTGTGATGTATATCTAGGACACATAGTAGATAGAGTGTTTGTGATGTAGCTGTATTACACCTAGTAGATAGAGTGCTTGTGATGTATCTGTAGGACACGTAGTAGATAGAGTGTTTGTGATGTATCTGTATTACACGTAGTAGATAGAGTGTTTGTGATGTACCTGTAGGACACGTAGTAGATAGAGTGTTTGTGATGTATATCTAGGACACATAGTAGATAGAGTGTTTGTGATGTATATCTAGGACACATAGTAGATAGAGTGTTTGTGATGTAGCTGTATTACACATAGTAGATAGAGTGTTTGTGATGTATCTGTAGGACACGTAGTAGATAGAGTGTTTGTGATGTATCTGTATTACACGTAGTAGATAGAGTGTTTGTGATGTAGCTGTATTACACATAGTAGATAGAGTGTTTGTGATGTATCTGTATTACACGTAGTAGATAGAGTGTTTGTGATGTATATCTAGGACACGTAGTAGATAGAGCGTTTGTGATGTATCTGTAGGACACGTAGTAGATAGAGTGTTTGTGATGTAGCTGTATTACACATAGTAGATAGACTGTTTGTGATGTATCTGTATTACACGTAGTAGATAGAGTGTTTGTGATGTATATCTAGGACACGTAGTAGATAGAGTGTTTGTGATGTATCTGTAGGACACATAGTAGATAGAGTGTTTGTGATGTATATCTAGGACACATAGTAGATAGAGTGTTTGTGATGTATATCTAGGACACCTAGTAGATGGAGTGTTTGTGATGTATCTGTAGGACACGTAGTAGATAGGGTGTTTGTGATGTAGCTGTATTACACATAGTAGATAGAGTGTTTGTGATGTATATCTAGGACACGTAGTAGATGGAGTGTTTGTGATGTATCTGTAGGACACGTAGTAGATAGAGTGTTTGTGATGTATCTGTATTACACGTAGTAGATAGAGTGTTTGTGATGTATATCTAGGACACGTAGTAGATAGAGTGTTTGTGATGTATCTGTAGGACGCATAGTAGATAGAGTGTTTGTGATGTATATCTAGGACACATAGTAGATAGAGTGTTTGTGATGTATCTGTAGGACACGTAGTAGATAGAGTGTTTGTGATGTATCTGTAGGACACATAGTAGATAGAGTGGTTCACCTAGAGCCTCCGGCGAGTGCAGACGTACGGAGTGGAGGGTCCCTGGAGTGGGAGAAGGTAGTGTAAGTGCGGAGTGTTGGAAGTCAGCTAGGTGCTTACAGGCAATGATTGGTACAGAGTAGTACAGGGCGAGCATAGGTGGTTGGGAGGGAAGGAAGAAGAAAGAAGAAGATGCAGAATAGAACTGGATAAAATAGGATACTTTATACTTTCTGCAGCGGTGATTTTGATATTGCTTTGGATTGGGGGAGTAGAACTGAACCCAGGTCCGACTTCCAGAGGAAATATGAGCTGGGAGGACATGGATACAATCAGAAAAATCGTAACAGAGGTGGTAGCAGAGACATGTCCCTTCGAACAAATCAAGAACATGATCAAGGAACAAACGAGGGAGTTTGAAAAAATGAAGGGGTGGTTTCAGGAAAAGATAGAAGACACAGCTTCACAGGTGAGAAGAAATGGTGAAGAAGTTTCAGCATTAAGAGAGGAGATAGGGAGATTGGAAGAGGAGATATCGAAACTGAAAGCCGACGTAGTTGTTAACACCCGAAGTCGCAGAAATAAATGCTTATTTATATATGGAGTGCAAGAGGGTAAGAAGGAAGATAAGACGAGTATAGTTTATAAAGTAGTGGGCATAATTCAGGGTAAAATGAAAATAAATTTCAGTGAAGTGGACATTGATGATGTGACAAGCGTGGGAAGATTTAGAGGTAATAGGCCTATCAAAGTGCAATTATTTTCTACACTGATGGCTGATACAGTGGTGCGTAATGCAGGTAACGTGCAAGGAGAAAAAATATGGATAAGGAGGGACATAGGAGCTGAAGAGTGGAGGAATGAAAAAACGCTTAAAAAACACATGATACGAGCTAGGCAGCAAGGGTTGAATGCAGTCATCAGAGGACAGGAATTAGTGGTGACAGGCAACAGATGGAGGAGAGTATGGTCGGTGGATAGACTGATGGACCTAGAACGGAGGATGAAACAAGATGAGGAGGCTAAGAGAAGTGTAGTGAATAACGGGGATGACAAACGAGTGGAAGATAATAGGCAAGTGAAAGATAACGAGGGTAGAAGTGTAATTATAAGAAGTAGTACTGAAAAGTGTCAAGAGAGACAGAGCGAGGTGCTAAGTGGAAGTATGAACAACGGTAAGGAAAGAGCAGTGGACGGGCAAGGCAGGAGAGAGGCTGAAGATCAAAGGGGTGATGGGGGAAAGGAGAGTGAGCAACAAGAAGCTGAGAGAGCTGAGTGTAGTGGTGTAGTTATACAAGATCAGGGTATAAAAGTAAGGCCAGTGTTAACCCGTGAGTACCTCGCACAGAATTTGAGTAGGAGCGCAGGGAGAGATAGAAGATTTACGGACATGATGAGAGCAATGAAAAGTAGTGAGGGTTTTGTTACAAGAGGTAAAAAACAATAATATAGCGAGTAAGTAAGTAATTAAGGGCGTGGAGGCTGAAATGTTGTGAAGGAGAAGTGGTATATAAGTTATGATATGTTATAGGGTTGAAATGTGGTGTTGGAGAAGTGGTGGTATAAGATGGTGGATGGCAGTTTGTTGATATTTGGAGCTGGAGGAGTGATGGTAAATGTGGTGTTGGATAAGTGTTGTAATTTGGCTATTTGTAAATTTTGGTTTGGGGGAAGATGGAGTTTTCGGTAGGTAATTATGATGGGTATGAGTGTATGGCAAATTGAGCAAATTATGATATGTTATAGGGTTGAAATGTGGTGTTGGAGAAGTGGTGGTATAAGATGGTGGATGGCAGAAGGTGAGTGTATTTGTAGAAGAAGTAGAGGTGGTGGTACTGAGATTGTATTGGTGTCTGGTATAAATGCTGAGTGATGGCAGATGAGTGTGTGTTAGGGCTGAATTGTGGTGTTGGAAGTAGAGGTGGTATATGTTGAAATGTGGTGTTGGAAAGGTATGGAGATGTAGTTATGATATGTTATAGGGTTGAAATGTGGTGTTGGAGAAGTGGTGGTATAAGATGGTGGATGGCAGAAGGTAAGTGTATTTGTGGAAGGAGTAGAGCTGGTATGCTGAAGTGTGGTGTTGTAAGTATTGAAGGCTTAGTATTCAAGTTATGATATGTTATAGGGTTGTAATGTGGTGTTGATGGCTATTTAATTTTTGGAGCTGGAAACAGGTGAGTTTATTATCATTTTGTATTGTATTGGTGACTGGTATAAATGCTGAGTGATGGCAGACGAGTGCGTGTTAGGGCTGAAATGTGGTGTTGGAAGTAGAGGTGGTATATGTTGAAATGTTGTGTTGGAAAGGTATGGAGATGTAGTAATGTAACTCGGCTATTTGTAAATTTTGGTTTGGTAGAAGATGGAGTCTTCAGTAGGTAATTATGACGGGTAGGATGAGTATGAGTGTATGGTAAATGCAAGTTATGATATGTTATAGGGTGGAAATGTGGTGTGGGAGAAGTGGTGGTATAAGATGGTGGATGGCAGAAGGTGAGTGTATTTGTGGAAGGAGTAGAGCCGGTATGCTGAAGTGTGGTGTTGGAAGTATTAAATTATGATATGTTATAGGGTTGAAATGTGGTGTTGGAGAAGTGGTGGTATAAGATGGTGGATGGCAGAAGGTGAGTGTATTTGTAGAAGAAGTAGAGGTGGTATATGAGGTAGGGTCGGTGGGGTATTGCTAAAATGTGGTGTTGGAGTATTGCTGGCCAAAATTTTTGGAGGCGTGATTGGTATTTGTTATTCATTGCCGAAATTTCTGGAGATGAGAGGTAATTCTATTATGGAGTGTTATGACGGAATGAAATGAAATGAAGCAATGTTAACGCAGATTGGTAAAAGTTGCGGTATGGTTGATTGGAACGCAATGACGGAATAAGATGGCCGGGTTGGTATGCAATCATGTAATGGCTGGTTTGGAATGCAACCTGGTAATGCTGCTGCTGCAGCTTATGCTGGAGTAGGTCAGGGAACAATAGAGGTGATGAAAATGCTGAAGTAAGAAGGTTGCGTACGTGAGAGTGATAACAAGCATGGAGTTGTAACACCAGCAGTAGAATGTAAACATTGACCAGGCTGTTGTGAATTGATGTAGATGGAGTTGGTTCTGGTATAAAACCGGGACAGTATTGTTTATTTAATTTTATGTTATTTAGTATATAGTGGAGAGGGGTGGCTCAGGTTGGACTATTCTTATTAATCTTATTTGTTATTTATTATTATTATTGTGAACATGTATTAGGGGCTGAACGCCTGTTTTGTTCACTAATAAATACAAAGATTACAAAGATTAGTAGATAGAGTGTTTGTGATGTAGCTGTATTACACATAGTAGATAGAGTGTTTGTGATGTATCTGTATTACACGTAGTAGATAGAGTGTTTGTGATGTATATCTAGGACACGTAGTAGATAAAGTGTTTGTGATGTATCTGTAGGACACGTAGTAGATGGAGTGTTTGTGATGTATCTGTAGGACACATAGTAGATAGAGTGTTTGTGATGTATATCTAGGACACATAGTAGATAGAGTGTTTGTGATGTATCTGTATTACACGTAGTAGATAGAGTGTTTGTGATGTGTATCTAGGACACATAGTAGATAGAGTGTTTGTGATGTATCTGTAGGACACGTAGTAGATAGAGTGTTTGTGATGTAGCTGTATTACACATAGTAGATAGAGTGTTTGTGATGTATCTGTATTACACGTAGTAGATAGAGTGTTTGTGATGTATATCTAGGACACATAGTAGATAGAGTGTTTGTGATGTATATCTAGGACACATAGTAGATAGAGTGTTTGTGATGTAGCTGTAGGACACGTAGTAGATAGAGTGTTTGTGATGTAGCTGTAGGACACATAGTAGATAGAGTGTTTGTGATGTAGCTGTAGGACACATAGTAGATAGAGTGTTTGTGATGCAGCTGTAGGACACATAGTAGATAGAGTGTTTGTGATGTATCTGTAGGACACGTAGTAGATGGAGTGTTTGTGATGTATCTGTAGGACACATAGTAGATAGAGTGTTTGTGATGTATATCTAGGACACATAATAGATAGAGTGTTTGTGATGTATATCTAGGAGACATAGTAGATAGAGTGTTTGTGATGTATCTGTAGGACACGTAGTAGATAGAGTGTTTGTGATGTAGCTTTAGGACACATAGTAGATAGAGTGTTTGTGATGTATATCTAGGACACATAGTAGATGGAGTGTTTGTGATGTATATCTAGGACACATAGTAGATAGAGTGTTTGTGATGTATCTGTAGGACACGTAGTAGATAGAGTGTTTGTGATGTAGCTGTATTACACATAGTAGATAGAGTGTTTGTGATGTATATCTAGGACACGTAGTAGATAGAGTGTTTGTGATGTATCTGTAGGACACGTAGTAGATAGAGTGTTTGTGATGTAGCTGTAGGACACGTAGTAGATAGAGTGTTTGTGATGTAGCTGTATTACACATAGTAGATAGAGTGTTTGTGATGTATATCTAGGACACGTAGTAGATGGAGTGTTTGTGATGTAGCTGTAGGACACGTAGTAGATAGAGTGTTTGTGATGTAGCTGTAGGACACATAGTAGATAGAGTGTTTGTGATGTAGCTGTAGGACACATAGTAGATAGAGTGTTTGTGATGTAGCTGTAGGACACATAGTAGATAGAGTGTTTGTGATGTAGCTGTAGGACACATAGTAGATAGAGTGTTTGTGATGTAACTGTAGGACACGTAGTAGATAGAGTGTTTGTGATGTAGCTGTAGGACACATAGTAGATAGAGTGTTTGTGATGTATATCTAGGACACGTAGTAGATAGAGTGTTTGTGATGTTGCTGTAGGACACATAGTAGATAGAGTGTTTGTGATGTAGCTGTAGGACACATAGTAGATAGAGTGTTTGTGATGTATCTGTATTACACGTAGTAGATAGAGTGTTTGTGATGTAGCTGTAGGACACGTAGTAGATAGAGTGTTTGTGATGTATCTGTAGGACACATAGTAGATAGAGTGTTTGTGATGTAACTGTAGGACACATAGTAGATAGAGTGTTTGTGATGTATATCTAGGACACATAGTAGATAGAGTGTTTGTGATGTAACTGTAGGACACATAGTAGATAGAGTGTTTGTGATGTATCTGTAGGACACATAGTAGATGGAGTGTTTGTGATGTATATCTAGGACACGTAGTAGATAGAGTGTTTGTGATGTATATCTAGGACACATAGTAGATAGAGTGTTTGTGATGTAGCTGTAGGAGACATAGTAGATAGAGTGTTTGTGATGTAGCTGTACGACACATAGTAGATAGAGTGTTTGTGATGTAGCTGTAGGACACGTAGTAGATAGAGTGTTTGTGATGTAGCTGTAGGACACATAGTAGATAGAGTGTTTGTGATGTAGCTGTACGACACATAGTAGATAGAGTGTTTGTGATGTAGCTGTAGGACACATAGTAGATAGAGTGTTTGTGATGTAGCTGTACGACACATAGTAGATAGAGTGTTTGTGATGTAGCTGTAGGACACGTAGTAGATAGAGTGTTTGTGATGTAGCTGTATTACACATAGTAGATAGAGTGTTTGTGATGTATATCTAGGACACGTAGTAGATGGAGTGTTTGTGATGTAGCTGTAGGACACGTAGTAGATAGAGTGTTTGTGATGTAGCTGTAGGACACATAGTAGATAGAGTGTTTGTGATGTAGCTGTAGGACACATAGTAGATAGAGTGTTTGTGATGTAGCTGTAGGACACATAGTAGATAGAGTGTTTTTGATGTAGCTGTAGGACACATAGTAGATAGAGTGTTTGTGATGTAGCTGTAGGACACGTAGTAGATAGAGTGTTTGTGATGTAGCTGTAGGACACATAGTAGATAGAGTGTTTGTGATGTATATCTAGGACACGTAGTAGATAGAGTGTTTGTGATGTAGCTGTAGGACACATAGTAGATAGAGTGTTTGTGATGTAGCTGTAGGACACATAGTAGATAGAGTGTTTGTGATGTATCTGTATTACACGTAGTAGATAGAGTGCTTGTGATGTAGCTGTAGGACACGTAGTAGATAGAGTGCTTGTGATGTAGCTGTAGGACACGTAGTAGATAGAGTGTTTGTGATGTATCTGTAGGACACATAGTAGATAGAGTGTTTGTGATGTAACTGTAGGACACATAGTAGATAGAGTATTTGTGATGTATATCTAGGACACATAGTAGATAGAGTGTTTGTGATGTAACTGTAGGACACATAGTAGATAGAGTGTTTGTGATGTATCTGTAGGACACATAGTAGATGGAGTGTTTGTGATGTATATCTAGGACACGTAGTAGATAGAGTGTTTGTGATGTATATCTAGGACACATAGTAGATAGAGTGTTTGTGATGTAGCTGTAGGAGACATAGTAGATAGAGTGTTTGTGATGTAGCTGTACGACACATAGTAGATAGAGTGTTTGTGATGTAGCTGTAGGACACGTAGTAGATAGAGTGTTTGTGATGTAGCTGTAGGGCACATAGTAGATAGAGTGTTTGTGATGTAGCTGTACGACACATAGTAGATAGAGTGTTTGTGATGTAGCTGTAGGACACATAGTAGATAGAGTGTTTGTGATGTAGCTGTACGACACATAGTAGATAGAGTGTTTGTGATGTAGCTGTAGGACACGTAGTAGATAGAGTGTTTGTGATGTAGCTGTAGGACACATAGTAGATATAGTGTTTGTGATGTATCTGTAGGACACATAGTAGATAGAGTGTTTGTGATGTAGCTGTATTACACCTAGTAGATAGAGTGTTTGTGATGTATATCTAGGACACATAGTAGATAGAGTGTTTGTGATGTATCTGTAGGACGCATAGTAGATAGAGTGTTTGTGATGTATCTGTAGGACACATAGTAGATAGAGTGTTAGTGATGTAACTGTAGGACACATAGTAGATAGAGTGTTTGTGATGTAACTGTAGGTCACATAGTAGATAGAGTGTTTGTGATGTATCTGTAGGACACATAGTAGATAGAGTGTTTGTGATGCAGCTGTATTACACCTAGTAGATAGAGTGTTTGTGATGTAGCTGTATTATACCTAGTAGATAGAGTGCTTGTGATGTATCTGTAGGACACATAGTAGATAGAGTGTTTGTGATGTAGCTGTATTACACCTAGTAGATAGAGTGCTTGTGATGTATCTGTAGGACACGTAGTAGATAGAGTGTTTGTGATGCAGCTGTATTACACCTAGTAGATAGAGTGTTTCTGATGTAGCTGTATTACACCTTGTAGATAGAGTGTTTGTGATGTAGCTGTATTAAACCTAGTAGATAGAGTTTTTGTGATGTAGCTGTATTACACCTAGTAGATAGAGTTTTTGTGATGTAGCTGTAGGACACATAGTAGATAGAGTGTTTGTGATGTAGCTGTAGGACACATAGTAGATAGAGTGCTTGTGATGTATCTGTAGGACACATAGTAGATAGAGTGTTTGTGATGTAGCTGTAGGACACATAGTAGATAGAGTGTTTGTGATGTAGCTGTAGGACACATAGTAGATAGAGTGTTTGTGATGTAGCTGTAGGACACATAGTAGATAGAGTGCTTGTGATGTATCTGTAGGACACATAGTAGATAGAGTGCTTGTGATGTATCTGTAGGACACGTAGTAGATAGAGTGTTTGTGATGTAGCTGTAGGACACGTAGTAGATAGAGTGTTTGTGATGTAGCTGTATTACACCTTGTAGGTAGAGTGTTTGTGATGTATATCTAGGACACATAGTAGATAGAGTGTTTGTGATGTATCTGTAGGACACATAGTAGATAGAGTGTTTGTGATGTAGCTGTATTACACCTAGTAGATAGAGTGCTTGTGATGTATCTGTATCACACCTAGTAGATAGAGTGTTTGTGATGTATCTGTAGGACACGTAGTAGATAGAGTGTTTGTGATGTAACTGTATTACACCTAGTAGATAGAGTGTTTGTGATGTAGCTGTAGGACACATAGTAGATAGAGTGTTTGTGATGTAGCTGTAGGACACATAGTAGATGGAGTGCTTGTGATGTATCTGTAGGACACGTAGTAGATAGAGTGTTTGTGATGTATCTGTAGGACACGTAGTAGATAGAGTGTTTCTGATGTAGCTGTATTACACCTAGTAGATAGAGTGCTTGTGATGTATCTGTATTACACCTGGTAGATAGAGTGTTTGTGATGTATCTGTAGGACACCTAGTAGATAGAGTGTTTGTGATGTAACTGTATTACACCTAGTAGATAGAGTGTTTGTGATGTAGCTGTAGGACACATAGTAGATAGAGTGTTTGTGATGTAGCTGTAGGACACATAGTAGATAGAGTGTTTGTGATGTATCTGTAGGACACGTAGTAGATAGAGTGTTTGTGATGTATCTGTAGGACACGTAGTAGATTGAGTGTTTGTGATGTATCTGTATTACACCTAGTAGATAGAGTGTTTGTGATGTAGCTGTATTACACCTAGTAGATAGAGTGTTTGTGATGTATCTGTAGGACACGTAGTAGATAGAGTGTTTGTGATGTATATCTAGGACACATAGTAGATAGAGTGTTTGTGATGTATCTGTAGGACACGTAGTAGATAGAGTGTTTGTGATGTAGCTGTATTACACATAGTAGATAGAGTGTTTGTGATGTAGCTGTATAACACCTAGTAGATAGAGTGTTTGTGATGTAGCTGTATTACACGTAGTAGATAGAGTGTTTGTGATGTAGCTGTATTACACCTAGTAGATAGAGTGTTTGTGATGTAGCTGTATTACACGTAGTAGATAGAGTGTTTGTGATGTAGCTGTAGGACACATAGTAGATAGAGTGTTTGTGATGTAGCTGTAGGACACATAGTAGATAGAGTGCTTGTGATGTATCTGTAGGACACATAGTAGATAGAGTGTTTGTGATGTAGCTGTAGGACACATAGTAGATAGAGTGTTTGTGATGTAGCTGTAGGACACATAGTAGATAGAGTGTTTGTGATGTAGCTGTAGGACACATAGTAGATAGAGTGCTTGTGATGTATCTGTAGGACACATAGTAGATAGAGTGCTTGTGATGTATCTGTAGGACACGTAGTAGATAGAGTGTTTGTGATGTAGCTGTAGGACACGTAGTAGATAGAGTGTTTGTGATGTAGCTGTATTACACCTTGTAGGTAGAGTGTTTGTGATGTATATCTAGGACACATAGTAGATAGAGTGTTTGTGATGTATCTGTAGGACACATAGTAGATAGAGTGTTTGTGATGTAGCTGTATTACACCTAGTAGATAGAGTGCTTGTGATGTATCTGTATTACACCTAGTAGATAGAGTGTTTGTGATGTATCTGTAGGACACGTAGTAGATAGAGTGTTTGTGATGTAACTGTATTACACCTAGTAGATAGAGTGTTTGTGATGTAGCTGTAGGACACATAGTAGATAGAGTGTTTGTGATGTAGCTGTAGGACACATAGTAGATGGAGTGCTTGTGATGTATCTGTAGGACACGTAGTAGATAGAGTGTTTGTGATGTATCTGTAGGACACGTAGTAGATAGAGTGTTTGTGATGTAGCTGTATTACACCTAGTAGATAGAGTGCTTGTGATGTATCTGTATTACACCTGGTAGATAGAGTGTTTGTGATGTATCTGTAGGACACCTAGTAGATAGAGTGTTTGTGATGTAACTGTATTACACCTAGTAGATAGAGTGTTTGTGATGTAGCTGTAGGACACATAGTAGATAGAGTGTTTGTGATGTAGCTGTAGGACACATAGTAGATAGAGTGTTTGTGATGTATCTGTAGGACACGTAGTAGATAGAGTGTTTGTGATGTATCTGTAGGACACGTAGTAGATTGAGTGTTTGTGATGTATCTCTATTACACCTAGTAGATAGAGTGTTTGTGATGTAGCTGTATTACACCTAGTAGATAGAGTGTTTGTGATGTATCTGTAGGACACGTAGTAGATAGAGTGTTTGTGATGTATATCTAGGACACATAGTAGATAGAGTGTTTGTGATGTATCTGTAGGACACGTAGTAGATAGAGTGTTTGTGATGTAGCTGTATTACACATAGTAGATAGAGTGTTTGTGATGTAGCTGTATAACACCTAGTAGATAGAGTGTTTGTGATGTAGCTGTATTACACGTAGTAGATAGAGTGTTTGTGATGTAGCTGTATTACACCTAGTAGATAGAGTGTTTGTGATGTAGCTGTATTACACGTAGTAGATAGAGTGTTTGTGATGTATATGTAGGACACATAGTAGATAGAGTGTTTGTGATGTAACTGTATTACACCTAGTAGATAGAGTTTTGTGATGTAGCTGTATTACACCTAGTAGATGGAGTGTTTGTGATGTATCTGTATTACACCTAGTAGATAGAGTGTTTGTGATGTAGCTGTATTACACCTAGTAGATAGAGTGTTTGTGATGTATCTGTAGGACACGTAGTAGATAGAGTGTTTGTGATGTATATCTAGGACACATAGTAGATAGAGTGTTTGTGATGTAGCTGTAGGACACATAGTAGATAGAGTGTTTGTGATGTAGCTGTATTACACCTAGTAGATAGAGTGCTTGTGATGTATCTGTATTACACCTAGTAGATAGAGTGTTTGTGATGTATCTGCGGGACACGTAGTAGATAGAGTGTTTGTGATGTAACTGTATTAAACCTAGTAGATAGAGTGTTTGTGATGTAGCTGTAGGACACATAGTAGATAGAGTGTTTGTGATGTAGCTGTAGGACACATAGTAGATGGAGTGCTCGTGATGTATCTGTAGGACACGTAGTAGATAGAGTGTTTGTGATGTATCTGTAGGACACGTAGTAGATAGAGTGTTTGTGATGTAGCTGTATTACACCTAGTAGATAGAGTGCTTGTGATGTATCTGTATTACACCTAGTAGATAGAGTGTTTGTGATGTATCTGTAGGACACGTAGTAGATAGAGTGTTTGTGATGTAACTGTATTACACCTAGTAGATAGAGTGTTTGTGATGTAGCTGTATTACACATAGTAGATAGAGTGTTTGTGATGTAGCTGTATTACACCTAGTAGATAGAGTGTTTGTGATGTAGCTGTATTACACGTAGTAGATAGAGTGTTTGTGATGTATATCTAGGACACATAGTAGATAGAGTTTTTGTGATGTATCTGTAGGACACGTAGTAGATAGACTGTTTGTGATGTAGCTGTATTACACCTAGTAGATAGAGTGTTTGTGATGTATTTGTAGGACACGTAGTAGATAGAGTGTTTGTGATGTAGCTGTAGGACACATAGTAGATATAGTGTTTGTGATGTATCTGTATTACACCTAGTAGATAGAGTGTTTATGATGTATATCTAGGACACATAGTAGATAGAGTGTTTGTGATGTAGCTGTAGGACACGTAGTAGATAGAGTGTTTGTGATGTATCTGTAGGACACATAGTAGATAGAGTGTTTGTGATGTAACTGTAGGACACATAGTAGATAGAGTGTTTGTGATGTATCTGTAGGACACGTAGTAGATAGAGTGTTTGTGATGTATCTGTAGGACACATAGTAGATAGGGTGTTTGTGATGTAACTGTACGACACATAGTAGATAGAGTGTTTGTGATGTATCTGTATTACACCTAGTAGATAGAGTGTTTGTGATGTAGCTGTATTACACCTAGTAGATAGAGTGTTTGTGATGTATATCTAGGACACATAGTAGATAGAGTGTTTGTGATGTAGCGGTGGGACACTTAGTAGATAGAGTGTTTGTGATGTAGCTGTATTACACCTAGTAGATAGAGTGTTTGTGATGTATATCTAGGACACATAGTAGATAGAGTGTTTGTGATGTAGCTGTAGGACACGTAGTAGATGGAGTGTTTGTGATGTATCTGTAGGGCACATAGTAGATAGAGTGTTTGTGATGTATCTGTAGGACACGTAGTAGATAGAGTGTTTGTGATGTATCTGTAGGACACATAGTAGATAGAGTGTTTGTGATGTATATCTAGGACACATAGTAGATAGAGTGTTTGTGATGTAACTGTACGACACATAGTAGATAGAGTGTTTGTGATGTATCTGTATTACACATAGTAGATAGAGTGTTTGTGATGTAGCTGTACGACACATAGTAGATGGAGTGTTTGTGATGTATATCTAGGACACATAGTAGATAGAGTGTTTGTGATGTAACTGTACGACACATAGTAGATAGAGTGTTTGTGATGTAGCTGTACGACACATAGTAGATAGAGTGTTTGTGATGTATATCTAGGACACATAGTAGATAGAGTGTTTGTGATGTAGCTGTACGACACATAGTAGATAGAGTGTTTGTGATGTATATCTAGGACACATAGTAGATAGAGTGTTTGTGATGTAACTGTACGACACATAGTAGATAGAGTGTTTGTGATGTAGCTGTACGACACATAGTAGATAGAGTGTTTGTGATGTATATCTAGGACACATAGTAGATAGAGTGTTTGTGATGTAGCTGTAGGACACATAGTAGATAGAGTGTTACGATGTATATCTAGGACACATAGTAGATAGTGTGCTTGTGGTGTATCTGTAGGACACGTAGTAGATAGAGTGTTTGTGATGTATATCTAGGACACATAGTAGATAGAGTGTTTGTGATGTATCTGTATTACACATATTAGATAGAGTGTTTGTGATGTATATGTAGGACACGTAGTAGATAGAGTGTTTGTGATGTATATCTAGGACACATAGTAGATAGAGTGTTTGTGATGTATCTGTAGGACACACAGTAGATAGAGTGTTTGTGATGTATCTGTATTACACATAGTTGATAGAGTGTTTGTGATGTATCTGTAGGAGACGTAGTAGATAGAGTGTTTGTGATGTATATCTAGGACACATAGTAGATAGAGTGTTTGTGATGTATCTGTAGGACACGTAGTAGATAGAGTGTTTGTGATGTATCTGTAGGACACGTAGTAGATAGAGTGTTTTTGATGTATATCTAGGACACATAGTAGATAGAGTGTTTGTGATGTATATCTAGGACACATAGTAGATAGAGTGTTTGTGATGTATATCTAGGACACATAGTAGATAGAGTGTTTGTGATTATCTAGGACACATAGTAGATAGAGTGTTTGTGATGTATCTGTATTACACATAGTAGATAGAGTGTTTGTGATGTATATCTAGGAAACATAGTAGATAGAGTGTTTGTGATGTATATCTAGGACACATAGTAGATAGAGTGTTTGTGATGTATCTGTATTACACATAGTAGATAGAGTGTTTGTGATGTATCTGTAGGACACGTAGTAGATAGGGTGTTTGTGATGTATATCTAGGACACATACTTGATAGAGTGTTTGTGATGTATCTGTAGGACACGTAGTAGATAGAGTGTTTGTGATGTAGCTGTATTACACGTAGTAGATAGAGTGTTTGTGATGTATCTGTATTACACGTAGTAGATAGAGTGTTTGTGATGTAGCTGTAGGACACGTAGTAGATAGAGTGTTTGTGATGTAGCTGTATTACACATAGTAGATAGAGTGTTTGTGATGTATCTGTAGGACACGTAGTAGATAGAGTGTTTGTGATGTATATCTAGGACACATAGTAGATAGAGTGTTTGTGATGTATCTGTAGGACACGTAGTAGATAGAGTGTTTGTGATGTAGCTGTATTACACATAGTAGATAGAGTGTTTGTGATGTAGCTGTATAACACCTAGTAGATAGAGTGTTTGTGATGTAGCTGTATTACACGTAGTAGATAGAGTGTTTGTGATGTAGCTGTATTACACCTAGTAGATAGAGTGTTTGTGATGTAGCTGTATTACACGTAGTAGATAGAGTGTTTGTGATGTAGCTGTAGGACACATAGTAGATAGAGTGTTTGTGATGTAGCTGTAGGACACATAGTAGATAGAGTGCTTGTGATGTATCTGTAGGACACATAGTAGATAGAGTGTTTGTGATGTAGCTGTAGGACACATAGTAGATAGAGTGTTTGTGATGTAGCTGTAGGACACATAGTAGATAGAGTGTTTGTGATGTAGCTGTAGGACACATAGTAGATAGAGTGCTTGTGATGTATCTGTAGGACACATAGTAGATAGAGTGCTTGTGATGTATCTGTAGGACACGTAGTAGATAGAGTGTTTGTGATGTAGCTGTAGGACACGTAGTAGATAGAGTGTTTGTGATGTAGCTGTATTACACCTTGTAGGTAGAGTGTTTGTGATGTATATCTAGGACACATAGTAGATAGAGTGTTTGTGATGTATCTGTAGGACACATAGTAGATAGAGTGTTTGTGATGTAGCTGTATTACACCTAGTAGATAGAGTGCTTGTGATGTATCTGTATTACACCTAGTAGATAGAGTGTTTGTGATGTATCTGTAGGACACGTAGTAGATAGAGTGTTTGTGATGTAACTGTATTACACCTAGTAGATAGAGTGTTTGTGATGTAGCTGTAGGACACATAGTAGATAGAGTGTTTGTGATGTAGCTGTAGGACACATAGTAGATGGAGTGCTTGTGATGTATCTGTAGGACACGTAGTAGATAGAGTGTTTGTGATGTATCTGTAGGACACGTAGTAGATAGAGTGTTTGTGATGTAGCTGTATTACACCTAGTAGATAGAGTGCTTGTGATGTATCTGTATTACACCTGGTAGATAGAGTGTTTGTGATGTATCTGTAGGACACCTAGTAGATAGAGTGTTTGTGATGTAACTGTATTACACCTAGTAGATAGAGTGTTTGTGATGTAGCTGTAGGACACATAGTAGATAGAGTGTTTGTGATGTAGCTGTAGGACACATAGTAGATAGAGTGTTTGTGATGTATCTGTAGGACACGTAGTAGATAGAGTGTTTGTGATGTATCTGTAGGACACGTAGTAGATTGAGTGTTTGTGATGTATCTCTATTACACCTAGTAGATAGAGTGTTTGTGATGTAGCTGTATTACACCTAGTAGATAGAGTGTTTGTGATGTATCTGTAGGACACGTAGTAGATAGAGTGTTTGTGATGTATATCTAGGACACATAGTAGATAGAGTGTTTGTGATGTATCTGTAGGACACGTAGTAGATAGAGTGTTTGTGATGTAGCTGTATTACACGTAGTAGATAGAGTGTTTGTGATGTAGCTGTATTACACCTAGTAGATAGAGTGTTTGTGATGTAGCTGTATTACACGTAGTAGATAGAGTGTTTGTGATGTATATGTAGGACACATAGTAGATAGAGTGTTTGTGATGTAACTGTATTACACCTAGTAGATAGAGTTTTGTGATGTAGCTGTATTACACCTAGTAGATGGAGTGTTTGTGATGTATCTGTATTACACCTAGTAGATAGAGTGTTTGTGATGTAGCTGTATTACACCTAGTAGATAGAGTGTTTGTGATGTATCTGTAGGACACGTAGTAGATAGAGTGTTTGTGATGTATATCTAGGACACATAGTAGATAGAGTGTTTGTGATGTAGCTGTAGGACACATAGTAGATAGAGTGTTTGTGATGTAGCTGTATTACACCTAGTAGATAGAGTGCTTGTGATGTATCTGTATTACACCTAGTAGATAGAGTGTTTGTGATGTATCTGCGGGACACGTAGTAGATAGAGTGTTTGTGATGTAACTGTATTAAACCTAGTAGATAGAGTGTTTGTGATGTAGCTGTAGGACACATAGTAGATAGAGTGTTTGTGATGTAGCTGTAGGACACATAGTAGATGGAGTGCTCGTGATGTATCTGTAGGACACGTAGTAGATAGAGTGTTTGTGATGTATCTGTAGGACACGTAGTAGATAGAGTGTTTGTGATGTAGCTGTATTACACCTAGTAGATAGAGTGCTTGTGATGTATCTGTATTACACCTAGTAGATAGAGTGTTTGTGATGTATCTGTAGGACACGTAGTAGATAGAGTGTTTGTGATGTAACTGTATTACACCTAGTAGATAGAGTGTTTGTGATGTAGCTGTATTACACATAGTAGATAGAGTGTTTGTGATGTAGCTGTATTACACCTAGTAGATAGAGTGTTTGTGATGTAGCTGTATTACACGTAGTAGATAGAGTGTTTGTGATGTATATCTAGGACACATAGTAGATAGAGTTTTTGTGATGTATCTGTAGGACACGTAGTAGATAGACTGTTTGTGATGTAGCTGTATTACACCTAGTAGATAGAGTGTTTGTGATGTATTTGTAGGACACGTAGTAGATAGAGTGTTTGTGATGTAGCTGTAGGACACATAGTAGATATAGTGTTTGTGATGTATCTGTATTACACCTAGTAGATAGAGTGTTTATGATGTATATCTAGGACACATAGTAGATAGAGTGTTTGTGATGTAGCTGTAGGACACGTAGTAGATAGAGTGTTTGTGATGTATCTGTAGGACACATAGTAGATAGAGTGTTTGTGATGTAACTGTAGGACACATAGTAGATAGAGTGTTTGTGATGTATCTGTAGGACACGTAGTAGATAGAGTGTTTGTGATGTATCTGTAGGACACATAGTAGATAGGGTGTTTGTGATGTAACTGTACGACACATAGTAGATAGAGTGTTTGTGATGTATCTGTATTACACCTAGTAGATAGAGTGTTTGTGATGTAGCTGTATTACACCTAGTAGATAGAGTGTTTGTGATGTATATCTAGGACACATAGTAGATAGAGTGTTTGTGATGTAGCGGTGGGACACTTAGTAGATAGAGTGTTTGTGATGTAGCTGTATTACACCTAGTAGATAGAGTGTTTGTGATGTATATCTAGGACACATAGTAGATAGAGTGTTTGTGATGTAGCTGTAGGACACGTAGTAGATGGAGTGTTTGTGATGTATCTGTAGGGCACATAGTAGATAGAGTGTTTGTGATGTATCTGTAGGACACGTAGTAGATAGAGTGTTTGTGATGTATCTGTAGGACACATAGTAGATAGAGTGTTTGTGATGTATATCTAGGACACATAGTAGATAGAGTGTTTGTGATGTAACTGTACGACACATAGTAGATAGAGTGTTTGTGATGTATCTGTATTACACATAGTAGATAGAGTGTTTGTGATGTAGCTGTACGACACATAGTAGATGGAGTGTTTGTGATGTATATCTAGGACACATAGTAGATAGAGTGTTTGTGATGTAACTGTACGACACATAGTAGATAGAGTGTTTGTGATGTAGCTGTACGACACATAGTAGATAGAGTGTTTGTGATGTATATCTAGGACACATAGTAGATAGAGTGTTTGTGATGTAGCTGTACGACACATAGTAGATAGAGTGTTTGTGATGTATATCTAGGACACATAGTAGATAGAGTGTTTGTGATGTAACTGTACGACACATAGTAGATAGAGTGTTTGTGATGTAGCTGTACGACACATAGTAGATAGAGTGTTTGTGATGTATATCTAGGACACATAGTAGATAGAGTGTTTGTGATGTAGCTGTAGGACACATAGTAGATAGAGTGTTACGATGTATATCTAGGACACATAGTAGATAGTGTGCTTGTGGTGTATCTGTAGGACACGTAGTAGATAGAGTGTTTGTGATGTATATCTAGGACACATAGTAGATAGAGTGTTTGTGATGTATCTGTATTACACATATTAGATAGAGTGTTTGTGATGTATATGTAGGACACGTAGTAGATAGAGTGTTTGTGATGTATATCTAGGACACATAGTAGATAGAGTGTTTGTGATGTATCTGTAGGACACACAGTAGATAGAGTGTTTGTGATGTATCTGTATTACACATAGTAGATAGAGTGTTTGTGATGTATCTGTAGGAGACGTAGTAGATAGAGTGTTTGTGATGTATATCTAGGACACATAGTAGATAGAGTGTTTGTGATGTATCTGTAGGACACGTAGTAGATAGAGTGTTTGTGATGTATCTGTAGGACACGTAGTAGATAGAGTGTTTTTGATGTATATCTAGGACACATAGTAGATAGAGTGTTTGTGATGTATATCTAGGACACATAGTAGATAGAGTGTTTGTGATGTATATCTAGGACACATAGTAGATAGAGTGTTTGTGATTATCTAGGACACATAGTAGATAGAGTGTTTGTGATGTATCTGTATTACACATAGTAGATAGAGTGTTTGTGATGTATATCTAGGAAACATATTAGATAGAGTGTTTGTGATGTATATCTAGGACACATAGTAGATAGAGTGTTTGTGATGTATCTGTATTACACATAGTAGATAGAGTGTTTGTGATGTATCTGTAGGACACGTAGTAGATAGGGTGTTTGTGATGTATATCTAGGACACATACTTGATAGAGTGTTTGTGATGTATCTGTAGGACACGTAGTAGATAGAGTGTTTGTGATGTAGCTGTATTACACGTAGTAGATAGAGTGTTTGTGATGTATCTGTATTACACGTAGTAGATAGAGTGTTTGTGATGTAGCTGTAGGACACGTAGTAGATAGAGTGTTTGTGATGTAGCTGTATTACACATAGTAGATAGAGTGTTTGTGATGTATCTGTAGGACACGTAGTAGATAGAGTGTTTGTGATGTATATCTAGGACACATAGTAGATAGAGTGCTTGTGATGTATCTGTAGGACACGTAGTAGATAGAGTGTTTGTGATGTATCTGTAGGACACATAGTAGATAGAGTGTTTGTGATGTATATCTAGGACACATAGTAGATAGAGTGTTTGTGATGTATCTGTAGGACACGTAGTAGATAGAGTGTTTGTGATGTATCTGTAGGACACGTAGTAGATAGAGTGTTTGTGATGTATCTGTAGGACACGTAGTAGATAGAGTGTGTGTGATGTATCTGTAGGACACGTAGTAGATAGAGTGTTTGTGATGTATCTGTAGGACACATAGTAGATAGAGTGTTTGTGATGTATCTGTAGGACACGTAGTAGATAGAGTGTTTGTGATGTATCTGTAGGACACGTAGTAGATAGAGTGTTTGTGATGTATCTGTAGGACACGTAGTAGATAGAGTGTTTGTGATGTATCTGTAGGACACATAGTAGATAGAGTGTGTGATGTATCTGTAGGACACGTAGTAGATAGAGTGTTTGTGATGTATCTGTAGGACACGTAGTAGATAGAGTGTTTGTGATGTATCTGTAGGACACGTAGTAAATAGAGTGTTTGTGATGTATATCTAGGACACATAGTAGATAGAGTGTTTGTGATGTATCTGTAGGACACGTAGTAGATAGAGTGTTTGTGATGTAGCTGTATTACACATAGTAGATAGAGTGTTTGTGATGTATCTGTATTACACGTAGTAGATAGAGTGTTTGTGATGTAGCTGTAGGACACGTAGTAGATAGAGTGTTTGTGATGTAGCTGTATTACACATAGTAGGTAGTGTGTTTGTGATGTATATCTAGGACACGTAGTAGATAGAGTGTTTGTGATGTATCTGTATTACACATAGTAGATAGAGTGTTTGTGATGTATATCTAGGACACGTAGTAGATAGAGAGTTTGTGATGTAACTGTATTACACATAGTAGATAGTGTGTTTGTGATGTATATCTAGGACACATAGTAGATAGAGTGTTTGTGATGTACCTCTAGGACACGTAGTAGATAGAGTGTTTGTGATGTAGCTGTATTACACATAGTAGATAGTGTGTTTGTGATGTATATCTAGGACACATAGTAGATAGAGTGTTTGTGACGTATCTCTAGGACACGTAGTAGATAGAGTGTTTGTGATGTATCTGTAGGACACGTAGTAGATAGAGTGTTTGTGATGTAGCTGTATTACACATAGTAGATAGAGTGTTTGTGATGTAGCTGTATTACACCTAGTAGATAGAGTGCTTGTGATGTATCTGTAGGACACGTAGTAGATGGAGTGTTTGTGATGTATCTGTAGGACACATAGTAGATAGAGTTTTTGTGATGTAGCTGTATTACACCTAGTAGATAGAGTGTTTGTGATCTATATCTAGGACACATAGTACATAGAGTGTTTGTGATGTATCTGTAGGACACGTAGTAGATAGAGTGTTTGTGATGTATATCTAGGACACATAGTAGATAGAGTGTTTGTGATGTATATCTAGGACACATAGTAGATAGAGTGTTTGTGATGTAGCTGTATTACACCTAGTAGATAGAGTGCTTGTTATGTATCTGTAGGACACGCAGTAGATAGAGTGTTTGTGATGTATCTGTATTACACGTAGTAGATAGAGTGTTTGTGATGTACCTGTAGGACACGTAGTAGATAGAGTGTTTGTGATGTATATCTAGGACACATAATAGATAGAGTGTTTGTGATGTATATCTAGGACACATAGTAGATAGAGTGTTTGTGATGTAGCTGTATTACACATAGTAGATAGAGTGTTTTTGATGTATCTGTAGGACACGTAGTAGATAGAGTGTTTGTGATGTATCTGTAATACACGTAGTAGATAGAGTGTTTGTGATGTAGCTGTATTACACCTAGTAGATAGAGTGCTTGTGATGTATCTGTATTACACCTAGTAGATAGAGTGTTTGTGATGTATCTGCGGGACACGTAGTAGATAGAGTGTTTGTGATGTAACTGTATTACACCTAGTAGATAGAGTGTTTGTGATGTAGCTGTAGGACACATAGTAGATAGAGTGTTTGTGATGTAGCTGTAGGACACATAGTAGATAGAGTGTTTGTGATGTAGCTGTAGGACACATAGTAGATGGAGTGTTTGTGATGTAGCTGTAGGGCACATAGTAGATAGAGTGTTTGTGATGTATCTGTACGACACATAGTAGATAGAGTGTTTGTGATGTAGCTGTAGGACACATAGTAGATAGAGTGTTTGTGATGTATATCTAGGACACATAGTAGATAGAGTGTTTGTGATGTATCTGTAGGACACGTAGTAGATAGAGTGTTTGTGATGTAGCTGTAGGACACATAGTAGATAGAGTGTTTGTGATGTAGCTGTATTACACCTAGTAGATAGAGTGCTTGTGATGTATCTGTATTACACCTAGTAGATAGAGTGTTTGTGATGTATCTGCGGGACACGTAGTAGATAGAGTGTTTGTGATGTAACTGTATTACACCTAGTAGATAGAGTGTTTGTGATGTAGCTGTAGGACACATAGTAGATAGAGTGTTTGTGATGTAGCTGTAGGACACATAGTAGATGGAGTGCTTGTGATGTATCTGTAGGACACGTAGTAGATAGAGTGTTTGTGATGTACCTGTAGGACACGTAGTAGATAGAGTGTTTGTGATGTAGCTGTATTACACCTAGTAGATAGAGTGCTTGTGATGTATCTGTATTACACCTAGTAGATAGAGTGTTTGTGATGTATCTGTAGGACACGTAGTAGATAGATTGTCTGTGATGTAACTGTATTACACCTAGTAGATAGAGTGTTTGTGATGTAGCTGTAGGACACATAGTAGATAGAATGTTTGTGATGTAGCTGTAGGACACATAGTAGATGGAGTGTTTGTGATGTAGCTGTAGGACACCTAGTAGATAGAGTGTTTGTGATGTATCTGTAGGACACGTAGTAGATAGAGTGTTTGTGATGTATCTGTAGGACACGTAGTAGATTGAGTGTTTGTGATGTATCTGTAGGACACATAGTAGATAGAGTGTTTGTGATGTAGCTGTATTACACCTAGTAGATAGAGTGTTTGTGATGTAGCTGTATTACACCTAGTAGATAGAGTGTTTGTGATGTATCTGTAGGACACGTAGTAGATAGAGTGTTTGTGATGTATATCTAGGACACATAGTAGATAGAGTGTTCGTGATGTATCTGTAGGACACGTAGTAGATAGAGTGTTTGTGATGTAGCTGTATTACACATAGTAGATAGAGTGTTTGTGATGTAGCTGTTTTACACCTAGTAGATAGAGTGCTTGTGATGTAGCTGTATTACACATAGTAGATAGAGTGTTTGTGATGTAGCTGTATTACACCTAGTAGATAGAGTGTTTGTGATGTAGCTGTATTACACGTAGTAGATAGAGTGTTTGTGATGTATATCTAGGACACATAGTAGATAGAGTGTTTGTGATGTATCTGTAGGACACGTAGTAGATAGAGTGTTTGTGATGTAGCTGTATTACACCTAGTAGATAGAGTGTTTGTGATGTAGCTGTATTACACCTAGTAGATAGAGTTTTTGTGATGTAGCTGTATTACACCTAGTAGATAGAGTGTTTGTGATGTATCTGTAGGACACGTAGTAGATAGAGTTTTTGTGATGTATCTGTAGGACACGTAGTAGATAGAGTGTTTGTGATGTATCTGTACGACACATAGTAGTTAGAGTGTTTGTGATGTATATCTAGGACACATAGTAGATAGAGTGTTTGTGATGTATCTGTAGGACACGTAGTAGATAGAGTGTTTGTGATGTATCTGTAGGACACGTAGTAGATAGAGTGTTTGTGATGTAGCTGTAGGACACATAGTAGATAGAGTGTTTGTGATGTATCTGTATTACACCTAGTAGATAGAGTTTTTGTGATGTATATCTAGGACACATAGTAGATAGAGTGTTTGTGATGTAGCTGTAGGACACGTAGTAGATAGAGTGTTTGTGATGTATCTGTAGGACACATAGTAGATAGAGTGTTTGTGATGTAACTGTAGGACACATAGTAGATAGAGTGTTTGTGATGTATCTGTAGGACACGTAGTAGATAGAGTGTTTGTGATGTATCTGTCGGACACATAGTAGATAGAGTGTTTGTGATGTAACTGTACGACACATAGTAGATAGAGTGTTTGTGATGTATCTCTATTACACCTAGTAGATAGAGTGTTTGTGATGTAGCTGTATTACACCTAGTAGATAGAGTGTTTGTGATGTATATCTAGGACACATAGTAGATAGAGTGTTTGTGATGTAGCGGTAGGACACTTAGTAGATAGAGTGTTTGTGATGTAGCTGTATTACACCTAGTAGATAGAGTGTTTGTGATGTATATCTAGGACACATAGTAGATAGAGTGTTTGTGATGTAGCTGTAGGACACGTAGTAGATGGAGTGTTTGTGATGTGTCTGTAGGGCACATAGTAGATAGAGTGTTTGTGATGTATCTGTAGGACACGTAGTAGATAGAGTTTTTGTGATGTATCTGTAGGACACATAGTAGATAGAGTGTTTGTGATGTATATCTAGGACACATAGTAGATAGGGTGTTTGTGATGTAACTGTACGACACATAGTAGATAGAGTGTTTGTGATGTATCTGTATTACACATAGTAGATAGAGTGTTTGTGATGTAGCTGTACGACACATAGTAGATAGAGTGTTTGTGATGTATATCTAGGACACATAGTAGATAGAGTGTTTGTGATGTAACTGTACGACACATAGTAGATAGAGTGTTTGTGATGTAGCTGTACGACACATAGTAGATAGAGTGTTTGTGATGTATATCTAGGACACATAGTAGATAGAGTGTTTGTGATGTAGCTGTACGACACATAGTAGATAGAGTGTTTGTGATGTATATCTAGGACACATAGTAGATAGAGTGTTTGTGATGTAACTGTACGACACATAGTAGATAGAGTGTTTGTGATGTAGCTGTACGACACATAGTAGATAGAGTGTTTGTGATGTATATCTAGGACACATAGTAGATAGAGTGTTTGTGATGTAGCTGTAGGACACATAGTAGATAGAGTGTTACGATGTATATCTAGGACACATAGTAGATAGAGTGTTTGTGGTGTATCTGTAGGACACGTAGTAGATAGAGTGTTTGTGATGTATATCTAG
The DNA here is from genome assembly GCF_040414725.1 of Anabrus simplex. Classification (NCBI taxonomy): domain Eukaryota; kingdom Metazoa; phylum Arthropoda; class Insecta; order Orthoptera; family Tettigoniidae; genus Anabrus; species Anabrus simplex. The sequence goes on along the minus strand of NC_090279.1, from coordinate 105,027,504 downwards.
GACACATAGTAGATAGAGTGTTTGTGATGTATCTGTATTACACATAGTAGATAGAGTGTTTGTGATGTATCTGTAGGACACGTAGTAGATAGAGTGTTTGTGATGTATATCTAGGACACATAGTAGATAGAGTGTTTGTGATGTATCTGTAGGACACGTAGTAGATAGAGTGTTTGTGATGTATCTGTAGGACACGTAGTAGATAGAGTGTTTGTGATGTATATCTAGGACACATAGTAGATAGAGTGTTTGTGATGTATATCTAGGACACATAGTAGATAGAGTGTTTGTGATGTAGCTGTATTACACCTAGTAGATAGAGTGCTTGTGATGTATCTGTAGGACACGCAGTAGATAGAGTGTTTGTGATGTATCTGTATTACACGTAGTAGATAGAGTGTTTGTGATGTACCTGTAGGACACGTAGTAGATAGAGTGTTTGTGATGTATATCTAGGACACATAATAGATAGAGTGTTTGTGATGTATATCTAGGACACATAGTAGATAGAGTGTTTGTGATGTAGCTGTATTACACATAGTAGATAGAGTGTTTGTGATGTATCTGTAGGACACGTAGTAGATAGAGTGTTTGTGATGTATCTGTATTACACGTAGTAGATAGAGTGTTTGTGATGTAGCTGTATTACACCTAGTAGATAGAGTGCTTGTGATGTATCTGTATTACACCTAGTAGATAGAGTGTTTGTGATGTATCTGCGGGACACGTAGTAGATAGAGTGTTTGTGATGTAACTGTATTACACCTCGTAGATAGAGTGTTTGTGATGTAGCTGTAGGACACATAGTAGATAGAGTGTTTGTGATGTAGCTGTAGGACACATAGTAGATAGAGTGTTTGTGATGTAGCTGTAGGACACATAGTAGATGGAGTGTTTGTGATGTAGCTGTAGGACACATAGTAGATAGAGTGTTTGTGATGTATCTGTACGACACATAGTAGATAGAGTGTTTGTGATGTAGCTGTAGGACACATAGTAGATAGAGTGTTTGTGATGTATATCTAGGACACATAGTAGATAGAGTGTTTGTGATGTATCTGTAGGACACGTAGTAGATAGAGTGTTTGTGATGTAGCTGTAGGACACATAGTAGATAGAGTGTTTGTGATGTAGCTGTATTACACCTAGTAGATAGAGTGCTTGTGATGTATCTGTATTACACCTAGTAGATAGAGTGTTTGTGATGTATCTGCGGGACACGTAGTAGATAGAGTGTTTGTGATGTAACTGTATTACACCTAGTAGATAGAGTGTTTGTGATGTAGCTGTAGGACACATAGTAGATAGAGTGTTTGTGATGTAGCTGTAGGACACATAGTAGATGGAGTGCTTGTGATGTATCTGTAGGACACGTAGTAGATAGAGTGTTTGTGATGTATCTGTAGGACACGTAGTAGATAGAGTGTTTGTGATGTAGCTGTATTACACCTAGCAGATAGAGTGCTTGTGATGTATCTGTATTACACCTAGTAGATAGAGTGTTTGTGATGTATCTGTAGGACACGTAGTAGATAGTGTTTGTGATGTAACTGTATTACACCTAGTAGATAGAGTGTTTGTGATGTAGCTGTAGGACACATAGTAGATAGAGTGTTTGTGATGTAGCTGTAGGACACATAGTAGATGGAGTGTTTGTGATGTAGCTGTAGGACACATAGTAGATAGAGTGTTTGTGATGTATCTGTAGGACACGTAGTAGATAGAGTGTTTGTGATGTATCTGTAGGACACGTAGTAGATTGAGTGTTTGTGATGTATCTGTAGGACACATAGTAGATAGAGTGTTTGTGATGTAGCTGTATTACACCTAGTAGATAGAGTGTTTGTGATGTAGCTGTATTACACCTAGTAGATAGAGTGTTTGTGATGTATCTGTAGGACACGTAGTAGATAGAGTGTTTGTGATGTATATCTAGGACACATAGTAGATAGAGTGTTTGTGATGTATCTGTAGGACACGTAGTAGATAGAGTGTTTGTGATGTAGCTGTATTACACATAGTAGATAGAGTGTTTGTGATGTAGCTGTTTTACACCTAGTAGATAGAGTGTTTGTGATGTAGCTGTATTACACATAGTAGATAGAGTGTTTGTGATGTAGCTGTATTACACCTAGTAGATAGAGTGTTTGTGATGTAGCTGTATTACACGTAGTAGATAGAGTGTTTGTGATGTATATCTAGGACACATAGTAGATAGAGTGTTTGTGATGTATCTGTAGGACACGTAGTAGATAGAGTGTTTGTGATGTAGCTGTATTACACCTAGTAGATAGAGTGTTTGTGATGTAGCTGTATTACACCTAGTAGATAGAGTTTTTGTGATGTAGCTGTATTACACCTAGTAGATAGAGTGTTTGTGATGTATCTGTAGGACACGTAGTAGATAGAGTGTTTGTGATGTATCTGTAGGACACGTAGTAGATAGAGTGTTTGTGATGTATCTGTACGACACATAGTAGATAGAGTGTTTGTGATGTATATCTAGGACACATAGTAGATAGAGTGTTTGTGATGTATCTGTAGGACACGTAGTAGATAGAGTGTTTGTGATGTATCTGTAGGACACGTAGTAGATAGAGTGTTTGTGATGTAGCTGTAGGACACATAGTAGATAGAGTGTTTGTGATGTATCTGTATTACACCTAGTAGATAGAGTGTTTGTGATGTATATCTAGGACACATAGTAGATAGAGTGTTTGTGATGTAGCTGTAGGACACGTAGTAGATAGAGTGTTTGTGATGTATCTGTAGGACACATAGTAGATAGAGTGTTTGTGATGTAACTGTAGGACACATAGTAGATAGAGTGTTTGTGATGTATCTGTAGGACACGTAGTAGATAGAGTGTTTGTGATGTATCTGTCGGACACATAGTAGATAGAGTGTTTGTGATGTAACTGTACGACACATAGTAGATAGAGTGTTTGTGATGTATCTGTATTAGACCTAGTAGATAGAGTGTTTGTGATGTAGCTGTATTACACCTAGTAGATAGAGTGTTTGTGATGTATATCTAGGACACATAGTAGATAGAGTGTTTGTGATGTAGCGGTAGGACACTTAGTAGATAGAGTGTTTGTGATGTAGCTGTATTACACCTAGTAGATAGAGTGTTTGTGATGTATATCTAGGACACATAGTAGATAGAGTGTTTGTGATGTAGCTGTAGGACACGTAGTAGATGGAGTGTTTGTGATGTATCTGTAGGGCACATAGTAGATAGAGTGTTTGTGATGTATCTGTAGGACACGTAGTAGATAGAGTGTTTGTGATGTATCTGTAGGACACATAGTAGATAGAGTGTTTGTGATGTATATCTAGGACACATAGTAGATAGGGTGTTTGTGATGTAACTGTACGACACATAGTAGATAGAGTGTTTGTGATGTATCTGTATTACACATAGTAGATAGAGTGTTTGTGATGTAGCTGTACGACACATAGTAGATAGAGTGTTTGTGATGTATATCTAGGACACATAGTAGAGAGAGTGTTTGTGATGTAACTGTACGACACATAGTAGATAGAGTGTTTGTGATGTAGCTGTACGACACATAGTAGATAGAGTGTTTGTGATGTATATCTAGGACACATAGTAGATAGAGTGTTTGTGATGTAGCTGTACGACACATAGTAGATAGAGTGTTTGTGATGTATATCTAGGACACATAGTAGATAGAGTGTTTGTGATGTAACTGTACGACACATAGTAGATAGAGTGTTTGTGATGTAGCTGTACGACACATAGTAGATAGAGTGTTTGTGATGTATATCTAGGACACATTGTAGATAGAGTGTTTGTGATGTAGCTGTAGGACACATAGTAGATAGAGTGTTACGATGTATATCTAGGACACATAGCAGATAGAGTGTTTGTGGTGTATCTGTAGGACACGTAGTAGATAGAGTGTTTGTGATGTATATCTAGGACACATAGTAGATAGAGTGTTTGTGATGTATCTGTATTACACATAGTAGATAGAGTGTTTGTGATGTATCTGTAGGACACGTAGTAGATAGAGTGTTTGTGATGTATATCTAGGACACATAGTAGATAGAGTGTTTGTGATGTATCTGTAGGACACATAGTAGATAGAGTGTTTGTGATGTATCTGTATTACACATAGTAGATAGAGTGTTTGTGATGTATCTGTAGGACACGTAGTAGATAGAGTGTTTGTGATGTATATCTAGGACACATAGTAGATAGAGTGTTTGTGATGTATCTGTACGACACGTAGTAGATAGAGTGTTTGTGATGTATCTGTAGGACACGTAGTAGATAGAGTGTTTGTGATGTATATCTAGGACACATAGTAGATAGAGTGTTTGTGATGTATATCTAGGACACATAGTAGATAGAGTGTTTGTGATGTATATCTAGGACACATAGTAGATAGAGTGTTTGTGATGTATATCTAGGACACATAGTAGATAGAGTGTTTGTGATGTATCTGTATTACACTTAGTAGATAGAGTGTTTGTGATGTATATCTAGGACACATAGTAGAAAGAGTCTTTGTGATGTATATCTAGGACACATAGTAGATAGAGTGTTTGTGATGTATCTGTATTACACATAGTAGATAGAGTGTTTGTGATGTATCTGTAGGACACGTAGTAGATAGAGTGTTTGTGATGTATATCTAGGACACATAGTAGATAGAGTGTTTGTGATGTATCTGTAGGACACTTAGTAGATAGAGTGTTTGTGATGTAGCTGTATTACACGTAGTAGATAGAGTGTTTGTGATGTATCTGTATTACACTTAGTAGATAGAGTGTTTGTGATGTAGCTGTAGGACACGTAGTAGATAGAGTGTTTGTGATGTAGCTGTATTACACATAGTAGATAGAGTGTTTGTGATGTATCTGTAGGACACGTAGTAGATAGAGTGTTTTTGATGTAGCTGTATTACACATAGTAGATAGAGTGTTTGTGATGTATCTGTAGGACACGTAGTAGATAGAGTGTTTGTGATGTATATCTAGGACACATAGTGGATAGAGTGTTTGTGATGTATCTGTATTACACATAGTAGATAGAGTGTTTGTGATGTATCTGTAGGACACGTAGTAGATAGAGTGTTTGTGATGTATCTGTAGGACACGTAGTAGATAGAGTGTTTGGGATGTATCTGTAGGACACATAGTAGATTGAGTGTTTGTGATGTATATCTAGGACACATAGTAGATAGAGTGTTTGTGATGTATCTGTAGGACACGTAGTAGATAGAGTGTTTGTGATGTATCTGTAGGACACGTAGTAGATAGAGTGTTTGTGATGTATCTGTAGGACACATAGTAGATAGAGTGTTTGTGATGTATATCTAGGACACATAGTAGATAGAGTGTTTGTGGTGTATCTGTAGGACACGTAGTAGATAGTGTGTTTGTGATGTATCTGTAGGACCCGTAGTAGATAGAGTGTTTGTGATGTATCTGTAGGACACGTAGTAGATAGAGTGTTTGTGATGTATCTGTAGGACACGTAGTAGATAGAGTGTTTGTGATGTATCTGTAGGACACATAGTAGATAGAGTGTTTGTGATGTATCTGTAGGACACGTAGTAGATAGAGTGTTTGTGATGTATCTGTAGGACACGTAGTAGATAGAGTGTTTGTGATGTATCTGTAGGACACGTAGTAGATAGAGTGTTTGTGATGTATCTGTAGGACACATAGTAGATAGAGTGTTTGTGATGTATCTGTAGGACACGTAGTAGATAGAGTGTTTGTGATGTATCTGTAGGACACGTAGTAGATAGAGTGTTTGTGATGTATCTGTAGGACACGTAGTAGATAGAGTGTTTGTGATGTATATCTAGGACACATAGTAGATAGAGTGTTTGTGATGTATGTGTAGGACACGTAGTAGATAGAGTGTTTGTGATGTAGCTGTATTACACATAGTAGATAGAGTGTTTGTGATGTATCTGTATTACACGTAGTAGATAGAGTGTTTGTGATGTAGCTGTAGGACACGTAGTAGATAGAGTGTTTGTGATGTAGCTGTATTACACATAGTAGGTAGTGTGTTTGTGATGTATATCTAGGACACGTAGTAGATAGAGTGTTTGTGATGTATCTGTATTACACATAGTAGATAGAGTGTTTGTGATGTATATCTAGGACACGTAGTAGATGGAGTGTTTGTGATGTAACTGTATTACACATAGTAGATAGTGTGTTTGTGATGTATATCTAGGACACATAGTAGATAGAGTGTTTGTGATGTATCTCTAGGACACGTAGTAGATAGAGTGTTTGTGATGTAGCTGTATTACACATAGTAGATAGTGTGTCTGTGATGTATATCTAGGACACATAGTAGATAGAGTGTTTGTGATGTATCTGTAGGACACGTAGTAGATAGAGTGTTTGTGATGTATCTGTAGGACACGTAGTAGATAGAGTGTTTGTGATGTAGCTCTATTACACATAGTAGATAGAGTGTTTGTGATGTAGCTGTATTACACCTAGTAGATAGAGTGCTTGTGATGTATCTGTAGGACACGTAGTAGATGGAGTGTTTGTGATGTATCTGTAGGACACATAGTAGATAGAGTTTTTGTGATGTAGCTGTATTACACCTAGTAGATAGAGTGTTTGTGATGTATATCTAGGACACATAGTAAGTAGAGTGTTTGTGATGTATCTGTAGGACACGTAGTAGATAGAGTGTTTGTGATGTATATCTAGGACACATAGTAGATAGAGTGTTTGTGATGTATATCTAGGACACATAGTAGATAGAGTGTTTGTGATGTAGCTGTATTACACCTAGTAGATAGAGTGCTTGTGATGTATCTGTAGGACACGTAGTAGATAGAGTGTTTGTGATGTATCTGTATTACACGTAGTAGATAGAGTGTTTGTGATGTACCTGTAGGACACGTAGTAGATAGAGTGTTTGTGATGTATATCTAGGACACATAGTAGATAGAGTGTTTGTGATGTGTATCTAGGACACATAGTAGATAGAGTGTTTGTGATGTAGCTGTATTACACATAGTAGATAGAGTGTTTGTGATGTACCTGTAGGACACGTAGTAGATAGAGTGTTTGTGATGTATCTGTATTACACGTAGTAGATAGAGTGTTTGTGATGTAGCTGTATTACACATAGTAGATAGAGTGTTTGTGATGTATCTGTATTACACGTAGTAGATAGAGTGTTTGTGATGTATATCTAGGACACGTAGTAGATAGAGTGTTTGTGATGTATCTGTAGGACACGTAGTAGATAGAGTGTTTGTGATGTAGCTGTATTACACATAGTAGATAGAGTGTTTGTGATGTATCTGTATTACACGTAGTAGATAGAGTGTTTGTGATGTATATCTAGGACACGTAGTAGATAGAGTGTTTGTGAGGTATCTGTAGGACACATAGTAGATAGAGTGTTTGTGATGTATATCTAGGACACATAGTAGATAGAGTGTTTGTGATGTATATCTAGGACACGTAGTAGATGGAGTGTTTGTGATGTATATCTAGGACACGTAGTAGATGGAGTGTTTGTGATGTATCTGTAGGACACGTAGTAGATAGAGTGTTTGTGATGTATCTGTATTACACGTAGTAGATAGAGTGTTTGTGATGTATATCTAGGACACGTAGTAGATAGAGTGTTTGTGATGTATCTGTAGGACGCATAGTAGATAGAGTGTTTGTGATGTATATCTAGGACACATAGTAGATAGAGTGTTTGTGATGTATCTGTAGGACACGTAGTAGATAGAGTGTTTGTGATGTATCTGTAGGACACATAGTAGATAGAGTGGTTCACCTAGAGCCACCGGCGAGTGCAGACGTACGGAGTGGAGGGTCCCTGGAGTGGGAGAAGGTAGTGTAAGTGCGGAGTGTTGGAAGTCAGCTAGGTGCTTACAGGCAATGATTGGTACAGAGTAGTACAGGGCGAGCATAGGTGGTTGGGAGGGAAGGAAGAAGAAAGAAGAAGATGCAGAATAGAACTGGATAAAATAGGATACTTTATACTTTCTGCAGCGGTGATTTTGATATTGCTTTGGATTGGGGGAGTAGAACTGAACCCAGGTCCGACTTCCAGAGGAAATATGAGCTGGGAGGACATGGATACAATCAGAAAAATCGTAACAGAGGTGGTAGCAGAGACATGTCCCTTCGAACAAATCAAGAACATGATCAAGGAACAAACGAGGGAGTTTGAAAAAATGAAGGGGTGGTTTCAGGAAAAGATAGAAGACACAGCTTCACAGGTGAGAAGAAATGGTGAAGAAGTTTCAGCATTAAGAGAGGAGATAGGGAGATTGGAAGAGGAGATATCGAAACTGAAAGCCGACGTAGTTGTTAACACCCGAAGTCGCAGAAATAAATGCTTATTTATATATGGAGTGCAAGAGGGTAAGAAGGAAGATAAGACGAGTATAGTTTATAAAGTAGTGGGCATAATTCAGGGTAAAATGAAAATAAATTTCAGTGAAGTGGACATTGATGATGTGACAAGAGTGGGAAGATTTAGAGGTAATAGGCCTATCAAAGTGCAATTATTTTCTACACTGATGGCTGATACAGTGGTGCGTAATGCAGGTAACGTGCAAGGAGAAAAAATATGGATAAGGAGGGACATAGGAGCTGAAGAGTGGAGGAATGAAAAAACGCTTAAAAAACACATGATACGAGCTAGGCAGCAAGGGTTGAATGCAGTCATCAGAGGACAGGAATTAGTGGTGACAGGCAACAGATGGAGGAGAGTATGGTCGGTGAATAGACTGATGGACCTAGAACGGAGGATGAAACAAGATGAGGAGGCTAAGAGAAGTGTAGTGAATAACGGGGATGACAAACGAGTGGAAGATAATAGGCAAGTGAAAGATAACGAGGGTAGAAGTGTAATTATAGGAAGTAGTACTGAAAAGTGTCAAGAGAGACAGAGCGAGGTGCTAAGTGGAAGTATGAACAACGGTAAGGAAAGAGCAGTGGACGGGCAAGGCAGGAGAGAGGCTGAAGATCAAAGGGGTGATGGGGGAAAGGAGAGTGAGCAACAAGAAGCTGAGAGAGCTGAGTGTAGTGGTGTAGTTATACAAGATCAGGGTATAAAAGTAAGGCCAGTGTTAACCCGTGAGTACCTCGCACAGAATTTGAGTAGGAGCGCAGGGAGAGATAGAAGATTTACGGACATGATGAGAGCAATGAAAAGTAGTGAGGGTTTTGTTACAAGAGGTAAAAAACAATAATATAGCGAGTAAGTAAGTAATTAAGGGCGTGGAGGCTGAAATGTTGTGAAGGAGAAGTGGTATATAAGTTATGATATGTTATAGGGTTGAAATGTGGTGTTGGAGAAGTGGTGGTATAAGATGGTGGATGGCAGTTTGTTGATATTTGGAGCTGGAGGAGTGATGGTAAATGTGGTGTTGGATAAGTGTTGTAATTTGGCTATTTGTAAATTTTGGTTTGGGGGAAGATGGAGTTTTCGGTAGGTAATTATGATGGGTATTAGGATGAGTATGAGTGTATGGCAAATTGAGCAAATTATGATATGTTATAGGGTTGAAATGTGGTGTTGGAGAAGTGGTGGTATAAGATGGTGGATGGCAGAAGGTGAGTGTATTTGTAGAAGAAGTAGAGGTGGTGGTACTGAGATTGTATTGGTGTCTGGTATAAATGCTGAGTGATGGCAGATGAGTGTGTGTTAGGGCTGAATTGTGGTGTTGGAAGTAGAGGTGGTATATGTTGAAATGTGGTGTTGGAAAGGTATGGAGATGTAGTTATGATATGTTATAGGGTTGAAATGTGGTGTTGGAGAAGTGGTGGTATAAGATGGTGGATGGCAGAAGGTAAGTGTATTTGTGGAAGGAGTAGAGCTGGTATGCTGAAGTGTGGTGTTGTAAGTATTGAAGGCTTAGTATTCAAGTTATGATATGTTATAGGTTTGTAATGTGGTGTTGATGGCTATTTAATTTTTGGAGCTGGAAACAGGTGAGTTTATTATCATTTTGTATTGTATTGGTGACTGGTATAAATGCTGAGTGATGGCAGACGAGTGCGTGTTAGGGCTGAAATGTGGTGTTGGAAGTAGAGGTGGTATATGTTGAAATGTGGTGTTGGAAAGGTATGGAGATGTAGTAATGTAACTCGGCTATTTGTAAATTTTGGTTTGGTAGAAGATGGAGTCTTCAGTAGGTAATTATGACGGGTAGGATGAGTATGAGTGTATGGTAAATGCAAGTTATGATATGTTATAGGGTGGAAATGTGGTGTGGGAGAAGTGGTGGTATAAGATGGTGGATGGCAGAAGGTGAGTGTATTTGTGGAAGGAGTAGAGCCGGTATGCTGAAGTGTGGTGTTGGAAGTATTAAATTATGATATGTTATAGGGTTGAAATGTGGTGTTGGAGAAGTGGTGGTATAAGATGGTGGATGGCAGAAGGTGAGTGTATTTGTAGAAGAAGTAGAGGTGGTATATGAGGTAGGGTCGGTGGGGTATTGCTAAAATGTGGTGTTGGAGTATTGCTGGCCAAAATTTTTGGAGGCGTGATTGGTATTTGTTATTCATTGCCGAAATTTCTGGAGATGAGAGGTAATTCTATTATGGAGTGTTATGACGGAATGAAATGAAATGAAGCAATGTTAACGCAGATTGGTAAAAGTTGCGGTATGGTTGATTGGAACGCAATGACGGAATAAGATGGCCGGGTTGGTATGCAATCATGTAATGGCTGGTTTGGAATGCAACCTGGTAATGCTGCTGCTGCAGCTTATGCTGGAGTAGGTCAGGGAACAATAGAGGTGATGAAAATGCTGAAGTAAGAAGGTTGCGTACGTGAGAGTGATAACAAGCATGGAGTTGTAACACCAGCAGTAGAATGTAAACATTGACCAGGCTGTTGTGAATTGATGTAGATGGAGTTGGTTCTGGTATAAAACCGGGACAGTATTGTTTATTTAATTTTATGTTATTTAGTATATAGTGGAGAGGGGTGGCTCAGGTTGGACTATTCTTATTAATCTTATTTGTTATTTATTATTATTATTGTGAACATGTATTAGGGGCTGAACGCCTGTTTTGTTCACTAATAAATACAAAGATTACAAAGATTAGTAGATAGAGTGTTTGTGATGTAGCTGTATTACACATAGTAGATAGAGTGTTTGTGATTTATCTGTATTACACGTAGTAGATGGAGTGTTTGTGATGTAGCTTTAGGACACATAGTAGATAGAGTGTTTGTGATGTATATCTAGGACACATAGTAGATGGAGTGTTTGTGATGTATATCTAGGACACATAGTAGATAGAGTGTTTGTGATGTATCTGTAGGACACGTAGTAGATAGAGTGTTTGTGATGTAGCTGTATTACACATAGTAGATAGAGTGTTTGTGATGTATATCTAGGACACGTAGTAGATAGAGTGTTTGTGATGTATCTGTAGGACACGTAGTAGATAGAGTGTTTGTGATGTATATCTAGGACACATAGTAGATAGAGTGTTTGTGATGTATATCTAGGACACATAGTAGATAGAGTGTTTGTGATGTATCTGTAGGACACGTAGTAGATAGAGTGTTTGTGATGTAGCTTTAGGACACATAGTAGATAGAGTGTTTGTGATGTATATCTAGGACACATAGTAGATGGAGTGTTTGTGATGTATATCTAGGACACATAGTAGATAGAGTGTTTGTGATGTATCTGTAGGACACGTAGTAGATAGAGTGTTTGTGATGTAGCTGTATTACACATAGTAGATAGAGTGTTTGTGATGTATCTGTAGGACACGTAGTAGATGGAGTGTTTGTGATGTATCTGTAGGACACATAGTAGATAGAGTGTTTGTGATGTATATCTAGGACACATAGTAGATAGAGTGTTTGTGATGTATCTGTATTACACGTAGTAGATAGAGTGTTTGTGATGTATATCTAGGACACATAGTAGATAGAGTGTTTGTGATGTATCTGTAGGACACGTAGTAGATAGAGTGTTTGTGATGTAGCTGTATTACACATAGTAGATAGAGTGTTTGTGATGTATCTGTATTACACGTAGTAGATAGAGTGTTTGTGATGTATATCTAGGACACATAGTAGATAGAGTGTTTGTGATGTATATCTAGGACACATAGTAGATAGAGTGTTTGTGATGTAGCTGTAGGACACGTAGTAGATAGAGTGTTTGTGATGTAGCTGTAGGACACATAGTAGATAGAGTGTTTGTGATGCAGCTGTAGGACACATAGTAGATAGAGTGTTTGTGATGTATCTGTAGGACACGTAGTAGATAGAGTGTTTGTGATGTATATCTAGGACACATAGTAGATAGAGTGTTTGTGATGTATCTGTAGGACACGTAGTAGATGGAGTGTTTGTGATGTATCTGTAGGACACATAGTAGATAGAGTGTTTGTGATGTATATCTAGGACACATAGTAGATAGAGTGTTTGTGATGTATATCTAGGACACATAGTAGATAGAGTGTTTGTGATGTATCTGTAGGACACGTAGTAGATAGAGTGTTTGTGATGTAGCTTTAGGACACATAGTAGATAGAGTGTTTGTGATGTATATCTAGGACACATAGTAGATGGAGTGTTTGTGATGTATATCTAGGACACATAGTAGATAGAGTGTTTGTGATGTATCTGTAGGACACGTAGTAGATAGAGTGTTTGTGATGTAGCTGTATTACACATAGTAGATAGAGTGTTTGTGATGTATATCTAGGACACGTAGTAGATAGAGTGTTTGTGATGTATCTGTAGGACACGTAGTAGATAGAGTGTTTGTGATGTAGCTGTAGGACACGTAGTAGATAGAGTGTTTGTGATGTAGCTGTATTACACATAGTAGATAGAGTGTTTGTGATGTATATCTAGGACACGTAGTAGATGGAGTGTTTGTGATGTAGCTGTAGGACACGTAGTAGATAGAGTGTTTGTGATGTAGCTGTAGGACACATAGTAGATAGAGTGTTTGTGATGTAGCTGTAGGACACATAGTAGATAGAGTGTTTGTGATGTAGCTGTAGGACACATAGTAGATAGAGTGTTTGTGATGTAGCTGTAGGACACATAGTAGATAGAGTGTTTGTGATGTAGCTGTAGGACACGTAGTAGATAGAGTGTTTGTGATGTAGCTGTAGGACACATAGTAGATAGAGTGTTTGTGATGTATATCTAGGACACGTAGTAGATAGAGTGTTTGTGATGTAGCTGTAGGACACATAGTAGATAGAGTGTTTGTGATGTAGCTGTAGGACACATAGTAGATAGAGTGTTTGTGATGTATCTGTATTACACGTAGTAGATAGAGTGTTTGTGATGTAGCTGTAGGACACGTAGTAGATAGAGTGTTTGTGATGTAGCTGTAGGACACGTAGTAGATAGAGTGTTTGTGATGTATCTGTAGGACACATAGTAGATAGAGTGTTTGTGATGTAACTGTAGGACACATAGTAGATAGAGTGTTTGTGATGTATATCTAGGACACATAGTAGATAGAGTGTTTGTGATGTAACTGTAGGACACATAGTAGATAGAGTGTTTGTGATGTATCTGTAGGACACATAGTAGATAGAGTGTTTGTGATGTATATCTAGGACACGTAGTAGATAGAGTGTTTGTGATGTATATCTAGGACACATAGTAGATAGAGTGTTTGTGATGTAGCTGTAGGAGACATAGTAGATAGAGTGTTTGTGATGTAGCTGTACGACACATAGTAGATAGAGTGTTTGTGATGTAGCTGTAGGACACGTAGTAGATAGAGTGTTTGTGATGTAGCTGTAGGACACATAGTAGATAGAGTGTTTGTGATGTAGCTGTACGACACATAGTAGATAGAGTGTTTGTGATGTAGCTGTAGGACACATAGTAGGTAGAGTGTTTGTGATGTAGCTGTACGACACATAGTAGATAGAGTGTTTGTGATGTAGCTGTAGGACACGTAGTAGATAGAGTGTTTGTGATGTAGCTGTAGGACACATAGTAGATAGAGTGTTTGTGATGTATCTGTAGGACACATAGTAGATAGAGTGTTTGTGATGTAGCTGTATTACACCTAGTAGATAGAGTGTTTGTGATGTAGCTGTAGGACACATAGTAGATATAGTGTTTGTGATGTAACTGTAGGACACATAGTAGATAGAGTGTTTGTGATGTATATCTAGGACACATAGTAGATAGAGTGTTTGTGATGTAACTGTAGGACACATAGTAGATAGAGTGTTTGTGATGTATCTGTAGGACACATAGTAGATAGAGTGTTTGTGATGTAGCTGTATTACACCTAGTAGATAGAGTGTTTGTGATGTAGCTGTAGGACACATAGTAGATAGAGTGTTTGTGATGTATATCTAGGACACATAGTAGATAGAGTGTTTGTGATGTAGCTGTAGGACACATAGTAGATAGAGTGTTTGTGATGTATCTGTAGGACACCTAGTAGATAGAGTGTTTGTGATGTAGCTGTAGGACACATAGTAGATAGAGTGTTTGTGATGCAGCTGTAGGACACATAGTAGATAGAGTGTTTGTGGTGCAGCTGTATGATGGAGTTTTAGTTATTCTACTCGATCCATGAGTTATTCAGTATCTCCGCCGCGTAACGCGATTACGAGACTTGCGTCCAACGAGTTTACTGAGTGCTATTACTATGTCATCTCATCCTGTGTTTACTTCGAGGATTCATCCGTCCGGTACATACTTGTCTGGGTGGCTGATGCCATCTTGCGGCATCCGATGAAGCTAACTTGAGCGGCAGTTGATGTGTGGAAACAATGTCTTGTGAGTGTCGCTTGTTTTTTTGTTGGGTCGAGTAAGGAAGCTACTCTGTCACGTACTGCTGCTGGAGAAGATATTTTGGCTGAAGGAGGGAGTATGGAATTCGATCCAGGCTAAGTTAATAGCCTACTTGGCATGTAGGCCATCAATTACGTTTATTTCAAGTAACCTCGCCGACAACTGTAAGTAGCCTTGGCTTGTAATTGTTTTTCTTTGAGACCGGAGTAACGAGTGCATTTCAACTAAGCAACATACTATGGAAGTGTTATCGGAACATCTGGCTTCAGGGATATTTAAAGGGTTACCGTTCATTCAAAATTCAAGAAAACTGGACTTAGCAGTAGTAATGTACGGAAATTCAGGTCATACCATAACTATGTAGTGTATTTGGTAGATAATGTGGGGCTTATATAGGATTGTAAGGTGATGAGATAATTGAAAATTTACCTTGAAATATCTTCCAAGGTCTTGTGGTATTTTGGCTAACGGTCAGCACCTCATGATTGCTACATCAAAAATTTAGGTAATGTTTGTAACTCTTGATCTGGTGGTCCAAGTGTAATTTATTTTAATTTATTTAATTGTTGGTATTGGTTCGGTTTATCTCATAACGAGCTAGATTTTGCGGAATGTGCTAAAGTAAAAGCATTTTCTAATGACTACTGAAGTTGTTTATGGCAGCCATTTTGTGGGTGTCTCGTGAGTGGTTGCCATGGTAACTGTGTGTAAACGTTTGGGTGGGCGTTGTCCCTGTTGACTTCGTTGTTGTACGCGACAGTTGAAGTTCATCGTGTATGATGGAATGATTGATTCTTCTGGTGTACAGTCAGAAGCCCTTGATTTTGGGTTGATTGTATTTAATTTTCATACTGTTATGAAGTTTTGGTTTGAAACTTATGTGATAATTGAATTATTACCTTGCTGACGTTATCTCTAAGATTTTCCCTACCTCTATGTTCATTCAGCCTTTGTTTCCGCCTGTGTCTGGTGTCCTTTTTATCTGGGGTTACTCTGGTAGGCGTTCTCAATTGTTTTTAACTTTTAATTACCTAATCTTCTTTTCTTACACCCAGTGGGGGTTGTCATGCAATTATTAATTATTAATGAATTAATATCGTGATATATTTTTAAATGGATCCTATTTTTCCGTAATTATTAATTGATCGTGGTAGTCAAACTTATGGTTATATTACTCATACTCATTAATTTCTAGAATTTAAATAATTAATTAATTTTGTTCTTTTAATTTCAATTTGCTGTTGTCAGAGTTGAGGTATTATCTTAATTAAAGGATTTCTTTTATTGGAACCAGTCTCGTTATTTCAGTCAGGATTTTAATAATAATAATAATAATAAAGTTAATGTATACCTCGTCCGCTCGACCTCTTGTGTCCAGAGCTTCCACACTATGCGACGACCTTTTCCTTGGGGATCATGAACGGGTAAGTCTTTCTGTTTTGTTGTGTTATTGTTTTGTTGTTTATGGATCCCTGGTCGTGCGAACCTCTCTCACTGTGTTAAGTGTGCTTTTGTCGTGAGAGTTAAGTTGTGGTAGCAGAGCGTGGTTGCCATAGCGACAACGTTCTGTTATCATTTTTCATTTGTTTATGATGTTTATGATTGCCTTTTTAGGCACTGAATGAGAGGTCATAGCTATCATACTGACTGAAATAACTGACTGCAGTAACAGAAAGTGGTGCGTATTAAAAGGTAAAATCTATGAAGAGGAAGGCAAGATTAGTATTGGTTCTAACTTGAGTGTTTTGTGTTTCATATTAAAATGGCTGCCCGGACTGTGTTGTTACCGAGAATGTTGCGGAAGGGTGCGTGGATTGCAGTCATCCGGTTCTATGGAGGGTGACGTTGCCTTACTACAGGCTTCCCTTGATTCTCCAGTTAAACCATGTGACATGAGCATCGAATTGGGTGAGTCAGTGCACTCTGTAACTATTTCTATAAATAAACTGTTAGTTTTCATGAAGCAGATTAAAGATTTTCAACCATCAGATTATCAGATAAGGAGATTAAAGGCTAGAGCTAATCACCTTATCAACAGGGTTCAGGAGGTCCTGAAGGTGAGTCAGTGCACTTCATTGTTAACATCAGTAATTAATGTTTCTATTGAACCTGATCTTATGAGAAGTGCGGAACTTGTCCTGTAGGTATGAATATTGGAAATCTGTGTATTAGTGTAACTATATCTTAGATGGTTTTCATCTCCGGTAAGGTATGGATCTTCTTGAAGTAGCGAAGCATAAGGAAAGCTGTGTTAAATGGTTTCATCCTGTTAAAATGTTGTGCAAATGTATTGTTATATATAGACCTACATTTGTGTATATCCCTGGAATTAACATTTCGGTGATCAATTGCTGGAAATTTAACTAATTATTATTATTATTAATTATGAGTTGGTATGAATTTATTTGGAGAGCCATTATGGTAGTAGATTTAATTTTGAGAACTGATGTGGTTCTCGGTTTTGGTAATGTGTGCCTTGAGCATGGTGATTCTGTGGTGTGCATGATTGGTGGTTATATGAGAATCCTTCGGTTATTAAATTTTCTCCGTTCTGTTGTTATTGACGTGTAATGTGGGTAGTTTTTTTAAATGATGATATAATCGTCGGTCTTGTGCCTGTTCATTGTAGTGTGGTGGTGTGGTATACATATTGTACCAGTAAAAGAGCCCGACTTTAAGATTTATTTTCAATGTAAGCATGGAATAGTTCTCAGGGCTAAACTGGATGAATATTAGCTAGGGCTTGGTACAGGAGGCAGGGTCCTATCTACAAGAAAATTTTGAATCTCATTTGATAAGAATTTATTCACGTAATGCATGTTAAATTGCACATCACCTCATGGTAGGTAGGGGTTGTCTTCCACATTGTCCTTTAAATGGCCCTGGTCTCCAGCTCACCAGGCCGCACCGGCTAAAACACGTTCCAGAAGATGCCCAAGTACTCCGTCAAGATGCGGACGGACCATCCAGGTTGGCTGCATGGAATACGCCTCAATTTCCCGATGCTCGTGATGACCTCCGCTGGTTCCTGACGATGTTGAGGGTAATCACATTACCCCAGTACAATGAGGTTGGTAGAATCGATGCAAACTCCGAAAATGTGCTCTTCGTCACTCGCAGAATAAATCAAAGTTCATGAAAACGTTGAGTAATGAGTTTTCTCGCCACTAGTAAAATCACGAGACAAAGTTCATAAAGACTTTCGAGAATCCACCTTTTAACACTCATGGAAATGACAAGTCCGTGTTCATGAAGACTTTCAATGATGTTATAGTTCATCAATGGCCAAATTTACAAGTCTTTAAGTAATCTCTGGCAAAAATCACAAGTTTATGCTCATGGAAACTTCGAACAAATTTAGAGTTCATCACTCGTGAATATTCCAAGTCCTTGAATAATCACTGG
This sequence comes from Anabrus simplex, assembly GCF_040414725.1. Taxonomy (NCBI): domain Eukaryota; kingdom Metazoa; phylum Arthropoda; class Insecta; order Orthoptera; family Tettigoniidae; genus Anabrus; species Anabrus simplex. The sequence goes on along the minus strand of NC_090279.1, from coordinate 105,009,296 downwards.
CACTCGTGAATGTACCGGGTGGTACACCTCCACGCCGCTAATTTAAACTTTGCGCCAGTTGAAACTCCTCTGCTGGAGGAAGTCTGAACTTTATCTACTGTGTTAATTTTCAAGTTTCTCAGAAGAAATTGGAAATTTTGGAGTTTCTGAACTGGGTCGTTTTCGATGTATTTTTGTTTTACCTGTAGTAAGAAGTGTGAACTTTCTCTTCTAGAGAACACTACTGAAGAACTACAATGGTGCACCCTAGTGCGAAGTGAAAGAACTGTTTTTTTTGGAGAAATTTTTATTTCAAAAGTTTGTTCCTTGTTAAATTTCTTTCTGTTATTGTTTAAGTTGGCTGTATAACCCTTTCCTTCCCCTTGTTTTGAATTTAGCCAATCCCGAATTTCTTTAAGTAATTTCTGACCAATCAGATGTATCTTCTCCACTTGAATATCTTGCTTAACCCTAACCAATAAAGTTTTTGTGGGCGGGTGTTCTCATTTCCGAAACGCCTCGAACTTTCCGCGAGAGTATATAAACTGCTGATTTTAGGGTCTCTGCGCCACTTCTGTACCATCTTTCAGTGTGTAAAGTACATAGCAGGGGGCGGGAAGCGCCTCTTTCTTCGGGCAGCAGTTCATCAACAAGGTAATGGCCGTTTAATAACTTCTTTTCTTGCTAGCTCAGCAGTTTAACTCTCTGGGCGGGTCCGAAGCGTTTCCACCATGTAACCTTTCCCTAAAATGTAAAGACTCTTAGCATCTATTCTCTTTTATAGTTACATATTGGGATAGAGAGTGCTTAACCCTCTCGAGCTTCCACTCATATTGTTTTGAGGTGAACTTATTTCTCACAACCGATTCTTCCTTAATGTAATGTAAATTGTTCTTTTCTAAAGTCACCTCTGTAGTATGGGATTAGCCCTTGCATTAGCGGCCTAGAGCCAGATTAGGTTTTAAACAAAATGTATTAGGAGTGCAGATCGCCTCCTCTCAAATTGTTATTTTAGAGGTCATGTAATTGACCTTTTTCTCACTTAATAGGCCTCAGTAGGTTGGGTATTTTACCCCTGTGTCTATGTCCTTAGAGGACAACTTGAAGGTGGAGTTTGGTGTGGCCTTTGATAGGCTTAAAGTTGACAGCGAGTGGCTCTTTCTCGAAAATTGAGTGTTGTATGCCTCGAGGAGGCTTTTCTGTGTAATTTAGGGCAAGTGCTCCTGGGCATGAATGGGGTTTTCTGCCCCTCTGTTAAATCTTGTTTTGGGGTAAAGTTGGGCTAGTTGCCCAAGAATTGTGAGTTCGGGGCTCGAAGCCCAAATCCTGTAAATACTGTAATTGTACTTTTGTTGCCTTGCTACTCTGTACCTGCCATTCTTGTTATTTCTGAATTTTGAAAAGAAAATATAACCTTGTTAAATTTTAAATTAACTTTAATTTCGTAGTTTGAGACCCGTTCACCCCCGCACCTTCTTTCACCTCTGCTAATCCACCAAACCACGGTAACCGTGAATATTACAAGTCTTTGAATAATCACTGGCGAAAAGTTAGAGTTCAGCACTAGTAAATATTACAAGTCTTTGAAAAATCACTGGTGAAAATTTATAGTCCATCACTGGTAAATATTACAAGTCGTTGAAAAATCACTGGTGAAAATCACAAGTCTATGTTCATCAAAATTTTGAATAATGTTAGAGTTCATCACTCGTAAATATCACAAGTCTTTGAATAATTACTGGCGAAAATTTAAAATCCATCACTGGTAAATATTACAAGTCTCATTTATAAAGACTTAGAAGAATTCAGAGTTCCTCAACACTCGTAAATATTACAAGTCCCATTTATAAAGACTTAGAAGAATTCGTTCCTCAACACTCGTAAATATTACAAGTCCCATTTATAAAGACTTAGAATAATTCGTTCCTCAACACTCGTAAATAAAAACTTCGAGGAAATTCAGAGTTCCCAGTGAGACTATAACCACACAGAGATAGCTTCCGACGATTATGGCAGCGAGTAGAGCCACGCTGACTACTCGACTGTCACTGACTGACTGAGATATCAGGCTATATTGAGCCCTCCTTATATTTGGTTTGGGGACATCTACGTCACATATGCCGTGAAGCTGGTTATCTCTTGAATCCCTCGACGGATTTTCTTGAAATACAAGCATTGCGACGTTTATGTAATTCTCTTTAAAATGACATGTTGATCAAGTCGCTACCACAGTTATTATAGGAGTTTTAAATGTTTTCTCCATCGAATGTTCCGGAAGGTGTGACGCTTGAATCTGGAACATACGAGTTCAGGCTAGCTGCACGTGGCATGACAGGCGGGTGATCTAACTAGCCCCTGTGGCTACGTCACGCATACAGCTGATCTCAGTTTGCTCGCTCGTCCTGCTGAATGTAAACAAACCAGGCTTGCACGGAGCAATACGCGTGGTAGTAAAATACTATCAACTCTCAAAAAATATGCATGTACAGGTCGTAACCGGTACAATATGATACCTATTTTCTGGCACTAGTTATGTTCAGAGAGGTTATACTTTTAGTTAATGATGTATCCTGCAAATTATGTGAGTTCATCTTTCAGTGTGGTGTGGGTATGTTTGTTTGGAATAGTGATCTTATTGGGTAACTTGCACTATGTACTTGTCTGTAACTGTGCCCCTTGAATGATTTACCTATGAGAGAATCTACAGTGTAAATGTTGGGATTATGCGTATCCTCTGCTTCAGTCTAGACTGGTTTGTTGTTGTGGAGGACTGTCGATTGGAACTAGAATAGAGGTCCCGCTTGCCATGTGCATGAACCTTGTGTTCTTACAGTGTCTTGATTTCTGGATTCCTGGGTGATGGGCTTCTCAAATTAAATGATCATGATGTCATTTCCATAGGGGTCATGTTGATCTTGAGTTTTACATTATATTCTCCTCATGAAACATCTGTGAGTTACTTCATTTCTTGTTTACTACGTTGCTTATAGTGCGGGCTACTTGTTTAAAATTTGGGTAAATTGTGTCTGTCCTCTATGCAAATTTAAGTCATCAGTCATCAGTACACCACTGTCATCTTATTCGCTGAAATTAGGACCTATTTACCGTTCGGAGTTGTAGGTTCATGTAATGTACCAGGAGATTTGCCTCTTCTGTCCGTTAAGGTGTGGTTAATGTTGAGGAGCGTACCTCCTTTTCACCTTAATGGTATGGTTTCTGATCCTTGTTTCTGTATTGTGGGGTTGATTTCTGGGATATTATTTTGGGGTGGCATTATGGTTTCGTCATGAGGTGACTGAGTTCCTCTGGAGCCATAATGGTGGTTATTGTGATGATTATATTGGGGTGGGCACACTGTGATTTGTTGGCATGTTATGTCCCTTTCCTTTCGAGGCTGACACATGGGCACTAGTGGTCATTGGTGTGGTGTTGAATTGTTATCGATGTAGCGTGGGTTCGTTGTGGTAATGTGGGCACTAAGGGGAGGTTGTACATTTCTTTGTTGTCTTGGACGAATGCTCATTTAAATGTATCTGCAACTCCTTTGGGTTTAATGTACCTTCTCATTTCATGTGTGGGTTTGGTTCTTCTTCTTACGTTTTCCGGCATAACCAGTTCCTTAGACGTCATCTTCGATTTATTTTCTGGTGCTGTAACTTCTTTCCCAATTAACCTGTGGTATTTTATCACGGGAGCTTGATATTGGTTAATAACTTACCGTTTCGTGATATGGCTGAGCTCTTCTCGGTCGGTACTGAAGTCCTACATCCTCTATCCCTTTCTCATGGTGGCTTGGAGCATTGTCTATTGATCTGGCTCCTTAGCTTCCATTTATTGTTTATCTACCCTGTTCTATGTATTTGGAAGGGAAGCTACAGTGTGGGTCTGCGGACTTCACTTATTGTTAGACCGGTTTTTTTTTTGGCCCGAGATCCCTTTGGAATAATCGTAGTGAATCGTGCTAGATCCTCGCTCCTTGTTTTCCCTATCGGTCACTTGATTGAGGTTCATTTCTTTACCTTTCATTTAATTGAGTTGTCCTTATGGGTGCATTTCTTGAATGATTCTGTGGATTTGGGGGAACTGTGTGATTTCAGACTGGTTTTGGCTCCTGAATTTCCTTTTAGTTATTTTCTGTGCGGGTACTCCTATGGTGTTAGTGAAGGTACTACTATGAATTGTTGTTCTCCCGCCTGATATTATTCTGGGCCTGGTAATTGTTGATAGTTCGGTTGTTGATGACACACTTAAACGCGCGCCCTCCATCTGATTGAATGCAAAAGTCTCCAACTCTAGCTGCCTATGTTGCCCTTGCCTTGAATATTGATACCTCTAACTGTAGGATATCTCTTTTACTAAACCTTGTCTTTTTAGTGTGTTATTAATTTATTACTGTTACTGATCCTTACCTTTCTTCTTGCGAATGTGGTTATGCATGGTGATATAAAAGTTGAATCGGTGTAAGCTGAAAAATCATTTTATGGCCCCAATAGTGTTTTTGGGAATTTTCAAGGCATGGTATAACTCACTGGATTGTAATTGTACTGTTATCATGTGATATTGGTGTGTAACTCCCTGGATCTTTCCTGTTATCTCGTGCTGGTATTTCGGAATGTGTTGTATGTTCATGTTTGGGGATGGTTACATATCTGATGATAAGGTGATTAGTTTGGTAAATATAATTTAATTTATTAATTTTTGTGCGCTGACTCATTACCTGAATGTACTCATGTTTCTTTGTTCCTTATTTCTTCCCGTTTCTTTCATTTGGGGTCCTTCTCTGTAATTTTGCTATGGCCAAAGATTTTTTTTTTGCTATTTTGCTTTACGTCGCACCGACACAGATATATCTTATGGCGACGATGGGACAGGAAAGGCCTAGGAATGGGAAGGAAGCGGCCGTGGCCTTAATTAAGGTACAGCTCCAGCATTTGCCTGGTGTGAAAATGGGAAACCACGGAAAACCATCTTCAGAACTGCCGACAGTGGGGTTCGAACCCACTATCTCCCGATTACTGGATGCTGACCGCACTTAAGCGACTGCAGCTATCGATCTCGGTATATGGCCAAAGAAATCGTTCCTTTCTCTACAATTAAAGCCCCAGAATTATTTTAATGAAACTATCCTTCGGATGTTTGAAGTAGAATGTGACCTGTTTTCCTTAGTGTAGGACGTCTCTAAAAGAAATATGGTGTTGTATTATGGAAAACCCTAACGGTTCTTGAGCTACTTGTTCAAAATTAACCGTTCCAGTGTTAAAAGGATGAATCTCGTATAGAAATATGTGGATTCATGTTATTTGGGAATTTATTTCGTGAACTTGATGAACATTAATGACCTGAGAAACTGCTGTTGTTACTCCTCCTTCTGAATCATTCTCACGACAAAACCACACTTAACACAGTGAGAGCTGTAGGATTTCTAGTAGGTTCCAAGGTTATCTGGTCTTAGTTCCAAAAGCATATTTGTGATGCCCTATCTGCCATTTTTTTTGAGCGTTTGCTTCAGTTGTAAACTTGATCACGGTCTCTCCAGTCTTATGCTTGCTTGGACATCTCCTTAGCCTCTCCCGGCGTCCTGTAGGAGATGCGGCGGTCCTTGTGTTTCCCTGTCGCTGACTAGTTCTATTAAATCGTGCTTTGTTTTTCTACATGTAGTGGTAATCTTCCTCGGCTGACCTTACAATCGTTTTCCGTCGTTTACCATTCTCCCGCACTAAGGGAATGCTGGGACAGTTCCTAGTAGCCCGTCACCTTCTCCGCACATCTCCCTCACCGTGGGAGACGGTGACACAGCCTAGGAGGCCCGCCTCCCCCTTCAGTGAAGGAATGTAGTAGTAGTCTTGAGAATGTGCGGCATCCAACTGATGAGCCCGTGCCGTACCGGGGCGAAACGCTGGTAATTGAATTTTAATTAAAGTATTCATGTTTTGGATGGCGTAGCTTGTGCGCTATTCTGCATTTAGTTCAAAGTTTGTGTTCTTTTATAGTCTACCATGTTGGGTATTCAGCCCGAAGGCTGGTTTGGTCCTAAACACCTATGCCCACAGCTGTCATAGATGGCGTACGCATCACTGAAGAGGCGTTCTTGGGAAATGAAGAGTGAGATAGTTTCTCGTTGCTTTCCTCTACTAATAAGTTTTAATTTGTTGTCATACTTGTCCACTTGAGCCGGTCATGTTCACGCCAAGTAAAGGTTAGAGATTCATAAGAAGTGGAGAGATATGTGTTATCTTCTGAAGACGGCAAACAAAGTCTGCGCGAAACGTAGGAGATTCTTCTTCGTTTCTTTTCTTCTTTTTCTTGTAGCATGTCGGCTGTCATCGGGGCGATCTCGTTCTTGTTCTACCATTCTCGTAGATTCCGTAGCTTCCTTCAGTTTTACCTTGTGAGGTAAGCTGTATGATGTCAAGTTTCTTGTGTTGGAGAAGGCACCACACTTAGGCTCCAAGTCTCGGCACGGAGACGGAGATTGCTCATTGTCTCCTTCGACGCGGGAAAATCTCGAAGCATTAAAGGTGTTCAATTCCTCTACAGCTCTGCGTGCTTGTGAGTGAACTGTGGACTAGTTGTAGCCAAATGTTCCCCATTCGATCTTGTATAACACGCCATTTCGACGGCCTCATTGTACATCTCGACCCCCGCATGTCGTGCTAATGGTAGCCGTGTCCTATTTGCTTCTTCCAAACAAGAAATCACAATTGCTGTAGCCTCATCAAAGTCAGGCGAGTTAATGCAAGACCGACTCCAATCCTCAGATCGTAATATTAAAAGAACATGGCGGCAGAAGTAGCCGGACTGCAGGTATTGACTAACACGTAAATATCACGTACATATTACATAAACGGCGGTAATTTAACACGATAAATGTAACATCGTAGGGAAATTCACTTTTACACGTATGAAAACGCTTCGCCAACAAGTACGCACCACATATAATCAAGTAGAATCACATGTGTTCTACTAGAAAAGAGACCAACAAAGTGATTATTTGTTATTTTCAATTCGTTAAATAACGTTTTTCTTAGATTTCACTTCGCTGGACATGAAAAACTTTTCAAATGATATTTCTAACATTATTTTGAATGTTTCAAAATAAGTTAAGGTGTTGCAGCTTGCTCTCATGAGAACTTGTTGCCTTAGTTTTCAAGTGGTGGACGATTTCTTAAACTCAGCACCGAATGAATTGGAAGTACATCCGAAATAATAATGTTATTGGCTTTACGTCCCACTAACTACATTTTTTACGGTTTTCGAAGACGTCGAAGTGCCGAAATTTAGTCCCGCAGTAGTTCTTTTACTTGCCAGTAAATCTACCGACACAAGGCTGACGTATTTGAGCACTTTCAAATACCACCGGACTGAGGCAGGATCGAATCTGCCAACTTGGGGTCAGAAGGCCAGCGCCTCAACCGTCTGAGTCACTCTGCCCAAGTACACCCGAAATGATTATGTGAACCCAATGAACGGCCCTGGTAATGTTAATATAATGTTGACATATGGCATAGCAGCACTTCACACAATGATAGTAACCTTAGTAATGAAACGTTCAGACACTAAACATATAATAGGTTTTTACCCATTAAAATTGATATTTAACCACATGGGCGAGCTTCAGTTCGGCGCTGTCTGCTTGATAACAGATAACCACAGTATGAATCTGAAGATGTGGGTAGTGTAAAACCCTTCGTCACAAACCCAGCTAATCCCTCAAGTCACTATTTCTTCTGTGTAACAGCATACAGATTGCTCCATCTGTCACACTTATAAAGTTTGTCATACTCCAAGATCCAGCCAAACATTTCCGCAGGCAAAGCACAGATTGTTGTAAAATACACTTCCATCTAAATCGCTCCACATTTTGAAGCACACTGACGGAATAACACCATATCAGTCATATTTTATCTAAATTAACATTTTTCGGGGAACACGAATAGTTTGGAAGTAGAGAACTGGCTTCCCTAACCTCAGACTTATTCTCAAAATGACGTAGGCACGCTACAGTTTTCTCATGGACTTCAAAATAATCACGATGTATATTCCTAATCCATTTCTTTCTTAATGTTCTATTCCGTAGAAAACTTAAGAATAGTTGTATGAGAGGCACTGCCATAGTTAGACTAAAACCTGGTCCACCTAATGGACTCATGTTCTTTAAAGAGTAAAAACACGATCAAAGCAAGCACATTCTCACATTACTGTGTATAATTACAGATCCTAGGTGTCCACTGACTCATATAAATACACTCGCCCTCTTATATTCTACAAAGAAGCTAACATTTATCGTCAACTGTCATAAAATTACACCGACTACATACGATAACAACAAACCAAAACAAACCCAACATTTCCAACAATTCCGGCTAGTCGATTCGCCATCTTTGAACGATCGAGACTAGCATTAAGGTCTGAGTCGGTCTTGGTTAATGATGCGGAAGACACGTGAGTGTCGTGTTACGCACGGCCTCATTGATCGCTTCACACGTTAAGCGATAAACCCACTCGTCATGTCACAGTGTGACCCTAAATCTCGTTATGAAGACTGGGATGAGCGCGCTTCTCTTCTGCTAGGTCCTGTTTCTTTTTTTGCTAGTTTCTTTACGTCGCACCAACACAGATAGGTCTTATGGCGACAATGGGACAGGGAAGGGCTAGGAGTGGGAAGGAAGCGGCCGTGGCCTTAATTAAGGTACAGCCCCAGCATTTGCCTGGTGTGAAAATGGGAAACCACGGAAAACCATCTTCAGGGCTGCCGACAGTGGGGTTCGAACCTACTATCTCCCGAATACTGGATACTGGCCGCACTTAAGCGACTGCAGCTATCGAGCTCGGCGGTCCTGTTTCTTGTTCGAACTCTCTTCATTGTTCGTTGTAACCCACAATCAGTTGAGAAGAGACACATCGCAACATCGCTGTCACAGTGGAGCTACTGCAGTCCTTTGCGACTGTTTTGGACGCAAGACAACTCGGTGTTTCTGCTGACGCCCTTCTTTTCATTTGACTTGGAGGTCTCATGACATAGTCTTAAGACGTGACTGAGATGTTTTTTCCAGGCATTTAAATGCATGCATGCGACGGATTTGCCCGACTTCGTGTCATCTGCTTTGTCTCGGGACATTTTAAATGTCTTTTGGCCGCAATATTTTGTATTTCTTTCACTCGCTTCTTGGCTGTGCGGGTATCGGACACAGTCGTGTGATGTCGTGATTTCGTTATCGTTTCGACATGAATGGGAAGTATTGTACTTATTTATGAACGCTCAAGGGTTCGCAAAATGTTTTAAAACCTTAAACCAATTGAAGAAATTCAATGTAAATTGCAATTTTATCGCTTAACATAGCGAACGATCGTCTACCTCTACTAAAGTAGCAAATGATCAAGTAAGAGGTAGGTGTTATATTCTCCTATTTCATAGTTTATGATTAATTCATGCCTAATTATATTAGCCTATTAAATATGTTTCAGAACTGAATACGCAGTAAGTACGACGAGGTTACGCCTGAAAGGGTAAGTTTGCGTCACTCTCGGGACAATGAGCCTCTCCTACAGAATTTCTCTTCAATTGGCAGAACGATTACGCAGTTCATCGCATAGAGATTTGATCAAACGTTGTTTAAAAGTGAGGAGCAAGAACTTAGTCTGATGAATGAAGGACTGCTGACTGCTTCATTCCGTGATCACCTCTTCTCGGATGCAGTTAAAGAGAAGTGCCTTAGGACTTTTTTTTTTTCTCAAATGGGTTAGAAAGTTCAATTGGGAGAAGGTGTCTGTTACGGTTTCTCGTCACCTTCAAACCGATCATTGAACAGTCCACTATCTCCTAGTTTTTCACTTATCGTATTTTAATTAGTAATTTTAGGATATTCCCCTGTCTTTTTCTCTGGTCATCACTCTCTGAGCTCTGCAGTAATGGAGTCCTTCTCCGGAATTGAATTTTCTTAATGGTATTTACAGTTTCTTGTCTAACTCTTGACTGAATAGTCAGCGATGGAGTAGTCGGTTCAGAGGGTCTCGGGTTCGATTACTGGCCGGGTCGGAGACGGGGCATTTGTGTTTGTCGCAACACTCTCCTTTTCATATTCACACAATACGCACTAGTACATTACGTCAGCAAGAGCTGCCGGTCGGAAAAGAGGACCAAATGGGCATGTGCGACCCCAAGGAGTGGGAAAAGCTCCACAAGATGAATGGTATATAGAATTTCTTTATTCGGTAGGGGCGAATCCCTTAATTTCGTAAGTTTCTGGAAGTAGTCAGTTTTTCATGTCACCAAGGATGAATTTCCCTTGTTCCAATTTTGAAACATAGACTTCCGGGGTGAATCGTTTGATTTTGTTCTTGAACATTCGGCAGGAATCTCCCTTCTCGTATATTATTGCTTGAAGCCCTCCAGGTAGTGGCAGCAGTTCACTCTGCAAACCTCTGTTTAGTTCTGGGACCTCGCTAGGTAACCTGTACTCCTCCATTCGCCTCACATAACCCGCCAGATTAGACAAACAGCTTCATCCATCGAGTTCTTCTCCACTGTATCCTTTATCTCCTCATCCTGAGGGCCAGCAATCATTCTCAGAACTTACATGTCTGTTCACCCAGATTTCGACCCCGTACAACAAAGACCGATCAGCTTCCTCCTCGTGTTGCTCCACACCATTCCTTATAAACAGGTCAGATAATAATAATAATTTCTTGTGGCCATTTCTAGCCAGCTGCAGCCCTTGCAAGGCAGGCCCTCCGATGAGGGTGGACGGCATCTGCCATGTATAAGTAACTGCTTGTTATTGTGGTGGAGGATAGTGTCATGTATGGTGTGTGAGTTGTAGGAAAGTTGGGACAGAACAAAAACTACGTCCCAGAGCCAAGGGAATTGAACAATGAAGGTTAAATTCCCCGACCCGCCCACGAATCGAACACGAGACCCTCTGAACCGAAGGACGGTACGCCATGGAGCCGGACAATAAGTGAGATAACTATTGTCGTAGTCTGGTCTGAACAATCAGTCACTACTGACCTGCATTTCTATCTGTTGTTTCCCGAGCCCTTTCTTAAATGATTTCAAAGAAATTGGAAATTTATTGAACATTTTTCTTGGTAAGTTATCCCAATCCCTAAATAAAGAAACTCGTTATGGTATACCACACTTGGTTGTCGGAATTCACCCATTCTGACGTTGTCATGCCATGTGTTCGGTGAAAATCTATCCATATGTTCGCTTTCTTGTCCTGAAGTAACGCTCTGACATGCTGAAGCTAGGAAAGGCTAGAAAATCAAAGAGTATCTATTCTTCCATGATCAGAGGATCTCTGGCCTGACATGGCACACATATCAGTGTCGGTCGCTAAGTGCAGCCTGATATTACTGGACTGATCATTCAATGATTTGATTCCATGATTACTCAAAGTAGAGACCTGCCAATGGCGCATGATTACTCAAAGTTGGCTGAACTGTAGAGACCTGCCAATGTCGCATGATTACTCAAAGTTGGCTGAACTGTAGAGACCTGCCAATGGCGCATGATTACTCAAAGTTGGCTGAACTGTAGAGACATGCCAATGGCGCATGATTACTCAAAGTTGGCTGAACTGTAGAGACCTGCCAATGACGCATGATTACTCAAAGTTGGCTGAACTGTAGAGACCTGCCAATGGCGCATGATTGCTCAAAGTTGGCTGAACTGTAGAGACCTGCCAATGACGCATGATTACTCAAAGTTGGCTGAACTGTAGAGACCTGCCAATGGCGCATGATTGCTCAAAGTTGGCTGAACTGTAGAGACCTGCCAATGACGCATGATTACTCAAAGTTGGCTGAACTGTAGAGACATGCCAATGTCGCATGATTACTCAAAGTTGGCTGAACTGTAGAGACCTGCCAATGGCGCATGATTGCTGAAAGTTGGCTGAACTGTAGAGACCTGCCAATGGCGCATGATTGCTCAAAGTTGGCTGAACTGTAGAGACCTGCCAATGACGCATGATTACTCAAAGTTGGCTGAACTGTAGAGACCTGGCAATGGCGCATGATTGCTCAAAGTTGGCTGAACTGTAGAGACCTGCAAATGACGCATGATTACTCAAAGTTGGCTGAACTGTAGAGACTTGCCAATGTCGGATGATTCACCGGCAGGTAATTCAAGAGAGAAGAAATAAAAAATAAAGCAAATCGGTTCTGAAGAAGGGACGCACGGATTTGCCAAAGCTGTTTTTGTAAACTTTAAATATATATAAATAATAATAATAATAATAATAATAATAATAATAATAATAATAATAATAATAATAATAATAATAATAATAATAATAATAATAACATAATCGTTAGTTTTTAGGTCGTAAGTAAACAACACTCCTTCAACAGTTGTCCACCAAGTAACATAACGTAACGTTTCTGTGACCTGGACATAGAGATTACGAAGGAGCGGCTGTATGGTCACATCTTGTATCGTGGTCATTAGCACGTGAGGTAGGTAACAAAAATGTGAAGACAGATAGTAAGGGGAAAGATGTGGCAAACCCTGTGATGCCAGACTGAGGCGAAACGCTGGTCATTTGACGTTCGAAAAGGGATAAACAAATCTAATACTTTAATTAAATAATCTGATCTGATCCTAGACATGAGTCCTAGTTGTAATGTTACCACGTTCTACTGCCAACGACGTGTTCTTGAAATTAAATTTCAAAGTTGGGATTTTATTTCTGTATGCAATCATCTCCCTGTGCTTGGACACCGGAACTTTGAACCCGGGACATGCCAGGAAAGAGACCGGCTCCTTTGGCCCAGGGGCTCCGGGGTTCGAATCTCGACCGAGAATTAACCTCCAAACGGCCGGGGGGTGGGTGTGGGTACTTTCTTCTTCATCGTTAGATTTGACCTTGACACACGCGCAGGTCGCCTACAGGGGGTTCTCTCACGTGTTGGCTAGCCTGCCATCAGCGTCACGAGGACAGAAAACTGCGACCAGTACAGTGACCGTGTCTCTCTCAGAACAAGCTCTGTGAGGCTGTGTGTGACCAGTACAGTGACCGTGTCTCTCTCAGAACAAGCGCTGTGTGTGACCAGTACAGTGACCGTGTCTCTCTTACAACAAGCGCTGTGTACGACCAGTACAGTGACAGTGTCTCTCTCTTACAACAAGCGCTGTGTGTGACCAGTACAGTGACCGTGTCTCTCTTACAACAAGCGCTGTGTGTGACCAGTACAGTGACCGTGTCTCTCTTACAACAAGCGCTGTGTACGACCAGTACAGTGACCGTGTCTCTCTTACAACAAGCGCTGTGTACGACCAGTACAGTGACAGTGTCTCTCTCTTACAACAAGCGCTGTGTGTGACCAGTACAGTGACCGTGTCTCTCTTACAACAAGCGCTGTGTGGCTGTGTACGACCAGTACAGTGACCGTGTCTCTCTCTTACAACAAGCGCTGTGAGGCTGTGTGTGACCAGTACAGTGACCGTGTCTCTCTTACAACAAGCGCTGTGTACGACCAGTACAGTGACAGTGTCTCTCTCTTACAACAAGCGCTGTGTGTGACCAGTACAGTGACCGTGTCTCTCTCTTACAACAAGCGCTGTGTGGCTGTGTGTGACCAGTACAGTGACCGTGTCTCTCTCTTACAACAAGCGCTGTGTGTGACCAGTACAGTGACCGTGTCTCTCTTACAACAAGCGCTGTGTGTGACCAGTACAGTGACCGTGTCTCTCTTACAACAAGCGCTGTGTGGCTGTGTACGACCAGTAGAGTGACCGTGTCTCTCTCTTACAACAAGCGCTGTGAGGCTGTGTGTGACCAGTACAGTGACCGTGTCTCTCTTACAACAAGCGCTGTGTGTGACCAGTACAGTGACCGTGTCTCTCTTACAACAAGCGCTGTGAGGCTGTGTGTGACCAGTACTGTGACCGTGTCTCTCTCTTACAACAAGCGCTGTGTGTGACCAGTACAGTGACCGTGTCTCTCTTACAACAAGCGCTGTGTACGACCAGTACAGTGACAGTGTCTCTCTCTTACAACAAGCGCTGTGTGTGACCAGTACAGTGACCGTGTCTCTCTCTTACAACAAGCGCTGTGTGTGACCAGTACAGTGACCGTGTCTCTCTCTTACAACAAGCGCTGTGTGTGACCAGTACAGTGACCGTGTCTCTCTCTTACAACAAGCGCTGTGTGTGACCAGTACAGTGACCGTGTCTCTCTTACAACAAGCGCTGTGTGTGACCAGTACAGTGACCGTGTCTCTCTCTTACAACAAGCGCTGTGTGTGACCAGTACAGTGACCGTGTCTCTCTCTTACAACAAGCGCTGTGTGTGACCAGTACAGTGACCGTGTCTCTCTCTTACAACAAGCGCTGTGTGTGACCAGTACAGTGACCGTGTCTCTCTCTTACAACAAGCGCTGTGTGTGACCAGTACAGTGACCGTGTCTCTCTCTTACAACAAGCGCTGTGTGTGACCAGTACTGTGACCGTGTCTCTCTCTTACAACAAGCGCTGTGAGGCTGTGTACGTCCAGTACAGTGACCGTGTCTCTCTTACAACAAGCGCTGTGTGTGACCAGTACAGTGACCGTGTCTCTCTTACAACAAGCGCTGTGTGTGACCAGTACAGTGACCGTGTCTCTCTTACAACAAGCGCTGTGTGTGACCAGTACAGTGACCGTGTCTCTCTTACAACAAGCGCTGTGAGGCTGTGTGTGACCAGTACAGTGACCGTGTCTCTCTTACAACAAGCGCTGTGTGTGACCAGTACAGTGACCGTGTCTCTCTTACAACAAGCGCTGTGAGGCTGTGTGTGACCAGTACAGTGACCGTGTCTCTCTTACAACAAGCGCTGTGTGTGACCAGTACAGTGACCGTGTCTCTCTTACAACAAGCGCTGTGTGTGACCAGTACAGTGACCGTGTCTCTCTTACAACAAGCGCTGTGAGGCTGTGTGTGACCAGTACAGTGACCGTGTCTCTCTAACAACAAGCGCTGTGTGTGACCAGTACAGTGACCGTGTCTCTCTTACAACAAGCGCTGTGTGTGACCAGTACAGTGACCGTGTCTCTCTTACAACAAGCGCTGTGTACGTCCAGTACAGTGACCGTGTCTCTCTTACAACAAGCGCTGTGAGGCTGTGTGTGACCAGTACAGTGACCGTGTCTCTCTTACAACAAGCGCTGTGTGTGACCAGTACAGTGACCGTGTCTCTCTTACAACAAGCGCTGTGAGGCTGTGTGTGACCAGTACAGTGACCGTGTCTCTCTTACAACAAGCGCTGTGTGTGACCAGTACAGTGACCGTGTCTCTCTTACAACAAGCGCTGTGAGGCTGTGTGTGACCAGTACAGTGACCGTGTCTCTCTCTTACAACAAGCGCTGTGAGGCTGTGTGTGACCAGTACAGTGACCGTGTCTCTCTTACAACAAGCCCTGTGTGTGACCAGTACAGTGACCGTGTCTCTCTTACAACAAGCGCTGTGTGTGACCAGTACAGTGACCGTGTCTCTCTCTTACAACAAGCGCTGTGTGTGACCAGTACAGTGACCGTGTCTCTCTTAAAACAAGCGCTGTGTGTGACCAGTACAGTGACCGTGTCTCTCTCTTACAACAAGCGCTGTGTGTGACCAGTACAGTGACCGTGTCTCTCTTACAACAAGCGCTGTGTGTGACCAGTACAGTGACCGTGTCTCTCTCTTACAACAAGCGCTGTGTGGCTGTGTACGTCCAGTACAGTGACCGTGTCTCTCTTACAACAAGCGCTGTGAGGCTGTGTGTGACCAGTACAGTGACCGTGTCTCTCTTACAACAAGCGCTGTGTGTGACCAGTACAGTGACCGTGTCTCTCTTACAACAAGCGCTGTGTGTGACCAGTACAGTGACCGTGTCTCTCTTACAACAAGCGCTGTGTGTGACCAGTACAGTGACCGTGTCTCTCTTACAACAAGCGCTGTGAGGCTGTGTGTGACCAGTACAGTGACCGTGTCTCTCTCTTACAACAAGCGCTGTGAGGCTGTGTACGACCAGTACAGTGACCGTGTCTCTCTTACAACAAGCGCTGTGTGTGACCAGTACAGTGACCGTGTCTCTCTCTTACAACAAGCGCTGTGTGTGACCAGTACAGTGACCGTGTCTCTCTTACAACAAGCGCTGTGTGTGACCAGTACAGTGACCGTGTCTCTCTCTTACAACAAGCGCTGTGTGTGACCAGTACAGTGACCGTGTCTCTCTCTTACAACAAGCGCTGTGTGTGACCAGTACAGTGACCGTGTCTCTCTCTTACAACAAGCGCTGGGTACGACCAGTACAGTGACCGTGTCTCTCTTACAACAAGCGCTGTGTGTGACCAGTACAGTGACCGTGTCTCTCTTACAACAAGCGCTGTGTGTGACCAGTACAGTGACCGTGTCTCTCTTACAACAAGCGCTGTGTGTGACCAGTACAGTGACCGTGTCTCTCTTACAACAAGCGCTGTGTGTGACCAGTACAGTGACCGTGTCTCTCTTACAACAAGCGCTGTGTACGACCAGTACAGTGACCGTGTCTCTCTTACAACAAGCGCTGTGTGGCTGTGTGTGACCAGTACAGTGACCGTGTCTCTCTCTTACAACAAGCGCTGTGCGGCTGTGTGTGACCAGTACAGTGACCGTGTCTCTCTCTTACAACAAGCGCTGTGTACGACCAGTACAGTGACCGTGTCTCTCTTACAACAAGCGCTGTGAGGCTGTGTGTGACCAGTACAGTGACCGTGTCTCTCTTACAACAAGCGCTGTGAGGCTGTGTACGTCCAGTACAGTGACCGTGTCTCTCTCTTACAACAAGCGCTGTGTGCGACCAGTACAGTGACCGTGTCTCTCTTACAACAAGCGCTGTGTGCGACCAGTACAGTGACCGTGTCTCTCTTACAACAAGCGCTGTGAGGCTGTGTGTGACCAGTACAGTGACCGTGTCTCTCTTACAACAAGCGCTGTGTGCGACCAGTACAGTGACCGTGTCTCTCTTACAACAAGCGCTGTGTGTGACCAGTACAGTGACCGTGTCTCTCTTACAACAAGCGCTGTGTGTGACCAGTACAGTGACCGTGTCTCTCTTACAACAAGCGCTGTGTGTGACCAGTACAGTGACCGTGTCTCTCTTACAACAAGCGCTGTGAGGCTGTGTACGTCCAGTACAGTGACCGTGTCTCTCTTACAACAAGCGCTGTGTGTGACCAGTACAGTGACCGTGTCTCTCTTACAACAAGCGCTGTGTGTGACCAGTACAGTGACCGTGTCTCTCTTACAACAAGCGCTGTGTGTGACCAGTACAGTGACCGTGTCTCTCTTACAACAAGCGCTGTGAGGCTGTGTGTGACCAGTACAGTGACCGTGTCTCTCTTACAACAAGCGCTGTGTGTGACCAGTACAGTGACCGTGTCTCTCTTACAACAAGCGCTGTGTGTGACCAGTACAGTGACCGTGTCTCTCTTACAACAAGCGCTGTGAGGCTGTGTACGTCCAGTACAGTGACCGTGTCTCTCTTACAACAAGCGCTGTGTGTGACCAGTACAGTGACCGTGTCTCTCTTACAACAAGCGCTGTGAGGCTGTGTACGTCCAGTACAGTGACCGTGTCTCTCTTACAACAAGCGCTGTGTGTGACCAGTACAGTGACCGTGTCTCTCTTACAACAAGCGCTGTGTGTGACCAGTACAGTGACCGTGTCTCTCTTACAACAAGCGCTGTGAGGCTGTGTGTGACCAGTACAGTGACCGTGTCTCTCTTACAACAAGCGCTGTGTGTGACCAGTACAGTGACCGTGTCTCTCTTACAACAAGCGCTGTGTGTGACCAGTACAGTGACCGTGTCTCTCTTACAACAAGCGCTGTTTGTGACCAGTACAGTGACCGTGTCTCTCTTACAACGAGCGCTGTGAGACTGTGTGTGACCAGTACAGTGACCGTGTCTCTCTTACAACAAGCGCTGTGTACGACCAGTACAGTGACCGTGTCCCTCTCAGAACAAGCGCTGTGTGTGACCAGTACAGTGACCGTGTCTCTCTCTTACAACAAGCGCTGTGTGTGACCAGTACAGTGACCGTGTCTCTCTCTTACAACAAGCGCTGTGTGTGACCAGTACAGTGACCGTGTCTCTCTTACAACGAGCGCTGTGAGACTGTGTGTGACCAGTACAGTGACCGTGTCTCTCTTACAACAAGCGCTGTGTACGACCAGTACAGTGACAGTGTCTCTCTCAGAACAAGCGCTGTGTGTGACCAGTACAGTGACCGTGTCTCTCTCTTACAACAAGCGCTGTGAGGCTGTGTGTGACCAGTACAGTGACCGTGTCTATCTTACAACAAGCGCTGTGTGTGACCAGTACAGTGACCGTGTCTCTCTTACAACAAGCGCTGTGAGGCTGTGTGTGACCAGTACAGTGACCGTGTCTCTCTTACAACAAGCGCTGTGTGTGACCAGTACAGTGACCGTGTCTCTCTTACAACAAGCGCTGTGTGTGACCAGTACAGTGACCGTGTCTCTCTTACAACAAGCGCTGTGTGTGACCAGTACAGTGACCGTGTCTCTCTTACAACAAGCGCTGTGAGGCTGTGTACGACCAGTACAGTGACCGTGTCTCTCTTACAACAAGCGCTGTGAGGCTGTGTACGTCCAGTACAGTGACCGTGTCTCTCTTACAACAAGCGCTGTGTGTGACCAGTACAGTGACCGTGTCTCTCTTACAACAAGCGCTGTGTGTGACCAGTACAGTGACCGTGTCTCTCTTACAACAAGCGCTGTGTGTGACCAGTACAGTGACCGTGTCTCTCTTACAACAAGCGCTGTGTGTGACCAGTACAGTGACCGTGTCTCTCTTACAACAAGCGCTGTGAGGCTGTGTGTGACCAGTACAGTGACCGTGTCTCTCTTACAACAAGCGCTGTGTGTGACCAGTACAGTGACCGTGTCTCTCTTACAACAAGCGCTGTGTGTGACCAGTACAGTGACCGTGTCTCTCTTACAACAAGCGCTGTGAGGCTGTGTACGTCCAGTACAGTGACCGTGTCTCTCTTACAACAAGCGCTGTGTGTGACCAGTACAGTGACCGTGTCTCTCTTACAACAAGCGCTGTGAGGCTGTGTACGTCCAGTACAGTGACCGTGTCTCTCTTACAACAAGCGCTGTGTACGACCAGTACACTGACCGTGTCTCTCTTACAACAAGCGCTGTGTGTGACCAGTACAGTGACCGTGTCTCTCTTACAACAAGCGCTGTGAGGCTGTGTACGACCAGTACACTGACCGTGTCTCTCTCTTACAACAAGCGCTGTGTGTGACCAGTACACTGACCGTGTCTCTCTTACAACAAGCGCTGTGTACGACCAGTACACTGACCGTGTCTCTCTTACAACAAGCGCTGTGTGTGACCAGTACAGTGACCGTGTCTCTCTTACAACAAGCGCTGTGAGGCTGTGTGTGACCAGTACAGTGACCGTGTCTCTCTCTTACAACAAGCGCTGTGTGTGACCAGTACACTGACCGTGTCTCTCTTACAACAAGCGCTGTGTACGACCAGTACACTGACCGTGTCTCTCTTACAACAAGCGCTGTGTGTGACCAGTACACTGACCGTGTCTCTCTTACAACAAGCGCTGTGTACGACCAGTACACTGACCGTGTCTCTCTTACAACAAGCGCTGTGAGGCTGTGTGTGACCAGTACACTGACCGTGTCTCTCTTACAACAAGCGCTGTGTGTGACCAGTACAGTGACCGTGTCTCTCTTACAACAAGCGCTGTGAGACTGTGTGTGACCAGTACAGTGACCGTGTCTCTCTTACAACAAGCGCTGTGTACGTCCAGTACAGTGACCGTGTCTCTCTCTTACAACAAGCGCTGTGAGGCTGTGTGTGACCAGTACAGTGACCGTGTCTCTCTTACAACAAGCGCTGTGTGTGACCAGTACAGTGACCGTGTCTCTCTTACAACAAGCGCTGTGTGTGACCAGTACAGTGACCGTGTCTCTCTTACAACAAGCGCTGTGTGTAACCAGTACAGTGACCGTGTCTCTCTTACAACAAGCGCTGTGTGTGACCAGTACAGTGACCGTGTCTCTCTTACAACAAGCGCTGTGTACGTCCAGTACAGTGACCGTGTCTCTCTTACAACAAGCGCTGTGAGGCTGTGTACGACCAGTACAGTGACCGTGTCTCTCTTACAACAAGCGCTGTGTGTGACCAGTACAGTGACCGTGTCTCTCTTACAACAAGCGCTGTGTGTGACCAGTACAGTGACCGTGTCTCTCTTACAACAAGCGCTGTGTGTGACCAGTACAGTGACCGTGTCTCTCTTACAACAAGCGCTGTGAGGCTGTGTGTGACCAGTACAGTGACCGTGTCTCTCTTACAACAAGCGCTGTGAGGCTGTGTGTGACCAGTACAGTGACCGTGTCTCTCTTACAACAAGCGCTGTGTGTGACCAGTACAGTGACCGTGTCTCTCTTACAACAAGCGCTGTGAGGCTGTGTACGACCAGTACAGTGACCGTGTCTCTCTTACAACAAGCGCTGTGTGTGACCAGTACAGTGACCGTGTCTCTCTTACAACAAGCGCTGTGAGGCTGTGTGTGACCAGTACAGTGACCGTGTCTCTCTTACAACAAGCGCTGTGTGTGACCAGTACAGTGACCGTGTCTCTCTTACAACAAGCGCTGTGTGGCTGTGTACGACCAGTACAGTGACCGTGTCTCTCTTACAACAAGCGCTGTGAGGCTGTGTGTGACCAGTACAGTGACCGTGTCTCTCTTACAACAAGCGCTGTGTGTGACCAGTACAGTGACCGTGTCTCTCTCTTACAACAAGCGCTGTGTGTGACCAGTACAGTGACCGTGTCTCTCTTACAACAAGCGCTGTGTGTGACCAGTACAGTGACCGTGTCTCTCTCTTACAACAAGCGCTGTGTGTGACCAGTACAGTGACCGTGTCTCTCTTACAACAAGCGCTGTGTGTGACCAGTACAGTGACCGTGTCTCTCTCTTACAACAAGCGCTGTGTGTGACCAGTACAGTGACCGTGTCTCTCTTACAACAAGCGCTGTGTGTGACCAGTACAGTGACCGTGTCTCTCTTACAACAAGCGCTGTGTGTGACCAGTACAGTGACCGTGTCTCTCTTACAACAAGCGCTGTGAGGCTGTGTGTGACCAGTACAGCGACCGTGTCTCTCTTACAACAAGCGCTGTGTACGACCAGTACAGTGACCGTGTCTCTCTCAGAACAAGCGCTGTGTGTGACCAGTACAGTGACCGTGTCTCTCTTACAACAAGCGCTGTGTGTGACCAGTACAGTGACCGTGTCTCTCTTACAACAAGCGCTGTGTGTGACCAGTACAGTGACCGTGTCTCTCTTACAACAAGCGCTGTGTGTGACCAGTACAGTGACCGTGTCTCTCTTACAACAAGCGCTGTGTGTGACCAGTACAGTGACCGTGTCTCTCTTACAACAAGCGCTGTGAGGCTGTGTGTGACCAGTACAGTGACCGTGTCTCTCTTACAACAAGCGCTGTGTGTGACCAGTACAGTGACCGTGTCTCTCTTACAACAAGCGCTGTGTGTGACCAGTACAGTGACCGTGTCTCTCTTACAACAAGCGCTGTGTGTGACCAGTACAGTGACCGTGTCTCTCTTACAACAAGCGCTGTGTGTGACCAGTACAGTGACCGTGTCTCTCTTACAACAAGCGCTGTGTGTGACCAGTACAGTGACCGTGTCTCTCTTACAACAAGCGCTGTGTGTGACCAGTACAGTGACCGTGTCTCTCTTACAACAAGCGCTGTGAGGCTGTGTGTGACCAGTACATTGACCGTGTCTCTCTTACAACAAGCGCTGTGTGTGACCAGTACAGTGACCGTGTCTCTCTCTTACAACAAGCGCTGTGTGTGACCAGTACAGTGACCGTGTCTCTCTTACAACAAGCGCTGTGTACGACCAGTACAGTGACCGTGTCTCTCTTACAACAAGCGCTGTGAGGCTGTGTGTGACCAGTACAGTGACCGTGTCTCTCTTACAACAAGCGCTGTGTACGACCAGTACAGTGACCGTGTCTCTCTTACAACAAGCGCTGTGAGGCTGTGTGTGACCAGTACAGTGACCGTGTCTCTCTTACAACAAGCGCTGTGTGTGACCAGTACAGTGACCGTGTCTCTCTCTTACAACAAGCGCTGTGAGGCTGTGTGTGACCAGTACAGTGACTGTGTCTCTCTCTTACAACAAGCGCTGTGTGTGACCAGTACAGTGACCGTGTCTCTCTCTTACAACAAGCGCTGTGTGTGACCAGTACAGTGACCGTGTCTCTCTTACAACAAGCGCTGTGTGGCTGTGTGTGACCAGTACAGTGACCGTGTCTCTCTTACAACAAGCGCTGTGTGTGACCAGTACAGTGACCGTGTCTCTCTTACAACAAGCGCTGTGTGTGACCAGTACAGTGACCGTGTCTCTCTTACAACAAGCGCTGTGAGGCTGTGTGTGACCAGTACAGTGACCGTGTCTCTCTTACAACAAGCGCTGTGTGTGACCAGTACAGTGACCGTGTCTCTCTTACAACAAGCGCTGTGAGGCTGTGTGTGACCAGTACAGTGACCGTGTCTCTCTTACAACATGCGCTGTGTGTGACCAGTAGAGTGACCGTGTCTCTCTTACAACAAGCGCTGTGTGTGACCAGTACAGTGACCGTGTCTCTCTTACAACAAGCGCTGTGAGGCTGTGTGTGACCAGTACAGTGACCGTGTCTCTCTTACAACAAGCGCTGTGTACGTCCAGTACAGTGACCGTGTCTCTCTTACAACAAGCGCTGTGTGTGACCAGTACAGTGACCGTGTCTCTCTTACAACAAGCGCTGTGTACGACCAGTACAGTGACCGTGTCTCTCTTACAACAAGCGCTGTGAGGCTGTGTACGTCCAGTACAGTGACCGTGTCTCTCTTACAACAAGCGCTGTGTGTGACCAGTACAGTGACCGTGTCTCTCTTACAACAAGCGCTGTGTGTGACCAGTACAGTGACCGTGTCTCTCTTACAACAAGCGCTGTGTGTGACCAGTACAGTGACCGTGTCTCTCTTACAACAAGCGCTGTGTGTGACCAGTACAGTGACCGTGTCTCTCTTACAACAAGCGCTGTGTGTGACCAGTACAGTGACCGTGTCTCTCTTACAACCAGCGCTGTGAGGCTGTGTGTGACCAGTACAGTGACCGTGTCTCTCTCTTACAACAAGCGCTGTGTGTGACCAGTACAGTGACCGTGTCTCTCTTACAACAAGCGCTGTGTGTGACCAGTACAGTGACCGTGTCTCTCTCTTACAACAAGCGCTGTGAGGCTGTGTGTGACCAGTACAGTGACCGTGTCTCTCTTACAACAAGCGCTGTGTGTGACCAGTACAGTGACCGTGTCTCTCTTACAACAAGCGCTGTGAGGCTGTGTGTGACCAGTACAGTGACCGTGTCTCTCTTAAAACAAGCGCTGTGTGTGACCAGTACAGTGACCGTGTCTCTCTTACAACAAGCGCTGTGTGTGACCAGTACAGTGACCGTGTCTCTCTTACAACAAGCGCTGTGTGTGACCAGTACAGTGACCGTGTCTCTCTTACAACAAGCGCTGTGTGTGACCAGTACAGTGACCGTGTCTCTCTTACAACAAGCGCTGTGTGTGACCAGTACAGTGACCGTGTCTCTCTTACAACAAGCGCTGTGAGGCTGTGTACGACCAGTACAGTGACCGTGTCTCTCTTACAACAAGCGCTGTGTGTGACCAGTACAGTGACCGTGTCTCTCTTACAACAAGCGCTGTGTACGTCCAGTACAGTGACCGTGTCTCTCTTACAACAAGCGCTGTGTGTGACCAGTACAGTGACCGTGTCTCTCTTACAACAAGCGCTGTGTGTGACCAGTACAGTGACCGTGTCTCTCTTACAACAAGCGCTGTGTGTGACCAGTACAGTGACCGTGTCTCTCTTACAACAAGCGCTGTGTACGTCCAGTACAGTGACCGTGTCTCTCTTACAACAAGCGCTGTGTGTGACCAGTACAGTGACCGTGTCTCTCTTACAACAAGCGCTGTGTGTGACCAGTACAGTGACCGTGTCTCTCTTACAACAAGCGCTGTGTGTGACCAGTACAGTGACCGTGTCTCTCTTACAACAAGCGCTGTGTGTGACCAATACAGTGACCGTGTCTCTCTTACAACAAGCGCTGTGAGGCTGTGTGTGACCAGTACAGTGACCGTGTCTCTCTTACAACAAGCGCTGTGTGTGACCAGTACACTGACCGTGTCTCTCTTACAACAAGCGCTGTGTGTGACCAGTACAGTGACCGTGTCTCTCTCTTACAACAAGCGCTGTGTGTGACCAGTACAGTGACCGTGTCTCTCTCTTACAACAAGCGCTGTGTGTGAAAAGTACACTGACCGTGTCTCTCTTACAACAAGCGCTGTGAGGCTGTGTGTGACCAGTACAGTGACCGTGTCTCTCTCTTACAACAAGCGCTGTGAGGCTGTGTACGTCCAGAACAGTGACCGTGTCTCTCTCTTACAACAAGCGCTGTGAGGCTGTGTGTGACCAGTACAGTGACCGTGTCTCTTACAACAAGCGCTGTGAGGCTGTGTACGACCAGTACAGTGACCGTGTCTCTCTTACAACAAGCGCTGTGAGGCTGTGTGTGACCAGTACAGTGACCGTGTCTCTCTCTTACAACAAGCGCTGTGTGTGACCAGTACAGTGACCGTGTCTCTCTCTTACAACAAGCGCTGTGTGTGACCAGTACAGTGACCGTGTCTCTCTCTTACAACAAGCGCTGTGTGTGACCAGTACAGTGACCCTGTCTCTCTTACAACAAGCGCTGTGTGCGACCAGTACAGTGACCCTGTCTCTCTTACAACAAGCGCTGTGTACGACCAGTACAGTGACCGTGTCTCTCTTACAACAAGCGCTGTGAGGCTGTGTGTGACCAGTACAGTGACCGTGTCTCTCTTACAACAAGCGCTGTGTGCGACCAGTACAGTGACCGTGTCTCTCTTACAACAAGCGCTGTGTGTGACCAGTACAGTGACCGTGTCTCTCTTACAACAAGCGCTGTGTGTGACCAGTACAGTGACCGTGTCTCTCTTACAACAAGCGCTGTGTGTGACCAGTACAGTGACCGTGTCTCTCTTACAACAAGCGCTGTGAGGCTGTGTACGTCCAGTACAGTGACCGTGTCTCTCTTACAACAAGCGCTGTGTGTGACCAGTACAGTGACCGTGTCTCTCTTACAACAAGCGCTGTGTGTGACCAGTACAGTGACCGTGTCTCTCTTACAACAAGCGCTGTGTGTGACCAGTACAGTGACCGTGTCTCTCTTACAACAAGCGCTGTGAGGCTGTGTGTGACCAGTACAGTGACCGTGTCTCTCTTACAACAAGCGCTGTGTGTGACCAGTACAGTGACCGTGTCTCTCTTACAACAAGCGCTGTGTGTGACCAGTACAGTGACCGTGTCTCTCTTACAACAAGCGCTGTGAGGCTGTGTACGTCCAGTACAGTGACCGTGTCTCTCTTACAACAAGCGCTGTGTGTGACCAGTACAGTGACCGTGTCTCTCTTACAACAAGCGCTGTGAGGCTGTGTGTGACCAGTACAGTGACCGTGTCTCTCTTACAACAAGCGCTGTGTGTGACCAGTACAGTGACCGTGTCTCTCTTACAACAAGCGCTGTGTGTGACCAGTACAGTGACCGTGTCTCTCTTACAACAAGCGCTGTGAGGCTGTGTGTGACCAGTACAGTGACCGTGTCTCTCTTACAACAAGCGCTGTGTACGACCAGTACAGTGACCGTGTCCCTCTCAGAACAAGCGCTGTGTGTGACCAGTACAGTGACCGTGTCTCTCTCTTACAACAAGCGCTGTGTGTGACCAGTACAGTGACCGTGTCTCTCTCTTACAACAAGCGCTGTGTGTGACCAGTACAGTGACCGTGTCTCTCTTACAACGAGCGCTGTGAGACTGTGTGTGACCAGTACAGTGACCGTGTCTCTCTTACAACAAGCGCTGTGTACGACCAGTACAGTGACCGTGTCTCTCTCAGAACAAGCGCTGTGTGTGACCAGTACAGTGACCGTGTCTCTCTCTTACAACAAGCGCTGTGAGGCTGTGTGTGACCAGTACAGTGACCGTGTCTATCTTACAACAAGCGCTGTGTGTGACCAGTACAGTGACCGTGTCTCTCTTACAACAAGCGCTGTGAGGCTGTGTGTGACCAGTACAGTGACCGTGTCTCTCTTACAACAAGCGCTGTGTGTGACCAGTACAGTGACCGTGTCTCTCTTACAACAAGCGCTGTGTGTGACCAGTACAGTGACCGTGTCTCTCTTACAACAAGCGCTGTGAGGCTGTGTACGACCAGTACAGTGACCGTGTCTCTCTTACAACAAGCGCTGTGAGGCTGTGTACGTCCAGTACAGTGACCGTGTCTCTCTTACAACAAGCGCTGTGTGTGACCAGTACAGTGACCGTGTCTCTCTTACAACAAGCGCTGTGTGTGACCAGTACAGTGACCGTGTCTCTCTTACAACAAGCGCTGTGTGTGACCAGTACAGTGACCGTGTCTCTCTTACAACAAGCGCTGTGAGGCTGTGTGTGACCAGTACAGTGACCGTGTCTCTCTTACAACAAGCGCTGTGTGTGACCAGTACAGTGACCGTGTCTCTCTTACAACAAGCGCTGTGTGTGACCAGTACAGTGACCGTGTCTCTCTTACAACAAGCGCTGTGAGGCTGTGTGTGACCAGTACAGTGACCGTGTCTCTCTTACAACAAGCGCTGTTTGTGACCAGTACAGTGACCGTGTCTCTCTTACAACGAGCGCTGTGAGACTGTGTGTGACCAGTACAGTGACCGTGTCTCTCTTACAACAAGCGCTGTGTACGACCAGTACAGTGACCGTGTCCCTCTCAGAACAAGCGCTGTGTGTGACCAGTACAGTGACCGTGTCTCTCTCTTACAACAAGCGCTGTGTGTGACCAGTACAGTGACCGTGTCTCTCTCTTACAACAAGCGCTGTGTGTGACCAGTACAGTGACCGTGTCTCTCTTACAACGAGCGCTGTGAGACTGTGTGTGACCAGTACAGTGACCGTGTCTCTCTTACAACAAGCGCTGTGTACGACCAGTACAGTGACAGTGTCTCTCTCAGAACAAGCGCTGTGTGTGACCAGTACAGTGACCGTGTCTCTCTCTTACAACAAGCGCTGTGAGGCTGTGTGTGACCAGTACAGTGACCGTGTCTATCTTACAACAAGCGCTGTGTGTGACCAGTACAGTGACCGTGTCTCTCTTACAACAAGCGCTGTGAGGCTGTGTGTGACCAGTACAGTGACCGTGTCTCTCTTACAACAAGCGCTGTGTGTGACCAGTACAGTGACCGTGTCTCTCTTACAACAAGCGCTGTGTGTGACCAGTACAGTGACCGTGTCTCTCTTACAACAAGCGCTGTGTGTGACCAGTACAGTGACCGTGTCTCTCTTACAACAAGCGCTGTGAGGCTGTGTACGACCAGTACAGTGACCGTGTCTCTCTTACAACAAGCGCTGTGAGGCTGTGTACGTCCAGTACAGTGACCGTGTCTCTCTTACAACAAGCGCTGTGTGTGACCAGTACAGTGACCGTGTCTCTCTTACAACAAGCGCTGTGTGTGACCAGTACAGTGACCGTGTCTCTCTTACAACAAGCGCTGTGTGTGACCAGTACAGTGACCGTGTCTCTCTTACAACAAGCGCTGTGTGTGACCAGTACAGTGACCGTGTCTCTCTTACAACAAGCGCTGTGAGGCTGTGTGTGACCAGTACAGTGACCGTGTCTCTCTTACAACAAGCGCTGTGTGTGACCAGTACAGTGACCGTGTCTCTCTTACAACAAGCGCTGTGTGTGACCAGTACAGTGACCGTGTCTCTCTTACAACAAGCGCTGTGAGGCTGTGTACGTCCAGTACAGTGACCGTGTCTCTCTTACAACAAGCGCTGTGTGTGACCAGTACAGTGACCGTGTCTCTCTTACAACAAGCGCTGTGTGTGACCAGTACAGTGACCGTGTCTCTCTTACAACAAGCGCTGTGTACGACCAGTACACTGACCGTGTCTCTCTTACAACAAGCGCTGTGTGTGACCAGTACAGTGACCGTGTCTCTCTTACAACAAGCGCTGTGAGGCTGTGTACGACCAGTACACTGACCGTGTCTCTCTCTTACAACAAGCGCTGTGTGTGACCAGTACACTGACCGTGTCTCTCTTACAACAAGCGCTGTGTACGACCAGTACACTGACCGTGTCTCTCTTACAACAAGCGCTGTGTGTGACCAGTACAGTGACCGTGTCTCTCTTACAACAAGCGCTGTGAGGCTGTGTGTGACCAGTACAGTGACCGTGTCTCTCTCTTACAACAAGCGCTGTGTGTGACCAGTACACTGACCGTGTCTCTCTTACAACAAGCGCTGTGTACGACCAGTACACTGACCGTGTCTCTCTTACAACAAGCGCTGTGTGTGACCAGTACACTGACCGTGTCTCTCTTACAACAAGCGCTGTGTACGACCAGTACACTGACCGTGTCTCTCTTACAACAAGCGCTGTGAGGCTGTGTGTGACCAGTACACTGACCGTGTCTCTCTTACAACAAGCGCTGTGTGTGACCAGTACAGTGACCGTGTCTCTCTTACAACAAGCGCTGTGAGACTGTGTGTGACCAGTACAGTGACCGTGTCTCTCTTACAACAAGCGCTGTGTACGTCCAGTACAGTGACCGTGTCTCTCTCTTACAACAAGCGCTGTGAGGCTGTGTGTGACCAGTACAGTGACCGTGTCTCTCTTACAACAAGCGCTGTGTGTGACCAGTACAGTGACCGTGTCTCTCTTACAACAAGCGCTGTGAGGCTGTGTGTAACCAGTACAGTGACCGTGTCTCTCTTACAACAAGCGCTGTGTGTGACCAGTACAGTGACCGTGTCTCTCTTACAACAAGCGCTGTGTACGTCCAGTACAGTGACCGTGTCTCTCTTACAACAAGCGCTGTGAGGCTGTGTACGACCAGTACAGTGACCGTGTCTCTCTTACAACAAGCGCTGTGTGTGACCAGTACAGTGACCGTGTCTCTCATACAACAAGCGCTGTGTGTGACCAGTACAGTGACCGTGTCTCTCTTACAGCAAGCGCTGTGTACGACCAGTACAGTGACCGTGTCTCTCTTACAACAAGCGCTGTGTACGACCAGTACAGTGACCGTGTCTCTCTTACAACAAGCGCTGTGAGGCTGTGTGTGACCAGTACAGTGACCGTGTCTCTCTTACAACAAGCGCTGTGTGTGACCAGTACAGTGACCGTGTCTCTCTCTTACAACAAGCGCTGTGTGTGACCAGTACAGTGACCGTGTCTCTCTTACAACAAGCGCTGTGTGTGACCAGTACAGTGACCGTGTCTCTCTCTTACAACAAGCGCTGTGTGTGACCAGTACAGTGACCGTGTCTCTCTTACAACAAGCGCTGTGTGTGACCAGTACAGTGACCGTGTCTCTCTCTTACAACAAGCGCTGTGTGTGACCAGTACAGTGACCGTGTCTCTCTTACAACAAGCGCTGTGTGTGACCAGTACAGTGACCGTGTCTCTCTTACAACAAGCGCTGTGTGTGACCAGTACAGTGACCGTGTCTCTCTTACAACAAGCGCTGTGTACGACCAGTACAGTGACCGTGTCTCTCTTACAACAAGCGCTGTGAGGCTGTGTGTGACCAGTACAGCGACCGTGTCTCTCTTACAACAAGCGCTGTGTACGACCAGTACAGTGACCGTGTCTCTCTCAGAACAAGCGCTGTGTGTGACCAGTACAGTGACCGTGTCTCTCTTACAACAAGCGCTGTGTGTGACCAGTACAGTGACCGTGTCTCTCTTACAACAAGCGCTGTGTGTGACCAGTACAGTGACCGTGTCTCTCTTACAACAAGCGCTGTGTGTGACCAGTACAGTGACCGTGTCTCTCTTACAACAAGCGCTGTGTGTGACCAGTACAGTGACCGTGTCTCTCTTACAACAAGCGCTGTGAGGCTGTGTGTGACCAGTACAGTGACCGTGTCTCTCTTACAACAAGCGCTGTGTGTGACCAGTACAGTGACCGTGTCTCTCTTACAACAAGCGCTGTGTGTGACCAGTACAGTGACCGTGTCTCTCTTACAACAAGCGCTGTGTGTGACCAGTACAGTGACCGTGTCTCTCTTACAACAAGCGCTGTGTGTGACCAGTACAGTGACCGTGTCTCTCTTACAACAAGCGCTGTGTGTGACCAGTACAGTGACCGTGTCTCTCTTACAACAAGCGCTGTGTGTGACCAGTACAGTGACCGTGTCTCTCTTACAACAAGCGCTGTGAGGCTGTGTGTGACCAGTACATTGACCGTGTCTCTCTTACAACAAGCGCTGTGTGTGACCAGTACAGTGACCGTGTCTCTCTCTTACAACAAGCGCTGTGTGTGACCAGTACAGTGACCGTGTCTCTCTTACAACAAGCGCTGTGTACGACCAGTACAGTGACCGTGTCTCTCTTACAACAAGCGCTGTGAGGCTGTGTGTGACCAGTACAGTGACCGTGTCTCTCTTACAACAAGCGCTGTGTACGACCAGTACAGTGACCGTGTCTCTCTTACAACAAGCGCTGTGAGGCTGTGTGTGACCAGTACAGTGACCGTGTCTCTCTTACAACAAGCGCTGTGTGTGACCAGTACAGTGACCGTGTCTCTCTCTTACAACAAGCGCTGTGAGGCTGTGTGTGACCAGTACAGTGACTGTGTCTCTCTCTTACAACAAGCGCTGTGTGTGACCAGTACAGTGACCGTGTCTCTCTCTTACAACAAGCGCTGTGTGTGACCAGTACAGTGACCGTGTCTCTCTTACAACAAGCGCTGTGTGGCTGTGTGTGACCAGTACAGTGACCGTGTCTCTCTTACAACAAGCGCTGTGTGTGACCAGTACAGTGACCGTGTCTCTCTTACAACAAGCGCTGTGTGTGACCAGTACAGTGACCGTGTCTCTCTTACAACAAGCGCTGTGAGGCTGTGTGTGACCAGTACAGTGACCGTGTCTCTCTTACAACAAGCGCTGTGTGTGACCAGTACAGTGACCGTGTCTCTCTTACAACAAGCGCTGTGAGGCTGTGTGTGACCAGTACAGTGACCGTGTCTCTCTTACAACATGCGCTGTGTGTGACCAGTAGAGTGACCGTGTCTCTCTTACAACAAGCGCTGTGTGTGACCAGTACAGTGACCGTGTCTCTCTTACAACAAGCGCTGTGAGGCTGTGTGTGACCAGTACAGTGACCGTGTCTCTCTTACAACAAGCGCTGTGTACGTCCAGTACAGTGACCGTGTCTCTCTTACAACAAGCGCTGTGTGTGACCAGTACAGTGACCGTGTCTCTCTTACAACAAGCGCTGTGTACGACCAGTACAGTGACCGTGTCTCTCTTACAACAAGCGCTGTGAGGCTGTGTACGTCCAGTACAGTGACCGTGTCTCTCTTACAACAAGCGCTGTGTGTGACCAGTACAGTGACCGTGTCTCTCTTACAACAAGCGCTGTGTGTGACAAGTACAGTGACCGTGTCTCTCTTACAACAAGCGCTGTGTGTGACCAGTACAGTGACCGTGTCTCTCTTACAACAAGCGCTGTGTGTGACCAGTACAGTGACCGTGTCTCTCTTACAACAAGCGCTGTGTGTGACCAGTACAGTGACCGTGTCTCTCTTACAACAAGCGCTGTGAGGCTGTGTGTGACCAGTACAGTGACCGTGTCTCTCTTACAACAAGCGCTGTGTACGTCCAGTACAGTGACCGTGTCTCTCTTACAACAAGCGCTGTGTGTGACCAGTACAGTGACCGTGTCTCTCTTACAACAAGCGCTGTGTACGACCAGTACAGTGACCGTGTCTCTCTTACAACAAGCGCTGTGAGGCTGTGTACGTCCAGTACAGTGACCGTGTCTCTCTTACAACAAGCGCTGTGTGTGACCAGTACAGTGACCGTGTCTCTCTTACAACAAGCGCTGTGTGTGACCAGTACAGTGACCGTGTCTCTCTTACAACAAGCGCTGTGTGTGACCAGTACAGTGACCGTGTCTCTCTTACAACAAGCGCTGTGTGTGACCAGTACAGTGACCGTGTCTCTCTTACAACAAGCGCTGTGTGTGACCAGTACAGTGACCGTGTCTCTCTTACAACAAGCGCTGTGAGGCTGTGTGTGACCAGTACAGTGACCGTGCCTCTCTCTTACAACAAGCGCTGTGTGTGACCAGTACAGTGACCGTGTCTCTCTTACAACAAGCGCTGTGTGTGACCAGTACAGTGACCGTGTCTCTCTCTTACAACAAGCGCTGTGAGGCTGTGTGTGACCAGTACAGTGACCGTGTCTCTCTTACAACAAGCGCTGTGTGTGACCAGTACAGTGACCGTGTCTCTCTTACAACAAGCGCTGTGTGTGACCAGTACAGTGACCGTGTCTCTCTCTTACAACAAGCGCTGTGTGTGACCAGTACAGTGACCGTGTCTCTCTTACAACAAGCGCTGTGTACGTCCAGTACAGTGACCGTGTCTCTCTTACAACAAGCGCTGTGTGTGACCAGTACAGTGACCGTGTCTCTCTTACAACAAGCGCTGTGTGTGACCAGTACAGTGACCGTGTCTCTCTTACAACAAGCGCTGTGAGGCTGTGTGTGACCAGTACAGTGACCGTGTCTCTCTTACAACAAGCGCTGTGTGTGACCAGTACAGTGACCGTGTCTCTCTTACAACAAGCGCTGTGTGTGACCAGTACAGTGACCGTGTCTCTCTTACAACAAGCGCTGTGTGTGACCAGTACAGTGACCGTGTCTCTCTTACAACAAGCGCTGTGTGTGACCAGTACAGTGACCGTGTCTCTCTTACAACAAGCGCTGTGTGTGACCAGTACAGTGACCGTGTCTCTCTTACAACAAGCGCTGTGAGGCTGTGTACGACCAGTACAGTGACCGTGTCTCTCTTACAACAAGCGCTGTGTGTGACCAGTACAGTGACCGTGTCTCTCTTACAACAAGCGCTGTGTACGTCCAGTACAGTGACCGTGTCTCTCTTACAACAAGCGCTGTGTGTGACCAGTACAGTGACCGTGTCTCTCTTACAACAAGCGCTGTGTGTGACCAGTACAGTGACCGTGTCTCTCTTACAACAAGCGCTGTGTGTGACCAGTACAGTGACCGTGTCTCTCTTACAACAAGCGCTGTGTACGTCCAGTACAGTGACCGTGTCTCTCTTACAACAAGCGCTGTGTGTGACCAGTACAGTGACCGTGTCTCTCTTACAACAAGCGCTGTGTGTGACCAGTACAGTGACCGTGTCTCTCTTACAACAAGCGCTGTGTGTGACCAGTACAGTGACCGTGTCTCTCTTACAACAAGCGCTGTGTGTGACCAATACAGTGACCGTGTCTCTCTTACAACAAGCGCTGTGAGGCTGTGTGTGACCAGTACAGTGACCGTGTCTCTCTTACAACAAGCGCTGTGTGTGACCAGTACACTGACCGTGTCTCTCTTACAACAAGCGCTGTGTGTGACCAGTACAGTGACCGTGTCTCTCTCTTACAACAAGCGCTGTGTG
Source organism: Anabrus simplex (assembly GCF_040414725.1). Lineage (NCBI taxonomy): Eukaryota > Metazoa > Arthropoda > Insecta > Orthoptera > Tettigoniidae > Anabrus > Anabrus simplex. Next base: position 104,975,705 of record NC_090279.1, on the reverse strand, counting down.
TGACCAGTACAGTGACCGTGTCTCTCTCTTACAACAAGCGCTGTGTGTGAAAAGTACACTGACCGTGTCTCTCTTACAACAAGCGCTGTGAGGCTGTGTGTGACCAGTACAGTGACCGTGTCTCTCTCTTACAACAAGCGCTGTGAGGCTGTGTACGTCCAGAACAGTGACCGTGTCTCTCTCTTACAACAAGCGCTGTGAGGCTGTGTGTGACCAGTACAGTGACCGTGTCTCTTACAACAAGCGCTGTGAGGCTGTGTACGACCAGTACAGTGACCGTGTCTCTCTTACAACAAGCGCTGTGAGGCTGTGTGTGACCAGTACAGTGACCGTGTCTCTCTCTTACAACAAGCGCTGTGTGTGACCAGTACAGTGACCGTGTCTCTCTCTTACAACAAGCGCTGTGTGTGACCAGTACAGTGACCGTGTCTCTCTCTTACAACAAGCGCTGTGTGTGACCAGTACAGTGACCCTGTCTCTCTTACAACAAGCGCTGTGTGCGACCAGTACAGTGACCCTGTCTCTCTTACAACAAGCGCTGTGTACGACCAGTACAGTGACCGTGTCTCTCTTACAACAAGCGCTGTGAGGCTGTGTGTGACCAGTACAGTGACCGTGTCTCTCTTACAACAAGCGCTGTGTGCGACCAGTACAGTGACCGTGTCTCTCTTACAACAAGCGCTGTGTGTGACCAGTACAGTGACCGTGTCTCTCTTACAACAAGCGCTGTGTGTGACCAGTACAGTGACCGTGTCTCTCTTACAACAAGCGCTGTGTGTGACCAGTACAGTGACCGTGTCTCTCTTACAACAAGCGCTGTGAGGCTGTGTACGTCCAGTACAGTGACCGTGTCTCTCTTACAACAAGCGCTGTGTGTGACCAGTACAGTGACCGTGTCTCTCTTACAACAAGCGCTGTGTGTGACCAGTACAGTGACCGTGTCTCTCTTACAACAAGCGCTGTGTGTGACCAGTACAGTGACCGTGTCTCTCTTACAACAAGCGCTGTGAGGCTGTGTGTGACCAGTACAGTGACCGTGTCTCTCTTACAACAAGCGCTGTGTGTGACCAGTACAGTGACCGTGTCTCTCTTACAACAAGCGCTGTGTGTGACCAGTACAGTGACCGTGTCTCTCTTACAACAAGCGCTGTGTGTGACCAGTACAGTGACCGTGTCTCTCTTACAACAAGCGCTGTGTACGTCCAGTACAGTGACCGTGTCTCTCTTACAACAAGCGCTGTGTGTGACCAGTACAGTGACCGTGTCTCTCTTACAACAAGCGCTGTGTGTGACCAGTACAGTGACCGTGTCTCTCTTACAACAAGCGCTGTGTGTGACCAGTACAGTGACCGTGTCTCTCTTACAACAAGCGCTGTGAGGCTGTGTGTGACCAGTACAGTGACCGTGTCTCTCTTACAACAAGCGCTGTGTACGACCAGTACAGTGACCGTGTCCCTCTCAGAACAAGCGCTGTGTGTGACCAGTACAGTGACCGTGTCTCTCTCTTACAACAAGCGCTGTGTGTGACCAGTACAGTGACCGTGTCTCTCTCTTACAACAAGCGCTGTGTGTGACCAGTACAGTGACCGTGTCTCTCTTACAACGAGCGCTGTGAGACTGTGTGTGACCAGTACAGTGACCGTGTCTCTCTTACAACAAGCGCTGTGTACGACCAGTACAGTGACCGTGTCTCTCTCAGAACAAGCGCTGTGTGTGACCAGTACAGTGACCGTGTCTCTCTCTTACAACAAGCGCTGTGAGGCTGTGTGTGACCAGTACAGTGACCGTGTCTATCTTACAACAAGCGCTGTGTGTGACCAGTACAGTGACCGTGTCTCTCTTACAACAAGCGCTGTGAGGCTGTGTGTGACCAGTACAGTGACCGTGTCTCTCTTACAACAAGCGCTGTGTGTGACCAGTACAGTGACCGTGTCTCTCTTACAACAAGCGCTGTGTGTGACCAGTACAGTGACCGTGTCTCTCTTACAACAAGCGCTGTGTGTGACCAGTACAGTGACCGTGTCTCTCTTACAACAAGCGCTGTGTGTGACCAGTACAGTGACCGTGTCTCTCTTACAACAAGCGCTGTGTGTGACCAGTACAGTGACCGTGTCTCTCTTACAACAAGCGCTGTGTGTGACCAGTACAGTGACCGTGTCTCTCTTACAACAAGCGCTGTGTGTGACCAGTACAGTGACCGTGTCTCTCTTACAACAAGCGCTGTGAGGCTGTGTGTGACCAGTACATTGACCGTGTCTCTCTTACAACAAGCGCTGTGTGTGACCAGTACAGTGACCGTGTCTCTCTCTTACAACAAGCGCTGTGTGTGACCAGTACAGTGACCGTGTCTCTCTTACAACAAGCGCTGTGTACGACCAGTACAGTGACCGTGTCTCTCTTACAACAAGCGCTGTGAGGCTGTGTGTGACCAGTACAGTGACCGTGTCTCTCTTACAACAAGCGCTGTGTACGACCAGTACAGTGACCGTGTCTCTCTTACAACAAGCGCTGTGAGGCTGTGTGTGACCAGTACAGTGACCGTGTCTCTCTTACAACAAGCGCTGTGTGTGACCAGTACAGTGACCGTGTCTCTCTCTTACAACAAGCGCTGTGAGGCTGTGTGTGACCAGTACAGTGACTGTGTCTCTCTCTTACAACAAGCGCTGTGTGTGACCAGTACAGTGACCGTGTCTCTCTCTTACAACAAGCGCTGTGTGTGACCAGTACAGTGACCGTGTCTCTCTTACAACAAGCGCTGTGTGGCTGTGTGTGACCAGTACAGTGACCGTGTCTCTCTTACAACAAGCGCTGTGTGTGACCAGTACAGTGACCGTGTCTCTCTTACAACAAGCGCTGTGTGTGACCAGTACAGTGACCGTGTCTCTCTTACAACAAGCGCTGTGAGGCTGTGTGTGACCAGTACAGTGACCGTGTCTCTCTTACAACAAGCGCTGTGTGTGACCAGTACAGTGACCGTGTCTCTCTTACAACAAGCGCTGTGAGGCTGTGTGTGACCAGTACAGTGACCGTGTCTCTCTTACAACATGCGCTGTGTGTGACCAGTAGAGTGACCGTGTCTCTCTTACAACAAGCGCTGTGTGTGACCAGTACAGTGACCGTGTCTCTCTTACAACAAGCGCTGTGAGGCTGTGTGTGACCAGTACAGTGACCGTGTCTCTCTTACAACAAGCGCTGTGTACGTCCAGTACAGTGACCGTGTCTCTCTTACAACAAGCGCTGTGTGTGACCAGTACAGTGACCGTGTCTCTCTTACAACAAGCGCTGTGTACGACCAGTACAGTGACCGTGTCTCTCTTACAACAAGCGCTGTGAGGCTGTGTACGTCCAGTACAGTGACCGTGTCTCTCTTACAACAAGCGCTGTGTGTGACCAGTACAGTGACCGTGTCTCTCTTACAACAAGCGCTGTGTGTGACCAGTACAGTGACCGTGTCTCTCTTACAACAAGCGCTGTGTGTGACCAGTACAGTGACCGTGTCTCTCTTACAACAAGCGCTGTGTGTGACCAGTACAGTGACCGTGTCTCTCTTACAACAAGGGCTGTGTGTGACCAGTACAGTGACCGTGTCTCTCTTACAACAAGCGCTGTGAGGCTGTGTGTGACCAGTACAGTGACCGTGTCTCTCTTACAACAAGCGCTGTGTACGTCCAGTACAGTGACCGTGTCTCTCTTACAACAAGCGCTGTGTGTGACCAGTACAGTGACCGTGTCTCTCTTACAACAAGCGCTGTGTACGACCAGTACAGTGACCGTGTCTCTCTTACAACAAGCGCTGTGAGGCTGTGTACGTCCAGTACAGTGACCGTGTCTCTCTTACAACAAGCGCTGTGTGTGACCAGTACAGTGACCGTGTCTCTCTTACAACAAGCGCTGTGTGTGACCAGTACAGTGACCGTGTCTCTCTTACAACAAGCGCTGTGTGTGACCAGTACAGTGACCGTGTCTCTCTTACAACAAGCGCTGTGTGTGACCAGTACAGTGACCGTGTCTCTCTTACAACAAGCGCTGTGTGTGACCAGTACAGTGACCGTGTCTCTCTTACAACAAGCGCTGTGAGGCTGTGTGTGACCAGTACAGTGACCGTGTCTCTCTCTTACAACAAGCGCTGTGTGTGACCAGTACAGTGACCGTGTCTCTCTTACAACAAGCGCTGTGTGTGACCAGTACAGTGACCGTGTCTCTCTCTTACAACAAGCGCTGTGAGGCTGTGTGTGACCAGTACAGTGACCGTGTCTCTCTTACAACAAGCGCTGTGTGTGACCAGTACAGTGACCGTGTCTCTCTTACAACAAGCGCTGTGTGTGACCAGTACAGTGACCGTGTCTCTCTCTTACAACAAGCGCTGTGTGTGACCAGTACAGTGACCGTGTCTCTCTTACAACAAGCGCTGTGTACGTCCAGTACAGTGACCGTGTCTCTCTTACAACAAGCGCTGTGTGTGACCAGTACAGTGACCGTGTCTCTCTTACAACAAGCGCTGTGTGTGACCAGTACAGTGACCGTGTCTCTCTTACAACAAGCGCTGTGAGGCTGTGTGTGACCAGTACAGTGACCGTGTCTCTCTTACAACAAGCGCTGTGTGTGACCAGTACAGTGACCGTGTCTCTCTTACAACAAGCGCTGTGTGTGACCAGTACAGTGACCGTGTCTCTCTTACAACAAGCGCTGTGTGTGACCAGTACAGTGACCGTGTCTCTCTTACAACAAGCGCTGTGTGTGACCAGTACAGTGACCGTGTCTCTCTTACAACAAGCGCTGTGTGTGACCAGTACAGTGACCGTGTCTCTCTTACAACAAGCGCTGTGAGGCTGTGTACGACCAGTACAGTGACCGTGTCTCTCTTACAACAAGCGCTGTGTGTGACCAGTACAGTGACCGTGTCTCTCTTACAACAAGCGCTGTGTACGTCCAGTACAGTGACCGTGTCTCTCTTACAACAAGCGCTGTGTGTGACCAGTACAGTGACCGTGTCTCTCTTACAACAAGCGCTGTGTGTGACCAGTACAGTGACCGTGTCTCTCTTACAACAAGCGCTGTGTGTGACCAGTACAGTGACCGTGTCTCTCTTACAACAAGCGCTGTGTACGTCCAGTACAGTGACCGTGTCTCTCTTACAACAAGCGCTGTGTGTGACCAGTACAGTGACCGTGTCTCTCTTACAACAAGCGCTGTGTGTGACCAGTACAGTGACCGTGTCTCTCTTACAACAAGCGCTGTGTGTGACCAGTACAGTGACCGTGTCTCTCTTACAACAAGCGCTGTGTGTGACCAATACAGTGACCGTGTCTCTCTTACAACAAGCGCTGTGAGGCTGTGTGTGACCAGTACAGTGACCGTGTCTCTCTTACAACAAGCGCTGTGTGTGACCAGTACACTGACCGTGTCTCTCTTACAACAAGCGCTGTGTGTGACCAGTACAGTGACCGTGTCTCTCTCTTACAACAAGCGCTGTGTGTGACCAGTACAGTGACCGTGTCTCTCTCTTACAACAAGCGCTGTGTGTGAAAAGTACACTGACCGTGTCTCTCTTACAACAAGCGCTGTGAGGCTGTGTGTGACCAGTACAGTGACCGTGTCTCTCTCTTACAACAAGCGCTGTGAGGCTGTGTACGTCCAGAACAGTGACGGTGTCTCTCTCTTACAACAAGCGCTGTGAGGCTGTGTGTGACCAGTACAGTGACCGTGTCTCTTACAACAAGCGCTGTGAGGCTGTGTACGACCAGTACAGTGACCGTGTCTCTCTTACAACAAGCGCTGTGAGGCTGTGTGTGACCAGTACAGTGACCGTGTCTCTCTCTTACAACAAGCGCTGTGTGTGACCAGTACAGTGACCGTGTCTCTCTCTTACAACAAGCGCTGTGTGTGACCAGTACAGTGACCGTGTCTCTCTCTTACAACAAGCGCTGTGTGTGACCAGTACAGTGACCCTGTCTCTCTTACAACAAGCGCTGTGTGCGACCAGTACAGTGACCCTGTCTCTCTTACAACAAGCGCTGTGTACGACCAGTACAGTGACCGTGTCTCTCTTACAACAAGCGCTGTGAGGCTGTGTGTGACCAGTACAGTGACCGTGTCTCTCTTACAACAAGCGCTGTGTGCGACCAGTACAGTGACCGTGTCTCTCTTACAACAAGCGCTGTGTGTGACCAGTACAGTGACCGTGTCTCTCTTACAACAAGCGCTGTGTGTGACCAGTACAGTGACCGTGTCTCTCTTACAACAAGCGCTGTGTGTGACCAGTACAGTGACCGTGTCTCTCTTACAACAAGCGCTGTGAGGCTGTGTACGTCCAGTACAGTGACCGTGTCTCTCTTACAACAAGCGCTGTGTGTGACCAGTACAGTGACCGTGTCTCTCTTACAACAAGCGCTGTGTGTGACCAGTACAGTGACCGTGTCTCTCTTACAACAAGCGCTGTGTGTGACCAGTACAGTGACCGTGTCTCTCTTACAACAAGCGCTGTGAGGCTGTGTGTGACCAGTACAGTGACCGTGTCTCTCTTACAACAAGCGCTGTGTGTGACCAGTACAGTGACCGTGTCTCTCTTACAACAAGCGCTGTGTGTGACCAGTACAGTGACCGTGTCTCTCTTACAACAAGCGCTGTGAGGCTGTGTACGTCCAGTACAGTGACCGTGTCTCTCTTACAACAAGCGCTGTGTGTGACCAGTACAGTGACCGTGTCTCTCTTACAACAAGCGCTGTGAGGCTGTGTGTGACCAGTACAGTGACCGTGTCTCTCTTACAACAAGCGCTGTGTGTGACCAGTACAGTGACCGTGTCTCTCTTACAACAAGCGCTGTGTGTGACCAGTACAGTGACCGTGTCTCTCTTACAACAAGCGCTGTGAGGCTGTGTGTGACCAGTACAGTGACCGTGTCTCTCTTACAACAAGCGCTGTGTACGACCAGTACAGTGACCGTGTCCCTCTCAGAACAAGCGCTGTGTGTGACCAGTACAGTGACCGTGTCTCTCTCTTACAACAAGCGCTGTGTGTGACCAGTACAGTGACCGTGTCTCTCTCTTACAACAAGCGCTGTGTGTGACCAGTACAGTGACCGTGTCTCTCTTACAACGAGCGCTGTGAGACTGTGTGTGACCAGTACAGTGACCGTGTCTCTCTTACAACAAGCGCTGTGTACGACCAGTACAGTGACCGTGTCTCTCTCAGAACAAGCGCTGTGTGTGACCAGTACAGTGACCGTGTCTCTCTCTTACAACAAGCGCTGTGAGGCTGTGTGTGACCAGTACAGTGACCGTGTCTATCTTACAACAAGCGCTGTGTGTGACCAGTACAGTGACCGTGTCTCTCTTACAACAAGCGCTGTGAGGCTGTGTGTGACCAGTACAGTGACCGTGTCTCTCTTACAACAAGCGCTGTGTGTGACCAGTACAGTGACCGTGTCTCTCTTACAACAAGCGCTGTGTGTGACCAGTACAGTGACCGTGTCTCTCTTACAACAAGCGCTGTGAGGCTGTGTACGACCAGTACAGTGACCGTGTCTCTCTTACAACAAGCGCTGTGAGGCTGTGTACGTCCAGTACAGTGACCGTGTCTCTCTTACAACAAGCGCTGTGTGTGACCAGTACAGTGACCGTGTCTCTCTTACAACAAGCGCTGTGTGTGACCAGTACAGTGACCGTGTCTCTCTTACAACAAGCGCTGTGTGTGACCAGTACAGTGACCGTGTCTCTCTTACAACAAGCGCTGTGAGGCTGTGTGTGACCAGTACAGTGACCGTGTCTCTCTTACAACAAGCGCTGTGTGTGACCAGTACAGTGACCGTGTCTCTCTTACAACAAGCGCTGTGAGGCTGTGTGTGACCAGTACAGTGACCGTGTCTCTCTTACAACAAGCGCTGTGTGTGACCAGTACAGTGACCGTGTCTCTCTTACAACAAGCGCTGTGTGTGACCAGTACAGTGACCGTGTCTCTCTTACAACAAGCGCTGTGAGGCTGTGTACGTCCAGTACAGTGACCGTGTCTCTCTTACAACAAGCGCTGTGTGTGACCAGTACAGTGACCGTGTCTCTCTTACAACAAGCGCTGTGTGTGACCAGTACAGTGACCGTGTCTCTCTTACAACAAGCGCTGTGTACGACCAGTACACTGACCGTGTCTCTCTTACAACAAGCGCTGTGTGTGACCAGTACAGTGACCGTGTCTCTCCTACAACAAGCGCTGTGAGGCTGTGTACGACCAGTACACTGACCGTGTCTCTCTTACAACAAGCGCTGTGTACGACCAGTACACTGACCGTGTCTCTCTTACAACAAGCGCTGTGTGTGACCAGTACACTGACCGTGTCTCTCTTACAACAAGCGCTGTGAGGCTGTGTACGACCAGTACAGTGACCGTGTCTCTCTTACAACAAGCGCTGTGTGTGACCAGTACACTGACCGTGTCTCTCTCTTACAACAAGCGCTGTGTGTGACCAGTACACTGACCGTGTCTCTCTTACAACAAGCGCTGTGTACGACCAGTACACTGACCGTGTCTCTCTTACAACAAGCGCTGTGTGTGACCAGTACAGTGACCGTGTCTCTCTTACAACAAGCGCTGTGAGGCTGTGTGTGACCAGTACAGTGACCGTGTCTCTCTCTTACAACAAGCGCTGTGTGTGACCAGTACACTGACCGTGTCTCTCTTACAACAAGCGCTGTGTACGACCAGTACACTGACCGTGTCTCTCTTACAACAAGCGCTGTGTGTGACCAGTACACTGACCGTGTCTCTCTTACAACAAGCGCTGTGTACGACCAGTACAGTGACCGTGTCTCTCTTACAACAAGCGCTGTGAGGCTGTGTGTGACCAGTACACTGACCGTGTCTCTCTTACAACAAGCGCTGTGAGGCTGTGTGTGACCAGTACAGTGACCGTGTCTCTCTCTTACAACAAGCGCTGTGTGTGACCAGTACACTGACCGTGTCTCTCTTACAACAAGCGCTGTGTACGACCAGTACACTGACCGTGTCTCTCTTACAACAAGCGCTGTGTGTGACCAGTACACTGACCGTGTCTCTCTTACAACAAGCGCTGTGTACGACCAGTACACTGACCGTGTCTCTCTTACAACAAGCGCTGTGAGGCTGTGTGTGACCAGTACAGTGACCGTGTCTCTCTTACAACAAGCGCTGTGTGTGACCAGTACACTGACCGTGTCTCTCTTACAACAAGCGCTGTGTGTGACCAGTACAGTGACCGTGTCTCTCTTACAACAAGCGCTGTGAGACTGTGTGTGACCAGTACAGTGACCGTGTCTCTCTTACAACAAGCGCTGTGTACGTCCAGTACAGTGACCGTGTCTCTCTCTTACAACAAGCGCTGTGAGGCTGTGTGTGACCAGTACAGTGACCGTGTCTCTCTTACAACAAGCGCTGTGTGTGACCAGTACAGTGACCGTGTCTCTCTTACAACAAGCGCTGTGTGTGACCAGTACAGTGACCGTGTCTCTCTTACAACAAGCGCTGTGTGTAACCAGTACAGTGACCGTGTCTCTCTTACAACAAGCGCTGTGTGTGACCAGTACAGTGACCGTGTCTCTCTTACAACAAGCGCTGTGTACGTCCAGTACAGTGACCGTGTCTCTCTTACAACAAGCGCTGTGAGGCTGTGTACGACCAGTACAGTGACCGTGTCTCTCTTACAACAAGCGCTGTGTGTGACCAGTACAGTGACCGTGTCTCTCTTACAACAAGCGCTGTGTGTGACCAGTACACTGACCGTGTCTCTCTTACAACAAGCGCTGTGTGTGACCAGTACAGTGACCGTGTCTCTCTTACAACAAGCGCTGTGTGTGACCAGTACAGTGACCGTGTCTCTCTTGCAACAAGCGCTGTGTGTGACCAGTACAGTGACCGTGTCTCTCTTACAACAAGCGCTGTGTGTGACCAGTACAGTGAACGTGTCTCTCTCTTACAACAAGCGCTGTGAGGCTGTGTGTGACCAGTACAGTGACCGTGTCTCTCTTACAACAAGCGCTGTGAGGCTGTGTGTGACCAGTACAGTGACCGTGTCTCTCTTACAGCAAGCGCTGTGTACGACCAGTACAGTGACCGTGTCTCTCTTACAACAAGCGCTGTGTACGACCAGTACAGTGACCGTGTCTCTCTTACAACAAGCGCTGTGAGGCTGTGTGTGACCAGTACAGTGACCGTGTCTCTCTTACAACAAGCGCTGTGAGGCTGTGTGTGACCAGTACAGTGACCGTGTCTCTCTCTTACAACAAGCGCTGTGTACGACCAGTACAGTGACCGTGTCTCTCTCTTACAACAAGCGCTGTGTGTGACCAGTACAGTGACCGTGTCTCTCTTACAACAAGCGCTGTGTGTGACCAGTACAGTGACCGTGTCTCTCTCTTACAACAAGCGCTGTGTGTGACCAGTACAGTGACCGTGTCTCTCTTACAACAAGCGCTGTGTGTGACCAGTACAGTGACCGTGTCTCTCTTACAACAAGCGCTGTGTGTGACCAGTACAGTGACCGTGTCTCTCTTACAACAAGCGCTGTGAGGCTGTGTGTGACCAGTACAGCGACCGTGTCTCTCTTACAACAAGCGCTGTGTACGACCAGTACAGTGACCGTGTCTCTCTCAGAACAAGCGCTGTGTGTGACCAGTACAGTGACCGTGTCTCTCTTACATCAAGCGCTGTGTGTGACCAGTACAGTGACCGTGTCTCTCTTACAACAAGCGCTGTGTGTGACCAGTACAGTGACCGTGTCTCTCTTACAACAAGCGCTGTGTGTGACCAGTACAGTGACCGTGTCTCTCTTACAACAAGCGCTGTGTGTGACCAGTACAGTGACCGTGTCTCTCTTACAACAAGCGCTGTGAGGCTGTGTGTGACCAGTACAGTGACCGTGTCTCTCTTACAACAAGCGCTGTGTGTGACCAGTACAGTGACCGTGTCTCTCTTACAACAAGCGCTGTGTGTGACCAGTACAGTGACCGTGTCTCTCTTACAACAAGCGCTGTGTGTGACCAGTACAGTGACCGTGTCTCTCTTACAACAAGCGCTGTGTGTGACCAGTACAGTGACCGTGTCTCTCTTACAACAAGCGCTGTGAGGCTGTGTGTGACCAGTACAGTGACCGTGTCTCTCTTACAACAAGCGCTGTGTGTGACCAGTACAGTGACCGTGTCTCTCTTACAACAAGCGCTGTGTGTGACCAGTACAGTGACCGTGTCTCTCTTACAACAAGCGCTGTGTACGTCCAGTACAGTGACCGTGTCTCTCTTACAACAAGCGCTGTGAGGCTGTGTGTGACCAGTACAGTGACCGTGTCTCTCTTACAACAAGCGCTGTGTGTGACCAGTACAGTGACCGTGTCTCTCTTACAACAAGCGCTGTGAGGCTGTGTGTGACCAGTACAGTGACCGTGTCTCTCTTACAACAAGCGCTGTGTACGACCAGTACAGTGACCGTGTCTCTCTTACAACAAGCGCTGTGAGGCTGTGTGTGACCAGTACAGTGACCGTGTCTCTCTTACAACAAGCGCTGTGTACGACCAGTACAGTGACCGTGTCTCTCTTACAACAAGCGCTGTGTACGACCAGTACAGTGACCGTGTCTCTCTTACAACAAGCGCTGTGTGTGACCAGTACAGTGACCGTGTCTCTCTTACAACAAGCGCTGTGTACGACCAGTACAGTGACCGTGTCTCTCTTACAACAAGCGCTGTGTGTGACCAGTACAGTGACCGTGTCTCTCTTACAACAAGCGCTGTGAGGCTGTGTGTGACCAGTACAGTGACCGTGTCTCTCTCTTACAACAAGCGCTGTGTGTGACCAGTACAGTGACCGTGTCTCTCTTACAACAAGCGCTGTGAGGCTGTGTACGTCCAGTACAGTGACCGTGTCTCTCTTACAACAAGCGCAGTGTGTGACCAGTACAGTGACCGTGTCTCTCTTACAACAAGCGCTGTGTGTGACCAGTACAGTGACCGTGTCTCTCTTACAACAAGCGCTGTGTGTGACCAGTACAGTGACCGTGTCTCTCTTACAACAAGCGCTGTGAGGCTGTGTGTGACCAGTACAGTCACCGTGTCTCTCTTACAACAAGCGCTGTGTGTGACCAGTACAGTGACCGTGTCTCTCTTACAACAAGCGCTGTGAGGCTGTGTGTGACCAGTACAGTGACCGTGTCTCTCTTACAACATGCGCTGTGTGTGACCAGTACAGTGACCGTGTCTCTCTTACAACAAGCGCTGTGTGTGACCAGTACAGTGACCGTGTCTCTCTTACAACAAGCGCTGTGAGGCTGTGTGTGACCAGTACAGTGACCGTGTCTCTCTTACAACAAGCGCTGTGTACGTCCAGTACAGTGACCGTGTCTCTCTTACAACAAGCGCTGTGTGTGACCAGTACAGTGACCGTGTCTCTCTTACAACAAGCGCTGTGTACGACCAGTACAGTGACCGTGTCTCTCTTACAACAAGCGCTGTGAGGCTGTGTACGTCCAGTACAGTGACCGTGTCTCTCTTACAACAAGCGCTGTGTGTGACCAGTACAGTGACCGTGTCTCTCTTACAACAAGCGCTGTGTGTGACCAGTACAGTGACCGTGTCTCTCTTACAACAAGCGCTGTGAGGCTGTGTGTGACCAGTACAGTGACCGTGTCTCTCTCTTACAACAAGCGCTGTGTGTGACCAGTACAGTGACCGTGTCTCTCTTACAACAAGCGCTGTGTGTGACCAGTACAGTGACCGTGTCTCTCTCTTACAACAAGCGCTGTGAGGCTGTGTGTGACCAGTACAGTGACCGTGTCTCTCTTACAACAAGCGCTGTGTGTGACCAGTACAGTGACCGTGTCTCTCTTACAACAAGCGCTGTGTGTGACCAGTACAGTGACCGTGTCTCTCTCTTACAACAAGCGCTGTGTGTGACCAGTACAGTGACCGTGTCTCTCTTACAACAAGCGCTGTGTACGTCCAGTACAGTGACCGTGTCTCTCTTACAACAAGCGCTGTGTGTGACCAGTACAGTGACCGTGTCTCTCTTACAACAAGCGCTGTGTGTGACCAGTACAGTGACCGTGTCTCTCTTACAACAAGCGCTGTGAGGCTGTGTGTGACCAGTACAGTGACCGTGTCTCTCTTACAACAAGCGCTGTGAGGCTGTGTGTGACCAGTACAGTGACCGTGTCTCTCTTACAACAAGCTCTGTGAGGCTGTGTGTGACCAGTACAGTGACCGTGTCTCTCTTACAACAAGCGCTGTGTGTGACCAGTACAGTGACCGTGTCTCTCTTACAACAAGCGCTGTGTGTGACCAGTACAGTGACCGTGTCTCTCTTACAACAAGCGCTGTGTGTGACCAGTACAGTGACCGTGTCTCTCTTACAACAAGCGCTGTGTGTGACCAGTACAGTGACCGTGTCTCTCTTACAACAAGCGCTGTGAGGCTGTGTACGACCAGTACAGTGACCGTGTCTCTCTTACAACAAGCGCTGTGTGTGACCAGTACAGTGACCGTGTCTCTCTTACAACAAGCGCTGTGTACGTCCAGTACAGTGACCGTGTCTCTCTTACAACAAGCGCTGTGTGTGACCAGTACAGTGACCGTGTCTCTCTTACAACAAGCGCTGTGTGTGACCAGTACAGTGACCGTGTCTCTCTTACAACAAGCGCTGTGTGTGACCAGTACAGTGACCGTGTCTCTCTTACAACAAGCGCTGTGTACGTCCAGTACAGTGACCGTGTCTCTCTTACAACAAGCGCTGTGTGTGACCAGTACAGTGACCGTGTCTCTCTTACAACAAGCGCTGTGTGTGACCAGTACTGTGACCGTGTCTCTCTTACAACAAGCGCTGTGTGTGACCAGTACAGTGACCGTGTCTCTCTTACAACAAGCGCTGTGTGTGACCAGTACAGTGACCGTGTCTCTCTTACAACAAGCGCTGTGAGGCTGTGTGTGACCAGTACAGTGACCGTGTCTCTCTCTTACAACAAGCGCTGTGTGTGACCAGTACAGTGACCGTGTCTCTCTTACAACAAGCGCTGTGTACGTCCAGTACAGTGACCGTGTCTCTCTCTTACAACAAGCGCTGTGTGTGACCAGTACACTGACCGTGTCTCTCTTACAACAAGCGCTGTGAGGCTGTGTGTGACCAGTACAGTGACCGTGTCTCTCTTACAACAAGCGCTGTGAGGCTGTGTACGTCCAGTACAGTGACCGTGTCTCTCTTACAACAAGCGCTGTGTGTGACCAGTACAGTGACCGTGTCTCTCTCTTACAACAAGCGCTGTGTGTGACCAGTACAGTGACCGTGTCTCTCTTACAACAAGCGCTGTGAGGCTGTGTGTGACCAGTACAGTGACCGTGTCTCTCTTACAACAAGCGCTGTGTGTGACCAGTACAGTGACCGTGTCTCTCTTACAACAAGCGCTGTGAGGCTGTGTACGTCCAGTACAGTGACCGTGTCTCTCTTACAACAAGCGCTGTGAGGCTGTGTACGTCCAGTACAGTGACCGTGTCTCTCTTACAACAAGCGCTGTGAGGCTGTGTGTGACCAGTACAGTGACCGTGTCTCTCTTACAACAAGCGCTGTGAGGCTGTGTACGTCCAGTACAGTGACCGTGTCTCTCTTACAACAAGCGCTGTGAGGCTGTGTACGTCCAGTACAGTGACCGTGTCTCTCTTACAACAAGCGCTGTGTGTGACCAGTTCAGTGACCGTGTCTCTCTTACAACAAGCGCTGTGAGGCTGTGTACGTCCAGTACAGTGACCGTGTCTCTCTTACAACAAGCGCTGTGTACGTCCAGTACAGTGACCGTGTCTCTCTCTTACAACAAGCGCTGTGAGGCTGTGTACGTCCAGTACAGTGACCGTGTCTCTCTCTTACAACAAGCGCTGTGAGGCTGTGTACGTCCAGTACAGTGACCGTGTCTCTCTCTTACAACAAGCGCTGTGAGGCTGTGTGTGACCAGTACAGTGACCGTGTCTCTTACAACAAGCGCTGTGAGGCTGTGTACGACCAGTACAGTGACCGTGTCTCTCTTACAACAAGCGCTGTGAGGCTGTGTGTGACCAGTACAGTGACCGTGTCTCTCTCTTACAACAAGCGCTGTGTGTGACCAGTACAGTGACCGTGTCTCTCTTACAACAAGCGCTGTGTACGTCCAGTACAGTGACCGTGTCTCTCTTACAACAAGCGCTGTGTGTGACCAGTACAGTGACCGTGTCTCTCTTACAACAAGCGCTGTGAGACTGTGTGTGACCAGTACAGTGACCGTGTCTCTCTTACAACAAGCGCTGTGTGTGACCAGTACAGTGACCGTGTCTCTCTCTTACAACAAGCGCTGTGTGTGACCAGTACAGTGACCGTGTCTCTCTTACAACAAGCGCTGTGTGTGACCAGTACAGTGACCGTGTCTCTCTTACAACAAGCGCTGTGTACGTCCAGTACAGTGACCGTGTCTCTCTTACAACAAGCGCTGTGAGGCTGTGTGTGACCAGTACAGTGACCGTGTCTCTCTTACAACAAGCGCTGTGTGTGACCAGTACAGTGACCGTGTCTCTCTTACAACAAGCGCTGTGTGTGACCAGTACAGTGACCGTGTCTCTCTTACAACAAGCGCTGTGTGTGACCAGTACAGTGACCGTGTCTCTCTTACAACAAGCGCTGTGTGTGACCAGTACAGTGACCGTGTCTCTCTTACAACAAGCGCTGTGTACGACCAGTACAGTGACCGTGTCTCTCTTACAACAAGCGCTGTGTGTGACCAGTACAGTGACCGTGTCTCTCTTACAACAAGCGCTGTGTGTGACCAGTACAGTGACCGTGTCTCTCTTACAACAAGCGCTGTGTGTGACCAGTACAGTGACCGTGTCTCTCTTACAACAAGCGCTGTGTGTGACCAGTACACTGACCGTGTCTCTCTTACAACAAGCGCTGTGAGGCTGTGTGTGACCAGTACAGTGACCGTGTCTCTCTTACAACAAGCGCTGTGTGTGACCAGTACAGTGACCGTGTCTCTCTTACAACAAGCGCTGTGTGTGACCAGTACAGTGACCGTGTCTCTCTTACAACAAGCGCTGTGTGTGACCAGTACAGTGACCGTGTCTCTCTTACAACAAGCGCTGTGTGTGACCAGTACAGTGACCGTGTCTCTCTTACAACAAGCGCTGTGTGTGACCAGTACAGTGACCGTGTCTCTCTTACAACAAGCGCTGTGAGGCTGTGTGTGACCAGTACAGTGACCGTGTCTCTCTTACAACAAGCGCTGTGTACGTCCAGTACAGTGACCGTGTCTCTCTTACAACAAGCGCTGTGAGACTGTGTGTGACCAGTACAGTGACCGTGTCTCTCTTACAACAAGCGCTGTGTGTGACCAGTACAGTGACCGTGTCTCTCTTACAACAAGCGCTGTGTGTGACCAGTACAGTGACCGTGTCTCTCTTACAACAAGCGCTGTGTGTGACCAGTACAGTGACCGTGTCTCTCTTACAACAAGCGCTGTGTACGACCAGTACACTGACCGTGTCTCTCTTACAACAAGCGCTGTGTGTGACCAGTACAGTGACCGTGTCTCTCTTACAACAAGCGCTGTGAGGCTGTGTGTGACCAGTACAGTGACCGTGTCTCTCTTACAACAAGCGCTGTGTGTGACCAGTACAGTGACCGTGTCTCTCTTACAACAAGCGCTGTGTGTGACCAGTACAGTGACCGTGTCTCTCTCTTACAACAAGCGCTGTGTGTGACCAGTACAGTGACCGTGTCTCTCTCTTACAACAAGCGCTGTGAGGCTGTGTGTGACCAGTACTGTGACCGTGTCTCTCTTACAACAAGCGCTGTGTACGACCAGTACAGTGACCGTGTCTCTCTCTTACAACAAGCGCTGTGAGGCTGTGTACGTCCAGTACAGTGACCGTGTCTCTCTCTTACAACAAGCGCTGTGTGTGACCAGTACAGTGACCGTGTCTCTCTCTTACAACAAGCGCTGTGTACGACCAGTACAGTGACCGTGTCTCTCTTACAGCAAGCGCTGTGTGTGACCAGTACAGTGACCGTGTCTCTCTCTTACAACAAGCGCTGTGAGGCTGTGTGTGACCAGTACAGTGACCGTGTCTCTCTCTTACAACAAGCGCTGTGTGTGACCAGTACAGTGACCGTGTCTCTCTTACAACAAGCGCTGTGTGTGACCAGTACAGTGACCGTGTCTCTCTTAGAGTTTGACCTCCCACCTTTCTTAAGTCACAATGCACTGAAATCCGAATCATTCCTTTAACATCGCTGACATTTATAATTACGTTCAGAATATTGAACAATGGAATGTTCTACCAAAGCTAGGGACAGTGTGCAGACGGTTATTCTTTCAGTAAAGAATACTTGTCAGACTTACGGCATATAGAAAATGACAACTCTGGAGCTCCGTGTGTCAAGGATATATGTTGAGGACTTCGTTTCATCGGGTTCCGGGCTCGATTGCATTCACATCACTTCCTGTCTGATTTATTTATTTAATCGTATGGTGATTATAACAACAAATTCATAAGTCCAGGTCCAAGATTTTCGGCCGCTGTACAGCACTTTCTGAAAGGTGAAAGAGGTCGCTGAATCTTCCGCAGTAGGCACGAAGAAGGCAGCGCAGGTCTGCTCCTCTTCACTCATTGGAGAATCCTTCCAACCCCACTAATGCCCAGTCCTCAGTCTGTTGAGGCGACACCGTACTTTTCTTGGGAGATTGAATCTCGGTGGATTTAGCTGATGAGCGTAATGGACTGCTATAACTTGGAAAAAAGTCTGTGATGTGTGGCGAGGAAGTTCTTTACTTCTATTAGTATTATTATTTATGTACGGAATTTAAACCGTGGTCGTATCATTTATTACTTGTGTGCTGTATTTGTATTAACATGACTTTATTTAATGTAAGAACACGTAATTAACTTTATAATTTATTATTATCTGTAAATATGAGTAGTAGGGCAAAGGGAGTTCAACCCGCGAGCCAATCAAATGCCACGGGGTGGGTCACGTGACTGCTGAGTCAGCAGCCCGAGAAATTTGAATTCGACGCGGGAAATTTGAATTCCACGTGCACTTGTTTGTAAACAAAGCCACGTGCTTTTTTGACAGCTGCCAAGCCTACTACCTTAGGCACGTGGTGGTGGTGGGCAGTTTCAAATTCCGCCTGCTTTTTTGAGAGCTGTGAAGGTGACAGCTGCCATCTTTATACAACAGACTATCGCAAACTTCAGTGCTGGCATCTTGACGGGGCTAAATCCTCATGGCTACCACCTTATGCACGTGGTAGCAGGCAATTTCAAATTTCACGTGGTTTTTTGACGACTGATCGTGCTGGTATCTTGAAGAGGAAGTACACCTCAACAACCATCCTCTACTAACACTAACGCTGGTGGTGATTATTATTCTAACGGGAAGTATAACTGGACAACCATCTTCTATTAACACTGCGCCCATCCTGCGTCCAGGTACGACACAAATATAAATACACCGACAGCTCGTTAATCTCTCAGGGTAAATCTTCAAGAAAATAACTCGGCTTACCGTGAATTCAGAACAGAAATCCGACCTTGTGCGAAATAATTGAATTCCGGATGAATGTCTCCATCCTACCGCATGTTTTGTAACACTTTTGTTAGTATTATTGACTGGATTTAGTCCACGTGCACCTTAACTGTTTACATTGACACTATTAACAACTCACCATTCTCATAAAAAATAACAACACACTCGTTGCTATGTATGTACATGTTAACAACTTCAACAAACTAAGTTCAAGACTCCGTGTCCTTTCACTACTCCCCTCCAGTAACTGTGTTACGAACAAATTATAGTTCATGACAGTGAGGAAAGTGTCTGCACATAACACAATAAAGTAATGTTTTTAAAAATATCTTGATGATGCTAGTCACTAATTCTTAACATGAACGACTTGCTCTAAGAAGCGAGCAGGAAATTTTATTGTTCTGCCTGATCTTGACACTCTGGTGGTTGATGCTGACTTATCAATAATGTGTTGAGGTTCGGTGTCCTTTGGAACATGTAGGCCTTTACGATTGCTTTCAGGTGAACCATCTTCTTCCTACAACAGGTAAGCTGGTTTCAGTCTGTCCACTGAGAGATTAGCAAGTTTTCACTGAGAGATTTCTCGTACCTAGTTATAACAGGGAAAGGACCCTCATAAACGGGTGCTATGGGTTTTCTGACCCTGTCTCATCTTAGAAATACATGAGAACAGGTTTGTAGATCTTTTGCAACAAACACTGATCTTGATGTGGTGTATGTATGTGTACTGGGTTTTAGTTTTAGCATTTGCTCTTGTAAATCAGATGCAAACGTGTCAGGATCAATCTTGGTTGTTGGCTCCTCAAACAATTCACCTGGAAAGTTAATAGATTTCCCATATACAGTTGGTAGGATTTGTGTTCACTTAGTGGTAGTCCTGTGCAGCCATTACACTGGTGTAGTAGCCTGAAGTTAAATTAGAGCATGAGATCTGAACTGTGCTCCTCTATCAGTGATTACACGTCATGGAACGCCGAATCTTGCAATCCAGTGATGGTAGAAAGCTTTTGACACTTTTTCCGCTGTTGCATCTTCAAGAGGGATAACTTCCATCCAGGATGTCATGGCATTGCAGGGTAGCAGCGGAGGCTCCTCATATTCTTCAAGTTGCGATTTAGTATGTCGAGTGGTCTTTGTTTTCTGGCAGGCGACACAGGATCCAGCCCACTGTCGTGCATCAAATCTTATGCTAGGCTAAATAAGTCAAGTAGTTAGCATCCTTACTCCAGGATGAGCGAAACCATGTAAATGCAGGAATATTTGGCGACGAAATGGCTCCGGAATGTAAGTTCTGATGTTTGCAGTGGAAGTGTCAGCTGCCTCTGTGGATCAGCGGTAGAGTGTCGGCCTCCGGATCCCAAGATAGCGGATTCAAACCCGCTAGAGGTAGTCGGATTTTTGAAGGGCGGAAAAAAGTCCATTCTACACTCCATGCCGTACGATGTCGGCATGTAAAACATCTCTGGTGACACATTTGGTGTTTACCCGACAAAATTCATTAAATCTCAGCCATAGACGCCCAAGAGAGTTTCGGTTTACTCGGTCTGCCATCTAGTGGGGGCCTAGAGTAAAACAGAACGTCGAAATTGACGAGCAGAGCCAGATGGCGTCAAATTGAAATGTCTGCACACTGTAGCTGAGGCCATACGATTATTATTATTAGTGGAAGTGTCACACCAAATCTTTCCTCCTGATGGAAGCTGATATTGCTTAAAATGTAGGGATTTATTGTCATTCCGAAGTTGCTGCAATTCTTCATCTTGAAGCTGGCTCTTAGCAATTTTATTATAGTCCATTATTGATACTCCATCCACTGTAGATAATGCGTCGGCAGCAATGTTGTCTTGACCACTGGCATGACGAATATTGGTTGAAACTTGCGATATGTAGCGTACTGCAGTTGTCTCCTCTGGCTAGGAGATGCCTTTTTGTTCCTTTGCTTGAAAGCAAACCTGACCGGCTTGAAGTTCCTACCCTCCAGTAGATGTTTGAACTTCTATACAGAAAGATAAATTCCCAGCAATTCTCGGTCGTAGGTACTATAAACCTTCTGTGACTGACCCAGATTCTGTGAAAAGAATGATCGGTCTGCAACTTCCATTTTCCAATTGCTGGAGTACAGAGACAACCGCAAAATCTGTTGCATCAGTGAACAGTGCTAGAGGCAGGTCAGGGTTAGGAAAAGCTAATAATGCTGGATTTGCGATATCATATTTACACTTTTCAAACATTTTCTTCGCTTCCTCAGTCCACTGAATAGGTCTATTGTCCTTCTTTCTTGCTCCCTTAAGGTAGTCGTGCAGAATGGCTTGAGTTTGTGCAGCGTTTCTTAGGTAACGTCTGTAGTAGTTGACTACACCAAGAAACGTGCGGAGTTCATGGATTTTGTCAGGTAACTTGTAGTCCAAAATTGCTTGCACTTTCTGAGGTAGGGGAGACGAGAGCCCTCTGGCGTTATCCAATATCCAAGGAAGCCTAATTCATTTACTCCAAATACTGACTTTGAGATATTGATACGAAGTCCATACCTAGGAAGTCGTTCCAGGACTAGTTGTAGTTGTGAGTTATGCTCTTCTATACTGGCTGATGCGATTAAAATATCATCTAAGTACGGAAACACGAAATCCAGTTCATACAGACCTTCATTCACAAATCGCTGAAATGTTGAAGGTGCATTTCGAAGGCCAAAACTCATAACGTTAAATTCATACAGTCCAAACGGTGTGATGATAGCAGTCTTAGGCTTATCTTCTACAGCTATAGGTATCTGAAAGTATGCTTTGAATAGATCAATTTTGGAAAATATTTTCTTGGCTTGCAGCATACAGTGGAAATCTTCTATCCTGGGAACAGGGTAACGGTCTGGAACTGTTCTTTCATTTAATCGCCTATAATCACCACATGGGCGTACTGTGCCGTCCTTTTTGGGAACCATGTGAGGATGACTAGCCCATGAGGATTTAGATGACCTAATAATTCCACTGTCTATCATGAATTTGAATTCTTGTTTTGCCTCTTCCATACGTTTTGGATCTAGCTGTCTAGGCCTAGAAAACACGGGTGGCCCTTCAGTGGTAATATGATGTTTGATATCATGCTTAATTTCTCCAGGAATTAAATTCGGCTTAGCTATATCTGGGTACTGCAGCAATAGGTCTGAAAATTTAATATTTTGACTCATAGAACTGAGAGCATTTTCTTCTGAGATTGGCATAACTTCACCCTCAGTGCAGAGTTTGGTTACACTACCTACCAATCTCTTGTTACGCACATCCACTAGTAACTGGAATTTACTCAGAAAATCAGCTCCCAATATGGCCTTATTGATTTTTGCTGCATGGCGGACTTTGAGGTGACGCTGTGAGTGTGCTCCGTGTTTATCCCGCGAGTGGTGTTGAGTTGTAACTAGTAACTAGTGTACGTTGGAAGATGCCTTCAGTCAAAGGTGCACACGAAAGACTGGATATATTTGAAGCAGCTATGAACAGGTTCGAGGCACGCCTAGAACTTGTTGATGGCTCCCAAGGCTCCAACACAACCAACCCTGCTGGTAATTCCCTAGCTTCCTTGAGGCAGGAATTCATGGAATTTAGGTCAGCGATAACCAGTGAACTCAAGTCGCTTAGAGATGAACTAAATGGTCTTCAACATAAACTGGAGGAACATGACGAGCTACTGGATGAGGCAGAGCAGTACAGTAGAAGAAACTGCTTGCTCATACATGGTATCGCCGAGGAACCAAATGAAGACATTTACAGAAAAGTGAAGGACGTATTCTCCAAACATCTAGGATTGGAAGTGCCAATGGAGGGGATCGATAGAATCCACCGAATTGGAAAGCCTCAGAGGACAGCGGCAGAGGTACTAACAGCGGGTAAGCGGCCGATTATCGCAAGTTCACTCGCTACTGGGAACGTGAACGCATGTGGGGTGCTAAGCGCAAGCTAAAAGGAACGAAAATCCTGATCACTGAATCGCTGACAAGAACACGTAAGGCAATTTTAAATTCTGCTCGGGACAGATTCGGCATGAGAAATGTGTGGACACTAGATGGTCGTATTGTAGTTCTGCTTCCAGACGGCACTAAGAAGATTATTACCACGAATGCGGATTTGAAATCTTTAAAGTTTTAGTGGGATAAACGTTAACAACTATGTTTCTTGTAATTATTATTTTTGTTGTTATTATTATAGTGTTTTTACGAATGTGTGAATGTGTGTGTAAATGCCTGCAAGTGATTGTTAGCTGTCTCATTCTCCAGGAAGTCGAGGTGAGTTTCCTTCTTCTAAATAGCATGTATTGTTATCTTATAATCTACTTGTTGGAATTCTTAGTATTCAGCTAGACAGTTATTGTGCACCTGGACCTGACCTTATCAGTGACAGTATCAATAATCCCTCACTCTCGGTCTCTCCCTTCTCAGCAAGTACCGGTACTCTGTTGAAACAAACATTGTCGTCCTCTTCTTACAGTCTACAGTTTATTTATTTAGCGTATGATGAATACAATATTATTTACAATATATACAACTGTCATCTCAAGTTCATAACTAGAGTTCCATATCAAAATTTAATAGCCAGAGAAGAGCTTCGTTTGAGACACAGTTTAAGTCCTCAATAGAGCCTCTGTAACTACGCAAAGGACACTCAAATGCAAGGTGTTCCACTGTCTGTTCCCCTTGTCCGCAGTCACATTGCGGTGATGTCTTCCAACCCCATTTGAAGAGAGTGGCTCCACATCTACCTTGGCCGGTCCTAATTCGATTTAGCATCCTCCACTGCCGTCTGGGAAGAGAAAAACCATCTGGGCACTTGCATGGGTTCTCAGTGATGTGGTGATGTGGTAATGCGGATTGCTGTTGCCATTGTTCTTTCCAGGCGTCCGATACATTAAAGGAGGTGTCCTGTAAATTCATTGCAGTACGCCAAGAAGGGTGTCTGGATTTCAGTCGTTTAGCTGGGGAAGCTGCTATGTCAGAATGAATAGGGAGGTGAGGATTGTTTTCAATTTTCTTCCACAAGTTAAGCAGTGACTGTGATCTTCTTAGGGATGGAGGTGGTATGTGGCTTAGGGTGGGAAGCCAGTGTGTGTTAGTTGGTCGGATGCATCCTGTAATGATACGCATTGCTTGGTTCAGCTGGGTATCTACTAATCCAGTGTGAGCACTGTTAAGCCAGGTAGAGCAGCAATATTCAGCGACGGAATAAGAGAGTGCAAGAGCAGTGGATCTCAGGACTTGAGCATTAGCACCCCAGGATGTACCTGCCAGCTTTTGGAGGATGTTATTTCTGGTCTTGATCTTGGCTGACACATTATAGAGGTGATTCTTGTAGGTCAAGGACCTGTCCAGGGTGACTCCCAGGTATTTTGGGTTACTACAATACTGTAGATTCTCTCCTCTGAATGGTATGGTTGGTTTGTACCCAGCACTTCTATTCCGCAAGTGGAAGGTAGACACAACAGTTTTCTTGGGGTTTGGTCTAAGGTTGTTGTGGTAAAAGTAACTGTCTAGAATCTTTAAGTCTGATGTAAGCGTCGACTCAGACTCATCGAAGCGTTGATGTTGGGCAACCAATGCGATGTCATCTGCGTAGATGAATTTTCTGGATTTAGTTACAGGAAGGTCATGTGTGTACAGGTTGAATAGAAGAGGGGCCAATACAGAGCCCTGAGGGAGTCCGCCATTTATCTTATGTACTTTACTTCTGGAGTCTTCAGAAAAAATCTGGAAGTACCTATTACTCAGCATGTTACTGAGTAATGTGGAGAGTTTCAGACAAGGGATGATGCTGATAAATTTGAGAAGGAGCTTATCTTGCCATACGGTGTCATATGCAGCTGTCAGATCTAAGAAGACGGCCGTGCTTACCATTTTGTTCTCAAATCCATTTTCAATATGGGTAACTAGTGCTAAAACCTGTTCTTCACATCCTCGTCCAGGTCTAAATCCAGCTTGCTCGACTGGAATATGCTGGTTTATTGTCGCAAAAATCCTGTTATATATCAGCCTCTCCATAAGCTTCATTGTAACACTGAGTAGTGCTATTGGCCGGTAACTCTCAACTTTTGTTAGGTCCTTCGATGTTTTCAATACAGCTATTATTTTTGTTTTCTTGAAGACTGAAGGTAGGTTACCTGTATCTAGTATGTTTGTGAAGAAGTTAGTAAGCCATTTAGCAGCAGCTGGTCCAAGATGGAGAAGGAACTCTGGATATATACCATCAGCGCCTGCCGCTTTGCCAGGTTTTAGACTTTCTAAGGCCAGCTTAGTTTCTTGTAGTTGAAATGGGGCAGAGAATTCAGAAGATCGTTGAGCCGAACGTTTCTTTTCCTTCAGGAGGTGCTTTACGTGCCTTCTATGATGCTTTTCAACTGAGACCTTTGAGGTAGAGATCATATGCTTGGCCATGTCGTCTAGACTGATGCTTGTTTTCGGTCTAATTTTGCTATTTGGTGTGTCCAATTTCCTGATCAGGCTCCAAGCTTCTCTGCTGGAGTGAGTGAAGTCTAGGGACTCTACTGTTTCTTGCCAAATTCTCTTCCTATTTTCATCTAGGGATTGTAACAGTTCCGAAGCTGTATCTGGGTCACCATTGGCCTCAAATTCTTTGAAGAGCCTTTCACTCTCCTCGTTCCAGCCGGGGATGTATTGTTTACGATATCCTCTTGGGATACATCGTTTTGCTGCACTTTTAACCACACCGATGAATCTGCTGTAGTCTACAGTGTTGCCATGTAAATGCTCTTTCTCTTCCGGCGCACTACGACGAAATTCAAGCAATACTAACGGAAAATAATTTACATATACTTTGCATCTCTGAAACCTGGCTGACTCCTAGCATCCCTTCCTCCATGGTTGATATCGATCGATATGATCTAATACTCTTCGATCGGTCGGATGGAAGGCGTGGTGGCGGGACAGCGATTTACTGTAGAAACGATCTACAGAGCCGAGTGATATGTACTTCTTCCCAGGGTGTACGAACACGGCCGGAATTCATGTTCGTTGAAGTAAATATCAACAGACAAAAAGTGATGTTTTCTGTCATATACAAACCACCTGGTGTAACTGATATGACCGAATTCGAAACGTCTTTACTAGACTTCCAGGCTATTTATGAACACATAATCATTATGGGTGACTTTAACTGTAACCTACTTAATACGACTCATGACAGTAAACGATTAGTAGATTTGTTTACAACTTGTAACATGACCATTCTCCCACTACAACCCACGAACCACGTGTATGCAACAAACCGTTTATCACACACACTCATAGATTACATTATAACGAACAACCCAGGTAAAGTAATAACCCATGGACAAATCCCTGTACCATCCATTTCGACCCACGACCTTATATATTTATCCGATTCCCTCAAAGTGCCCAAATACAAACCCAAGTACATAACTGTCAGAAATACGAAGGACTTAAACGTGGATTACTTGAAATATGACGCTTATCAACTACCGTGGGACGATATACGGAGTCTAAATGATACTGACGCTAAAGTTAACTTGTTTAATACGATGGTAAAGAACTTATATGACAGACATGCCCCCAAACGTCGAATAAAGGTTTCTCGCCCTTCTTGTCCATGGCTAGATGATGAAACCAAGAGAATGATGGCCCACCGTGACTCTTTATTTCGACATTATAAGCATACCCTAGATGACGCAGACTTCGAATCTTACCGGATCTTAAGAAATCGCACAAAGCAATTAATCAGAAATAAAAAATGTGCATATTTCCGGAATTTAGCTAACAAAATAAAATCTAATCGAGCATGGGACCAACTTAGAGCTCTGGGAATAGGAAAACATCAACAGAGACAGACAACTCCTGACATTCCACTTGACGAACTGAACGATTACTTTAGTAGAATAAATATTCAACCTACCCCAATTAACTGCACCGTCTCACCGCCCTCCCCTCCAGCCAATCCACCATTCACGTTTCACAGTGTCGCAGAAAATCAGGTTAGAAAGGCTTTGTACTCGATTAAATCAAAGGCCACAGGTGTAGACGATATTCCTATTGCTTTTATACATAACATAATGGGGGCTGTGCTGCCTATACTGACGCACATACTGAACGTTTGTTTACTAAACGGAACTTTCCCAACTGTCTGGAAAACAGCCAATATTATACCGGTACCTAAGAGTTTAGACCCACAATCACCCTCTGACTATCGTCCGGTGTCCATACTCCCTGCGCTTTCTGAAGCCTTCGAACGTTTAGTATACGAGCAGGTTCTGGAGTACCTAAATAAAAATGCTCTTTTGGACCCTTTGCAGTCTGGATTTAAGAAGGGGCACAGTACCGCGACAGCACTTTTGAAGGTTACTGAAGACATTAGAAATGCTATGGACAAACGACTGCTCACTATACTTATCCTTCTTGACTTCAGTAGCGCCTTTGGCACTATAGACATTCAGACTATGATAAGGAAAATGGAACTACTAAATTTCGACCTGGCTGCGCTTAAGTTTTTTAGTTCTTTCTTGAGTAACCGTCAGCAGCGTGTGACAGTAAACGACAAGGTCTCTAAACTTAGTGGTGCCTCACAGGGCAGTGTTCTAGGGCCCTTACTTTTCTGTATTTATATCAATGACATACCATCTGTGACAGGAAATAACACACACCACCTCTATGCTGACGATCTTCAGATTTATCGACTCTGTAAGACTTCAGACTTAGATGAAACAATACAAGATATTAACAATGACCTCCGACGACTCATTATATATGCACAACGAAATTCTCTTATACTAAACTCCACAAAGTCTCAGGCAATCATAATAGGAACACGAAAATTACTGAGCTGCTCAAACAATATTGCAATCGCGCCTATCCTACTGAATGGTAACATTATTCCCTACAATAAAACAGTTAAAAATCTCGGCGTAATTATGAATGAAACAGTTGATTGGTCTGATCATACGAAAGAAATACGTAAAAAGATTTTTGGAGCGCTACACCCTCTTAAACGGCAGAGGGATGTATTTCCATTTGAGCTTAAGGCCAAACTAATACAGACACTCATTCTCCCTATTCTTGATTATTGTGACGTTGTTCTAGTTGACATGAGGAGAGAAGAAACACTTAAACTTCAACGAGCACTGAATTCCTGCCTGCGATTTATTTACAATATTGGGTACGATGTTCACATTACCCCATACTATCAGACTCTCTCATGGCTGAAGCCTGATAAACGTCGGCAGCTACACATTTTAGCGATGGTGTTTAGAGTACTAGCGGAAAGTCAGCCACTGTATATTTCTTCTAAATTAACCTTTTTATCATAATTTCACAACTTAAATACACGTTCCAGATCCACTCTTTCTATTCCAGTGCACCGCACAAATAAAATTAATAGATCGTTTGTAGTGACCGGCGCCAGATTATGGAATTCCCTGCCAGCTCAGGTCAGAGAAACTAGCTTTTTACAAAGGTTTAAGGTCACCTGCCGAGACTACCTGCTGAGGACAGCTAACTGAATGGTTGAAGTATGAATGTGTGCGCGCCTGAGGATTAGTCATTATTAAGAGTTCTTACTTTTAATTCGTTTTATGATTAACTTAGTAATGTATTTAAATTTGCTCTCAATTCTATTAATTTTTTGTTTGGTTTTAACTATTTTAAATATCTCATAATTTTATGTATGGTTTTGATTAGTATGTGGTTAAGTGGAAGAGAGGGCCTCGAGCCCTAACTTCGCCACTGAAAAAAGGCATTAATAAATAATAAATAAATAAATTAAATGGCCACCGGAAATGGCGTCGAAGTCCTAAATCTATGGTACGTAGTTCAATCCCCAATGTAGGAATTTCGGCCCCTGTAGCAGCATATAACTTATAAGTCAATCAATTTTAGATTTCGGTGTACTATCACTATCAACTAAAAATTGCAATCCCGATTTTTGTCCGTGACAAATAGGCGAGTTTTGACTTGCGCAGCGGAATTTGCCGCTAATTCAGCTGCGGTTTCCCGTTTCCCTGATCTGACCAACTACATGGAGGAGTACATTTTTCCGGTTTACAGTGGAGCTGAAATCGAAAATGCTAGTAGCAATATTTGCCTTCCTGGATTTACTACGGTTATTGCTACGACGGCGATGTTCACCCCTATTTACCCCTATTCTGATGACTGATGGATAATGGAGATATTTGTTCCTCCAGTCCGGAAATTCGAGCCATGATTTCGTCCATCGTAACAGGGACGTTGTTCCCGGCCGCCATGGTAGCCATCATCACTTCACTTACCTCCTCATTACTCTGCACGTGTCCCCCGGGCAACAATAATCACGATGAGACCGAACTGTCTTAAACGACCTCTCAGTCAAAGATTAAGGAGAAATAATACTCGAAAAGGTCCTTCTCAGGACCCTTGAGTTCGTAAGATTGGACCATCAATACAAATTTACCAACTCAATGTTGAGGGTATAAGCAGAGCAAAATGTGAATATTTATCCAAAAGCTTGAAGAATCATCAGATTGATGTCATCTTACTCCAAGAAACCCATGTGGAAGATGACTTACAACTTTACAGCGGAGGTAGCATTCCAGGGTTTAATCTTGTGGCTACAAACAATCATCCCAAATATGGATTAGCAACCTACACTGACTGACAGAGCAAATGCAACACCAAGAAGGAGTGGTCAGAACTTTATGCCAATTGCAGGGTAGACTGACGTCACTGAGGTATGCTTATGATGTGAAATGCGCCGCTGTGCTGCGCACGTAGCGAACGATAAATGGGACACGGCGTTGGCGAATGGCCCACTTCGTGCCGTGATTTCTCAGCCGACAGTCATTGTAGAACGTGTTGTCGTGTGCCACAGGACACGTGTATAGCTAAGAATGCCAGGCCGCCGTCAACGGAGGCATTTCCAGCAGACAGACGACTTTACGAGGGGTATGGTGATCGGGCTGAGAAGGGCAGGTTGGTCGCTTCGTCAAATCGCAGCCGATACCCATAGGGATGTGTCCACGGTGCAGCGCCCGTGGCGAAGATGGTTGGCGCAGGGACATGTGGTACGTGCGAGGGGTCCAGGCGCAGCCCTAGTGACGTCAGCTCGCGAAGATCGGCGCATCCGCCGCCAAGCGGTGGCAGCCCCGCACGCCACGTCAACCGCCATTCTTCAGCATGTGCAAGACACCCTGGCTGTTCCAATATCGACCAGAACAATTTCCCGTCGATTGGTTGAAGGAGGCCTGCACTCCCGGCGTCCGCTCAGAAGACTACCATTGACTCCACAGCATAGACGTGCACGCCTGGCATGGTGCCGGGCTAGAGCGACTTGGATGAGGGAATGGCGGAACGTCGTGTTCTCCGATGAGTCACGCTTCTGTTCTGTCAGTGATAGTCACCGCAGACGAGTGTGGCGTCGGCGTGGAGAAAGGTCAAATCCGGCAGTAACTGTGGAGCGCCCTACCGCTAGACAACGCGGCATCATGGTTTGGGGCGCTATTGCGTATGATTCCACGTCACCTCTAGTGCGTATTCAAGGCACGTTAAATGCCCACCGCTACGTGCAGCATGTGCTGCGGCTGGTGGCACTCCCGTACCTTCAGGGGCTGCCCAATGCTCTGTTTCAGCAGGATAATGCCCGCCCACACACTGCTCGCATCTCTCAACAGGCTCTGCGAGGTGTACAGATGCTTCCGTGGCCAGCGTACTCTCCGGATCTCTCACCAATCGAACACGTGTGGGATCTCATTGGACGCCGTTTGCAAACTCTGCCCCAGCCTCGTACGGACGACCAACTGTGGCAAATGGTTGACAGAGAATGGAGAACCATCCCTCAGGACACCATCCGCACTCTTATTGACCCTGTACCTCGAAGTTTTTCTGCGTGCATCGCCGCTCGCGGTGGTCCTACATCCTACTGAGTCGATGCCGTGCGCATTGTGTAACCTGCATATCGGTTTGAAATAAACATCAATTATTCGTCCGTGCCGTCTGTTTTTTCCCCAACTTTCATCCCTTTCGAACCACTCCTTCTTGGTGTTGCATTTGCTCTGTCAGTCAGTGTATATAAGAAATAACATCAGCAACTACGAAGTCCTGCCATCAACTTCAGATGGCAATGTCTTTACAGCAACAGTTAAGGTGGGTAACCTGACAATAATCAACTTATTCAAACCACCAGGATCCATCTGGCCTTCTCCACCCCTACCATCACTGCAACATCCAAGCATCATCGCTGGAGACTTCAATAGCCATCATACTCTCTGAGGATAACAGGAGTGTGATGAAAGTGGACAAAAACTTGTTGACTGGATGGATACAGAAAACCTCAAACTCGTTTATGATGTTAAAGATAAGGCAACTTTTATCTCTGCACGATGGAATCATGGCTATACACCAGACCTGTGCTTCATTACACAGTCTCCTAACGTTCCCAATGAGGTACATCGCACAGTACTAGCCAGGTTCCCTCACAGCGAGCACCGGCCAGTAATTCCCCAGACAGTTCTGTTCATACCCATTACCGTGTCCTACCCGAGTCCACGATGGAACTTCAACAAAGCAAATTGGACAGAATTTTCAGAGCAGACTGACTTCAATATAAGATGAATAAAACCCACTTTCAACAACTACAGCAGATTTATTGGTATACTAAAAGGTGCAGCAAAACGATGCATACCAAGAGGTTACCGCAAAGAGTACATCCCTGGCTGGAACGAAGACAGCGAAAAGCTTCTCAAGGAATATGAAGACAATGGTGATTTTGCAACTGCCTCTGTCCTTCTGCAATCACTAAATGAAAACAGACGAAATAAATGGCAAGAAACCGTAGAATCCTTGGACCATACTCACTCCAGCAGAAAGGCCTGGTCCTTAAGCCAGAAACTGGATACAGCAAAACATACTATCAGGCAAAAATGTAACATAAACTTAGATGATATGGCCAAACACATGATCACTACCTCCAAGTCAAGAAAGGAGAAACATATCATAAAAGAAGTCAGACAACAATTGAATAAAAGGAAAAGTTCAGCTCCACAATCATCTGAGTTCTCTGCCCCATTTAAACTAGAAGATACTATAGAAGCTGTGAAGTACATGAAACCTGGAAAGGCAGCAGGTGTTGATGGCATTTACCCCGACTTTCTGTTACACTGTGGTCCAGCTACTATCAGATGGTTGAACACCTTCTTTTCCAACATTGTAGAAACAGGTCATCTGCCTCCACTATTCAAGAAAACCAAGATCATTGCTATACTAAAGCCAAACAAAGTCCCTTCAAAAGTTGAAAACTACCGCCCTATTGCACTCCTTACTGTCACATTCAAGCTGCTAGAGAGACTGATTCGCCATAGAATCTCCTAAGCCATCAACAAGGTTGTCCCTATAGAACAAGCTGGATTTAGACCAGGAAGAGGTTGTGAGGAACAGGTGCTAGCAGTAGCAAATCATATCGAAAATGGCTTTGAGAAGAAGCTGATAAGCACTGGTGTCTTCTTATGCTGCTTATGATACCGTTTGGCATGACAAACTGCTGCTCAAATTCATCATTATCATCCCTTGTCAGAAACTAACCACTCTAATAGGCAATATGCTGAGCAATAGGTATTTCCAAGTGTTTTCAGAAAACTCTACAAATCGGGTGCACAAAATAAAGGATGGGCTCCCACAGGGCTCTGTGTTGGCTCCACTCCTTTTTAATTTGTACACATACGATCATCCAAATACCAAGTCCAAGAAATTTATTTACGCTGATGATATTGCCTTGATAGCCCAGGATCAAAGCTTCCCCGAAGCTGAAGCAACATTAACAGCAGATCTGAAGATATTGGATGAATACTTCAAACATAATTCTCTTCGACCGAATCCTCTAAAGACAGTTGTATCACCTTTCCACCTGCGGAACAAACATGCAAATTAAATCCTACAGTCAGTTTCAGAGATGAGATTCTCCAATGCTGCAGTAATCAGAAATACCTAGGGGTGACCCTGGACAGATCACTGACATACAAAATGCATCTCAAGAATGTAGCAGCTAAAATTAAAACCCGAAACGACATATTACAGAAGTTAACAGGGACCACCTGAGGTGCCAATGCATCAGTCCTGAGATCCACTGCTGTGGCTTTCAGTTGCAGAATACTGCTGTTCTACATGGTTAAACAGTGCTCACACCAAAATAACTGACACAGAGCTCAATCAAGCAATGCGCCTCATCACAGGATGTATTCAATCTACTAACACGCACTGGCTATCGGTTCTAAGTAACATTCCACCCCCACCCCTAAGAAGATCTCAGTCATTGCTGAACACATGGAAGAAAATTGAAAGCAACCCACTGTTACCAATACATTCTGATTAAAGTCCAGACAACCATCGTGGCGAACAGCAATCAACCTGCAAGACAATAACTTCAAAATACTAGATGCATGGAACAATCAGTGGCAGATCCAAAACTCCCTGACACATTATTACTTAATTAAAACTACTTGGGAGCAGCCCGCAGGCTTTCACTCACCTCGACGACAGTGGTGTGTACTGAATGGGATAAGGACCGGCCAAGGAAGATGAGGAGCAATACTGTACAAGTGGGGATGGAAGTCCTCTCCTCATTGTGACTGCGGTGAAGAGCAGCAAACCATGGATCACAGTGCTCGAATGTCCCCTCAGAACATTTAGAGGCTCAATGAAGGATCTCCACAACTTAACACAAGAAGCCGCTGAGTGGATTAACCATCTGGACATAGTATTGTGAATAATTTTAAGAACTTGAGAGTGTGTGTATATGTGTGTATTTTTGTACAAATTTTGTAAATAGCTGATATTCCTCCTTTCATCATACGGTAAATAAATAACTAACAATCAAAATGTCCTTAATGGAATCATGGAGATTTTCTAACCACAGAGTTCTTAAGACCTTATCCGACACATCTACTCCGGCTAAAGCTTGCAATAACTGACCAGGCTTCTGGTCTCTTTATCATCACTTTCTTTAAATATATTTAATAGTCGTTCCTTAGCCAACGAGTATCACTACCATCAATAATGTCCCATATATTTTCTATACATTTAGGATCTAGTTGAGACACTAAATGGTTAAATTTAATTTCCTCTGCCTTAACTTTACAAATACTAAACTGAGCCTCCACTTGATGAAACCAAATTTCCGGTCTCTCTGTCCAAAAAGGTGAAATTTTTACGCTAAGCTTATTTGTTTCTCGTCGATCTTCGGGCACGCTTTCGTCATTCACCAGATCACGTCGGGGTCATCACTTTGTAAGTATTATTATCTGGATATTATACACGGGCACTTTAAATGTTTACATCATTCTCATAAAAAAGAACAACACATCGTTGCTATGTATGTACATGTTACCAACTTCAACAAACTAAAAACGTTAAATAGTAAAGAGAAATCCACTACAGTTTCACCAACGCAAATGCCACGAGAAATCGCAAAAATCAACTTAAGATTACGTTATCGTATGACAATTATCTATAAATCACTTACTCACATATATAAGAATCTATGATAAGGAATTTATTAATCTAATTCCATTCAGAAGAAAAGAGGAGGTAACTTTTTCAAGCATTCTTCCAATACATCGTAAAATAAATTAACACTATGCATGCATTTCATTTATATCAGCGCTGGCTTGAAAAAATTGAATTACAATCGTGATATGAGCTAACATCTCGTTTCATATTTTCATTTGATATGTAAATATAAAGTTAATCAATCACATTATTTCAATAATAATCAAATTTAAAGAATAAAATTAATCATATCACTGATTAATATATCACATGCTTCTTCTTTGAATGCTTTCTTTCAAGTCAAGAGAGGAAACCCTAGACGGCATCAAGAACATAAAATCAGGGAAAGCAGCAGGTATAGACGGCATCTATCCTGAATTCCTGCAACATCTTGCACCTGCAACAATCACTTGGCTCACCAAATTCTTCTCCAATATTTTGGAGACAGGTAACCTTCCTTCACTATTCAAGAAGACCAAAGTAATATCGATCTTGAAACCCAACAAGGACCCTCTGAGAGTGGAAAGCTACAGACCCATTGCATTGCTAAGTGTTACTCTAAAGCTCCTGGAAAGACTAATATACAATAGGATCTCAGAAACCATCAATAATCTCCTTCCCACAGAACAAGCTGGATTCAGACCTGGGAGAAATTGCGCTGACCAAATTTTTGCATTGACCTCTCATATTGAAAATGGATTTGAGAATCGGAAGATTAGTATGGCTGTCTTCTTAGACTTATCAGCAGCCTATGATACAGTTTGGCGAGAAGGGCTCCTGCTAAAACTTATCTCTGCCATCCCCTGTGTCAAGCTTACAAATTTCATTGGCAATATGATTAACAACAGAAACTTTCAGATCTTCTCGGACGATGCAGTAAGCAAAACCTACAAAATGAATGATGGACTTCCACAAGGATCTGTTCTGGCACCCTTACTTTTCAACCTCTATACTGCTGACTTACTAGCAACTAAGTCCAGGAAATTTATTTACGCAGATGATATACTACCGGTTACCCAAACACCAAGTTTTCCAGAAGCTGAACAAATTCTTACAGCAGATCTAAAAAAGCTAGACACATACTTCCAAAAGTGGTGTCTCCGTCCAAATCTCCAAAAGACTGTTGCATCTGTGTTTCATCTCAGAAATAAATTTGTCAACTACAAGCCTACAATAACATTCAGAAATCAATCCTTACAACACTGTCCCTTCCCAAAATATTTGGGTGTTACATTAGACAGATTCCTAACATATAAACATATTAACAACACAGCCGCCAAGATTAAAAGTCGGAATAATATTCTTAAAAAATTAGCCGGCACATCCTGGGGCGCAAACAACCAAGTGTTGAGATCTACTGCTCTAGCTCTTTGCTATTCAGTTGCTGAATACTGCTCTTCAACTTGGCTGAACAATGCTCATACTGCGAAGATTGATGCTCAACTAAATCAAGCAATGCGCATTATAACTGGTTGTATTCGCTCTACAAACGTGGCCTGGCTGCCTACACTCATTAATATTCCACCGCCTTGCTCAAGAGGGTCTGAAGCTCTTCTAAAACTGTGGAAGAAGACCAACCACGACTCCAACCTCCCCGTTCACCAGGACATTACTTAACCTGACCCTCCACGACTTAAGTCTAGATCTCCACCCTGGCGCACTGCACTTACACTGGAAGAATCTGGGTTCTCCATCACGAACGCCTGGTTACACAAATGGCAGCAGTCTTCTGTTCCCAATCAACATCTTGTGACTCTACCTCATGTTCATCCTCCCGGATTCCATCTACCCAAACGTCAATGGAGGACTCTAAACAGGATAAGAGTCAATCAAGGAAGATGCGGCTATACTCTTTATAAATAGGGCTGGCAGAAGTCTTCTGGGTGTGATTGTGGAGCTACCTCACAGACCATCCACCACGTAATTGCCGAGTGTCCTCAGAGAGCATTTCAAGGTCCTTTGGAGGACATACACAACGCAACTGAGGAGGCCGTGAAATGGATCAATGGACTTGATTTGGCACAATAGGCTTCTGCTTGCATATATTGTATACTTATTTATAAAATATATCTGTCCACAACATACGATAAATAAATAAATAACCATTATTGTTAATAGAGGATGTATGTCCAGTTGTACTTTCTCTAAGAATTATAATCACCACCATCATAATTGTTAACATAGGATGTATGTCCAGTTGTACTTTCTCTAAGAACAATAATCACCACCATCATTATTGTTAATAGAGGATTTATGTCCAGTTGTACTTTCTCTAAGAACTATAATCACCACCACCATTATTGTTAACATAGGATGTATGTCCAGTTGTACTTTCTCTAAGAACAATAAACACCACCATCATTATTGTTAACAGAGGATGTATGTCCAGTTGTACTTTCTCTAAGAACTATAATCACCACCATCATAATTGTTAACATAGGATGTATGTCCAGTTGTACTTTCCCTAAGAACAATAATCACCACCATCATAATGGTTAACATAGGATGTATGTCCAGTTGTACTTTCTCTAAGAACAATAATCACCACCACCATTATTGTTAATATAGGATGTATGTCCAGTTGTACTTTCTCTAAGAACAATAATCACCACCATCATTATTGTAAATAGAGGATTTATGTCCAGTTGTACTTTCTCTAAGAACAATAACCACCACAACCATTATTGTTAATATAGGATGTATGTCCAGTTGTACTTTCTCTAAGAACAATAATCACCACCATCATTATTGTTAACAGAGGATGTATGTCCAGTTGTACTTTCTCTAAGAACAATAATCACCATCATCATAATTGTTAACATAGGATGTATGTCCAGTTGTACTTTCTCTAAGAACAATAATCACCACCATCATTATTGTTAACAGAGGATGTATGTCCAGTTGTACTTTCCCTAAGAACAATAATCACCCCCATTATTGTTAACATAGGATGTATGTCCAGTTGTACTTT
This sequence comes from Anabrus simplex, assembly GCF_040414725.1. Lineage (NCBI taxonomy): Eukaryota > Metazoa > Arthropoda > Insecta > Orthoptera > Tettigoniidae > Anabrus > Anabrus simplex. The sequence continues at coordinate 104,938,669 of NC_090279.1, read as the reverse complement.
CTCTAAGAACAATAATCACCACCATCATTATTGTTAACAGAGGATGTATGTCCAGTTGTACTTTCTCTAAGAACAATAATCACCACCATCATTATTGTTAACATAGGATGTATGTCCAGTTGTACTTTCTCTAAGAACTATAATCACCACCATCATAATTGTTAACATAGGATGTATGTCCAGTTGTACTTTCCCTAAGAACAATAATCACCACCATCATAATGGTTAACATAGGATTTATGTCCAGTTGTACTTTCTCTAAGAACAATAATCACCACCATCATTATTGTAAATAGAGGATTTATGTCCAGTTGTACTTTCTCTAAGAACAATAATCACCACCACCATTATTGTTAATATAGGATGTATGTCCAGTTGTACTTTCTCTAAGAACAATAATCACCACCACCATTATTGTTAATATAGGATGTATGTCCAGTTGTACTTTCTCTAAGAACAATAATCACCACCACCATTATTGTTAATATAGGATTTATGTCCAGTTGTACTTTCCCTAAGAACAATAATCACCACCACCAATATTGTTAATATAGGATTTATGTCCAGTTGTACTTTCCCTAAGAACAATAATCACCACCACCATTATTGTTAATAGAGGATGTATGTCCAGTTGTACTTTCCCTAAGAACAATAATCACCACCATCATAATTGTTAATATAGGATGTATGTCCAGTTGTACTTTCCCTAAGAACAATAATCACCACCATCATAATTGTTAACATAGGATGTATGTCCAGTTGTACTTTCCCTAAGAACAATAATCACCACCATTATTGTTAACATAGGATGTATGTCCAGTTGTACTTTCTCTAAGAACAATAACCACCACCATCATAATTGTTAATATAGGATGTATGTCCAGTTGTACTTTCCCTAAGAACAATAATCACCACCACCATTATTGTTAATATAGGATTTATGTCCAGTTGTACTTTCCCTAAGAACAATAATCACCACCATCATAATTGTTAACATAGGATGTATGTCCAGTTGTACTTTCCCTAAGAACAATAATCACCACCATCATAATTGTTAACATAGGATGTATGTCCAGTTGTACTTTCCCTAAGAACAATAATCACCACCATTATTGTTAACATAGGATGTATGTCCAGTTGTACTTTCTCTAAGAACAATAATCACCACCATCATAATTGTTAACATAGGATGTATGTCCAGTTGTACTTTCTCTAAGAACAATAATCACCACCATTATTGTTAACATAGGATGTATGTCCAGTTGTACTTTCTCTAAGAACAATAATCACCATCATTATTGTTAATAGAGGATGTATGTCCAGTTGTACTTTCTCTAAGAACAATAATCACCACCACCATTATTGTTAATAGAGGATGTATGTCCAGTTGTACTTTCTCTAAGAACAATAATCACCACCATTATTGTTAATAGAGGATGTATGTCCAGTTGTACTTTCTCTAAGAACAATAATCACCACCACCATTATTGTTAATAGAGGATGTATGTCCAGTTGTACTTTCTCTAAGAACAATAATCACCACCATTATTGTTAATAGAGGATGTATGTCCAGTTGTACTTTCTCTAAGAACAATAATCACCACCATTATTGTTAACATAGGATGTATGTCCAGTTTTACTTTCTCTAAGAACAATAATCACCACCACCATTATTGTTAACATAGGATGTATGTCCAGTTGTACTTTCTCTAAGAACAATAATCACCACCACCATTATTGTTAACATAGGATGTATGTCCAGTTGTACTTTCTCTAAGAACAATAATCACCACCACCATTATTGTTAATATAGGATGTATGTCCAGTTGTACTTTTCCTAAGAACAATAATCACCACCACCATTATTGTTAACATAGAATGTATGTCCAGTTGTACTTTCTCTAAGAACAATAATCACCATCATTATTGTTAATATAGGATGTATGTCCAGTTGTACTTTCTCTAAGAACAATAATCACCACCATCATAATTGTTAATATAGGATGTATGTCCAGTTGTACTTTTCCTAAGAACAATAATCACCACCACCATTATTGTTAACATAGGATGTATGTCCAGTTGTACTTTCTCTAAGAACAATAATCACCATCATTATTGTTAATATAGGATGTATGTCCAGTTGTACTTTCTCTAAGAACAATAATCACCACCATCATAATTGTTAATATAGGATGTATGTCCAGTTGTACTTTCCCTAAGAACAATAATCACCACCACCATTATTGTTAATATAGGATTTATGTCCAGTTGTACTTTCCCTAAGAACAATAATCACCACCATCATAATTGTTAACATAGGATGTATGTCCAGTTGTACTTTCCCTAAGAACAATAATCACCACCATCATAATTGTTAACATAGGATGTATGTCCAGTTGTACTTTCCCTAAGAACAATAATCACCACCATTATTGTTAACATAGGATGTATGTCCAGTTGTACTTTCTCTAAGAACAATAATCACCACCATCATAATTGTTAATATAGGATGTATGTCCAGTTGTACTTTCTCTAAGAACAATAATCACCACCATTATTGTTAACATAGGATGTATGTCCAGTTGTACTTTCTCTAAGAACAATAATCACCACCATTATTGTTAACATAGGATGTATGTCCAGTTGTACTTTCTCTAAGAACAATAATCACCATCATTATTGTTAATAGAGGATGTATGTCCAGTTGTACTTTCTCTAAGAACAATAATCACCACCACCATTATTGTTAATAGAGGATGTATGTCCAGTTGTACTTTCTCTAAGAACAATAATCACCACCATTATTGTTAATAGAGGATGTATGTCCAGTTGTACTTTCTCTAAGAACAATAATCACCACCACCATTATTGTTAATAGAGGATGTATGTCCAGTTGTACTTTCTCTAAGAACAATAATCACCACCATTATTGTTAATAGAGGATGTATGTCCAGTTGTACTTTCTCTAAGAACAATAATCACCACCATTATTGTTAACATAGGATGTATGTCCAGTTTTACTTTCTCTAAGAACAATAATCACCACCACCATTATTGTTAACATAGGATGTATGTCCAGTTGTACTTTCTCTAAGAACAATAATCACCACCACCATTATTGTTAACATAGAATGTATGTCCAGTTGTACTTTCTCTAAGAACAATAATCACCACCACCATTATTGTTAATATCGGATGTATGTCCAGTTGTACTTTTCCTAAGAACAATAATCACCACCACCATTATTGTTAACATAGGATGTATGTCCAGTTGTACTTTCTCTAAGAACAATAATCACCATCATTATTGTTAATATAGGATGTATGTCCAGTTGTACTTTCTCTAAGAACAATAATCACCACCACCATTATTGTTAATAGGGGATGTATGTCCAGTTGTACTTTCTCTAAGAACAATAATCACCACCACCATTATTGTTAATAGAGGATGTATGTCCAGTTGTACTTTCTCTAAGAACAATAATCACCACCACCATTATTGTTAACATAGGATGTATGTCCAGTTGTACTTTCTCTAAGAACAATAATCACCACCACCATTATTCTTAATATAGGATGTATGTCCAGTTGTACTTTTCCTAAGAACAATAATCACCACCATCATTATTGTTAATATAGGATGTATGTCCAGTTGTACTTTTCCTAAGAACAATAATCACCACCACCATTATTGTTAACATAGGATGTATGTCCAGTTGTACTTTCTCTAAGAACAATAATCACCACCACCATTATTGTTAACATAGGATGTATGTCCAGTTGTACTTTCTCTAAGAACAATAATCACCACCACCATTATTCTTAATATAGGATGTATGTCCAGTTGTACTTTTCCTAAGAACAATAATCACCACCATCATTATTGTTAATATAGGATGTATGTCCAGTTGTACTTTTCCTAAGAACAATAATCACCACCATCATTATTGTTAATATAGGATGTATGTCCAGTTGTGCTTTCTCTAAGAACAATAATCACCACCATTATTGTTAATAGAGGATGTATGTCCAGTTGTACTTTCTCTAAGAACAATAATCACCACCACCATTATTGTTAATATAGGATGTATGTCCAGTTGTACTTTCTCTAAGAACAATAATCACCACCATTATTGTTAATATAGGATGTATGTCCAGTTGTACTTTTCCTAAGAACAATAATCACCACCACCATTATTGTTAATAGAGGATGTATGTCCAGTTGTACTTTCTCTAAGAACAATAATCACCACCATTATTGTTAATAGAGGATGTATGTCCAGTTGTACTTTCTCTAAGAACAATAATCACCACCATTATTGTTAATAGAGGATGTATGTCCAGTTGTACTTTCTCTAAGAACAATAATCACCACCATTATTGTTAATAGAGGATGTATGTCCAGTTGTACTTTCTCTAAGAACAATAATCAAGACCATTATTGTTAACATAGGATGTATGTCCAGTTTTACTTTCTCTAAGAACAATAATCACCACCACCATTATTGTTAACATAGGATGTATGTCCAGTTGTACTTTCTCTAAGAACAATAATCACCACCATCATTATTGTTAATATAGGATGTATGTCCAGTTGTACTTTTCCTAAGAACAATAATCACCACCATCATTATTGTTAATATAGGATGTATGTCCAGTTGTGCTTTCTCTAAGAACAATAATCACCACCATTATTGTTAATAGAGGATGTATGTCCAGTTGTACTTTCTCTAAGAACAATAATCACCACCACCATTATTGTTAATATAGGATGTATGTCCAGTTGTACTTTCTCTAAGAACAATAATCACCACCATTATTGTTAATATAGGATGTATGTCCAGTTGTACTTTTCCTAAGAACAATAATCACCACCACCATTATTGTTAATAGAGGATGTATGTCCAGTTGTACTTTCTCTAAGAACAATAATCACCACCATTATTGTTAATAGAGGATGTATGTCCAGTTGTACTTTCTCTAAGAACAATAATCACCACCATTATTGTTAATAGAGGATGTATGTCCAGTTGTACTTTCTCTAAGAACAATAATCACCACCATTATTGTTAATAGAGGATGTATGTCCAGTTGTACTTTCTCTAAGAACAATAATCACCACCATTATTGTTAACATAGGATGTATGTCCAGTTTTACTTTCTCTAAGAACAATAATCACCACCACCATTATTGTTAACATAGGATGTATGTCCAGTTGTACTTTCTCTAAGAACAATAATCACCACCACTATTATTGTTAACATAGGATGTATGTCTAGTTGTACTTTCTCTAAGAACAATAATCACCACCACCATTATTGTTAACATAGGATGTATGTCCAGTTGTACTTTTCCTAAGAACAATAATCACCACCACCATTATTGTTAACATAGGATGTATGTCCAGTTGTACTTTCTCTAAGAACAATAATCACCACCATCATTATTGTAAATAGAGGATTTATGTCCAGTTGTACTTTCTCTCAGAACAATAATCACCACCACCATTATTGTTAATATAGGATGTATGTCCAGTTGTACTTTCTCTAAGAACAATAATCACCACCACCATTATTGTTAATATAGGATGTATGTCCAGTTGTACTTTCTCTAAGAACAATAATCACCACCACCATTATTGTTAATATAGGATTTATGTCCAGTTGTACTTTCCCTAAGAACAATAATCACCACCACCATTATTGTTAATATAGGATTTATGTCCAGTTGTACTTTCCCTAAGAACAATAATCACCACCACCATTATTGTTAACATAGGATGTATGTCCAGTTGTACTTTCCCTAAGAACAATAATCACCACCATCATAATTGTTAATATAGGATGTATGTCCAGTTGTACTTTCCCTAAGAACAATAATCACCACCATCATAATTGTTAACATAGGTTGTATGTCCAGTTGTACTTTCCCTAAGAACAATAATCACCACCATTATTGTTAACATAGGATGTATGTCCAGTTGTACTTTCTCTAAGAACAATAACCACCACCATCATAATTGTTAATATAGGATGTATGTCCAGTTGTACTTTCCCTAAGAACAATAATCACCACCACCATTATTGTTAATATAGGATTTATGTCCAGTTGTACTTTCCCTAAGAACAATAATCACCACCATCATAATTGTTAACATAGGATGTATGTCCAGTTGTACTTTCCCTAAGAACAATAATCACCACCATCATAATTGTTAACATAGGATGTATGTCCAGTTGTACTTTCCCTAAGAACAATAATCACCACCATTATTGTTAACATAGGATGTATGTCCAGTTGTACTTTCTCTAAGAACAATAATCACCACCATCATAATTGTTAATATAGGATGTATGTCCAGTTGTACTTTCTCTAAGAACAATAATCACCACCATTATTGTTAACATAGGATGTATGTCCAGTTGTACTTTCTCTAAGAACAATAATCACCACCACCATTATTGTTAACATAGGATGTATGTCCAGTTGTACTTTCTCTAAGAACAATAATCACCACCGCCATTATTGTTAACATAGGATGTATGTCCAGTTGTACTTTCTCTAAGAACAATAATCACCACCACCATTATTGTTAATATAGGATGTATGTCCAGTTGTACTTTTCCTAAGAACAATAATCACCACCACCATTATTGTTAACATAGGATGTATGTCCAGTTGTACTTTCTCTAAGAACAATAATCACCATCATTATTGTTAATATAGGATGTATGTCCAGTTGTACTTTCTCTAAGAACAATAATCACCACCATCATAATTGTTAATATAGGATGTATGTCCAGTTGTACTTTTCCTAAGAACAATAATCACCACCACCATTATTGTTAACATAGGATGTATGTCCAGTTGTACTTTCTCTAAGAACAATAATCACCATCATTATTGTTAATATAGGATGTATGTCCAGTTGTACTTTCTCTAAGAACAATAATCACCACCATCATAATTGTTAATATAGGATGTATGTCCAGTTGTACTTTCCCTAAGAACAATAATCACCACCACCATTATTGTTAATATAGGATTTATGTCCAGTTGTACTTTCCCTAAGAACAATAATCACCACCATCATAATTGTTAACATAGGATGTATGTCCAGTTGTACTTTCTCTAAGAACAATAATCACCACCATCATAATTGTTAATATAGGATGTATGTCCAGTTGTACTTTTCCTAAGAACAATAATCACCACCATCATAATTGTTAATATAGGATGTATGTCCAGTTGTACTTTCCCTAAGAACAATAATCACCACCACCATTATTGTTAATATAGGATTTATGTCCAGTTGTACTTTCTCTAAGAACAATAATCACCACCATCATAATTGTTAACATAGGACGTATGTCCAGTTGTACTTTCCCTAAGAACAATAATCACCACCATCATAATTGTTAACATAGGATGTATGTCCAGTTGTACTTTCCCTAAGAACAATAATCACCACCATTATTGTTAACATAGGATGTATGTCCAGTTGTACTTTCCCTAAGAACAATAATCACCACCATCATAATTGTTAATATAGGATGTATGTCCAGTTGTACTTTTCCTAAGAACAATAATCACCACCACCATTTTTGTTAACATAGGATGTATGTCCAGTTGTACTTTCTCTAAGAACAATAATCACCACCACCATTATTGTTAATAGAGGATGTATGTCCAGTTGTACTTTCTCTAAGAACAATAATCACCACCACCATTATTGTTAATAGAGGATGTATGTCCAGTTGTACTTTCTCTAAGAACAATAATCACCACCACCATTATTGTTAATAGAGGATGTATGTCCAGTTGTACTTTCTCTAAGAACAATAATCACCACCATTATTGTTAACATAGGATGTATGTCCAGTTTTACTTTCTCTAAGAACAATAATCACCACCACCATTATTGTTAACATAGGATGTATGTCCAGTTGTACTTTCTCTAAGAACAATAATCACCACCACCATTATTGTTAACATAGGATGTATGTCCAGTTGTACTTTCTCTAAGAACAATAATCACCACCACCATTATTGTTAATATAGGATGTATGTCCAGTTGTACTTTTCCTAAGAACAATAATCACCACCACCATTATTGTTAACATAGAATGTATGTCCAGTTGTACTTTCTCTAAGAACAATAATCACCATCATTATTGTTAATATAGGATGTATGTCCAGTTGTACTTTCTCTAAGAACAATAATCACCACCATCATAATTGTTAATATAGGATGTATGTCCAGTTGTACTTTTCCTAAGAACAATAATCACCACCACCATTATTGTTAACATAGGATGTATGTCCAGTTGTACTTTCTCTAAGAACAATAATCACCATCATTATTGTTAATATAGGATGTATGTCCAGTTGTACTTTCTCTAAGAACAATAATCACCACCATCATAATTGTTAATATAGGATGTATGTCCAGTTGTACTTTCCCTAAGAACAATAATCACCACCACCATTATTGTTAATATAGGATTTATGTCCAGTTGTACTTTCCCTAAGAACAATAATCACCACCATCATAATTGTTAACATAGGATGTATGTCCAGTTGTACTTTCCCTAAGAACAATAATCACCACCATCATAATTGTTAACATAGGATGTATGTCCAGTTGTACTTTCCCTAAGAACAATAATCACCACCATTATTGTTAACATAGGATGTATGTCCAGTTGTACTTTCTCTAAGAACAATAATCACCACCATCATAATTGTTAATATAGGATGTATGTCCAGTTGTACTTTCTCTAAGAACAATAATCACCACCATTATTGTTAACATAGGATGTATGTCCAGTTGTACTTTCTCTAAGAACAATAATCACCACCATTATTGTTAACATAGGATGTATGTCCAGTTGTACTTTCTCTAAGAACAATAATCACCATCATTATTGTTAATAGAGGATGTATGTCCAGTTGTACTTTCTCTAAGAACAATAATCACCACCACCATTATTGTTAATAGAGGATGTATGTCCAGTTGTACTTTCTCTAAGAACAATAATCACCACCATTATTGTTAATAGAGGATGTATGTCCAGTTGTACTTTCTCTAAGAACAATAATCACCACCACCATTATTGTTAATAGAGGATGTATGTCCAGTTGTACTTTCTCTAAGAACAATAATCACCACCATTATTGTTAATAGAGGATGTATGTCCAGTTGTACTTTCTCTAAGAACAATAATCACCACCATTATTGTTAACATAGGATGTATGTCCAGTTTTACTTTCTCTAAGAACAATAATCACCACCACCATTATTGTTAACATAGGATGTATGTCCAGTTGTACTTTCTCTAAGAACAATAATCACCACCACCATTATTGTTAACATAGAATGTATGTCCAGTTGTACTTTCTCTAAGAACAATAATCACCACCACCATTATTGTTAATATCGGATGTATGTCCAGTTGTACTTTTCCTAAGAACAATAATCACCACCACCATTATTGTTAACATAGGATGTATGTCCAGTTGTACTTTCTCTAAGAACAATAATCACCATCATTATTGTTAATATAGGATGTATGTCCAGTTGTACTTTCTCTAAGAAAAATAATCACCACCACCATTATTGTTAATAGGGGATGTATGTCCAGTTGTACTTTCTCTAAGAACAATAATCACCATCATTATTGTTAATAGAGGATGTATGTCCAGTTGTACTTTCTCTAAGAACAATAATCACCACCATCATAATTGTTAACATAGGATGTATGTCCAGTTTTACTTTCTCCAAGAACAATAATCACCACCACCATTATTGTTAACATAGGATGTATGAACAGTTGTACTTTCTCTAAGAACAATAAGCACCACCACCATTATTGTTAACATAGGATGTATGTCCAGTTGTACTTTCTCTAAGAACAATAATCACCACCACCATTATTGTTAACATAGGATGTATGTCCAGTTGTACTTTCTCTAAGAACAATAATCACCACCACCATTATTCTTAATATAGGATGTATGTCCAGTTGTACTTTTCCTAAGAACAATAATCACCACCATCATTATTGTTAATATAGGATGTATGTCCAGTTGTACTTTTCCTAAGAACAATAATCACCACCACCATTATTGTTAACATAGGATGTATGTCCAGTTGTACTTTCTCTAAGAACAATAATCACCACCACCATTATTGTTAACATAGGATGTATGTCCAGTTGTGCTTTCTCTAAGAACAATAATCACCACCACCATTATTGTTAATAGAGGATGTATGTCCAGTTGTACTTTCTCTAAGAACAATAATCACCACCATTATTGTTAATAGAGGATGTATGTCCAGTTGTACTTTCTCTAAGAACAATAATCACCACCATTATTGTTAATAGAGGATGTATGTCCAGTTGTACTTTCTCTAAGAACAATAATCACCACCATTATTGTTAATAGAGGATGTATGTCCAGTTGTACTTTCTCTAAGAACAATAATCACCACCATTATTGTTAACATAGGATGTATGTCCAGTTTTACTTTCTCTAAGAACAATAATCACCACCACCATTATTGTTAACATAGGATGTATGTCCAGTTGTACTTTCTCTAAGAACAAAAATCACCACCACTATTATTGTTAACATAGGATGTATGTCTAGTTGTACTTTCTCTAAGAACAATAATCACCACCACCATTATTGTTAACATAGGATGTATGTCCAGTTGTACTTTTCCTAAGAACAATAATCACCACCACCATTATTGTTAACATAGGATGTATGTCCAGTTGTACTTTCTCTAAGAACAATAATCACCACCATCATTATTGTAAATAGAGGATTTATGTCCAGTTGTACTTTCTCTCAGAACAATAATCACCACCACCATTATTGTTAATATAGGATGTATGTCCAGTTGTACTTTCTCTAAGAACAATAATCACCACCACCATTATTGTTAATATAGGATGTATGTCCAGTTGTACTTTCTCTAAGAACAATAATCACCACCACCATTATTGTTAATATAGGATTTATGTCCAGTTGTACTTTCCCTAAGAACAATAATCACCACCACCATTATTGTTAATATAGGATTTATGTCCAGTTGTACTTTCCCTAAGAACAATAATCACCACCACCATTATTGTTAACATAGGATGTATGTCCAGTTGTACTTTCCCTAAGAACAATAATCACCACCATCATAATTGTTAATATAGGATGTATGTCCAGTTGTACTTTCCCTAAGAACAATAATCACCACCATCATAATTGTTAACATAGGTTGTATGTCCAGTTGTACTTTCCCTAAGAACAATAATCACCACCATTATTGTTAACATAGGATGTATGTCCAGTTGTACTTTCTCTAAGAACAATAACCACCACCATCATAATTGTTAATATAGGATGTATGTCCAGTTGTACTTTCCCTAAGAACAATAATCACCACCACCATTATTGTTAATATAGGATTTATGTCCAGTTGTACTTTCCCTAAGAACAATAATCACCACCATCATAATTGTTAACATAGGATGTATGTCCAGTTGTACTTTCCCTAAGAACAATAATCACCACCATCATAATTGTTAACATAGGATGTATGTCCAGTTGTACTTTCTCTAAGAACAATAATCACCACCATTATTGTTAACATAGGATGTATGTCCAGTTGTACTTTCTCTAAGAACAATAATCACCACCATCATAATTGTTAATATAGGATGTATGTCCAGTTGTACTTTCTCTAAGAACAATAATCACCACCATTATTGTTAACATAGGATGTATGTCCAGTTGTACTTTCTCTAAGAACAATAACCACCACCATCATAATTGTTAATATAGGATGTATGTCCAGTTGTACTTTCCCTAAGAACAATAATCACCACCATCATAATTGTTAACATAGGATGTATGTCCAGTTGTACTTTCCCTAAGAACAATAATCACCACCATTATTGTTAACATAGGATGTATGTCCAGTTGTACTTTCTCTAAGAACAATAATCACCACCATCATAATTGTTAATATAGGATGTATGTCCAGTTGTACTTTCTCTAAGAACAATAATCACCACCATTATTGTTAACATAGGATGTATGTCCAGTTGTACTTTCTCTAAGAACAATAATCACCACCACCATTATTGTTAACATAGGATGTATGTCCAGTTGTACTTTCTCTAAGAACAATAATCACCACCACCATTATTGTTAACATAGGATGTATGTCCAGTTGTACTTTCTCTAAGAACAATAATCACCACCACCATTATTGTTAATATAGGATGTATGTCCAGTTGTACTTTTCCTAAGAACAATAATCACCACCACCATTATTGTTAACATAGGATGTATGTCCAGTTGTACTTTCTCTAAGAACAATAATCACCATCATTATTGTTAATATAGGATGTATGTCCAGTTGTACTTTCTCTAAGAACAATAATCACCACCATCATAATTGTTAATATAGGATGTATGTCCAGTTGTACTTTTCCTAAGAACAATAATCACCACCACCATTATTGTTAACATAGGATGTATGTCCAGTTGTACTTTCTCTAAGAACAATAATCACCATCATTATTGTTAATATAGGATGTATGTCCAGTTGTACTTTCCCTAAGAACAATAATCACCACCACCATTATTGTTAATATAGGATTTATGTCCAGTTGTACTTTCCCTAAGAACAATAATCACCACCATCATAATTGTTAACATAGGATGTATGTCCAGTTGTACTTTCTCTAAGAACAATAATCACCACCATCATAATTGTTAATATAGGATGTATGTCCAGTTGTACTTTTCCTAAGAACAATAATCACCACCATCATAATTGTTAATATAGGATGTATGTCCAGTTGTACTTTCCCTAAGAACAATAATCACCACCACCATTATTGTTAATATAGGATTTATGTCCAGTTGTACTTTCTCTAAGAACAATAATCACCACCATCATAATTGTTAACATAGGACGTATGTCCAGTTGTACTTTCCCTAAGAACAATAATCACCACCATCATAATTGTTAACATAGGATGTATGTCCAGTTGTACTTTCCCTAAGAACAATAATCACCACCATTATTGTTAACATAGGATGTATGTCCAGTTGTACTTTCCCTAAGAACAATAATCACCACCATCATAATTGTTAATATAGGATGTATGTCCAGTTGTACTTTTCCTAAGAACAATAATCACCACCACCATTTTTGTTAACATAGGATGTATGTCCAGTTGTACTTTCTCTAAGAACAATAATCACCACCACCATTATTGTTAATAGAGGATGTATGTCCAGTTGTACTTTCTCTAAGAACAATAATCACCACCACCATTATTGTTAATAGAGGATGTATGTCCAGTTGTACTTTCTCTAAGAACAATAATCACCACCATTATTGTTAATAGAGGATGTATGTCCAGTTGTACTTTCTCTAAGAACAATAATCACCACCACCATTATTGTTAATAGAGGATGTATGTCCAGTTGTACTTTCTCTAAGAACAATAATCACCACCATTATTGTTAATAGAGGATGTATGTCCAGTTGTACTTTCTCTAAGAACAATAATCACCACCATTATTGTTAACATAGGATGTATGTCCAGTTTTACTTTCTCTAAGAACAATAATCACCACCACCATTATTGTTAACATAGGATGTATGTCCAGTTGTACTTTCTCTAAGAACAATAATCACCACCACCATTATTGTTAACATAGAATGTATGTCCAGTTGTACTTTCTCTAAGAACAATAATCACCACCACCATTATTGTTAATATAGGATGTATGTCCAGTTGTACTTTTCCTAAGAACAATAATCACCACCACCATTATTGTTAACATAGGATGTATGTCCAGTTGTACTTTCTCTAAGAACAATAATCACCATCATTATTGTCAATATAGGATGTATGTCCAGTTGTACTTTCTCTAAGAACAATAATCACCACCACCATTATTGTTAATAGAGGATGTATGTCCAGTTGTACTTTCTCTAAGAACAATAATCACCACCATTATTGTTAACATAGGATGTATGTCCAGTTTTACTTTCTCTAAGAACAATAATCACCACCACCATTATTGTTAACATAGGATGTATGTCCAGTTGTACTTTCTCTAAGAACAATAATCACCACCACCATTATTGTTAACATAGGATGTATGTCCAGTTGTACTTCCTCTAAGAACAATAATCACCACCACCATTATTGTTAACATAGGATGTATGTCCAGTCGTACTTTCTCTAAGAACAATAATCACCACCACCATTATTGTTAATATAGGATGTATGTCCAGTTGTACTTTTCCTAAGAACAATAATCACCACCATCATTATTGTTCATATAGGATGTATGTCCAGTTGTACTTTTCCTAAGAACAATAATCACCACCACCATTATTGTTAACATAGGATGTATGTCCAGTTGTACTTTCTCTAAGAACAATAATCACCACCACCATTATTGTTAACATAGGATGTATGTCCAGTTGTACTTTCTCTAAGAACAATAATCACCACCACCATTATTGTTAATATAGGATGTATGTCCAGTTGTACTTTTCCTAAGAACAATAATCACCACCACCATTAATGTTAACATAGGATGTATGTCCAGTTGTACTTTCCCTAAGAACAATAATCACCACCACCATTATTGTTAACATAGGATGTATGTCCAGTTGTACTTTCCCTAAGAACAATAATCACCACCATCATCATTGTTAATATAGGATGTATGTCCAGTTGTACTTTCTCTAAGAACAATAAGCACCACCATTATTGTTAACATAGGATGTATGTCCAGTTTTACTTTCTCTAAGAACAATAATCACCACCATTATTGTTAACATAGGATGTATGTCCAGTTGTACTTTCTCTAAGAACAATAATCACCACCACCATTATTGTTAACATAGGATGTATGTCCAGTTGTACTTTCCCTAAGAACAATAATCACCACCATCATCATTGTTAATATAGGATGTATGTCCAGTTGTACTTTCTCTAAGAACAATAAGCACCACCATTAATGTTAACATAGGATGTATGTCCAGTTGTACTTTCTCTAAGAACAATAATCACCCCCATTATTGTTAACATAGGATGTATGTCCAGTTGTACTTTCTCTAAGAACAATAATCACCACCACCATTATTGTTAACATAGGATGTATGTCCAGTTGTACTTTCTCTAAGAACAATAATCACCACCACCATTATTGTTAACATAGGATGTATGTCCAGTTGTACTTTCTCTAAGAACAATAATCACCACCATCATTATTGTTAACATAGGATGTATGTCCAGTTGTACTTTCCCTAAGAACAATAATCACCACCACCATTATTGTTAACATAGGATGTATGTCCAGTTGTACTTTCCCTAAGAACAATAATCACCACCATCATAATTGTTAACATAGGATGTATGTCCAGTTGTACTTTCTCTAAGAACAATAATCACCATCATTATTGTTAATAGAGGATGTATGTCCAGTTGTACTTTCTCTAAGAACAATAATCACCATCATTATTGTTAATAGAGTATGTATGTCCAGTTGTACTTTCTCTAAGAACAATAATCACCACCACCATTATTGTTAACATAGGATGTATGTCCAGTTGTACTTTCTCTAAGAACAATAATCACCACCACCATTATTGTTAACATAGGATGTATGTCCAGTTGTACTTTCTCTAAGAACAATAATCACCATCATTATTGTTAATAGAGTATGTATGTCCAGTTGTACTTTCTCTAAGAACAATAATCACCACCACCATTATTGTTAACATAGGATGTATGTCCAGTTGTACTTTCTCTAAGAACAATAATCACCACCACCATTATTGTTAACATAGGATGTATGTCCAGTTGTACTTTCTCTAAGAACAATAATCACCATCATTATTGTTAATAGAGGATGTATGTCGAGTTGTGCTTTCTCTAAGAACAATAATCACCACCACCATTATTGTTAACATAGGACGTATGTCCAGTTGTACTTTCTCTAAGAACAATAATCACCACCATTATTGTTAACATAGGATGTATGTCCAGTTGTACTTTCTCTGAGAACAATAATCACCACCATTATTGTTAACATAGGATGTATGTCCAGTTGTACTTTCTCTAAGAACAATAATCACCACCACCATTATTGTTAACATAGGATGTATGTCCAGTTGTACTTTCTCTAAGAACAATAATCACCACCACCATTATTGTTAATATAGGATGTATGTCCAGTTGTACTTTTCCTAAGAACAATAATCACCACCATTATTGTTAACATAGGATGTATGTCCAGTTGTACTTTCTCTAAGAACAATAATCACCACCACCATTATTGTTAACATAGGATGTATGTCCAGTTGTACTTTCTCTAAGAACAATAATCACCACCATCATAATTGTTAACATAGGATGTATGTCCAGTTGTACTTTCTCTAAGAACAATAATCACCACCACCATTATTGTTAACATAGGATGTATGTCCAGTTGTACTTTCTCTAAGAACAATAATCACCACCACCATTATTGTTAATATAGGATGTATGTCCAGTTGTACTTTCTCTAAGAACAATAATCACCACCATCATAATTGTTAACATAGGATATATGTCCAGTTGTACTTTCTCTAAGAACAATAATCACCACCACCATTATTGTTAACATAGGATGTATGTCCAGTTGTACTTTCTCTAAGAACAATAATCACCACCATTATTGTTAATATAGGATGTATGTCCAGTTGTACTTTCTCTAAGAACAATAATCACCACCACTATTATTGTTAACATAGGATGTATGTCCAGTTGTACTTTCTCTAAGAACAATAATCACCACCACCATTATTGTTAACATAGGATGTATGTCCAGTTGTACTTTTCCTAAGAACAATAATCACCACCACCATTATTGTTAACATAGGATGTATGTCCAGTTGTACTTTTCCTAAGAACAATAATCACCACCACCATTATTGTTAACATAGGATGTATGTCCAGTTGTACTTTCTCTAAGAACAATAATCACCACCACCATTATTGTTAACATAGGATGTATGTCCAGTTGTACTTTCCCTAAGAAAAATAATCACCACCACCATTATTGTTAACATAGGATGTATGTCCAGTTGTACTTTCCCTAAGAACAATAATCACCACCATCATAATTGTTAACATAGGATGTATGTCCAGTTGTACTTTCTCTAAGAACAATAATCACCACCACCATTATTGTTAATATAGGATGTATGTCCAGTTGTACTTTCCCTAAGAACAATAATCACCACCACCATTATTGTTAACATAGGATGTATGTCCAGTTGTACTTTCCCTAAGAACAATAATCACCACCATCATAATTGTTAACATAGGATGTATGTCCAGTTGTACTTTCTCTAAGAACAATAATCACCACCACCATTATTGTTAATAGAGGATGTATGTCCAGTTGTACTTTCTCTAAGAACAATAATCACCATCATTATTGTTAATATAGGATGTATGTCCAGTTGTACTTTTCCTAAGAACAATAATCACCACCACCATTATTGTTAACATAGGATGTATGTCCAGTTGTACTTTCTCTAAGAACAATAATCACCACCACCATTATTGTTAATAGAGGATGTATGTCCAGTTGTACTTTCTCTAGGAACAATAATCACCATCATTATTGTTAATATAGGATGTATGTCCAGTTGTACTTTCCCTAAGAACAATAATCACCACCACCATTATTGTTAACATAGGATGTATGTCCAGTTGTACTTTCTCTAAGAACAATAATCACCACCACCATTATTGTTAACATAGGATGTATGTCCAGTTGTACTTTCTCTAAGAACAATAATCACCATCATTATTGTTAATATAGGATGTATGTCCAGTTGTACTTTCCCTAAGAACAATAATCACCACCACCATTATTGTTAACATAGGATGTATGTCCAGTTGTACTTTCTCTAAGAACAATAATCACCACCACCATTATTGTTAATAGAGGATGTATGTCCAGTTGTACTTTCCCTAAGAACAATAATCACCACCACCATTATTGTTAACATAGGATGTATGTCCAGTTGTACTTTCCCTAAGAACAATAATCACCACCATCATAATTGTTAACATAGGATGTATGTCCAGTTGTACTTTCTCTAAGAACAATAATCACCACCACTATTATTGTTAATATAGGATGTATGTCCAGTTGTACTTTCTCTAAGAACAATAAACACCACCATCATAATTGTTAACATAGGATGTATGTCCAGTTGTACTTTCCCTAAGAACAATAATCACCACCATCATAATTGTTAACATAGGATGTATGTCCAGTTGTACTTTCTCTAAGAACAATAATCACCACCACCATTATTGTTAATATAGGATGTATGTCCAGTTGTACTTTCTCTAAGAACAATAAACACCACCACCATTATTGTTAACATAGGATGTATGTCCAGTTGTACTTTCTCTAAGAACAATAATCACCGCCATTATTGTTAATATAGGATGTATGTCCAGTTGTACTTTCTCTAAGAACAATAATCACCATCATTATTGTTAATAGAGGATGTATGTCCAGTTGTACTTTCTCTAGGAACAATAATCACCACCATCATTATTGTTAATATAGGATGTATGTCCAGTTGTACTTTCCCTAAGAACAATAATCACCACCACCATTATTGTTAATATAGGATGTATGTCCAGTTGTACTTTCTCTAAGAACAATAATCACCACCACCATTATTGTTAATATAGGATGTATGTCCAGTTGTACTTTCTCTAGGAACAATAATCACCACCATCATTATTGTTAATATAGGATGTATGTCCAGTTGTACTTTCCCTAAGAACAATAATCACCACCATCATTATTGTTAACATAGGATGTATGTCCAGTTGTACTTTTCCTAAGAACAATAATCACCATCATTATTGTTAATAGAGGATGTATGTCCAGTTGTACTTTCCCTAAGAACAATAATCACCACCACCATTATTGTTAATATAGGATGTATGTCCAGTTGTACTTTCTCTAAGAACAATAAACACCACCACCATTATTGTTAACATAGGATGTATGTCCAGTTGTACTTTCTCTAAGAACAATAATCACCACCATCATTATTGTTAATATAGGATGTATGTCCAGTTGTACTTTCTCTAAGAACAATAATCACCACCATCATTATTGTTAATAGAGGATGTATGTCCAGTTGTACTTTCTCTAGGAACAATAATCACCACCATCATTATTGTTAATATAGGATGTATGTCCAGTTGTACTTTCCCTAAGAACAATAATCACCACCATCATAATTGTTAATATAGGATGTATGTCCAGTTGTACTTTCCCTAAGAACAATAATCACCACCACCATTATTGTTAATATAGGTTGTATGTCCAGTTGTACTTTCCCTAAGAACAATAATCACCACCATTATTGTTAATAGAGGATGTATGTCCAGTTGTACTTTCTCTAAGAACAATAATCACCACCATTATTGTTAACATAGGATGTATGTCCAGTTGTACTTTCTCTAAGAACAATAATCACCACCATCATTATTGTTAACATAGGATGTATGTCCAGTTGTACTTTCTCTAAGAACAATAATCACCACCACCATTATTGTTAACATAGGATGTATGTCCAGTTGTACTTCCTCTTAAAAGAATAATCACCGCTATCATAATTGTTTTTTAAAGTATTTTTAAGTATTTTAAAAGAAATCTGAAAATATTCACGGTGCAAGGGTAGATAATTTTTCTATCACTCGAACTAATCTGGGTCGGCGAACAATTTGCAACACATAAAGCACTCTGCTGTCATATTTCAAATGTTATTCCTGGCGTGTGGGATAAGAGGTCGCTGTGCAATCGGCAGGCGACTACGAATTTCATTCACCTGCATTACCTCCTCCACAGCTCGTATCAAGCCGACCAGAGTAATTAGGCGATGTTCTCGAGAAGCCAGGTAATGTATGCGGCAGCTACACCCTTGTCTTAGACAAGCGTTATTCTGGAGTCGTGACGTGATGCTGCACCTTGCACTACAGGAGGCGCTGCTAGGTGGCAACTAGTTCTGTCATCTCTCATCTAAATCACCACCGGCCTCTTGGTATCCTTATCCTCCACCACCCACCGGTTTGAGCGTACGGCTTCATCCATCGAGTTCATTCTTAAATTAGGTAGCCTTCATTTCCTCCTGCCATTGTTTCCACCTACTAGTACCAGCGATCGTTCTCACTGGTTTCACGTCTCTAACTCCTAACTTAAGGTAGCTTATGTCCACCCAGCTTTCGCTCCCGTAAAGCAAAGTTGGTCTGAAAAGAGACCGATGTAAAGAACTCTTACAGAACTCTGTTGATCAGCAGCGAGCTCACTGTACTACAATGTTGTTTCCCTCTACTGACATCAGCTTAGTTATGGAAAGGCTAAATTTCATACCATACTCACTGCACCTATTTTCAAGTTCCAAGAGGTCGTCAGGATAGGCCAAACTGCGACTTCATTACATGATCCATGTAAACTATGAACAACAAAGATAAAACGCTATCTAACCCCTGTATATACTTTGAACCAAGAACTCTTTCTATCATCATTTCTCACTTCAGCACAATGTTCAACATAATTGCCCCATATCTATCAGAACGGATAACATCCTTTTCCTTTCTTAGATCTACGAAACATAATCATTTCTCTGGCTCATCCTGACAGCCCCTCTGTGTTACGTCACACAGTTATGTCTTATGGGATAGGAAATAGGCAGGAGTAGAAACGAAGCGGCCGTGGCCTCAATTAAGGTACAGTTCTAGCATTTGCCTGCCGCGGAAATGGGAAGCCACGGAAAACCATTTTCAGGGCTGCGGACAGTGGGGTTCGAACCCACTATCTCTCGAATGCAAGCTGTTAGCTACGTCACCCAAACATCGATTGTTGTTACAAGTTTTCCTGTTCTCATGCCTATAGACAATCAAAAAGTACCTTACAAACGTCCCTATACTTCACCAGCATGTGCGTGACGTCACAGCGCCTGACAATATTTTCAAAAGGTTTCTAATAATGAATAATTGTTATAGTTTTTACGTCCCATTAACTAATTTTCACGGTCACCGGGCGAGTTGGCCGTGCGGTTAGGGGCGCGCGGCTGTGAGCTTGCATCCGGGAGATAGTGGGTTGAAATCCCACTGTTCGCAGCCCTGAAGATGGTTTTCCGTGGCTTCGCTCTTTTCTTTCGTCTATCTCTACATCTGATACAAGCCCTTCCTTACTCACAGTTGTTCGATTGCTGTTTCCCTGTGTGCCACTATCCTCTTTCTACGTATAACCCGAACCAGCTTTATTTACAACGGTGTATATTGTTTGGAATTATTTACTGATCATAACCATGTATTTCCTCGTCTTGAAGATTTTCTACCCTTATTCATTTGCAGATAGATTTCACTTTCTCTGTCCTAGACCTAGACATATTTAGTTCACTACAGATCAGATAGACGCCCGTATCATCGAATTACATGCACATTCCCTGAGTTGGTCTGATGCCCGACTGCCAGTCCCATAAGTAGAGGGCTTCACACGCCTCCTCACTGGACTGCTCTCTTAACCTCACATGACTTTGCGCTGGCTACGTGAGCAGGCTTAACCTCACAGGCCTCGGGTTCGACCGCAGGTATAACTTTACACACCCAACAGTGCAAGCTTAACCTAACGGGCAGACATTCAACTCCAGGCTTAACCTCGCAGGGGCACTAATGTTACAGACTCAAGTTTGAGATTCGATTCCAGGCTTACCCTAACTAGGCAAGATGGCTGCTGAACAGTGTTATTATGAGTCATGGTCCAGAGCAACTTCAGGGCTTTGGAGCTGAGCTTGGAACCTTGAACAAGATGGCGGCTACACATTGTACTGGTGGGAAAACGGAGATGCTGTAAAGCTTATTACATATGCGTTATTCATAGGGGCGTAACGTTGAAAAGCTACTTCAGGGTCTCGGAGCTGAGTTAACTACTCCAATGTTTGAAATGATGCGTTACGTGCAGAACACTTGGCTTGCTCTGTGACATGTTTTGTAAATTTTATTCATCATAGTACCAGAAAATATCGCCCGCTAATTTCTCCTGAAGAATTTAAAAATAGAGCACCGATGTTGTTATAGACTGCTTTTATCAAGAAGAGTCTATAAGTCGATATTCGTCTAGAATTTGAAACAGATGGAAATGTTCCTGCTAACATTCACATGACTGATGTTCCTTACCAGCCACTATCGAATATCGTCTACAAGGAATATATTTATACTTTATTATCACCTCAATTGTTTAACATCTATGGTGAATATATCATGAGGCATGCCCTCGACAGTTGGGAAGGAGGATTTTCCATTGGTGGGAAGAGAACTAATAACCTCCGTTTTGCAGACGACACCACACTTGTAGCCAGTAGTGTACAGGAGCTTGTCGAAATATTGGATCGTGTACAACAGGAGAGTCACAATCTTGGCATGGAAATTAATTGGAACAAGACAAAACTAATGATTGTCAACAAAGGTGCAGAGATTCAGCTGCCACAGCAACCGACGACGCGAAATCTGGAGGTTGTGGGTTCGGATCCCACTGGTGTCCGGCTGGCCATTTTTGTTCTGTACTTAACATCTCTTCAACACGTACTACATGTACGTAACACGACCTAATAGGTTGAAAGTCTGTTTCGAGTAAAAATACTTATTTGTGGAAATCCTGCATTGAACCTAATGATACACTAGTGAGGCTATTACAGCTTTCTGTAAATATAAACGCTTACACTGTATGCCTCATTATGTATTTACCATCTGGTTTTCTATCAACGTACGCTGCTGACGATGAAAAAATGAAATGTCGTATGGCTTTTAGTGCCGGCATATCCCAGGATGGGTTCGGCTAGCCAGGTGCAGGTCTTTCTTATTTATAGGCGACCTGCGGGTCGTGATGAGGATGAAATGATGATGAAGACAACACATACACCCAGCCCCCGTGCCATTAGAGTTAACCAATTAAGGTTAAAATCCCCGACCCGGCCGGGAATCGAACCCGGGACCCTCTGAACCGAACGCCAGTACGCTGACCGTTCAGCCAACGAGTCGGACACTGCTGACGATATACATTCCACTTGGAAAATGCTACTTTTCCATTGTAAGATGACATTACAAGTATCCGCACGCAGACATTGTCAGCAACACTACAAACATAGTAATACCGATTGCAATGAGTAGTATAATATACGGGTTCTGCCGCCACCTCCACCTCAGGCTCCCAGTGGCCACCTCCACCTCCACCTCAGCCAGAGGCCTCCCAGTGGCCACCTCCACCTCCACCTCAGCCAGAGGCCTCCCAGTGGCCACCTCCACCTCCACCTCAGCCAGAGGCCTCCCAGATGCCTCCTCCACCTCCCGCGGGAAATTTGAATTTGTAAACAAAGCCACGTGCTTTTTGACAGACAACAACGCATCGCAAACCTCAGTACTGCCATCTTGACGGGCCTAAACCTCAGTAGTGCCAACTTAACCTAACTAGCGCGAGGTAAACAAAGCCACGTGCTTTTTGACAGCCACGTGCTTTTGACAGATTTGTAAACAAAGCCACGTGCTTTTTGACAGCTCTCATCAACAACAACGCATCGCAAACCTCAGTACTACCATCTTGACGGGCCTAAACCTTAGTGGTACCAACTTAACCTAACTAGCATGAGGTAAACAAAGCCACGTGTTTTTTTGACAGCCACGTGCTTTTTGACAGATTTGTAAACAAAGCCACGTGCTTTTTGACAGCTCTCATCAACAACAACGCATCGCAAACCTCAGTACTACCATCTTGACGGGCCTAAACCTTAGTGGTACCAACTTAACCTAACTAGCATGAGGTAAACAAAGCCACGTGTTTTTTTTACAGCCACGTGCTTTTCGACAGATTTGTAAACAAAGCCACGTGCTTTTTGACAGCTGTCATCGACAACAACGCATCGCTAACCCCAGTACTGCCATCTTGACGGGCCTAAACCTCAGTAGTACCAACTTAACCTAACTAGCGCGAGATAAACAAAGCCACGTGCTTTTTGACAGCCACGTGCTTTTTTGACAGCTGTCATCCGCCATCTTTAAACCACAGAGCACTGTGCTGCCCTCTTGCGTCACCTGTCATCGGCAGTGCTGCCATCTTGACGGGCCTAAACCTTAGTGCTACCAACTTAACCTCACTAGCTCGAGATAAACAAATCCACGTGCTTTTTGACAGCCACGTGCTTTTTTGATAGCTGTCATCCACCATCTTTAATCTATAGAGCACAATGCTGCCTTCTTTAGCTACTTACCTTTGAAATGTGGTGGCGGATAATTTGAAAAATGCTTTTCGACAAGCAGCCATCTTTAATCCAGAGAGAACAGTGCTGCCCTCTATGTGGTGGCGGCAAATTGAAAAATTCCACGTGCTCTTGTTTGAAAACAAACTCACGTGCTTTTTTGACAGCTGTCATCTGCCATCTTTAATCTATAGAGCACAGTGCTGCCCTCTTTAGTTTGAAACGTGGTGGCGGTAAATTCCACGTGCTCTTGTTTGGAAACAAAGCCATGTGCAGCTGTCATCCGCCATCTTTAATCAACAGAGCACCGTGCTGCTATCATGCGGGCAATTTCATCACCTGTCATCCGCCATCTTTAATCCACAGAACACCGTGCTGCCCTCTTTATGGCTACTACCTTAAGCATGTAGTAGCGGGCAATTTGAAAAGTTCTGTTAGCTATCATCCACCATCTTTAATCAAGAGAGCACCGTGCTGCCATCTTTAGTTGAAATGTGGTGGCGGCAAATTCCACGTGCTCTTGTTTGGAAACAAAGCTATGTGCTTTTCTGACAGCTGTCATCCACCATCTTTAATCAACAGAGCACCGTGCTGCTATCATGCGGGCAATTTCATCACCTATCACCCGCCATCTTTAATCTACAGAACACCGTGCTGCCCTCTTTATGGCTACTACCTTAAGCATGTAGTAGCGGGCAATTTGAAAAGTTCTGTTAGCTATCATCTACCATCTTTAATCAAGAGAGCACCGTGCTGCCATCTTTAGCTAGATACCTTTGAAATGTGGTGGCGGCAAATTGAAAAATTCCACGTGCTCTTGTTTGGAAACAAACTCACGTGCCTTTTTGTCAGCTACCATCCGCCATCTTTAATCAACAGAGCATAGTGCTGCCCTCCTTAGTTTGAAATGTGGTGGCGGCAAATTCCACATGCTCTTGTTTGGTAAACATACCTACGTGGTTTTTTGACAGCTATCATCCGCCATCTTTGAGCACCGTGCTGCCCTCTTTATCGCAGTAGATGTAAATTCGTCACCTGTCATACGCAGTGCTGCTATCTTTAGCTAGATACCTTTGAAATGTGGTGGTGGATAATTTAAAAAGAAAAATTCTACAGCAGTCCTCTCTCAACGCTAATTGCATAAGATGGCGGCTATACATGACTCCTTAAGGGTGCTTACGCAAGATGGCTGCTATACACAGGTTCTTATGAGACGCCCTTGGGATGCTTGCGCAAGATGGTGGTTATACAAGGCTCCTTATGAGACGCCCTAGTGATGCTTGTGCAAGATGGCGGTTGCTCTTATGAGGCGGCTTAAGGGTCCTTGCACAAGATGGCTACAGACGCCCTAAGGATACTTGCGCAAGATGGCGGACACAAGATGGCGGCTATACACGTCTCCTTATGAGACGCCTTAAGGGTGCTTGCGCAAGATGGCTGCTGCTCTTAGCTTAGAGACCAACGTGTCGTGCTAGTTCGATTCATTAAATTTAGGGCTTAAATGCAAAATGTTAAATATCTCGAAAGCAGTGCATCGTAGAGCAAAACGGACAAAAAATTTTCCGCCCAATACCTCGGTTCGCAGTACGAGGATCAAGTAAAACATAGTCTAATGATGAGATCAACGGTTCGGTTCCTACTTATGTCCTTTGGCATTCACTCTGTTTTAGCTTGTATTGAAGTAAGTCTTCGTAACATGATCAGGTCTAGCTATGGCAGAGAGTATAACGTGCCGTGCAGGTTCGATTCATTAAATTTGGGGCTTAAATGCAAAATGTTAAATATCTCGAAAACGGATAAAAATTTTCTACCTGATACCTAGGTTTGCAGTATCAGGAACATGAAAAAACATAGTCTAATGATGAGATCGACGGTTCGATCCTTACTTAGGCCCTTTGGCATTGGCAGCTATCTATTTCTACAAGATGGTGACTATACATAGCTTCTTATGAGACAGCTTAAGAGCGCTTGCACAAGATGGCTGCTACTCTTATGAGACGCCCTAGGGGTGCTTGCGGGAGGTAGCAGCGACAAGACGGTGACTATACACAGCTGCTTATGATACGGCCTAGAGGTGCTCACACAAGATGGTGGCTGCTCTGATGAAGAAAGTTAGCTTTGCATCGTGCAGGTATCTTTACAGCACTAAACCTCATACCTTTGAAATGTGGTAGCAGGTAATTTGAAAAATTCGACGTGCTTTTTCTTCACAGCAGCTATCTTTAAACAATAGCGGCTATACATAAGCTGTTAAGGCCTCCTCTTATGTCAAGGTATAGCTCTATCGAACAAGTTTAAACCTGCATCGGGATAGCTAGAGTAAGCATGTGCTGCAGTGATGACGTCATTATGCATGTTTAGACTTGCAAATCACTAAAGAAACATAACAAGACTAGAATCGAACACCGCACTCTATGCCGTTAACTTTATCATGTGATCGGAACATTGATTGAAGTGTTTAGAACACTAAATAAGTGATCAAGACTATAATAGAACACTGTACTCGATACAACATGTGTTTAGAACATGTCAGGGGATACCTTTGTTCTAAGAAGATTAGATTACCGCACATTCCTTCTAGGGCTAATGGGCTAAAGGGCTAAAGGGCTAAAGGGCTAATGGGCTAATGGGCTAAAGGGCTAGGGCGCCTCTCCTCTCTTTATCCGGGCTTGAGACCGGCTCTACAACTAGAGGCGGAGTTAACACCCTAAGGAAGGGAGAATGTTGGGAAATAATCTATACGAATATAGCTACTCGATCGACTATATACTACAGATGGATGACTTAGGTGAGGGTAAGCGCTTACTTAATAATACCAACACGACGTAATTCATGCTCTATTTCAAAAATATCTTCTTTGTACTGTGTGTAACCAGCATCATGATAGGCTCTTAGCAGTTGTAAACGTTTTACCAGTACGTTGGGGTCTTTACAGTAGCTTATATCTACATAGGGTAACAGAGGCTTGTTGTGAACTTTGAGTCTATATGCAGACAGTTGATGTGCAGGGACTTGTTTTGATATAATACGTGCTTCAGCAGTAACGTTTCTAGGTACAAACATAACTTGTTTCGATAGCGATGAAGCGTTGAAATTTCCTTCTTTACCTTGCATCTCTTCTTGAGATGTTTGCACTTCGACAGAACGTGTAGTAGGCTTAGGAAATGAAGTAAAATCATCAAGCTGTAATGGCAATGAATTTTCTTCTTCTTCTACTTTCCCTTTACTACTGTTTTGATCAACATCATTATCCTTATTATCATAATCATGATCTTGCCTCTCTTTATCTTGAAGTTTGTGCTCAGTAACAGAACTTGCAGCAGGCCTAGACAGCAAGGGAGAATTAAAAATCTCTCGCAGAGGTGTACTTTTTAAACATAAATCAGTGTTCGCTGGAATATGGTTGAGCTCTTTGTATTTTGTTCCCGATGAAGCTACATTACACGCGGCTTCATGACGTTGAGCGTTGTATGCGTTCTTGAACTCTCTTCTACAATGTTTGCATTGAAAAATCATCCTACATGATATCTCATGACGTCTCCTGTGATAGCTTCGGGAAAATGCTTTTCCACACTCTTCGCAAATATACCTAGAAATAGGTTTTTCCATGACGGACTTTTATCTTCTGCTAACAGATTCTTCTTTAAATCTACTCGACATTTGTTACTCTCTACTTCGATGATGCGAACAGCTTAGCGATTAATAGTAAACTAACACAAAAGCGTATAACCAAGGTAGCAACAGTAAGGTTTAAGCCCATCAAGATGGCAAGAGTGAGGTTAGCGACGTTCTGCTGTTGGATTTTAAATTCCGCGCTGTAACATGCATAAGGTGGCAGCCTTGAGGTTTACTGCCGTAAAGATGGCAGCAGTGAGGTTAGCGACGCTCTATTGTCCTTCAAAGTGAGGTTAGGGTTCGTCAAGAAGACAGCTGTCAAAAAAGCACGTGGTTATGTTTACCAAACAAGAGCACGTGGTCGTGACGTCACGGTCACGTAGTATGCTGCTTCAGCATGCAATGTTCAATGTCTACACCTACGTAGTAAACACTCTGCTATGTTCACAAAATTTTTACTCACAACTATTTTTATGCTTTAAGTTCGTGCACATAGGTTATGTTAAGATAGCAGGACACGTACAAGTGATGGTCAAGTGCTCTAGTAGAAGATGCATGCATTATCAAAAGGTGATACGTACACGCTTTTAAACCTTGCTATTCTTACTGCTACTATGTTCGCAAGATTTTCAAAGATCACTATTCTTTGTGCTTTAAGTTCGTTCGCATAGGTCATGCTAAAGTAGCAGCGCAAACACATGTGAACGTTGTACATTCTAGCGGTAGAAGTTTAGTACGATAGTTGATGCATGCAAAATCGATAGGTGTTGTGTACACGCTTTGAAACTTAACTATTCTTCGTGCTTTAAATCCGTGCACATAGGTTATGCTAAGATAGCAGCACACTCTAGCGGGAGAAGTTTAGTACTCTAGTTGATGCATGTATAATCGATAGGCAATGCGTACACGCTTTTAAAACATTGCTATTCTTACTGCTGCTGCTATGTTCACAAGATTTTTATACATCGCTATTCTTTATGCTTTAAGTTCATGCGTATAAGTTATACTAAGTTAGCAGCATACTTATAAGGTTGTTGCACGCTCTAGTGGAAAAGTTTAGTAAGAAAGACGATGCATGCAAAATCGATAGGTGATGTGTACACGCTTTGAACTTGGGTATTTTTTGCGCTTTAACTTCGTGCACATAGGTTATGTTAAGATTGCAGCACACACAAGCGATGATCGCACGCTGTTGTGACAGAAGTTTAGTACAAGAGTTAATGCGTGCAAAATTGACTCGTGTTGTGTACACGCTTTGGAGCATAGCTATTCTTTGTGCTTTAACTTTATACACATACGTTAGCAATACACATATGCGATCGTTGTACACTCTGGCGGTAAAAAATAGTCGATGCATGCAAAATCAATAGGTGATGTGTACACGCTGTTAAACATCGTTATTTTTGTGCTTTAAGTTCGTGCGTATAGGCTATGCTAAGATAGGAGTACAATCTAGCGGAAGAAGTTCAGGGTGATCGGTACACGCTTTGAAACATGATTATTCTTTGTACTTTAAGTTCATGCACATAGGTTATGCTAAGATAGCAGCACAATCTAGAGGAAGAAGTTTAGTACGAGAGTCGATGCTTGCAAAATCGATAAGTAATATGTACACGCTTTGAAACATGGCTATTCTTTGTACTTTAAGTTCATGGGAATAGGTCATGCTAAGATAGCGGCGCAATCTAGCGCAAGAAGTTTAGTACGAGACTCGATGAATGCGAAATCGATAGGTGTTGTGTACACGCTTTGAAACATGGCTATTCTTTGTACTTTTAGTTCATGCTAAGATACCTGCACAATCTACCTGAAGAAGTTCAGTACGAGATTCGATACATGCAAAATCGATAGTTGATGCGTACACGCTTTGAAACATGACTATTCATTGTACTTTAAGGTCATGCGTATAGGTTATGCTAAGATAGCAGCACGATCTAGCGGAAGAAGTTTAGTACGAGAGTCGATGCATGTAAAATCGATAGGTGATGTCTACACGCTTTAAAACATGGCTATTCATACTGCTGCTCTGTTCCTAAGATTTTTAAACATAGCTAATCCTAATGCTGCTCTTAACGACGTAGAGCTAAGGATTGATGAAGTGACCGTGACGTCACGACCACGTGCTCTTGTTTGGAAAACATAACCACGTGCTTCTTTGACAGCTGTCTTCTTGACGAACCCTAACCTCACTTTGAAGGGCAATAGAGCGTCGCTAACCTCATTGCTGCCATCTTTACGGCAGTAAACCTCAAGGCTGCTACCTTATGCATGTTACAGCGCGGAATTTAAAATC
The DNA here is from genome assembly GCF_040414725.1 of Anabrus simplex. NCBI lineage: Eukaryota > Metazoa > Arthropoda > Insecta > Orthoptera > Tettigoniidae > Anabrus > Anabrus simplex. The sequence goes on along the minus strand of NC_090279.1, from coordinate 104,908,381 downwards.
CAACAGCAGAACGTCGCTAACCTCACTCTTGCCATCTTGATGGGCTTAAACCTTACTGTTGCTACCTTGGTTATACGCTTTTGTGTTAGTTTACTATTAATCGCTAAGCTGTTCGCATCATCGAAGTAGAGAGTAACAAATGTCGAGTAGATTTAAAGAAGAATCTATTAGCAGAAGATAAAAGTCCGTCATGGAAAAACCTATTTCTAGGTATATTTGCGAAGAGTGTGGAAAAGCATTTTCCCGAAGCTATCACAGGAGACGTCATGAGATATCATGTAGGATGATTTTTCAATGCAAACATTGTAGAAGAGAGTTCAAGAACGCATACAACGCTCAACGTCATGAAGCCGCGTGTAATGTAGCTTCATCGGGAACAAAATACAAAGAGCTCAACCATATTCCAGCGAACACTGATTTATGTTTAAAAAGTACACCTCTGCGAGAGATTTTTAATTCTCCCTTGCTGTCTAGGCCTGCTGCAAGTTCTGTTACTGAGCACAAACTTCAAGATAAAGAGAGGCAAGATCATGATTATGATAATAAGGATAATGATGTTGATCAAAACAGTAGTAAAGGGAAAGTAGAAGAAGAAGAAAATTCATTGCCATTACAGCTTGATGATTTTACTTCATTTCCTAAGCCTACTACACGTTCTGTCGAAGTGCAAACATACCAAGAAGAGATGCAAGGTAAAGAAGAAGGAAATTTCATCGCTTCATCGCTATCGAAACAAGTTATGTTTGTACCTAGAAACGCTACTGCTGAAGCACGTATTATATCAAAACAAGTCCCTGCACATCAACTGTCTGCATATAGACTCAAAGTTCACAACGAGCCTCTGTTACCCTATGTAGATATAAGCTACTGTAAAGACCCCAACGTACTGGTAAAACGTTTACAACTGCTAAGAGCTTATCATGATGCTGGTTACACACAGTACAAAGAAGATATTTTTGAAATAGAGCATGAATTACGTCGTGTTGGTATTATTAAGTAAGCGCTTACCCTCACCTAAGTCATCCATCTGTAGTATATAGTCGATCGAGTAGCTATATTCGTATAGATTATTTCCCAACATTCTCCCTTCCTTAGGGTGTTAACTCCGCCTCTAGTTGTAGAGCCGGTCTCAAGCCCGGATAAAGAGAGGAGAGGCGCCCTAGCCCTTTAGCCCATTAGCCCATTAGCCCTTTAGCCCTTTAGCCCTTTAGCCCATTAGCCCTACAAGGAATGTGCGGTAATCTAATCTTCTTAGAACAAAGGTATCCCCTGACATGTTCTAAACACATGTTGTATCGAGTACAGTGTTCTATTATAGTCTTGATCACTTATTTAGTGTTCTAAACACTTCAATCAATGTTCCGGTCACATGATAAAGTTAACGGCATAGAGTGCGGTGTTCGATTCTAGTCTTGTTATGTTTCTTTAGTGATTTGCAAGTCTAAACATGCATAATGACGTCATCACTGCAGCACATGCTTACTCTAGCTATCCCGATGCAGGTTTAAACTTGTTCGATAGAGCTATACCTTGACATAAGAGGAGGCCTTAACAGCTTATGTATAGCCGCTATTGTTTAAAGATAGCTGCTGTGAAGAAAAAGCACGTCGAATTTTTTAAATTACCTGCTACCACATTTCAAAGGTATGAGGTTTAGTGCTGTAAAGATACCTGCACGATGCAAAGCTAACTTTCTTCATCAGAGCAGCCACCATCTTGTGTGAGCACCTCTAGGCCGTATCATAAGCAGCTGTGTATAGTCACCGTCTTGTCGCTGCTACCTCCCGCAAGCACCCCTAGGGCGTCTCATAAGAGTAGCAGCCATCTTGTGCAAGCGCTCTTAAGCTGTCTCATAAGAAGCTATGTATAGTCACCATCTTGTAGAAATAGATAGCTGCCAATGCCAAAGGGCCTAAGTAAGGATCGAACCGTCGATCTCATCATTAGACTATGTTTTTTCATGTTCCTGATACTGCAAACCTAGGTATCAGGTAGAAAATTTTTATCCGTTTTCGAGATATTTAACATTTTGCATTTAAGCCCCAAATTTAATGAATCGAACCTGCACGGCACGTTATACTCTCTACCATAGCTAGACCTGATCATGTTACGAAGACGTACTTCAATACAAGCTAAAACAGAGTGAATGCCAAAGGGCATAAGTAGGAACCGAACCGTTGATCTCATCATTAGACTATGTTTTACTTGATCCTCGTACTGCGAACCGAGGTATTGGGCGGAAAATTTTTTGTCCGTTTTGCTCTACGATGCACTGCTTTCGAGATATTTAACATTTTGCATTTAAGCCCTAAATTTAATGAATCTAACTAGCACGACACGTTAGTCTCTAAGCTAAGAGCAGCAGCCATCTTGCGCAAGCACCCTTAAGGCGTCTCATAAGGAGACGTGTATAGCCGCCATCTTGTGTCCGCCATCTTGCGCAAGTATCCTTAGGGCGTCTCTAGCCATCTTGTGCAAGGACCCTTAAGCCGCCTCATAAGAGCAACCGCCATCTTGCACAAGCATCACTAGGGCGTCTCATAAGGAGCCTTGTATAACCACCATCTTGCGCAAGCATCCCAAGGGCGTCTCATAAGAACCTGTGTATAGCAGCCATCTTGCGTAAGCACCCTTAAGGAGTCATGTATAGCCGCCATCTTATGCAATTAGCGTTGAGAGAGGACTGCTGTAGAATTTTTCTTTTTAAATTATCCACCACCACATTTCAAAGGTATCTAGCTAAAGATAGCAGCACTGCGTATGACAGGTGACGAATTTACATCTACTGCGATAAAGAGGGCAGCACGGTGCTCAAAGATGGCGGATGATAGCTGTCAAAAAACCACGTAGCTATGTTTACCAAACAAGAGCATGTGGAATTTGCCGCCACCACATTTCAAACTAAAGAGGGCAGCACTATGCTCTGTTGATTAAAGATGGCGGATGGTAGCTGACAAAAAAGCACGTGAGTTTGTTTCCAAACAAGAGCACGTGGAATTTTTCAATTTGCCGCCACCACATTACAAAGGTATCTAGCTAAAGATGGCAGCACGGTGCTCTCTTGATTAAAGATGGTAGATGATAGCTAACAGAACTTTTCAAATTGCCCGCTACTACATGCTTAAGGTAGTAGCCATAAAGAGGGCAGCACGGTGTTCTGTAGATTAAAGATGGCGGGTGATAGGTGATGAAATTGCCCGCATGATAGCAGCACGGTGCTCTGTTGATTAAAGATGGTGGATGACAGCTGTCAGAAAAGCACATAGCTTTGTTTCCAAACAAGAGCACGTGGAATTTGCCGCCACCACATTTCAACTAAAGATGGCAGCACGGTGCTCTCTTGATTAAAGATGGTGGATGATAGCTAACAGAACTTTTCAAATTGCCCGCTCCTACATGCTTAAGGTAGTAGCCATAAAGAGGGCAGCACGGTGTTCTGTGGATTAAAGATGGCGGATGACAGGTGATGAAATTGCCCGCATGATAGCAGCACGGTGCTCTGTTGATTAAAGATGGCGGATGACAGCTGCACATGGCTTTGTTTCCAAACAAGAGCACGTGGAATTTACCGCCACCACGTTTCAAACTAAAGAGGGCAGCACTGTGCTCTATAGATTAAAGATGGCAGATGACAGCTGTCAAAAAAGCACGTGAGTTTGTTTTCAAACAAGAGCACGTGGAATTTTTCAATTTGCCGCCACCACATAGAGGGCAGCACTGTTCTCTCTGGATTAAAGATGGCTGCTTGTCGAAAAGCATTTTTCAAATTATCCGCCACCACATTTCAAAGGTAAGTAGCTAAAGAAGGCAGCACTGTGCTCTATAGATTAAAGATGGTGGATGACAGCTATCAAAAAAGCACGTGGCTGTCAAAAAGCACGTGGATTTGTTTATCTCGAGCTAGTGAGGTTAAGTTGGTAGCACTAAGGTTTAGGCCCGTCAAGATGGCAGCACTGCCGATGACAGGTGACGCAAGAGGGCAGCACAGTGCTCTGTGGTTTAAAGATGGCGGATGACAGCTGTCAAAAAAGCACGTGGCTGTCAAAAAGCACGTGGCTTTGTTTATCTCGCGCTAGTTAGGTTAAGTTGGTACTACTGAGGTTTAGGCCCGTCAAGATGGCAGTACTGGGGTTAGCGATGCGTTGTTGTCGATGACAGCTGTCAAAAAGCACGTGGCTTTGTTTACAAATCTGTCGAAAAGCACGTGGCTGTAAAAAAAACACGTGGCTTTGTTTACCTCATGCTAGTTAGGTTAAGTTGGTACCACTAAGGTTTAGGCCCGTCAAGATGGTAGTACTGAGGTTTGCGATGCGTTGTTGTTGATGAGAGCTGTCAAAAAGCACGTGGCTTTGTTTACAAATCTGTCAAAAAGCACGTGGCTGTCAAAAAAACACGTGGCTTTGTTTACCTCATGCTAGTTAGGTTAAGTTGGTACCACTAAGGTTTAGGCCCGTCAAGATGGTAGTACTGAGGTTTGCGATGCGTTGTTGTTGATGAGAGCTGTCAAAAAGCACGTGGCTTTGTTTACAAATCTGTCAAAAGCACGTGGCTGTCAAAAAGCACGTGGCTTTGTTTACCTCGCGCTAGTTAGGTTAAGTTGGCACTACTGAGGTTTAGGCCCGTCAAGATGGCAGTACTGAGGTTTGCGATGCGTTGTTGTCTGTCAAAAAGCACGTGGCTTTGTTTACAAATTCAAATTTCCCGCGGGAGGTGGAGGAGGCATCTGGGAGGCCTCTGGCTGAGGTGGAGGTGGAGGTGGCCACTGGGAGGCATCTGGCTGAGGTGGAGGTGGAGGTGGCCACTGGGAGGCCTCTGGCTGAGGTGGAGGTGGAGGTGGCCACTGGGAGCCTGAGGTGGAGGTGGCGGCAGAACCCGTATATTATACTACTGCAATGGACAAAATTCAATGATTAAGGACTGTAGATTGTGCATGCGTGAACTGAGCTCTATCTGACTTGTGTTAATATACTGTATATGATAAAATAAAAACACGTTATTGATTTATTTCTTTGTTACAATAAGCCTATTCCTTTAATTGCCACTCATAACATGGCAATCTACATTCTTCAATGAACATATACACAGCTATCCTGTATAATTCTTTGCATCGTGCTGCGGTTAAGTGTTATTTCATGCATATGTCCTAAATGATTATGTTCCAGTTACATGTTTCGGGAATGTTGTCAGTCTATAAGTTTACCAGTTCAGTAGCGCGAACAGTTTTCAGATCTGAACATAGGTTTGGTCTTTGAGTAATATAAACAATAGTGTAGACTACTAAAACTCCCTACAGCTGAAATCTAAAGTTAAAATAAAAAACTGAGTGTTCCAGACACTAGAAACCAACAGTGCGTTGCGTACCAGCATAGGCACCGCCTTCTTTAAAATTCCAAGTTCAGCTCCGAGTCCCAGAAGTCGCCTTCTAAAGTTACGCCCCTCCCATGGGTAAAGCATACGTATTAAGCCTTACACCATCTCCCTAGTCCCATTAGTACCATGTGTAGCCTCCTCCTCTTCATGGACCGAGTAGCGTATCACTACGTCTTCGTCCTCCTCTTCATAGAACTTAATGTGTAGTCGCTACCTTGTTCAGATTCCAAGCTCAGCTCCGAGTCTCTGTAGTCGATCTCGCCTGCACTCTTAGCTATGTCCGGTTAACGCGTGGTCAGCGTGACGTTAAGCCTACATTCTCGTGCAGTCAGCCCGGGTATGAACATAGAGTCTGTTAGGTTAAGCAAAAGCTCTTCTATGGTTAGTCAGGGAGTTTAGGTTAACAGGTGGTCAGCGTGACGTTAAGCCTGCACTCTTTTGCAGGTTAAGCTTGTACTCTCCGGCATCGAGCTTGAGCCTGTAAAGTTAACGCCCTCGTAAGGTTAAGCCTGTGATAGAACCCGGTTAAGCCCGAACACGTAGTCAGAGGGAGCATTCTTACCAGCAGTGCGCAATTCAAATTGCCCCCGCTGTGACGTCACAGCTCCGTGAGGAGTGAAAGCCTTCATATATACTAGCACAGAAGTCTAGTAACCACTTCTATCAGCCGAGATTTACTATCCCTCACTTTTGAACCAGGACTACCCTGTCCTATTTGTTTACCCTCACTATGATGGCAGGTAGCGCTTCAACTTCATCCTCATCTCCAGCCTCACATAGTGAATTCTCGTTCTAATTCGTCAAACTTACCCTGCCATTTGCATGCCTAGTAGAAACTATGCTGCTAGCATTGACTTAGTCAATTCTACCTTCCTTTTTCCATAAGCCCTGTACCGGGCGGTACACCTCCACGCCGCTAATTTAAAATGTGCGCCAGTTGAAACTCCTCTGCTGGAGGAAGTCTGAACCTTATTGACGGTATAAACTTTCAAGTTTCTCAGAAGATGTCACTACCTGGAAATTTTGGAGTTTTTGAACTGTGTCATTTTCGACGTATTTTTGTTTTGCTTGTAGTAAGAAGTATGAACTTTCTCTTCTAGAGGACACTACTGAAGATCAACAATAGTGCACCCTAGTGCGGAGTGAAAGAACTAATTTTTTGGAGAAATTTTTATTTCAAAAGTTTGTTTCTTGTTAAATTTCTTTCTGTTATTGTTTAAGTTGGCTGTATACCCCTCTCTTTCCCCTTGTTTTGTATTTAGCCAATCCCGAATTTCTTTTATTAATTTCTGACCAATCGGATGTATCTTCCCCCAACTTGAATATTTTGCTGTATCCTACCCAATAAAATGCTTGTGGGAGGGTGTTTTCATTCCCCTAACGCCTCGAACCTTCCGCGAGAGTATATAAGCTGCTGATTTTAGGGTCTCCGGGCCACTTCTGTTCCATCTTTCAGTGTGTAAAGTACATAGCAGGGGGCGGGAAGCGCCTCTTTCTCCGGCAGTGGTCAACAACCAGGTAATGGCCGATTAATCACTTCTTTTCTTGCTAGCTCAGCAGTTTAACTCTCGGGGCGGGTCCGAAGTTTTTCCATTATGTAACCTTCCTTAAAATGTAAAGAAACTTGTATTTATTCTATCTTTTAAACTACATATTGGGATAGAGAGTGCTTAACCCTCTCGAGCTCCCACTCATATTGTTTTGAGGTGAACTTATTTTCTCAACCTATTCTTCTTTAACATTATGTAAATTTGTTTCTTTTCTAAAGTCACCTCCGTAGTATGGGATTAGCCCTTGCATCAGTGGCCTAGAGCCAAATTAGGTTTTGAAACAAATACATTAGGAGTGCAGATCGCCTCCTCTCAAATTGTTATTTTAGAGGTCATGTAATTACCCCTTTTTTATCTAATAGACCTCAGTAGGTTGGGTATTTTACCCCTGTGTCTATGTCCAGAGAGGACAACTTGAAGGTGGAATTTGGTGTGGCCTTTGAGAGGCTTAAAGTTGAGAGCGAGTGGCTCTTTTTCGAAAATTGAGTGTTGGATGCCTCGTGGAGGCTTTTCGGTGTAATTTGGAGCAAGTGCTCCTGAGCATGAATGGGGTTTTCTGCCCCTCTGTTAATACTTATTTTGAAGTAAGGTTGGGCTGATTGCCCAAGCATTGTAAAGTCAGGGCGCGAAGCCCGAATCCTGTAAATATTCTAACTACCTTTGTGACTTGCTACTCTGTACCTGCCATGCTTGTTATTTCTTTATTTTGAAAAGAAAATATAACCTTGTTAAATTTTAAATTAATTTTACTTTCGTAGCTTGAGACCTGTTCACCACCCCGCACCTTCTTTCACGCATAACTACCACAAAAACACGGTAACAAGCCCCATTGATAGCTGCCCATCGAATTCCATATCGTTCGTCAAGTCGTTTCCAAGGAGTCCCTCGCCCGTCAAATTGGAGTGGGACTCCGTTGCTCCCATAGGTAAAACGTTCTGAGCTTGGTAAAATAGTGAAGCAGGATGTTTTTATATTTAAACACAGTCCTTCTGAGGATATCTCCTCCAATGGATTAGGGACTACCGGCTGAGCACAAGGAGGGTCCTGACTCAGAATATGCCCGAGATGTCCAGTCGCATTCCATAGCAACTGGTATTCCGTATCTTATTAAGCCACCCAGACCACGGAACATGCTCATAAGAAATCTGACCAAAGTGGATCACACGAACCAGAAAACAGCCCGTTTGTTTCTTGACTACCATTTTAATTATGATTTCTTTATCAGTCGCAATTTTCACTACACCCTTATTTTATAACAAGCCATTTTTGACTGAACCAACAGATTTTCGTCAGTCAAGCGAGGTCTGTATTTTGACTTGGCATTGTTCATTTGTACAGAGTGGGTTACGTAAGTAAGAAGGAAAAATTTGTGCAAAAATGTGGACTGATTTCGTTGATGCCTTGGCGAGCGCGGTTCTTGAGTGTTAGGTTCCTTAATTCTGAGAGGTGTTCCTCCAGGCACATGCATTGTGTCTCTGTGGTGCTTCACAAACACCCAGTCCCCGAGCTGCTCAGACCACTCGGACTCAATGTCGTAATAACTGTTACGGGGGATACCCGTGGAACGTAGAGGTGAAAGAAGGTGCGGGCTGGAATGGGTCTATCCACAATATGAAACTAAACTTAAAATTTTACTGAAGGTTATATTTTCAATAGAGAACACGATTGAACAAATTTTCACTAGGTGAAATAACAATGAAAGATCGGGTACAAGGTATAATTTTACAAACAAGAGCACGAAAGCACAAGTTTAGGGGTCTTCACAAGTTGTGGGCTTCGAGCCCCCTTTTTTTACAATCCTTGAGCTACTTGCCCAACTTTACCAAGGCACATTTTTGTCCAAAGGGCAGAAAACCCCTTCATTCAAGGAGCATCTGCTCCAAAAACCATATCAGGCCTCCTAGAGGCACTTTTACCACATACAAAAGCGCTGGCCCGCTCTCAATTTTTCACGCCTATTACCAGGCCATACCAGATTTAACACTTAATTGCCCTCAAGGCACAGCTTGCATCAATTGAAGCGGGGGTATCTCGTACCCAACCTACTGGGCCTTAGTAGAAAAAGAATATGTTAAGTAAATGGCCCAAAATACAAAATGAATGGAGGCGTGTACTTTCACTCCTAAAAGAAACTTCTTAAAACCTATGAGGCACAAAGCCGATGGTACAGGTGCTATTCCCAAACTATGGAGGTGACTCGTATACTGAATAAATTTAACACATTAACCCATTAATGCCCCGAATTTGTTTTTCGAGTTTTCTTGTTCTTTTTCAACATTACATCTATAAGCGATCCTTGAAGCAAGGCTACTTAAAAAATCTGAATATTTCAATTTTAGGGACCATTTTTTTGGCGTATGATGTATCATACGCTGCGCAGTAGGGGGTAACATATTACACCGAATATAGTTATGATTTACTGAGAACAAAAATAATTTATTGCAACATAAATTAGAACTAAAAACAGAATACTGACCTTATAGATGGAATTTAAATAATTCGGAACCCCTGGGGCAAGGAATACTCGTGGGGAAAGTCCCTACTTCCCACCTATCATATGATGTGTTAGCATGATCTGAAACGAATTTTGAAGCCTACTAACATAAAGAAATAAATGAACTGGATTAAAGCCGCTATATATATATATATATTTATTAATAATAAAGCCAAACTTTCAGCCAAATTGCATTGGCCTTTATCAGGGCATGTGAAGTTTTGCCTCCGACAGTGAGCAAAGCAATTATCTGAAGGAACATGGAAGTCATGTCCGTACTATCCACGGCCTACCCTACTAACTGGACTCAGGGGTCGTGGCGCTGTGCTGTGGTGGTTGGGAGGGAAGTTACTGATGCACCGCCCTCTGTCGACAGTTTGAGTGCGTCCCGCTGTGCCATGGTGGTGTTATGTATGTATTTCTGCAGTACAGGTCTCCATGTATTTGATAACTTGAAGGCGTCTTCCCTGTTGATGTTATTTGGGCGCAGCGCTATCTCTATGGCTTCCCTCACAAGACGAGCATAGAAGTCTTTTACAGGCGCGATGACCTTCGCCTGGCTTATAGCGTTCTCCGTGCAGGATGAAAGAGCGACATTCCTTACCGATCTGATGTGCTCTTTCACTCTGGTGCTAGCAAGCCTTTTTGTCATGCCAACATATGAACAACCACAACCACATGGAATTTCATATACGCCCGGTGTTTCAAGACGTGGCTTCTCTTTTGTAATACAACAGAAACTTATTAGTAACGGTAACCACAGAAAACATTTTATTGTTTGTTTTCATGATTCTCTCCATCACCAGTTATTAATAACTTCATCATATGGAACTGAACAAAGCACTGGAGTGAACTTACTGACACTCCACTCTTGAACGCATGGTGGTTCTGGCACATCTCTCTCTGTAAACTTGACTGACTTCTTAAGCTCTTTGTTTACCCAATTTCTTACTTTTCTTACTTTCTTTTGTGGATTCCTGGATTTATTCCATTCGGAAGATACATCAATAGATTCTGTAGTTGTAGGAGCCTTCTGTAGTGGTATTTGATTCTCATCAGCTGCAGTAAATACTTTCTCTGAATTTTCAAAAGTGCATACATAGAGTCACTCTTTTAAGTCACACGGAGTATTCTTTACCCTCTGACCTCGGTTTCCTGTCTAAGTACACCTTTCCCTACGTCCCAAGCTGTAGCACAATCATCAGCATCACTAGGCCCATCGTCTTGATCACTGTCATTGCCATCAACAGCTCGCGTAAGCACTAATCATATTTCATCTGCTTCCGAAAATGGGTCATTATCACAATCACCATTTTCTAAGTAGTCCAGACTGTTCAGAATGGCCTCCCCGTCTGTTATTGTTTTTTACCTGAAATTGAAAATTTCATCTTGCAAATGCGCATGATATTTCATACGTTAAAAGATATTTGTGTTTGAATGCCATCTCGATCAGTGAAGATAGTAACTATCATACGAGGTCAAATCCTCACACTATTCCCGTAACAAATATACTGAAATATGATTAATTTTTCATAGCTTAATTCCACAATAATTATAAATACTCACCGGCGCGTCATTTTTGTCAGCCTGATGCGCTACCCGCACTTTCTTGCCAACTATCCTCATAACAGGAGGAAAACAACAATGCCATTAGCTAGGAAACATTATTTGCGTCCCTGATGCGCTAAATGATCCCGTAAAAAATTGAAAACAGTTACGGTGACGGAGATATAACGCAATTTGGAAAGCACGTTTTGCGTATGATATATCATACGGTGGGCATTAGTGGGTTAAGGACTAGAAGAAAATCGGTTACAAAAACGTAGTCACCTCAAATCAAAATGAAGGGGAGATCGAGAGGGTAAAGCACTCGCTATCCCCGATTTACAGTTAAGGATATATAAAGTTTTTACATAAACAAGAAGAAATTTACATTTTTAAGAGATAGGTTACATGGTAAAAGTTTCGGACCTTCCCCGCGGGTTAAACTGCTGAGCTAGCAAGAAATAAAGATGTTAAGTGGCCATTACCTTACTGAAGAACTGCTGCCAGAAGAAAGAGGCGCTTCCCGCCTCCTGCTACACGTCCATACACTAAGTTAAATGTTGATGATGTGGCCGAGAGACAAGAAAATCAGCAGTTTTTATACCCTCGGGGAATATTCGAGACCTTTCATGACTAATTAAGACACGCCCACAGGCTTTTATTGGTTACAGTACACAAATTCACACAAAATCGAAGAAGAAACCTGTGATTGGTGGGAAATTAATTACAGAAATAATTGATTGGCTAACTTCAAAACTGGCGGAAAGAAGAGATTAATATTGCCAACCCACAAATGAAAGAACGAAATTTAGTAACAAGAAAACTTGTGAGTACAAAATATCTTCAAGAAAGTTCCCTCACTTCGCACCAGGGTGCATGATTATAGTTTTTAGTAGAGACATCTATGAGACAATGTCCAAACTTCTTGATAAATAGTAAACAAAAACACATCGAAATTAACACAGTAACATCTTCAGAGCAAAAGTTTAAGTAGATTCAGTTTTAAGTTCACAGTTTCTCCTGTAGAGGAGTACTTTAAGGCGGAAAATTCAAATGTGCGGCATAGAGGTGAACCAGTCGGTACAGACCCCCCCCCCCAAATGTCTTCCCACGGGGTGACACAGAAGAACTTTTTAACAAAATTTAATCATCAATTGAAGAAAATTTCTGCTTCCTTGCAAATAGATTGTGGAAGAATATGGAGGAGACATTAAGAATTTCCAAAGTTTTGAAGAAGAATTTTGAAGAACATTTAAAGCTTTTTTTTTTAAGTCTCCTTTTTTGAAGCAGATAGTTAGGAGTTAGCTGAACTCGGGCATGAGAGTGTCTTTGTGGCCGCAGAATGCCAACTACATAATGATAATTTTAACGGCAAGTCCAGCCACCGCTGCCGGTGTCCAAACGAGGTCCCCCGGACCCCTCAAGTACCCTCAGATACCTCTCTCCCGCTGCTATGAGAGGGGTAGTCGTGGTGAAGGACGCCGCAGATGCGAAGTTTATTTACATTTCCCAGATAAGCTGGCGGTTGGTGCGCCGAACATTAGCCTTTGCCGGGAGATGGGCTCCGGCGCCCCGTACACAGGAAGGCATCACGGGAGTGGAGTGGGCCCTTCCCCACTTCAGTGGCTGTACTGCGACGTACGGCTGCAGGGGCACTGAAACACTCGGCGACAGAATTTGTTGGTGACTTTTTATTTTCGAGTACGATCTTTCTTGGAGAGGCAGAGGGGCCAACGGCGTGGAAATTTTTTTGCCAGTGGTGTGGTTTAGCAGGAGACGGGAGCTTGGTAATGGCCGCAAGGGAAAGGACAGCAGAATAACCGGAGGGAAAGATCGTACAATTAACACTTAGTCACAGTGAAATTAATCCAAGGGCAGAAGGCCTTAAACTAAAACAAAAATATAACCCACTAAGCTCTTACAAAGATGTTAATGAATAAGTTAACCAGGATATTACACAGGTTTCACCTGCGATAGGTGAACTCTAAATACCCTCTCTGTGGCTGGATTGCTCACCAACAACGTAACCGGAGTAAGGAAATCTAAAATGATGCACGGCCCATGAAATCTGGGGGCCAGCTTGCCCGCGGGAACAAAGTTTGTAATCGTGACTTGATCTCCTACTTTTAGATTGGTGGGCCTCCGTCCACAACCATATCTTTCCCTAACCTTGTCATGAGAAACTTTAAGATTGGCCTTAGCCTTCTTACATAGATCTCTAATATTATCGGAATCTATTGTCTATTATCTATTATCTATTATCACTAAGAGACCAAAGGTTAGAGAGCGGCGTGTTGGGCACAAACTTAAACATCAGTAGTATAATAGGAGAGTTCGGCGCCACCGCCACCGCAGTGCTCCCAGGGGCCTCCTCCACCGCCACCGTACTGAGGGGCCTCCCAGCGGCCTCCTCAACCGCAGCCATGGGCCTCTTCCAGTGCTGCCAACTTAAACTTACTAGCGCGAGATTTGAATAGGTAAACATAGCCACGCGCTTTTTTTACAGCCACGTGTTTCTTGACAGCTATCATCGACAACAACGCATCGCTAACCTCAGTACTGCCATCTTGACGGGCCTAAACCTTAGTGGTACCATCTTAACCTAACTAGCGCGAGATTTGAATCGGTAAACAAATCCACGTGCTTTTTGACAGCCACGTGCTTTTTGACAGACAGCAACGTATCGCAAACCTCAGTGCTGCCATCTTGATGGGTCTAAACCTTAGTGCTGCCAACTTAACCTTACTAGCGCGAGATTTGAATCGGTAAACAAACCCACGTGTTTTTTTGACAGCTGTCATCCGCCACCTTTAATCAAGAGAGCACCGTGCTGCCCTCTTGAAGGTAATTTCGTCAGCTGTCATCCGCCATCTTTAATCCACAGAGAACCGTGCTGCCCTCCTTATGGCACGTAGTAGCGGGCAATTTGAAAAGTTCCGTTTGCTGTCATCCGCCATCTTTAATCAAGAGAGCACCGTGCTGCACTCTTTAGTTGAAATGTGGTGGTGGCAAATTCCACGTGCTCTTGTTTGGAAACAAAGCCACGTGCCTTTTTGACAGCTGTCATCCGCCATCTTTAATCAACAGAGCACCGTGTTGCTATCATGCGGGCAATTTCGTCAACTGTTATCCGCCATCTTTAAACCACAGAGCACCGTGCTGCCCTCTTTATGGCTGCTACCTTAAGCATGTACTAGCGGGCAATTAGAAAAGTTCTGTCAGTTGTCATCCGCCATCTTTAATCTACAGAGCACCGTGCTGGCCTCTTGCGAGCAATTTCGTTAGCTGTCATCCGCCATCTTTAATCAAGATAGCACCGTGCTGCGCTCTTTATCGTAGTAGTGGATAATTTGAAAGAACGTGTCAAGGAATACCTTTGTTTTAAGAGAAAAAAGAAAATAATAAGACTACAGTTCTGAATAGCTTGCGTAAGATAGCGATTGTCATAACCTCCTTTTCCCTGCTCTGTCAAGGCATAGCTTTATCGAACATACAACGCGATCTTATGCATAAGACAGCACACATATCGCCTACCTGCAGTGATGCATGTTTAGACTTGAACACATACTGCTGTTCAAAACCTATTACAACTGGAGTCGCATACAATAGTTCGAAGTTGTTGAACACTGCATGGCATGACTAGAATCAAACACTGTTTAGAAAGAAAAAATTCTCTTCTCAACATACTTACTAAGCTGCTCTTCTTCTACCTCCTCTGTCAAGATACATCTCTATCGAACATGCATTGCAAAAGCAAGAGTATTGCAAGTTTAGACTTGAACACATACTACCGTTCAAAAACATATGTACATACTAGAGTTCGATGTTGTTGAACACTGCATTACAAGACTAGAATCAAACGCTGCTCAGAAAAATTATCTTCTCAACATACTTACTGAGCTAGACGATAACAGCTTACGAATCTGCTCAACACCTTCTTTCTTGACATACTTACTCTTCTTCTTTGAGTGATATAGTATTGAACAAAACTCTATCTTGCAAATAAGGAGCGGGAGGAATAGGAGAAGGTAACACCTAATCTAAAATAAAAGAATATGCCAATTCTACATTATTTATTTATTTACATCTTGTATGTACAAGTTTAAACTTGAATCATTTGCTGTACTTCGCTCTCAGCGTACCTCTTACTATCTTTATACAATATTTACAGTGAATTGTGATGTAAGACAGCTTAACGTATATATTACAAAGTACACACCTCTAGCATAATGTTTACACACACACACACACACACACACACACACACACACACACCGGCTTTATGTGAAGTAGTACCTATCAATACTACTATGCCCCCAGGCTAGAGTGTTGGTAGAATTTGGAATGACAAACCGTTTGCAATCATCATTATTAAGGGCTACCTTACTAATTAAATGAGTGTACAACTGATGCTTCTTGCTTCTAATGACAGACATTTGCTTATGTAAAATAGGTGGATTACTTTTAATACAATTTTTATAATTTTCTAAACTTGGCTGATTCTGAAAAACATTCTTTTTAATCCCCTTCAATCTCTTTATTTGTAGTTCATTTAAGAGTTTTATGCAATATGACTTGGATTTAGTACCTACAAATGAATCGATAATATTTCCAGCACATTCATCTTTCATTTTACCTAGAAGCTTTTTGTTCACTAGCGGTATATGATATTGATTATTTGCAGGATAGTTACTTGTATCAAAACAACCCAAGTCTGGCTTTATATCATTGTAATAGTCATCAGTTTTGATTTGATTAATAAACGAATCGGTATCTGTGTAGTGCAATTGCACATTATGAGCGTACTTCTTCATCATATAATCGTAATTGAATTCATACATGAGTGTTTTAGCCATTCAAGTACTGCAAAGCCGACGCAGGTAGGTTTGTCGTACTTAACCTTAACACGATTCATCTGTATAATAACTAAATTTTCATGTATGATAGTACAGCTGTGGAAATTTGGTTTACTTATTAAATAGTTAGCACAGTCCCGTTTCTTAATATTTTCCCAGTTTGTAATCAATTTTACATCAACGCGTTTGTCAACATTTTCCATAGTCTTACCAAACACACTGTTATTCATGAGCTTGTAGAAATCTTTCTCAAACTCGTTAACTGCATTTGTTCTTAAATTGTTGTTCAGATCGATATATGGCTTTAGCCACGGTGACTGATTAAATTCAAGTACGCGATGAATTTTGGATAACTTCAAACCATGCTGCAAACACTGTTTTAAATTTCGGTAATGAATGATATACTTAGATTTATCGCATAAATTAGCAATGAGCATTTCTGTCGTTGATGCGATGTACGGGGACTTCATATTTTCAGGGCAGAACGGTAAGTCATTATGAGAAGTGTGTAACTCTTTAGGATACTGTAAGTCAACTTCGAGGAAATAGCCTTTATCAGCTTCATCGCCTAGGGCGTGCAGCTCTAAAGCATCAGTTTCGCACTGCGTTAGCCAGCGGAAACCACTCACCGGTAAATGCTGACTCATCGCCCACCCATACTGATTGTTAGCATCGAGATAAACAATATACTGAGATTCCGGACTAGAATCGAAACTCGGCATATGCTTATTATTTGCCTTGGAATACCGCCCGCTATACCGACTTAGACCGCCTCGAATAGACGATTTTATAAAGTGCACCATATCAATATCAGTTAGCAGTTCCAAATTCACCTGCGTGTATTTTTACATGGCATCCCAACTTAACCCAGGTGCTGTAGAATACTGACATGGATCAAGGCTGTAGGTTTTCATGCAAACACAGCGAAAATTTTCGAAAACATCAGCTAACAAAAGTACATCCGTCTTTAAATATAAGTCGGAGTATTCACCTAGCGTTTGAATGTGGAACTGCTCCCAGATATGTTGCGAATGTAAATAGTCATCATCACCAATATCCGATGAATTTAGCGAACTGTAAAATGATTGTTTTGATGGTAAAGCACGTTCTTCGAGGCGTTCTTAGCAGTCAAGATATTCATAACAAAAACACCCTTACGTCGAAGTAAATTAAACTGCGCTTTTTCAGGAAAAACGCGTCGAATTTCCGTAAATTGTTCTGGCTGTAAATTACTAGAAAGTTTAACGAGGCTACTCGCCATAAAGCGAAACGAGTCAAGGAATCTCAGTTTTATAGAATGCTCCTCATCTATTTTTACACACTTTGTAAATGCAATGTACCGCTCTTTGTTCTGAGGGATTATATCTACTTTTTCATCTGAAGCTCCAAATTGTGAAATGATGAAATGTGATTCTTAACCAGATAAGTTATGAAAAATTACAGGGATAAATTTAGGAACTCTGTACTTAAGATTACAGCTATTATGAGCGGTACATCTGTAGAAGCCAGTTAAATGATCATGATCGAAAACTTCAGGGTCATTTTCGAAAAATTCCCCATTACAAATACTACATTTTGTAGCATGTTCATGTTCATATAACTGAATTTCGGTGAGCGGTTTCATAGGAACATTAGTATTTAGAATACTGCCAAGACGTACTGCAGCACTTTCAAGTCTTTCTAAAAATACTTTAGCAGCATCTGGTCCTCGATACAGCTCTAACTTGTTAAACGTACTATCATAACTACGCTTGATGTAATACGCGAAGCTATACGGGGCATGCGTGTGTGTAGTATTAGTGAAAGAGTTGTCAGGATTAGGCGAGCATGTGTTGCATGGCTTGAGGATGGCTTGAAAGTCTGCGTAAATCACGAAAGGCACCCACATCTCCTTGTTATAATTCGTAAATTTTAAAACATTACTGCCTGTAGTATGTATCTCTGAACGTACATGATTGCAGTCATTCTTGGAATGGTTCGTTAACTGATCTTCAGTTCTAAAATACTGCAAGCATCCATCGCATAGCCACTTTTTGCACCTTTTTTGACAACTTGTTACCAACAAGTCTACTCGAATATTTTATCCAACAAAAGTGGCTATTCTCACTGTTTTCGATATAGAGTAAGTTAACATGAGTACTCTTCTTATTACATTTATAATACAGAGGACCTAACACAGACTCTTTGTCTACACCATACACATTAATGCTAATATTATTTAGTTGTTCAAAGCGCTTAATGTCCTTTAACTGCATAGGAAATTCTATGCTATCTAAATTTAGTTGCGTTGAATAGTGTGGATACGATGATGTTCTATTCGCTACATTCGATTTCATAGGATTTAAAGCCGACATCACCGCCCATGCAAAACATGCCTCGTCATTGTGTTGGATGTTTACAACGGCTTCTTTTCGCTGAATCCATGTCGGCAGCTCGATGTACGATGAACCTCGCATGGATTGTACTTATTGATGGTAACTTCTAGATACAAAATTTTAACTAAAGCCCACCCTGATTCCTTTTCCTGAAATTCCTCGCTCTTAGTTGAAATAATGTTCGAGACATCCCTAAATAGATCACCAAAATTAGTCGACTCACTTACTACAAAATTCTTTGTATAAACAGTTATTTCGGATTCATCTGTGCTCTTAATATACAACGCAAAAAGTTCGAAATTAACTTTAAATAAATTATGATTGGTCAAAGTTTTATTAAGAAGCTGTTGTACATCCGTTTGAACGCAATTTAAGAAGTTTTCAGTACTTTGAAACTTTTGACTAGTACGAATTCTGCAACTAGAAATCCTACTTTTAAATGCAGTATTAATTTCCTCGATGTTTGTATTACTACCACTTCTACAGGCATTATTTTTATGCGCATTACTCCGTAAGTGACCCTGAAAATGTGAAGATGGTACATCAGTATTACAGTGCTCGCAGTGAATAGTTTGAAGTTCTTCATTTTTCCTTGGTTTTTTTACTACTACTACTTTCTACAGCTACATCTGTATTTACACGCCTTTCTCCTACTACCTAAGGATTATAGTTGTAAGTAGATACCTGATGTACCTCTGCTAAGTGAGCCTGGTATTGCTTCGCGTTAGCGAAATACACCTCACCAACTTCACATAAAGCGCATGTTATGTCGTGTGAGGATATCTTGTCTTGTGAACGTCGTCGCCTTATACTGCTCGCAGTGTAACGTATCGGATGCCTCATGATGTTTGGTTTTGATATGTCGCGTAAGGCTATCCCGTCTTCCGAACGTTTTGTCACACTGCGAGCAGGGGAACATCGTATCTTCAAGTTCTGAAAAGAGAACAACCATTTATCAATAGAGATTAGCCTAAAGTTGCAATGTTCGGAAGAAGCCAAGTTTTAACCTATAGAGGTTGTGAGTTTAGAATTACAAGATTGACCTCTTCTATGTCTATGCCTTCTAATTCTCCTATCTTATAATGCTAAAACTATGTAAACATATGATATCGATAGAAAAATTTCGAAACATACCTTAAAATGTACGCGCTGCAAACAGTTACTCAGATAAATAAAATGTGCACGTTCAAGCCTGTAACTCGAACGATAATATTCTTGTTGTACTTAAAAAGAACAAAAATATATGAATGTAGTGTAGGGATATGACAGGGTAAGTCAGCTAGCCTAGCTATCTTTACAAACATGCAACTCAAAGATGTTTATTACCTAGCGTAGAAGTTGCTTTCGAACAATAAATGGAAACACTAACCAACAGTTCAGGCTTACATTAAGTTGAAGGCTGCAAACTGAAGAATAATATTCACAGCAGACAGTAATTAGACGGTAAGTGAGAAAGTAGAGGATGTGTACACAATAAACGCACACGGAGAACTGTGAGCGCTTGACACAGGCTGCACCGAGCAAATATGCAGCTTGTTACTAAGCGGATGTGGGAGTTGCAGACGCCTGCACTACAGTTGGAACGAAACGTTTATGCAAGAAGAGTTCTCCCGAGTGCCTTACGCTGAGTTCTGCAGGCTGATGTATTTAAGCACTAAGCCGGGATCGAACCTGCTGTTTTTCTAAAGATGCCGTGGTGCCAGAATTTAAGAGTTCTGCAGGCTGATGCGGATCGAACCTAGGAAGGTCAGCGCGCGATCCTCGACCTCTGAACGTAAACGGGCAGCACTAAGCTAAGTAAAAAAGCCGACATCTACGGTATACCTTGCCTGTAGGTACTTAAAGGTACGGAGCTAAGATCACATCTACGGTATCCCCTACCTGTACTTAGCAGGGTGCTGACCTAAGCAAAAAGTCGACATCTACAGTATCCCTTGCCTGTAGGTACTTAAAGGTACTGAGCAAAGATCGCATCTACGGTATTCCCTACCTGTACTTAGCAGGGTGCTGAGCTAAGCAAAAAGTCGACATCTACATTATCCCCTACCTGTACTTAGCAGGGTGCTGAGCTAAGCAAAAAGTCGACATCTACGGTATCCCCTACCTGTAGGTACTTAAAGGTACTGAGCAAAGATCGCATCTACGGTATTCCCTACCTGTACTTAGCAGGGTGCTGAGCTAAGCAAAAAGTCGACATCTACGGTATCCCTTGCCTGTAGGTACTTAAAGGTACTGAGCAAAGATCGCATCTACGGTATCCCCTACCTGTACTTAGCAGGGTGCTGAGCTAAGCAAAAAGTCGACATCTACGGTATCCCCTACCTGTACTTAGCAGGGTGCTGAGCTTAGCAAAAAGTCGACATCTACGGTATCCCCTACCTGTACTTAGCAGGGTGCTGAGCTAAGCAAAAAGCCAACATCTACGGTGTCCCTTTCCTGTAGGTAGTTAAAGGTATTGAGCAAAGACCGCATCTACGGTATTCCCTACCTGTAGGTAGACAAGGAAAGGACTACGCTAAGACGCGATCTTCAAGGGTATTAAGCTAAGATCGCATCTACGGTATTCCCTACCTGTAGGTAAAGAGAGGCGCTAGGCTGAGAAGTAATCCTCAGGAGCACTAAGCTAAGCCTACATCCACAGTATCCCCTACCTGTTAGCGACCTTTGAGCGAGGGTAAGAACAACACGAGGCTCTGAGGTACCGAAATATGCAAGTTCTGCAGGCAAACATATTTGTACTACGATTAAACGAGAAGGTCTAAGCTCAGCTCGACAAGCTGCTGCTGCTAGTAATTTTGATGTAGATTGTACATGTGCGGTGAACTTCGTACTCTGCAAAAGTAGCTGATGCATCACTTACCAGCAGCAGCTCACCAACCCGATGTAGCTTGTGTGCGTAGGCTTGCTTCAAACTTCATCTAAAAACACACATCCCTGATAATTTTTCTTGTTCAGGTACTCTAGATTCTGCTTATTCGAAACCCGGTGCTAGTACATACTTACTCGCAAGGTATAACGTCAGAACTACACTAGGAAGCAGCTAGCTGCTGCTCTTCTACTCCTAGTCCTGTTTTACGACCGGTTGCCCTTCCCGACACGAGATTTTAAGTCGTAAGAATCTGTTTTACAGCTGGATACCCTTTTAGGATTTTAAATCACAGTATCTAGTGTTTTACATCATGAACCATTGTTTTTACAGCTAGATGCCACTTCTGACGCTAAAAGACCGGGATTTAGACAGTTAACCTTCCTAATGTGACAAGACTAGGATTTATTTCTTCGCTAAGTTTCAAAAGCATGTTAGGTGCAAGTTATGCCAAGCAAACAATCGCTATCTTACGCAAGCTGTTCAGAACTGTAGTATTATTATTTTCCTTTTTTCTTTTAGAACAAAGATATTCCTTGAAATGTTCTTTCAAATTGTCCGCTACTACGATAAAGAGGGCAGCACGGTGCTCTGTGGTTTAAAGATGGTGGATGACAGCTGTCGAAATTGCCCGCATGATAGCAGCACAGTGCTCTGGTGATTAAAGATGGCGGATGACAGCTGTCAAGAAAGCACGTGGCTTTATTTCCAAACAAGAGCATGTGGAATTTACCGCCACCACATTTCAAAGGTATCTAGCTGAAGATTGCAGCACTGTGCTCTGTTGATTAAAGATGGCGGATGACAGGTGTCCAAAAAGGACGTGGCTTTGTTTCCAAACAAGAGCACGTGGAATTTGCCACCACCATATTTCAACTAAAGAGTGCAGCACGGTGCTCTTTTGATTAAAGATGGCGGATGACAGCTAACGGAACTTTTCAAATTGCCCGCTACTACGTGCGAAAAAGAGTGCAGCACGGTGCTCTGTGGATTAAAGATGGCGGATGACAGCTGACGAACTTACCTTCAAGAGGGCAGCACGGTGCTCTCTTGATTAAAGATGGCGGATGACAGCTGTCAAAAAAGCACGTGGCTGTCAAAAAGCACGTGGATTTTTTTACCGATTCAAATCTCGCGCTAGTAAGGTTAAGTTGGCAGCACTAAGGTTTAGACCCGTCAAGATGGCAGCACTGAGCTTGGCGATACGTTGTTGTCTGTCAAAAAGCACGTGGCTGTCAAAAAGCACGTGGATTTGTTTACCGATTCAAATCTCGCGCTAGTTAGGTTAAGTTGGTACCACTAAGGTTTAGGCCCGTCAAGATGGCAGTACTGAGGTTAGCGATGCGTTGTTGTCGATGATACCTGTCAAAAAAGCACGTGGCTTTGTTTACCAATTCAAATCTCGCGCTAGTAAGTTTAAGTTGGCAGCACTGGAAGAGGCCGCCGATCTCTCCCATTATACTACTAACATCAATGAAGCTGGAGTGAATGTATGAGATCCATGAACCGCCGAATTCAAAGCAAAAGCTAACCAATGCAAGGACGTGTCCCACCTGGAATGATCATCATGATGATAGGCGATTATAGCCGACCTCAGATTACGATTGACCCGTTCAGCCAGCGATGGTTGAGGAAAGTACGCTGATGTTGTTACATGTGATATGGATAGATCAAAACAAAATTTACGGAAGAGATTGGAGGTAAAGGCTTAAGCATTATCGGACACTAAATATTGACACGGACCAAAAGAAGCGAAGATGGAATTTAAACAAGAAATGATGGACTGAGCGGTAGACAGCTTAGTCGGAAATAACCATCTTCACACACAAGGATGAACTTGTTGGCATTCTCCTTTGATTGTGGGAAGGATCCTACATAGCCGTTGTAAAGACGTTCCATGTGGCGCGAAGCTTGATGAGAAAACAATAGCCCTTGCTTAGTGGACATGGTGGGTTTACTAAGCCAACAAAATTTACAAGCCTTTACCAATTCTCGAATTTCACCGTCCATACCTTTCCAAATGAACATTTCTCGGGTCTTTTCTCGGGTTTTGAAGTTGCCTAAATGCCCCCCTAATGGGGTCTCATGGTAGTACTTGAAGATCATGGGTACAAGAACAGCTGGAACCACAACTTTCGTCTTCTGATCATGCCTCGACGGGCAACATAAAAGCCCATTCCTCAACACATAAGGGACGACATGTTCCCCAGAAGCAAGGGGTCAGCGTCGGATCTTCACGTTGATATTTTTCAATATCCTTAAACAACATGGGAGCATCAGTTAGAATGGCATTTACACCAGGAGGTATGGACTCGGGAAGTGAAGACCTGTCTTCCAATTCAGAGGCCTCTACATCACTCGAAAACATACGGCTTAGTCCGTACGCCACAACATTTTCAGACCCTCTAAAATGCCTGACATTAAATTGGAAGGCAGAAATTCTGATGGCCCAGCGGGCTATACGACCCGTACGACGCGGCCTAGCCAAGACCCAGCTTAAGGCTTGGTTATCTGTTTCCAAGTCGAACTTGACGTGTTCCAGATAGAGACGGAACTTTTCTAAAGCAAATAAGACTGCCAAACCTTCGAGCTCATAGATGGAATATTTGGCTTCTTGAGCCGATAGAGTCCTAGATGCATAGGGGATGGGTCGCCTCCCTAGTTCAGTCTCTTGAAGAAGGACTGCAGCCACCGCCGACGACGACGCGTCGGTTTGGACTATTAATTTCTTCGAGAAATCGGGCATAGCAAGGACAGGGGCGTTACAAAGAGCTAATTTGAGGTCTTCGAAAGCGGCTTGTTGAGAAGGCCCCCATTCAAATTTGACGCCTTTCCTACGGAGTAAGTTCAAGGGCGCCGCTCAGTTAGCGAAGTTACCGGGCGAGTTGGCCGTGCGCGTAGAGGCGCGCGGCTGTGAGCTTGCATCCGGGAGATCGTGGGTTCGAATCCCACTGTCGGCAGCCCTGAAGATGGTTTTCCGTGGTTTCCCATTTTCACACCAGGCAAATGCTGGGGCTGTACCTTAATTAAGGCCACGGCCGTTTCCTTCCAACTCCTAGGCCCTTCCTATCCCATCGTCGCCATAAGACCTATCTGTGTCGGTGCGACGTAAAGCCCGTAGCACAAAACAACTGTTAGCGAAGTTAGGAATAAACTTCCTGAAGAAATTCACCATGCCTATGAATCTAGCAATACCTTTGATGTCCTTAGGAGGTTTGAAATCACGGATGGCCTGTGTTTTAGAATGATCCACTGCGACACCATCGGGCGATACATTATGCCCTAGAAATGACATGGAAGGCTTAGCGAATGCAACCTTAGATAACTTCACTGTTAACCCTGCCTTACGAAGGCGATTAAGGACCTCTTTCAGATGATCTAGATGTTCTTCAAAGTCTCCGAAAATACGACGACATCATCAAGATAATGGTATAAGTACTCGAATTTGATGTCGGAGAAGACCCTATCTAGCAATCTCGTAAGCACAGCTGCTCCCGTGGGGAGCCCGAAACGCACGCGGTTGCACTCATACAAGTTCTAATCCGTGGCAAAAGTTGTAAGATGTTTGGATTCTTCGGCTAGATGGATCTCGCCTGATTTAGGTCTAAGATGATGAAGAACTTAGCTTTACGAAACCATGAAAAACAAGAGTGAAAGTCCGGAAGGGGCACAGATTGTAACACCACCTTCCGATTTAAAGCCCTATAGTCAATCACAGGTCTGAAGCCACCTTGGGGTTTCGGGGCTAAGAAAATAGGCAATGAATATGCCGACTTAGAGGGCCGAATTTTACCGTCCTTCAGCATTTGGTCGATGATCTTGAGAGCCTTCATTTTAGGTGGAAATTGAACTGGAATCGAATCCGTAACTTCAATCTTGTACTCGATAAGGCCAGTAACACCAAGAGTATCGGAGAAAACATCTGGAAACGACTGACACAGCTTACGAATACTCTCTGCCTGCTCCTCAGGTAGATGTCTAAGGTCTAACAACATCTCATCCTGGGTAGGGCAAACAGATGAACATGGCACAGAATTACATTTCAATAAGGGGATTTTACAATTATTGGCAATCTGGAAGGTGCACGACTTGCTCTGAATGTCGAGCACTAGACCAGTAGACGACATGAAATACGTCCCAATATAATGGGGCAAGACAAATGCTTAGCCACAAACAGTTTTACTTTCCAAGTGAATTTCGAAATGCGAATTTTGGCATATAGGAAACCTAAAATTTCTAATGGAGAGGAGTTTGCCGAAACGCATTGAACCGAAGACGAACAATAATCAGAAAGTTTACAAACAGATTTTAATTTAGAATACCAGTCAGCCAAAATAATGGAACAAACACTGCCCGAGTCTAATAGAGCAGTGACGGTTTCATCATTCAATTCAATTTCAGAAACGGTGCAAGTGCGGGGTTCTCCGCCGCAATCGTAAGACACACATTCCACTGCCAGTTTAGAAGAACTTCTATTCTGTTCCAAGCTTTTGGAGGTTTTAAACGGGGCTGAGCCTTGGAAAGATGAATTTGCCGACTCAGCCAATGCCACTAGACACTTTTGATTTTTGGTGTTGGTGGAAGTTGCACCAGAAGTTGAGCAGGAAGGGGTGCTATTTGTATTAGGACAATTCTTGGCAATGTGATTAAATGAGCCGCACTTGAAACATCGAAATTAACACAGTAACATCTTCAGAGCAAAAGTTTAAGTAGATTCAGTTTTAAGTTCACAGTTTCTCCTGTAGAGGAGTACTTTAAGGCGGAAAAATCAAATGTTTACCAGAAGATGCAATAACAATAACGCTTGTTGATCCTACAATACCGAAATTCGTACAACTACCATGGAGACTCACCTTCAGCATGGTGATAATGATAACTAACCTCATACCAATTAAGAGGCACTATCCACGGGGATTCCCTCAGTCCCATATGGCTTTGTCTTGCTCTGAACCCACTTTGAGACTTAGCGACTTCAACAATAAGCAAAGAACAGTCCACACTGTGTGCTGCATCACAAAGGCAACTTGAACACATTGTTGGACTCGCTAAACATGCTACTTAGACAATAAAGAGGGGCTTTTTCTCAGCACACAGGTATCACAGCACTAACAACAAATGAATTGGATATAACCAGTGAGCAAGGATTCAACACAAAATACAAAACAGGCATTGAGACTGACATATATTGAACGAGTAAGACGAATCGTGCGTTGACTCAATCAATCAATCAATCAATCAATCAATCAATCAATCAATCAATCAATCAATCAATCAATCAATCAATCAATCAATCAATCAATCAATCCTGATCTGCATTCATGGCAGTCGCCCAGGCGGCAGATTCCCTATCTGTTGTTTTCCTTGCCTTTTCTTAAATGATTGCAAAGAAATAGGAAATTTATTGAACATCTCCCTTGGTAAGTTAATCCAATCCCTAGTTCCCCTCCCTATAAATTAACATTTGCCCCAATTTTTTCTCTTAAATTCCAACTTTATCTTCATATTGTGATCTTTTCTACTTTTAAAGACACTACTCAAATTTATTCGTCTACTGATGTCATTCCACGCCATCTCTCCACTGACAGCTGGGGACATACCACTTAGTCGAGCAGCTCGTCTCCTTTCTCCCAAGTCTTCCCAGCCCAAAATTTGCAACAATTTTGTTACGCTACTCTTTTGTCACGCAGAACAAATTGATCTACTTTTCTTTGGATTTTTGTCCAGTTCTTGAATAAAGTAATCCTGGTGAGGGTCCCATACACT
This sequence comes from Anabrus simplex, assembly GCF_040414725.1. Classification (NCBI taxonomy): domain Eukaryota; kingdom Metazoa; phylum Arthropoda; class Insecta; order Orthoptera; family Tettigoniidae; genus Anabrus; species Anabrus simplex. The sequence goes on along the minus strand of NC_090279.1, from coordinate 104,881,562 downwards.
GGAACCATACTCTAGTTGGGGTCTTACCAGAGCCTATATGCCCTCTCCTTTACATCCTTACTACAACCCTTAAAGACCCTCATAACCTTGTGCAGAGATCTGTACCCTTTATTTACAATCATATTTATGTGATTACCCCAATGAAGATCTTTCCTTATATTTAACACCTAAGTACTTACACTGATCCCCAAAAGGAACTTTCAACCCATCAACGCGGTAATTAAAATTGAGAGGACTTTCCTATTTGTGAAACTCACAACCTGACTTTTAACCCCGTATGTCATCATACCCTTGCCTAGTGTCCATCTTAAAACATTATCGAGGTCATTTTGCAGTTGCTCACAATCTTGTAACTTATTTAATACTCTGTACAGAATAGCATCGTCTGCAAAAAGCCTTATCTCTGATTCCACTTCCTCACACATATCATTGATATATATATATATATATATATATATATAGGATGACGATAATAGGTGTTAATACGCATGCTTTATTCATGGGGGCGTAACAGTGGAAAGCGACCTAAGGGAACTTGCAGCAAAACTTGGAACCATATGGCGGCTATAGTGCTTTTCTTTCTTTCTTTATTCGAATCAGAAGTACAATAGAATAATACTACATTTAAAACAAACAAACTATATACACAAATATATACAAGTAAAAGGTCTTCAACAATACATGCCATACAAATGTCACACCGATTCGGCCCAAAATTTGGCCACTTCAAGGGCATTTGGATTGGCCAGCACCAAGTCTTCCATTGTGCAGTTTGATGGACACAGGGGGCAGCATAGCAGGTGTTCGGTTGTCTGAAGTTCACCACAGTCACAAAAGGCGTATCGATGGGGAAGTTCCATTTACGTAGATTCGTTCTGGTTCTACCCAGTCCAGATCTAAGTCTGTTTAAGGACCTCCATGTCAATCAGTCCTCGGTGTGACCGGGAGGCAACACTTCCCGTGGTTCCATCCATTTCAAGAGGCCAGGGGTCTTTTGTTTCCATTTGGTAATCCTGGCTTTGTCCGATGATCCTTCCAGGTGTTCTGAAGATGTTATAAAGGCTCTCTTCGACTTCAGTCTTCGTTGGGCAGGTTGGTATCCAAAGAGTGGATGTGAAGGCATTAAGCCTTTCGTTGTTAGCAGCAACATCTCTCCTAACGTCACTAGGAACAATACCGGCAAGGTAGTTGACTTTCTCGAGAGGAGTTGGCTTCAAGACACCAGTAATTAATCTACAGCTTTCATTGAGTGCCACATCAATCTGTTTTGCGTGGGCAGATTTGTACCACGCTGGGCAGGCATATTCACCGGCGGAGTAACATAAGGTTAGTGCAGTAGTTCTAACAGTTTGTGTGCCCCAAGTAGATCATTCAAAGGGGCGTACCATAGGAAAGCGACTTATGTTAGCTTGGAGCTGGACTTGGAACATCATGGTGGCTATAGTGCTTAATACGTATGCTTTATGCATTGGGGCGTAACATTGGATATAAACTTATGGGAGCTTGCAGCAAAACTCGGAACCATATGGCGGCTTAATACGTAGGCTTTATGCATTGGGGCGTAACATAGGAAAGCGACATAAGGTAACTTGGAGCTGAATTCGGAACAGGATGGCGGATATATTGCTTAACACATATTCTTCATTCAAAGGGAAGTAACATATGAAAGCGACTTAAGTTAGCTTTGAGCTGAACTTGGAACGGGATGGCGGCTATAAGGCTTAATACGAATGATTTAATCATGGGGGCATAACATAGGAAAGCGATTTATTATAGCTGGGAGCTGTATTCGGAGCAGGATGGCTGCTATAGGGCTTTATTCATGGGGGCGAGTAGTATAAGTGGATGGTTCGGCAGCCACCTCCACCTCCGGCTCTCGGTAGAGGCCTCCATCGCATTGCTATGTTGGCTAAGAGAGCGAGCCTAACCTCACATCCGCCATCTTGGAGGGGCTTAACGTAACTTTTAACGCGTAAGAGACCTAGCCTAACCTCATGGAGGGGCCTAACCTCAGTTTTACAGCTGGATGCCCTTCCTGACGCCATAGAGAGCGAACCTAACCTCACATCCGCCATCTTGGAGGGGCTTAACGTAACTTTTAACGCGTAAGAGACCTAGCCTAACCTTATGGAGGGGCCTAACCTCAGTTTTACAGCTGGATGCCCTTCCTGACGCCATAGAGAGCGAACCTACCCTCATATCCGCTATCTTGGAGGGGCTTAACCTAACTTTTGACGCATAAGACAACAAGCCTAACCTCACGGAGGAGCCTAACCTCCGTTTTACGGCCGGGTGCCCTTCCCGACGTCAATTGCACAAAATGGCGGCTATACACGGTTCCTTATGAGACACCTTAAGGGTGCTTGCACAAGATGGTGCTGCAAGGTGGCTGCTATACATGACTCTTATGAGACCCCTAGGGATGCTTGCGCAATATGGCGGCTATCTAATTCTACAAGATGGTGGCTATAGATGGCTCCTTATGAGACGCCTTAAGGGCGCTTGCGCAAGATGCTGGCCGCAAGATGGCTGCTATACATAGACTTTTATGAGACTCCCTAGGGACGCTTGCGCAAGATGGCGGCTATCTAATTCTATAATATGGCGAATATACACAGCTTCTTATGAGATGGCCTAGAGGTGCTTACACAAGATGGTTGCTGCTCTTGTAAGACTCCCTAGGGACGCTTGCGCTAGATGGCGGCTATACATGGGCTCTTATGAAGAAAGCTAGCTTAGAGGCTACTAAACAAGATGGCGGCTGCTGTTATGCATGCTGTGGAGGGCAATTTGAAATTCCACGTACTCTTCAAAGCCACGTGCTTTTTTGACAGCAGCCATCTTCAATCAACAGAGCACCGTGCTGCTATCTTTACGGCTACTACCTTTAGCACGTAGTGGCGGGCAATTTGAAAAATTCCACGTGCTTTTTGACAGTTGTCATCCTCCATCTTGCATAGCAAACCTCAGTGCCGCCATCTTGCCGCCTTTGAAATGTGGTGGCAGGCAATTTAAAAAATTCCACGTGCTCTTGTTTGTAAAGAAAGCTACATGCTTTCTGGCAGCTAACAAGGTGACAGCGGCCATCTTTAATCAACAGAGCACCGTACTGCTATCTTTACGTCTACTACCTTAAGCACGTGGTAGCGCGCAATTTTAAAAATTCCGTTAGCTTGTGCCCGTCGGGACACGATTTAAGCCTTTCCCTTCAACATTTTAGACCTGGGCAAATCGCCGTTGAAAAGCGAATCACTTGGGAATCTTATTCCTACTCTGTTTTAATTTCTTCTTTTATTCGGTACGACTTAGGCCGGTAATGTAACCGCCATCGTTTACATATGAAGTGTCCTACTATTTATTTTCTGGTCCCATGACTCTGGCCTAATGACGCTAATGGTCCGCTGACTATCCTATTCTCTGTTGCGCTACATCGCCTTACCGGCGTGAGTTTCATTCGATTGTCGAGCTTCAAGATAGCTAGAACGTTGGCGCGTGGGCTCTCCAAAAGGGCCTCCTTTCGTCGGGACAAACCTGGATAAAATGTGAAAAATGTGGGCTAAGGCCCAGAAGAGTTTGACCTCGTGTGGACGCCTGTTTCTCTGCTTTACTTAATTCGAACTCTCCAAGTCTGTAAGTTATGAACAGCTCAAACTGACGCCATGGGTTAGCTTTCTACTGATGCTGAAAGAGTAAGTCTATTTACAAGCTATTTAGTTTTGACTTTTCTACGGGAATTGGATTTCATCGTCTCAAAAAAACCTTTGGCTAAACTAGTGGATCTGCTCTGGTTGACCTTCATCTGAAATGAACTTGGAAAGTGTAATCAACATGGAAGAACTTGACTGTACCGCTTAAATCAACTATGTCTACAAGTATTTTTTTTCTTTCTGCGAAATGTTAGAGGTTAACGGGACTTGTGGATTAATTTGTTTCGGGTTAAGTTGAAGTGAAAAGAAAAGAAAAAGAAAAGTACTTAATATGTAAGGGGTTTCTTATATGGTTGAGATCGCGAGATAATCTCTGTGAATCGGAGTCTAGTTGGTTTTAAATTGAGAATTTATTTTTAATTTTTTCTGTCTTTCTTTCGTGGGGATTTTCTTCCTTTCTCTTCGGCATAGTTGATTTTGTTTGACGTTTCCTTGGCGACCGTTCACTACGGGAACGGTTGTTTTGGGATGTTTTTCAAACATTGTGGGTTTTGAAGTGGTTGACGATCGGTTGAATTGGTGACAAGCGTGTCATTAAGTGAGAGCAGTTGGCTTTATATTCTTCTGTTTTAATGTTTTATGGTTTAATGGTGGGAACTGTCCCTTGTGATTTGTGCTACCCTATCTTTCATACTATTTCGGGAACCTGTGTGTGCTCTATCTGATCTAATTATTGCTCGTCGCTCCGATAATATTTGATTGGAATTTTTATCTTCGGTGGGCGCGTTACTTCAGTTGCGCTATCTTGTTCTACCGGTCCGAAGGGCGGTGTTTTCCTGATGTTATTTAGTAGTCTATTTCGTGTCTCTTTCTCGAGTTCGCTGCTTCAGCTTCGAGTGACTTTCTGTGCTTACTGTTTAATTTCAAGTTGTGCCTATCGTGATCCGGCTCGGCAGAGAATCTCGCGGTCTCATTTAAACAATTCTCTTCTTACGTACAATTATTTCTGAAGAGAAAATTTTGTTTAAATTATTAATATCCAAGCAAGTCTTTGTAAGTTTGTCTACTCGGACTCATCTGGAGAGCAGTAAAATTTAATCCATGGACTTTAATCCAAATAAGTATGTGTAAGTGATCTGGTTCAAATTAATCTTTAAATTATTTTTCTTAGTCAAGAGGGCGTCCCTCGTTTAAGGTATCTTGTTATCGATCAAATTTCATTTAATTGTGTTATTAGTTTATGTTTTTAATCAATCTAATCTTATGCGTTTCGTGTGGGTGCACCTGCCAATTTTAATCGTTTGTTTTCACTGTCATATGTAAAATCCCCTTAATCAAGGTAACTAAATGATTTAGTTTTTAAAAGAAATTAAGCAGTGTTTTTCTTTCATTCTTCAATCATTTACCACCGCAGAAACCGCTAGGTTACGATCCGAGTCGCCTCTGTTTAATGGTCCAGTTCCTGCTTTGGGCGAGTATCGACGTTTCCTGTTTGTGCTATTTCATGCCTTTGTTTACTTGTGCCAGTAAATGCCGGTACGGGTCGGTACAAGCTATTATCATTAAACAGTAAAACTTCAGTGCATTCGCAAACCTAACCTCTCATCTGCCATCTTAGTTTACGACAAGATGCCCTTCCCAACGCTAATTACACAAGATAGCGGCGGCTATTATGGCAACACATAGCTCTATCGCATCGCGAAGGCAAGAGTGTGCACGTGTTGCGATATAAATAAATGAAGCATACGTTTTAAGCATTATAGCCGCCATCCTCTCTCAAGTTCAGCTCCAAGCTCCCAGAAGTCGTTTTCCAAACTTATAATCTTTTGAATAAAGCATACGTATTCAGCCACATATACGCCATGTGCTTCCAAGTTCAGCTGCCTTACGTCGCTTTCAAATGTTTCGCCCCTATGAATAATGCATACGTATAGCCGCCATCTTGTTCCAAGTTCAGCTCCAGTTCCTGGCAGGTTAGCTTAATGTTAGGCCTGCAGTTAGTCCTGGTATCGAACTTAGAGTCCAAATCATACGAATTAAGCCTTATAGGAAATTTGATGAAGGGGAAAAGTAGAAGCTTAAAAGATTTGTGGGGAAAGAAAAAGAAGGGTACAGAGGAAAAAGATAGGAAAGTTCGCCAGAAAATGTCAAATTATGAAGGAAGGGAGATAGAAAAGGAGAGGGCGATGGTGATAACGGGTAAAAATAAAGAAGGTAATGGGGAGGGCAGAGAGGGTAAGTTATAACTAGACTTGAGGGTAGGATTTGTAAATATTGAAGGTTTACTGAGTAAAATGTATAATACTGAGGTGATAAAGGTGGGATATCATTGCTCTAATGGAGACTTGGTTACTAATAGGAAAAGAGATAACCTGGGGTGGGTGTGTTGCCAAATGCAAATCAATAAAGGAAAAAGTAATAAACGGCGATCGCCAGGGGGAATATTGGTGCTGATCAAAGAAGAGGTCGAGGAACTGGTAGAAGAAGTTGAGGGTGAATTGGAAGAAGTTGTCTGGTTGAGATTGAACTTAGGGAGTGAAAAGGGTAGGGAAAGAAAGGTACGTATAGCATATGCGTACTCTCGCCCCAGGGGATTTCCATAGGCTAACGATAAGTTCTTCGAGGAGCTACTTTAAGAAACCAGTAAGTACGAAGAGGACGGAGTGATATTACTTAGTGACTGGGATGCTAGAATAGGGGAACAAATCCCAATGCTTAGCAACAATGATCAGACAGTCAGAAGGGTACAAAGGGAAAGTATAAAGAATTAAATAGCTATGGAGGAAGGCTCCTGGAATTTTGTGAGCAAGGAAAGTTCTATATTCTAAATGGTTTTTGGGAGGGGGACCGAGAAGGTAAATTACATACATTACGGCGATTGACTTACTGATGTGTGCGGAAGATATGTTAGAAAGATAGTAAGGATGGAGATCAAAGATTGGATCGAATTACACCACGCGCTGGTAGGGGTGTGGCTTGAAAGAAGTGGAGAGGAAGACAGGGAGGGAGTCAGAATGAGGGTAGGACAGCGGGGTAAGAGATATAATAAATACAGATGATCGGAGAATCCACAAGGAGAACTTGAGGGCCTTATGAAGAATTAGATAGAATTAATCAGATGCGGTTGGAAAGTAGCCCTGAAGGAAAATAATATCGACAGAGTCCTCGAATACCCTATAAGGAGAACAAAAGAGAAATAAATGTAGAAGGAGTGAATGCGAGGTATTGAGTTGCGCAGTAATGAAGGCCTTTAAAAATAGATTAAGTGAAGGCAAGGATGCAAGAGAAACTTCCTGTAGATTAAGAAAGGAGTATGAGGAGGAAAAAGGCATGGTCATGGAACAAGTGGAGTTAATACAGGTTAAATCAGGGGAAGAGAGTATGTTAAAGAATAAAGAAAATTAATAAAGGAGGGAATAGGGTGGGTGATATACTTTACTGGTTTATTAGGGGGAAATGACTGTTGGAAGTTGGGAGAGGGGACAAGGAGCGCAGGGAGAAACCTAGAAATATTGCCATAGAGGAAGTCCAGGATGTGTTATACAAACCCCATGGCACTACAGCCCTTGAAGGGCCTTGGCCTACCAAGCGACCGCTGCTCAACCCGAAGGCCTGCAGATTACGAGGTGCCGTGTGGTCAGCACGACGAATCCTCTCGGCCGATATTCTTGATTTTCGAGACCCGGGCCGCTATCTCACCGTCAGATAGCTCCTCAATTCTAATCACGTAAGCTGAGTGGACCTCGAACCAGCACTCAGGTCCAGGTAAAATCCCTGACCTGGCCGGGAAGCGAACCCAGGGCCTCCAGGTAAGAGGCAGGCACGCGACCCCTACACCACGGGGCTGGCATGTGTTATACAATCTGAAGAGTAAATCGGCGGGGGGAATGAATGGCATAAATAACTTGGTATGGAAAGAAATAAGGTAAATACAGGCAGATGAGGGAGGGAATAACAACATTGTTTAACAGGATACTCAATGGCGCTAAAGTGGGAAGGCGGGGTCATCTGCCCAATAAAGTTGTGACACTTGCACGGAGACCCAAGGAGAGTTAGAAAGCAGGGGAGGGGAATACGCAAGCGATAGATAGGTAGATAGATAGATAGATAGATAGATAGATAGATATATAGATAGTGTGATAGTACATATATCACACCCCCGAATTATATGTAGAAGTTAGAGATATTATTGTCAGTATTCTATTTTATTATTATTATTATTATTATTATTATTATTATTATTATTATTATTATTATTATTATTATTATTATTATTATTATTTCATTTGTATACTTTGCCATTTATATTGGTAAGCTGGAAGATATCCACATATGTAGGTATGAGTAATTTGTTTTGCATGAGTGGGAAAACACTGCTTTAATAACTCTGGTAATTTGAATGAGTCATATGGCTGCCCCAGTGCTTGTTGTGATGTACTTGTGTCGGGAAATTCATGAGTCATGTATATATCCCAGCCTGATGAGATGAGCTTGTTGTTGTAGTAGGAAAGTTTGGTGATTCATGTAAAACTCCCGAGTGTTTGTTTATCTCTTGGGAGAAAGGAGAAGTTCAGGGCATGTCTTGAGAAGAGGACCACCCATGATTGGCTGGCAAGCACCAATCCAGACGTATCATCTGAGAGGAGGGGGATGTTGATGTCTATAAAGGTTGATGATACGGCGGCAACCAGAACATTGTAAATGATTGTATGAGACATGGTATGAGACATTGTAAATGAAACATTGTAAGGGTGATTGTAAAGGAACGAGAAGGAAGACAACTACAACTACAACTGACGCACTGTACGGGAAGGAAGTGGTGCTGATACACGGTACTGGAGTGACACGGCTGCAATGGACTGGACTTCAAACGTTCGTGGAGCGTAGTCTTGTTATGTTTGTGGAAAGTGGTTGATTGTGGAGAGTGCTTGCGCATTAAGTATTGTAGCACTTGTGGCAGCCTAGCATTATATGTTGGTGAAAGCTATCTCAGACTTTCCATAAATTTATATGTTGAGGATCGACAGACGCGTGTATATATCTTTACAACAAGTGTTAAAATATGTGAACACAGTAGTACAAGGTACAGTATCTGTGTGATGTGATAACTGCTGATTATGAGAATCGGTAAGTCGAACTGATATAGAGACAGTGAAGGGTATTTATCTTCATACATGTACATTGTTCATCGGACTATCTACAAATGGTAGCTTAGTTCTCGCTTTCGTTTTCCCACGATTTTCATTATTATTGTTGTTGTAAATATGGAGTCTTCCAGCAATATCTTATGTGTGTATTATATGTCTAATGTTGTATGTTGATGAGGTGCTCATGCACGGAATTTGTTCAGAATATAGTTAGCTATTTTAGAATCAGTGTTATTGTTGAACCTAGGTGCAGTTCCTACCTAATTAGTCGTTTTCAGGAGGTTAGGTAAGGCCTGCAGCAGATGTACCAGTACGCAGCATTATGTACACGCCCTGGGATATAAAGTTTATCATGCTCTTATCTAAATTCGAGGGATCCGTTCTGGTGAACTCTGGCGCCCATACTACGGACATTTTGGTTAATTATGCTTATTAATTTTATTAAGTTTTTGAGTAATTTTATTTATATATTTTTATTCATGATTTTATTTATTATTATCATCAAAGAGTTACAATAGATAGATAGATAGAAGCCTTTTTCGTTGCTACAGTTGGTACCTAGTGACAACTAGTGTTCCGTGTTGAGTTGGTGATACAGCTATGGAGTACACCAAGACCAACAAGGATAAGAACGGACATCAGTACATTGTGGACTATACCAATAACTTATTACCGCGTAGATTTCAAGAAAAGTGAATGTAAAATAATAATAATAATAATAATAATAATAATAATAATAATAATAATAATAATAATAATAATAATAATAATAATAATGTCCGTCTCTGTGCTGTAGTGATTAGCGTGATTAGCTGCCATCCCCTGAGGCTCGGGTTCGTTTCCCGGCCCTGCCACGAAATTTGAAAAATGGTATGAGGCTGGAACGGGGTCCACTCAACCTCGGGAGGTCAACTGAGTAGAGGGGGTTCGATTCCCACTTAAGCTATCCTCGAAGAGGTTTTCCGTGGTTTACCATTTCTCCTCCAGGCAAATGCCGGCATAGTACCTAACTTTAGGCCACGACCGATTCCTTCCCTCTACCATGTCTATCCCGTCCAATCTTCCCATCCCCACACAATACCCCTGTTCAGCATAGCAGGTGAGACCACCTGGGGGGTACTGGTCCTCCTTCCCAGTTGTATCTCCCTGACCCAAAGTATCACGCTCCAGGACACTGCCCTTGAGGAGGTAGAGGTGGGATCGCTCGTTGAGTCCGAGGGTAAAACCAGCCCTGGAGGGCAAACCGATTAAGAAATAATAATAATAATAATAATAATAATAATAATAATAATAATAATAATAATAATAATAATAATAATAATAATTGTTTACGTCCCACCAACTACTTTTACGCATAGTGCTGAAATTTTGTCTTACGGGAGTTCTTTTAAGTGCCAGTAAAAATACCGACGCGAGCGCCTTAACCGCCTGAGCCACTCAGCGCAGCTGTAAAGCAAGAATGACAAGAAAAAGTAACGTAGTTTTAGGAGAGGCAAGTGATGTTTAAAATTCGGATGAAGCGGTGAATGAAATGCGAAAATGTGTAGCAAAAAGAAAAAACAGAGAGTATGTTTTCTCAGCTCTTCAATCGAGGCTATGACAATACGTGTCTAGTAATACCGGAGTATGCTCCATGCAAGTGTTCCAACCCCCAAAAGAAAAGGAAATAAAAACTCACTCACTGAGTAAGATTTATGCAAATAGTTTAATGACCTGGACAGAAGAACATTTAATGCTACACGGAAGTTTTCGAAAAGGAAGAAGGACTACGGATAACGTCGTGACGGTGAAGATGATAATAGACAAATACTTAAGTACGGAAAAGGTTGTGTGTACTTGGCCGCCATAGATTTCGAAAAAGCATTTGATACGGTCAGGAGGGAGGCAGTCTCTACGGGCGATCGAGGTGACAAACCAAAAGGCATATTGTTGTATGAAGTAAGATATGATATCTTGAAGGGCACTGCGCAGTACCGGTAGTACAGAAGCTGACGTCATTCTTATGGCCTTAACAGGAGAGGGTATACGGGAGTTCGCGGGGAAGTGGGCTTTAAAAATTAACAGTAATAAGTCGAAGGTGATAACTATTCAATAGAAAAGAAGGAGAAATAAGGAGAGGAATTGGATAATACAGGGGGAAAGAATAGAATAAGAAGATGAAATAGAGGAGTGCGGTTAAAGAGAAGAGGAGGCTGGGAGGAACATGTTAAGTGGGCAGCACTATCTACGGTCAAACTGTTTGTGGAAAAATTCCGGAAGATAGATTATAAGATTCTGAGATTAGTAATTAGTAATAAGGACACCAGTGTTGGGGCCGAATTATGGGGACTCGATCGGAAAAGTTTACATTAAATCAAATTATTTATAAATTTAGCAAGGTTATTACGGATCTACCTCAGTGTACAGCGAATATGGGGGCGTTGTTATTATGCGGAGAAAACATAGAAGTAGAGTGCGTCAGAAGAGTGTTGAACTACTGGATGGGGGAAGGTGGCAGACTGGAACAGGAGGCAGATAGCTGGCAGGAAAAAAATCAAAAACTATCTTGGAAATGTAGGAATGGGTTATATCTGCTTTCAGACTTGGAAAGGGAAAGGAAGCAGAAGTCAGAGAGTATAAAGTATAAACAAAGACAAAGATGGTTGGAAGAATGTAGGAAAAGACCTTCTCTGAGTTTATTTTATGAGGTAGTCAATATTAGCATAAGATTTGGAGATAGGAGGAGGAGAAGTAGTTTAACGTGGTGGCTCTTGGGGTCAGATTACTTAGTAGAGGCAGAGACGCTAAGGGAAAAGGTCCTAAGTGATACACAACAAGAAATGTGTAAAATTGGTGATAAACTAAAAATTATTCCGTGGATCTCCAAAGAATGGAACATCAAGGGTAATCTGAATTTATTCCTTAGTTCCGTGAAGAAACTATGTGAAAGAAAAGTGAGATCAGCATGTGGTGGTGAAGAAAGGAATGAGTATGTAAACACACAAGTGGAAAGGGAGGACGAGCTTGAGACAGCAGAGAGCTCTGCCACTCAGTGGAAAGTGTGATGTTGTCAGAGTTCGCTAGGAGTGGAACTCAGGCAAGGAAAATGTGGGTCACTTTACCTTTACATGTTACGTAAATTAAGCAGTTGTTGGGTATTCAGCCCAAAGGCTGGTTTGATCCTCTGTAGCTCCGCCAACAGCTGTCATAAATAGCCTAGGCGTCACTGAAGAGGCGTACTAGGGAAATGAGGAGTGAGGTAATTTCCCGTTGCTTTCCTCACCGAGCCAGCCTCTGCTATTACATATCACTCTGCCAAGCCCACTGAATGCATGCACCAACTGACCCTATGAGCGATATTTTCATACCATTCCTAACAGGGACTGGCTGCATAAGCAATGGTATTACTAGCATCACTCATACCTCAGTCACTTTCATATTGTCAAAGCCAAGGATGAGACTGAGACAGATCAATGAAAGTAACAAATTTGATATAGCCCACACCAGAAGACATAGTGCACTGTAAACACCACATGTCGCCAGCAAAGGCATAAATTAAGCAGGATGCGTAACATTTCTTAGTCTTCTGGTTAGCACTAGACTCCACTCAGCAGTTAACACTACTGGGGCCTGTTTCATAAAGCTACAAGTCTAGAAGTGTACAAGTTTTAGTTACAAGTGCATGCTCCTAGACTTGTAAGAAATTTTTGTTTCATAAACAAAATTTCTACAATTGTAAGGTTGGTACTTTTCACTACAAGTCTTACAAGTCAGCTGATTTCTGTGAGATAGACAAGTGGAGTCAAAGGAGTCAAAGATGACTAGTAAACAGCAACAAATTGCCAACAAACTTTTAATCCTGAATAAAATCAGGGATACAAAAGAAATTTTGTTTGGAGCCTTCTCTTCTTCATTCACAAAAGAAGATAAAGTTAGAGAGTGGAGGAATATCCACAATATTGCCTTATCTGTGGGTCTTATCACTGATACTAAAGATTTTACCTATGCTAGAGATGTCTTGTGGCAGAATCTAAAGAAGAACACTGTTGTAAGTATTAAAACATATATTGTCACATAGGCCTATATTCCTATCTGTTAAATTTTAAGGTTATGTTATCATTGTATACAACTTTGTACTTAATAATTTTATAATATTCTGAATTTCAGACAAATAGTATTCATATACTTATATTTATTACAGTCAGAATATGAATTTGTTATACATATACATTTTCCATTATTTCACAGGCAAAATTGGACAATGCCAAAAAAGACAGGTTCTGCTGGTGGCAAACATCAAAGCTGACAGATATAGATAATATAGTAATTGATATAATTGGCAAAGAATCCCTATTGTAACAAGTTTAGGGGTAAATGAAACATGGGAGAAACCATTAGAAGAGACTACTGCTTGTGAAAACAATGCAGAAGCAACACCAGTAGTAGTTGGTTATGAAACACCATGTTCAAGCAAAGGCAAGTTAATATTTCTTATCTGTTTACAAATTTCAGATACATTCTAATATTTTAACCATATTTACCCATTTTAACAATATTTTAACCTTTAACCATAATATTCTAACCATTTATGAACATTTCAGGTCAGAAAAGGAAGAAAATTTCTTCACTTCACCACACAGATTACCAGGAAATTCAGAGGAGAAAGAAGATAGCCCTTCAGAATGAGCTATTAGAAATACAAATACATAAATCAAAATTGGAGGCTTTGAAACTTGAGAGATACTTGGGCCTACCCATGTCTCATTATACAAAGGATATTACAAAATATTACAAAGTGTGATAATGTAGAAGAGGATGTTTATTATTTATTAACAAATGGAGTGGCTGAAGAAGCTAATGAATTATTTTACATCTAAGTTTGATTATTTTTCTCATGTAAATTAAACAATAACATTAAAGTAGTTTGTCTGTGTAAATAACTGCCTTTTATCACATTATTCCACTTCATGTTTTACAAGACATTATTTCACTGAATATTTTAGGTAAGCCTTAATCTTAAGCAAAATGGTTAATGAGTTGTTGTACGTGCCTATGTGCTGCCTGAAGTGGTACATAGTGAAAATCTGGTTCATCGTTTTCATTTTCAACAGGTTCTATGTTCATCACATTCTGATCTTGAAGTTATCATGAAATGTTACAAAGTGTAACACAACAAATAAAAATATTAGCTGCAAAAGTAAGGTTAACTCTAAGATGACTGAGACATGGAAATTTCTCTCTTAAGATCCCAAGAGCATTTTCAATTATACGTCTTGTTGACTTATGAGCTTTATTAAAACGCATTACTGCAGGGTCATTTATATTATTCAAGACAGGTGTAATGAGCCATTCCTTAAGTGGGTACCCTGAATCACCAAGAAGAATAGCACCTGGAAATGGACGCCACCCAGCATCAAAGCGTTGAGAAAGAGTTCTATTTCTTAGTACACGTGCATCATGCACACTTCCAGGCCAGTTAGCACTTGCATAGTAAAACTTAAGATTTGGTCCCCACACTACCATGCAATTTATGGAATGGTTCCCATGCCTATCAATGAAGTCATTCTCATGTCCTACTGCAGGAGCATCAATGTTTATTAGTGTTCCATCAATACATCCACATACTTGAGGCATACGAGCAATAGCATGGAACTCTCGAACAATGTGGCCAGTTTCCTCTGGCCAGTCAACAACTGTGGGAAACTTGACAATATTCACTGCATTCACAACTGAATGAACTGCTCTGCACACACTAGATTTTGATACACCATGCATATCACCTACTGCATGATATTGCCATCCATTTCCTAACCAGTGTAATGCTATAGGTAACCGTTGTTTTGGAGATAGAGCACAGTTTCTGTTAGTTGCATGTTGAAGTTGATTACCTACATTTTGAAGGAGTGACTCCAGTTTCACTGAACACATTCTAAACCTGTCATTGTATTCATAAAAGCTTGTGAAAGCCATGTTAACCCTACTTCTGAAAGTTCTTTTACGTCTTTGCCCATTCCCTATTATATCTTCATCACTATCACTACCGGTACTACTATATAACAAATCCATATTCCACACAAAAATGAACATAAAGCTTGAAAACGAATTGATTATTGGGTATTTAGCAGAAAATTATACAGACTTGTAATCAACCTTACATGTCTCAAACAACTTGTAAGAAAAACTGTGTTTTCTACAAGTTCTTGTACTCTACAAGTATCTTTATGAACCAAAACATGAATTTTGACTTGTTGACAAGTCTTGTAACTTGTATAAATTCACTTGTACGTACAAGTGCTTTTATGAAACAGGAATTCGTTTTTTCCTACAACTTGTATGAAAAATTCCTTGTAACTTGTAGACTTGTAGCTTTATGAAACAGGCCCCTGGTAGGAACTATTAATACTATTATTATTAGAGCAAAATCCTTATAGTATCGTGAGTAGCCTTGCAATCACCGTACATGTGGTAATGACCAGATTCCTACGCGCGGTGATCATTGCATGGTGGGCCCACTATCCCTATTACAGTTTATTCTCTTATCAGTCGCTAGGCTCCTTCGAGCAGGAGTAGCGTCGCGAAAACAGGCTCCACCGGGCAGGGGGGCCACTATAGCATGTACATTACCGGTACTTATAACTGTAGAACATAGGAAGGCGTAACTTAGCTTGGAGCTGAATTCGGAGCAGGATGGCGGTAATAGGGCTTAATACGTATTTAAGACGTATGTTGTCCTGAAAGAAAGTGAAGTAAATATGTAGCTGGATTAATAAGCTTAACTCTGCTGATTTGAAGAAAATTCTGTGCTCCAGTTAGTGGTGTATTCTTTTGAGAAAGCTGACTTGTGTTTGCTGAAGCGAACAAATTCACCTTTTTGAGAGCGATGGCGACGTACAGCGTCTAAGCGGGATGTATGACGTGGCTTTGTAGGTAGGACATCAATCCTGCGATAATAGCCTAGAGCTGCACATTTTCGCCACATCATAGTTTTGAACGTACGATTAAAGCGTTCCACAACGCTGTACGTAGAATAGTTATGACTGCCACTTGACTTGAGATAAGTAGAAAAATCGTTGTTGTAAAACTCTTTACCCTGATCAGTTTGTAGAAGCCGTGCGCAGCTTAAGCGTCTGTCTTAGAACGCACTGGTTGTGCAAAAGCTAACTCAGAGTAACAGTGAATAGATACTTAAGCTGTTAATTGCGAGAGGATTACGGAATAATTTTTACTAAGTCAGCTTGTCATACTTCATTCTTTCCACTAGTAAAGACACGTCTGTGACGGTAGCGCGATAAGCTGGTTTATGTAACTCGTGTGTGATGCTTAGCTTCACAGGCGAGGTCTTGCTTTGAGGAACCTTTACTCAATAATACCTGCATGTCGTAATTCATGTCCTATTTCTAAAATCTCTGATTGTGTGACCGGCAAACGGTGTACAGAGGCTGAAACATGCTGGTCAAGCATGGTTTCAAAAATGTCTTACCAATGTTTCACTGAATAGGTATCAAACTGTTACTATATGTGTTTCCGGCTTTTATCGATAGAGGGCAGCCCCCTCTGTCAAGAGCATTGATGATCTTGTTTCGATTAGGTCTTTTAATTATCTTCTCCTTGATATTTATTTTGTTCTGCTGATGGAGAAGAATAATAATATGGAGCCCTCACACACAGGAGCAATGTTATTACCTTTCAAATGGATGTATTTTAGATTTAAAACCGTGCTAAATAACTGCACGATTAACGTGTTCTGAAGATTGATGTTGAGGGTAATGTACCCGTTTGAATTTGCATCTCTTGTGTATGGTAATTCTTCCTTTACTTTTCTTTTTATTTTGGGTGGCCGAAAACTCGTCTTGATACTCGGGGATTGGATTGTATGTGTTGTTGATATAAATGTAGTGCAACTAAATCTGAGCCTCTGTCTATTATAATGGGCTTCTCAATGAAACGTCTTTGCCCTCGGTTGGAAGTGTGATTCGTGTGTCGATCGGAAGATTTATTCTGGCCATACACAGCGATATTTGAGGACATGTGCCACTGACGTTCGCGGTGAATGGAACTGTTTGTCCTTATTAACTTTTGGTTGTGTTGCACTCTGCGAGTTGGCCCGATTTGTCTGTTTGCATCGGTGGCCACTGTCATTTGCCTTTGAGGCGTTTTGTTCGTGTGGTTGAATGAATGAATAATTGAATGAGCCGAGTATTAAGATGAAGTATCGGTGTATTGAATTTATTTTTATCTGTTCATTATCGCCCCTTTTCTCTCGGATGCTGCCTCTTCTCCTTATTTGGTGCGCATTCCGATCGTTTTCGATCTGGACGCTGCCATTTTGATTTATTTCCTTCTTGGCCGCACGCTGGCCCGTGTTAATCTGATTGATTTACTTTCCATTCTTTTCCCCAATGTATCTTTTTCTCTTTGCCCGCTTGGGTTATCTTTTTCTTGGGTCGAGCAAGACCAACTACAATTCTCAGACCTCAAGGCAGGTTTCGATGAATGGCAACATGGCCGTGGGTGCGGGCCAGGCGTAGGTTAAATGTGATTGTGGATACGAGTTTAAAGCAATAATTGTGAAATAGGTATTTCGAGTGGGCATAGGATCGTACTTCGTGATTTTCAATACTGATACGGAAGTATTTGTATCTCCAGTCGCTTATACGTGGAAGCTTAAAATACCTGTACGTTAATTATTTCATGTTTCAACGTGGTACCGTACAGGTTATGTGTTTGTTTATCATTGTGTTTGAGATGTGGTGTTATAATTATTGGCGTTTACTTAGAATGTAGTGTGGTGTATTGTGTACCTCTCTGCAGGTCAAATTACGGAAATTCTTCGCGTATGTCTGCCCTCTCCATTTCGAGGGAAAATTTTGCTGTAAAAAATGAACTTGTCGTGTGCATCAAATATTTTACTCTAAGTTCATTGTCAGCAAAAATATTATATTTCCCGTTGAGAATAGTGAACCTATTCGCTTCCCTAGGAAATATCTTAAATTGTCCACTGAGACCTGTCTCTCGCATAACATTTATTTACCTCGAGGAAGAAGGTGCCCTAAAAAGCATGAACAGCAACTGCCACTGAGAGACGCAGTAGCATTTAAACATTAGTGTGAAGATGATACAGATATTTTCAGCCCTTTAAGACAAAAATATGAGTACATTCAACGTGATTGCGAAATATTATAATGTTGTCAAGACCTACCGTACAGTAGATATTCCATCAATATGAAAGTGACGATTGACGTAGAAGTGCAAGTATAATTTAAAATTATTGCTTTACTAGCAGAAAAATTAAAGTTGATATTAGGATGTTACGGGCAAGGCAACTTCTATTGTGAGAGATAGAGAAAATGTGAAATTCTGGTAAGTCACCTTGGTAATTACAGAGAGAGTAGTATTGTAATGAGTGACATAATCTTTATTTTGGGGAACTTTCTGAAAAATAGAGCCCTTGTTTTAGCCTTGTATTAACCTTTGAAAGTAACATTAATTGTTCAAGTGATGTATGGAAGTGTGATGTTTCTTCGTCAAAAATTATAAAGGACTGTGTAAAAATTCTGGCCAGTAATTTCATCAACAATTATACGATCTCAAATGAAAAATTGCCAAGAAACTTCAAAAGAGGAGTTGTAGGATGTCTGTAGTGCTAGTTTTAGTTAACTTCAATATTTTGGTGAATGATGTATAATAGGATAATGGGTCACAGTGTTAATGTTCGGAGAACTACTTATTTGTTTGGTGCTGTGTCGATTTTTTCTTAAGTCCGTATTCGTGTTTTCAACGAAGTGACATTTGTTAGGCGTTGATAACTTGTTTATTGTAATGCTTTTTTCTGTTGCCAGTTATTCAACGTCACACTAACACATCAAAAGTTCTCGGTGACGGAAGGATAGGAAAGAGGTAGGAGTGGGAAGGAAGCGATCGTGGTGTACAGCCTCAGGGCTACGACGATGGGATTCGAAACCCTCTCATCTTCCGAATGCAAGATCACAGCTACTCAATCCTGACCGCACGGCCCTGAAGATGGTTTTCAGTGGTTTAACATTTTCAAACCAGGCAAATGCCGGGGCTGTACCTTAATTTAGGCCACGGCCGCTACCTTCCCACTCGTAGCCCTTTCCTCCCATCCATCGCCAAAACCTTTCGATGTGATAGTGGACGTTAAACAAGAAAAAATCCTCTAGATAAAGAGCATGTAATATTACTATTTCTCTTTTACGTATCAAATGCTGTTTTTTTAAATCCTTCAATAAATATTTTCGTACTGCAATATTCTCACGACCATTATTAGGTTACTCCTCACCACGTCAGCTTTGGCCTGGTACGGCAGCCATGTTTTTTTCTGTATTGTGGTCTGAGTATTGTAGTTGGTCTTGGGTCGAGCCTTTTTGTGTGCTCCTTGGTGTGTGGGAATCTAATGAAAAGAGATCATGGTATTGTTTAATAAAATAAAAAAGGAATGTTATTTAAAAAAAGGATAAGAAGTGAAGTAAGGGTGAAATGAATAAGGTACTCCCGACTTGTAATTAAGTATTGGCTCTCAATAAATGGGAGCAATCAATTTAAGGCCTAGCCTAAAACTATTCTCTTCGCAAATGTTGTATGCGAGGTCGTCATGAGTAAAAATGCTAAGATCCCTTGCGTAATTATGCAACTGTGCATGTGTGTATTGATGAGTTCAGGATATCATGATTGATTGTCATTCGGGCTAACCCATTACCTAATTATAATCTTATATTTTCTTTCTCAATGAATTCTTTAATTAACGTTGCTTATCAATAAACATTCATTTATCACTTATTTGGATTTTGACTCAAAGTAGTGTTAGTTTAAGCTGGTACTGATTTAGGTGAATAACATTTCCAGTTCAGGGCAGAGTTATACGCCCTTCTTGGTCGCGGTTCACGTGTAGTTTCCTCTTCTATTCTCCTCGTTGTGTATGTATTTATGTCAGATTGAGGGTGGGTGTGGCTCAAGGCTTGTAGACGACGTGCAGATAGTTGATGCGAAAGAAACAGCTTAGATCTAAAATCGCGGTACTTGTGACTCTTATTTGCATTTACAGGTTCTGTCCTCTTGTAATTACGTCGAGTATCAATAGAAAAAATTATTGCTCTATATTTTTTTAAGATCCTCCTGCGAAATTATATCTTTGTAAGGTATCCGACAAAATAAGAGTTCTAAAAGACCTTGAGTTGGTTTATAAGTTACACCTTTTACAATGAGACTTTTAGCATTTTTCTTTAGATTTGCATTTCCTATCCGAAAACAGTCGTCTTCACAGCGAATACAGTAGTTTGTGTCGGTTTACTCTGTAATGTGTAAGGTGCAAAGAGTGATCCGTAGGTGTTTTGAATAAAAATCCTTAATTGATTACGATACTTCGGTGTGATTAGCACCTCAGATGTTCTGATGTTTCAGCAACAACGTCCGTCGCTTGGAGACGTTAAGCTCTTCTTCCTCATCTTGCTTCTGTTCTTCTTCTTCAGGCTTCTCCTCTTGCTTGTCATTGTTTTTAGATATTTGCATAGTAACACAACTTGTTGTACACTCAGACGATGACGTAGAATTAATCTCTTTTAGTGGCGCACCGAATTCTGTTTTCAAAAATAAATCAGTATCTGATTGAATACGTTTAAGCTCTTTAAATTTACGTCGAATATTGTTTCGCCCACGGATAATATATTGTGTAATCTGTTAACTTGATGTGGACATGATGTCGGTTTTAGATAAAGTGCAATGTTGATGCTTATAAAATGATCAAAGCCGATGCCGCTACGAACATTACTCTCTTTATCAATAACTAGGACATTGTGATGTAGCGCACAGTCGTTTAAAGTCATCAGTGTTAACATGATCGTCATACACATGTCCCATGTTGAGTTCATCTTGTCGAGAAAACATAATAATATTAGCTTTGTCACGTATCAACTGCTTAGGCACACGAGGATAGGATTGACGTAAATAAAAACAATCAACCTATTCATGACGTCCCATACTGAAGTATGCACGAATAACATCTTGCTGTTCTATAGTGACATCGTCAAAGATCATAAAAGAATTGGGTAGCACATCGCCTGCTGACGGGCATTAAACTGAAAATATCTCAAACTAGCTTTTACTAGATCTTGCATAATAAGTTGTAGAATAGTATACAGCGGTTGATAGAATGACTTTGCCAAATGTAAATGTTTTGGAAGCGTATGCCATTTAAAGAGGTAATAGGTGTAAGTAAAAGATTTGTCTTGCCGCATCCTGATGGTCCAATCAATCAAATCAATCAATCAATACTGATCTGCATTTAGGGCAGTCGCCCAGGTGGCAGATTCCCTATCTGTTGCTTTCCTAGCCTTTTCCGAAATGATTTCAAAGAAATTGGAAATTTAGTGAACATCTCCCTTGGTAAGTTATTCCAATCCCTAACTCCCCTTCCTATAAATGAATATTTACCCCAGTTTGTCCTCTTGAATTCCAAATTTATCTTCATATTGTGATCTTTTCTACTTTTATAGACGCCATTCAAACCTATTCGTCTACTAATGTCATTCCACGCCATCTCTCCGCTGACAGCTCGGAACATACCACTTAGTCGAGCAGCTCTTCTTCTTTCTCTCAATTCTTCCCAACCCAAACATTGCAACATTTTTGTAACGCTACTCTTTTGTCGGAAGTCACCCAGAACAAATCGAGCTGCTTTTCTTTGGATTTTTTCCAGTTCTTGAATCAGGTAATCCTGGTGAGGGTCCCATACACTGGAACCATACTCTAGTTGGGGTCTTACCAGAGACTTATATGCCCTCTCTTTTACATCCTTACTACAACCCCTAAACACCCTCATAACCGTGTGCAGAGATCGGTACCCTTTATTTACAATCCCATTTATGTGATTACACCAGTGAAGATCTTTCCTAGATACTTACAATGATCCCCAAAAGGAACTTTCACCCCATCAACGCAGTAATTAAAACTGAGAGGACTTTTCCTATTTGTGAAACTCACAACCTGACTTTTAGCCCCGTTTATCAACATACCATTGCCTGCTGTCCATCTCACAATATTTTCGAGGTCACGTTGCAGTTGCTCACAATCTTGTAACTTATTTATCACTCCATAGAGAATAACATCATCCGCAAAAAGCCTTACCTCCGATTCCACTCCTTTACTCATATCATTTATATATACAAGAAAACATAAAGGTCCGATAACACTGCCCCGAGGAACTCCCCTCTCAACTATTACAGGGTCAGACAAAGCTTCACCTACTCTAACACTCTGAGATCTATTTTCTAGAAATATAGCAACCCATTCAGTCACTCTTTTGTCTAGTCCAATTGCACTCATTTTTGCCAGTAGTCTCCCATGATCCACCCTATCAAATGCTGTAGACATGTCAATCGCGATACAGCCCATTTGACCTCCAGAATCCAAGATATCTGCTATATCTTGCTGGAATCCTACAAGTTGAGCTTCAGTGGAATAACCTTTCCTAAAACCGAATTGCCTTCTATCAAACCAGTTATTAATTTCACAAAAATGTCTAATATAATCAGAAAGAATGCCTTCCCAAAGCTTACATACAATGCATGTCAAACTTACTGGCCTGTAATTTTCAGCTTTATGTCTATCACCCTTTCCTTTATACACAGGGGCTACTATAGCAACTCTCCATTCATCTGGTATAGCTCCTTCGGCCAAACAATAATCAAATAAGTACTTCAGATATGGTACTATATCCCAACCCATTGTCTTTAGTATATCCCCAGAAATCTGATCAATTCCAGCCGCTTTTCTAGTTTTCAACTTTTGTATCTTATTGTAAATGTCATTGTTATCATACGTAAATATTATTACTTCTTTGGCCTTAGTCTCTCCCTCTATCTCGACATTATCCTTGTAACCAACAATCTTTACATACTGCTGACTGAATACTTCTGCCTTTTGAAGATCTTCACATACACACTCCCCTTGTTCATTAATTATTCCTGGAATGTCCTTCTTGGAACCTGTTTCTGCCTTAAAATACCTATACATACCCTTCCATTTTTCACTAAAATTTGTATGACTGCCAATTATGCTTGCCATCATGTTATCCTTAGCTGCCTTCTTTGCTAGATTCAATTTTCTAGTAAGTTCCTTCAATTTCTCCTTACTTCCACAGCCATTTCTAACTCTATTTCTTTCCAGTCTGCACCTCCTTCTTAGTCTCTTTATTTCTCTATTATAATAAGGTGGGTCTTTACCATTCCTTACCACCCTTAAAGGTACAAACCTGTTTTCGCATTCCTCAGCAATTTCTTTAAACCCATCCCAGAGTCTGTTTACATTTTTATTTACCGTTTTCCACCGATCATAGTTACTTTTTAGAAACTGCCTCATACCTGCTTTATCAGCCATATGGTACTGCCTAACAGTCCTACTTTTAAGACCTTCCTTTCTATCACATTTATTTTTAACTACCACAAAAACAGCTTCATGATCACTAATACCATTTATTACTTCAGTTTCCCTATAGAGCTCATCTGGTTTTATCAGCACCACATCCAAAATATTTTTCCCTCTGGTTGGTTCCATCACTTTCTGAATCATCTGTCCTTCCCATATTATTTGCCATTTGTTGGTCATGCTTCCTGTCGTTCGCATGTCCTTCTCAATTGACATCTGGCAAATTCAGATCTCCCGCTACAATCACATTTCTTTCCATGTCGTTTCCCACATAGCTGACTATCCTATCAAATAATTCCGAATCCGCATCAGTGCTACCCTTTCCCGATCTGTACACTCCAAATATATCAAGTTGCCTATTATCTTTAGAAATGAGCCTTACACCTAGAATTTCATGTGTCTCATCTTTAACTTTTTTCGTAGCTTACAAATTCTTCTTTCACCAGAATGAAAACTCCCCCTCCCACCTTTCCTATCCTATCTCTACGATACACACTCCAGTGCCGTGAGAAAATTTCTGCATCCATTATATCATTTCTCAGCCATGATTCAACTCCTATTACAATATCTGGTAAATATATATCTATTAAATTACTTAATTCTATTCCTTTCTTTACAATACTTCTACAGTTCAACACTAACAATTTTATGTCATCCCTACTTGATTTCCAGTTCCCTGTTCCCTTATCACCGCTCCCTAGGCCATCCCGTTTCCCTGAATGTACCTCCCTATTGCCCTTCCAAACAAATTTCCTAACTTATACGTACCACTGCGGTTTAAATGAAGTTATGATACATAGAACTGTAGAGGGAAACAATATTCCATGACGACTTTGCGTAGTTGTAGCAGAACTCGGTAGGAGATGTGACACTATGTCACTGACAGGTAGTGTGCCTTGCTGCTTTGTAATCTTCATGCTGACTGAATAAAGAAGTGGCACATCATAAGTATATATAACTAATGACGTAACCACAAGTAACTATCAGTTCGTAAATCGCTGTTGGCAAGAGAAATGGTGAAACAACGATATCCTGACATTATGAAGAAGAAGAAGATAATTAAGACTGTTGGATGAAAAGGAGTTGTAAAGGCTATTCGAGGAGAATACAATCCACGGGTAGCTATTACTAAAGCACTAAGTTCAGCCTGAGCGATAATTTCACCTAAGAGTAAAGCAATGTTTAGCAATCGTGCTCGAATTATTCCTGTACCAAAACGAGGCGCATTCCTTCCAGCGCTATTTGCAGTACTCGCGGCTTTAGGATCCCTGCACCAGTGCTGTAGCGAGAACTGTTAAAGCTGTAGAAGAGGAGAAGCAGTAAATTAAAAGAAAGTGAGCGTCATAATAAGACGATGGAAGCAATAGCATTGCACATGAAGCTAGCGCCGTAGAAAACAGCGCTTGTATCTAAATATCGCTAAAAACGTCTACTGGATGCACTAGCGCATCGAGCTCTTACCCACGAAGAAGTTGCTATGTATGCTAAACAACTACAAATTCACGATTTTCGCGGAAACAAGGAAGATGAAGCTCAAAGGAAGAAGATCAATCACCTTTTTGATGAGTCTATGCCCAGCATTCTTCCTCACCTTCCTCCAAGCACGTTTCTTCACCTTTTTCTGCGACAGCTTCGCAGCCATGGTAGATGTTTATAAGCAAAGTCAATTCGTCAGTTTCAGGTCGGTGATACAGTTTAGTGAGTTGACATGTATGGCACTGTCTTACGGAAGGTCTCCTACCTAAAACTCACTTATTCATGATATAAACTACACTTTTGAAGCTCTGACAAAACAGGATCTTGAGTACACTCACGAGGCACCTTATCCGAGATCTTTACAGCATTCGCAGCTACATTGACCAAAAATGCCTCTGGTAATGCATTCAACTCTTCTTCAGTAAAAGTTATTGGTTTATTTTTGCAAGCATTAACCTTTACGATTGCCTTCTCAACTGCGTTGCGCTTAGTATCAGATAGAAATGACATTGTATCTTTACTCTACAAATGTTTCCTTCTCTCTGTCGTCTTTTGAACATTCCACATTACATATGTAGCTCACTTCCCGGCATGCACTGCCACACAACCAATGAAAGAGCATAAACACATGACGTAGACTGTTTCCGCACTATTCTCCTTCAGAAATGTTTTTAATGGTGGGCATACTGATTCATATTGATGGTAGATACACGCTCGCTCCTGAGAAATGAGCGCTGAACGTCGTAGCAAGCAGTAAATGAAAGTTCGGCTAAATACTAAACTCACGACTTTTGTTGTCCAAAACAGGTACCTCTTTGAACACGAATTTCTTTCCGATCACTTGTCATGATGAACTACAAATCGAACAACTCTCTGTTACATTATGTCTACTCATAGCAGATATAAAGACTTAAATTTACAAGAGAGAGGGAGAGAGACCGATAGCGAACAAGTCTAAACATGCACATCCATGACCACGTGATCACCGCGTGTCAAAAACAGTGTTGCCCCATTATGTTACATGCTCAGCCCAGTTAGGTTAAGCTAGCACTTTCATGCAGTTGATCCCGGTATCGAACTTAAATTCTGTTAAGTTAAGCTTACACTATGTTTGTTCTTAGCCTGGGAGGTTAGGCCCAGCTTCAGCCCCAATGATGATTCCTAAATGTTGTGTCCCCTACCAATAACGTACATGTATTAAGCCTTACACCATCGCCCTAGTCCCATGTGCAGCCGCCATCTTGTTCCTAGTTCAGCTCTGAGCCCCCGAAGTCACGTTCCGATATTACGCTCCTATGAATAAAGCATACGTATTGAGCATTATAGACGCCATCTTGTTCCAAAATCAGCTCCAAGTCCTGGGATGTTAACTTCCCGCGTGGTCAGCATAACGTTAGGCCTGCAGTAAGCCCGGGTATCGAACTTGAAGTCTGTTGGGTTAAGCCTCTACTCTTATGCGGTTAGCCGATGTGTTGAACGTTGAGTCTCTTAGGTTATTGCTTGTACTGTGGCCGTGAGTAGGTCACAGCTGACTGGACAGATGTTGGTGTGTGGCTTGTGTTCGCTTGTCGGCGAGAGGGAGTGTGCGCGACCTTGGCGAGGACGAGAACAAGTTTTTTTTACGTGAAGAGGGTGCTGGCCGACTGACAAAATAAAAAAAATATGAAGGTTGGCGAGAGAAAAAAAGTTGCTAGCGCGTGTGTCACTTGTAATTACATGGAACGATATGAATGAAACATTTATAATATCTTTGGTGGCGTGACATGCATAATTACGGAATGCTCAAGGATTAAATTAAAATAAACTGGATGAATAATAGCACATTTAGATGATATAAATTAAAAACTAAAATTTTTGAACTAATTTACACGACCTTTTGGCTAAAATGGTGACAAAATTATATATTCATACGGTAGAAGAATTTAGTATCTAAATCGACTTTACTTCCATGCGTGTGTACCAGACACGATATTTAAGTCATGTGATAAGAGTACTCACTCTCACATACTGACGTGTTCCCGAACTATCATCTTCAGTCGCTCAGAATCCTTGCCAGCAAGATTTTCAACGTAGAACATCGTGAATATTGTCGTCAGGAATAGTGGCTTCACTCCTGTGCTCTACACTTCTAATAATTGTCTACTACGTGGAACAGTGCTGTGATCAGACGTCGAATGTGCAGATATTAATCCCTTAAGTACGTGTCATTTCCAAAATACAGTTACGTGTGTGTTTGGAGTTTATTCTAAAGCACTTTGTGTAAGTTTCAGCTTTCTCACGAGTGAACGTGGAGGACCTGAACGTTATCATTTCCAGAAGAGGACGGAACTTCGCATTATGGATTACCTGTGCTTCACCATGAAGTGCTAAACCATCGACCACCGTCGGCGGCGTCGGGATGCAGATTCTTTCATCCTAGCATGGCTGATTGAGAATCCAGACTTCCAGACGTGAAGATATCTCCTTAAGTTAAGTCGATTACGTCTCATTTTTATCTGTTCTATGTAGTTTTGTTCTATTCTTTCTTTCTTCTTAGTAATTTATTTTGACAGTTTATGGTTGTATCTTTTGCTCGGATATGTCGTAAAATTAGCACATACGATTGCTTAATGGCCATGTGGCCATGAATTTGACAGCGGGGGTTCTGATAGAGTTATCCATGTGTTATCGAAACCATCTTTGCTTATCGAGTGAATTTCGTTACGAATATGAGTTGATTTATGTCCGATGGATTTAATGAAAGGATATTTTGTCAATATTTTCAATATTTTCCTTGAAATTGAACTTCTACTTGTACCTCGTGTTTGAGATAACGTGTCATCGGGATATTAAGTCTGAATTCTATGTATGAATTTAATGAGAATATGTGCATTGTGGCATGTGATAATTAATTGGATAAATTAATCATCGAGGCACATTTAAGTGGATATTATGTATTTGTAGGACGATGGTAGGTTCTTACATTTTGTGGCTACACATATTTGATATAGGATGCGACAAGTTAGAGTCGTCATTGTGGCACACTGTACATGTAAAGTACGTGGAATAATTGCGTATGATATGAATCTTCGTGAAACTGAGTGTTTCAAATGTTAATGTCGTAATATTATTAAGCCTGATGTTGATTAGGTTGTAATGTGAATATGGATTATTCGAGACGAATGCAGTGTGGTCTAATATTAGTGTCTTCAGATGAAGAAAATGAAAGTCCATGTTAATCGATGCGCTTCTTAATTCGTGAGGATATCCCAATTTTGCTCAAGTAATTTAATAATTTCAAGTTGAAGGTACAGGTGAATGTTTGCGAGGGCCTTAGGTTTGAAGAACAGATCTTCGATGAAATATCTCAATAATATTTGATTCGTGACTAGGCAAGTTCATTCGTTGATGCAATTTTTCGCTCTCATGAGGTAACTCGATCTTGTTGGAACGTAATAAATCTGTTAACAGGAGATTAATATAGTTGATCGACACTCGTCGACATGTAAATATTGTAGATATTTTCTTCTTGATAATCACAGTCATCTTGATAATTTCAGTAGTTAGCTGTAGATGTAGTAATTTGCTAGTACTTAGAGAATTATTTTCTATGTGTTTTGTTCTGATAATGTGTGACACTTTGATATTATCGATGGATAGTGGATGGGATTTTCACATGGATAGTATTCTCTACATTTATGAATGTTCGTAAGCTCAGAAGGCGTTTTATTTTTTTCTATTATTGATCAGATGCTTAAAGTTCAGCATTAATTCTCACGAAAAGAGATGTGGGACGACGTGAACAGATATATCCGACGTCTCGGATTAACTTAGAGAAAACAAAGGCTAATTCAACTTTTCATTTTATAACTACAAAATTGTTGATATAACGAATGTAAATTTTATTTTGCTATAACTGTTAACTTATTGAATCTTGGATATTTCTTTATTATATTCGTTCTTACAATTACTGCATTTTTTCCAGATTGTGGATGAAGGCTTGGCCCAGACCTCATTTTTCTGAATAACAATTTTTGATTCAACTTTAAATAAATAATTTAATGACTTTAAAGACGATAAAGAAAATTAACAATGTAAAATACTCTGTTAGAATATTAGGGAAAACAAATGACGTGTACCATCCCATTTGTTTGCATTATGTTTGTTACATCAAGAGCCATATTAAATTACATAAAGTAGTGATCATAGTCATAATCACAGACTTCAGGATGGCTAATATTTCATTTAATTCAATAAAAGTGTCATATTTGTTTTATACCTTGAACATGCTTATTTTTCGAACCCTATGTTAATCCTGCCACATTCATTTATTTTTATAAGCCTACAGCCATCGAACTGAGCACCCCTGGGGTGTCTCGTGTTCGCTGACTGACTACGTCGGGGACAGTACTTTTAGGCTACAAACTAGGGTCTCTACTATTAACGCCCTTAGGCCTGGCGTCGACGCCGGGATCTGCGGGTTTAAGTCTAGAGAAGTCATACCTGTTAGGTTAAGCTTCCTATCTTAACCATAATCACGTAGGCTGTTAGGGTAATCTTGCACTTATTGGCATCGAACTTACTGTAGGTCTGTAAGGTTAAGGCCCTTAACCCTAGTGTCAAACCCGAGGTCTGTAAGGTTAATCGTGGAGACGTAGCCAGCGTAATGTTACGTGAGGTTAAGAGCGCTCTCTTAGCCAGCCGTACTTGTGAGGTCACACGCACGCTCAGTCAGCACATTGCACGAGGTGGGGGTGGCGGCAGAACCCCCGAAAAGTATCTACTTTCCATTACACCCTGCTGTTGATGTTTCCTACACTCATTTTCATAAAACACAGAAGACCTTGAAAGAGTAGAGATATCAAGTTCATATGTTCATTAGTATGTTCTACAGAAACGATTAGCATTTCAGTCACCTAGGTGTGTCCTGTTGCCTAGTAGGCACGAGGTCCTCCATGGGCACTGATAACTTGTTCCACGCTCGATGGTATCGACGCATATGAGGCGCGTTATAGCTATCCATGCTACATTCACCTCGTTCCACAGTCCATCCTTGGTGCTTGGCATTGGGTCACAGCGCCGCACCCGTCGTTTCACTATATCCCACACATTTTCGATTTGCGACAAGTCCGGTGATCGGGCGGGCCAGGGCAACATTCAGACGTCCTGTGACAACAAGAAGGCACGTGTTCATGCAGAAACATGTGGCGCATTGTCCTGCTGAAATATGGCGTCTGGGGTGTCGTGCAGAAAGGGTATGGCTACGGGTCGCAGGATGTCATTCACGTAGGTCAAACTGGTCACAGTGCCACGAACTGCGATTTGTGGTTGTACCCAAGAACACTCCAAACCATAAGGCCTTGAGTTGGCGTTGTATGTCTTGTTCGAATACAGTCAATGTGATGCCTTTCCCCCTGTCTGTGGCGAACCAAAATGTGCCCATTATTTTCAAACAAGCGAAACCACTATCTGCTACCATTCCTGTCCCCAGTGACGTCGTTCGACACACCATTGCAGTCCAGCATGTTTACACACATTAATGAAAGGTAGACGGACGACGCGCCCGTAACCCAGACCGTAAGAAACGGCGACGGACTGTCACTCCTGATATTGTACGACGCGTTACACTGTTCCACTGTCGCGCCACAGCCGAGGAGGACGCACATCTGTTCTGCAATGCCATCTTCTCGGGGAGGGGCCTGGGTGGTGTGGCCAGATCCATCTCGTCGTTTTCTGCGGCCTTCTCTGAACCATTCTGTACACACGTCCCCCTGGAGACTTATATCTTATCAAACAATAATTATCTACTAAAAATAAATCTCAACAAAATTAATGCCAATCTCACTTCATAAGAATTTGTTTGGGCTACAGCTCGTAGCCCCCCTAACATGTAGCCGTGCCAGCCGCCGCGGTTATACGTAGGGTTAGAGTAAACATTATTAGTATAGAAGTTAATAGATTCTTTTAGTAAGTTTGAAACTAGGTTTTTAAGGTAGAATTTTGAATTTATGTAGAACTTGGAACCATTATTGAATATACACGTAATGTCCCCCTAATTTCAACAATACAACAATCAAAAACTGCTGACACATTGCGTCCCACACGAGCAGCAATTTCCCGGGTGGATGCATCACGTTCTGTCATGCCAATGATGCGCCCACTCATTTGACGGTACATCAGCGAGGTGTCCTGCACGTCTGCTCAAGTCACAGAGATCCATAGCGACATCGAGAGCTACAGCACATTGTGCGCAGAGATATCGTGAACGTGAGGGCCGACATTTTTCTTCAGAACATACTAGTGCACATATCCTGTGAATAAGAACTTCCTATCTCTAGTCTTTCAAGGTGTTCTGTTTTTTTATGAACCTGCTTCCTCACAGTCTACTGAATTAAAGTTTAATTTGGTGTTTCCCATTGCACTGATGGTGCTGCTCTGCTAACAGGCGTCCTTGCACTAGAAGTGCGCATCCATAGCTTTCAGGCGTTCTATTGTTTCAACAAATAAATGGATGAATCTTGGTCAAACACCAACTGCGAGTCGCGAAGAACAAGGATAGCTTGGCGCTAGCCATGGAGGACGTAGCAGAAAGCGCGTGTGTTGTGAAAAACAAACTTCAAACGTTCTGTTACTCTCTTTCTTTCACTACAGAAAAGAAAAGAACCATAAAATGTGTTCTTAAATTGTGACGTTTGAAATACAGCGTAAAGGCACCTTAGGAAATAAGAGGATGGTCAGTGGTTGGAGGTTAAAAGTGGAGAATATTAAAACTCTAAAAACCGTTTATTTTTCCAATATACATATATAATTACCCATACTTTTATTTCTATCTTTGGGTTATGTTTTATTTAAAAGAACAATAAATAAAGATTTAACATTTGCAAATATTAATATATAATATTATGTAACTCATTGCGCCGGTAATAAATAATAATTATAAAATTATTATCATTATATATTGTAATAAAGAGATTATATCAGGCAACATTTTTCAAAGTGTCCAGATCTCTCAAGGATCTACCTTAACCTATGCAGCACCTGGGGGACGGTGTTGCCAACCTTTGCAAAACTTTACACACTGAGGTTCTCTCGTGCTGAGAAGTGAACTCTCAAGGAAGACCCACGTGTGAGAGTTTCCGGGCATTTTAACGTTCTTGAGCTTTAACAAGAACATACGTCAACAACTTAGCATAATGACGGATTTTCACAACAGGCTGGCAATACATCATTACAGAAAAATGGTGGCGATCTCGTCTTCTTTGCTTTGCCGCCATTTCTCTTGCACAAAATATCTCTCCAACTATCGTCCTCAAGACTTACGGAAAATGTCGCCTTGCAACTGAATGTTTGTGCGTATTTACAAAAGAACGTTATCAGAAATTAATCAAGCTTAATAAACTTCTCACTTATAACATAATGGAGGCAGTAACGTCTCTTAATAAGTACTGTGGCAGAAGGATCCAATAGGCCGTCCAACCTTCAGCCCAACCTCGATTACACACACCTCCCATAACGAATCGCTCCGAACAACTTGGTGTTACTGTATCATGATTTGTTTTACATTTTCGAACGGATTTTGTTCAGTATTTCCACTAACTTACTATAATCTGATTCTTGTCTGTTTCATTAGTCTACTTCAAAATACTTCTACGTAAAAATCGTGCCAAGAATTCTAAAAGAAATACAAACTTTAGGTACACTTTCTGAGAATTGTTAGAGTTGCTCTGATTGGCGGCGATCGACATGGCACTATGAACACACAGACAAGAAATATCATAACTTTCTGCCGCTTGCATTTGCCATGTTCAGCCATGATGCTTTACGACCTGATTAAACAGAATTGATGACAGACTCATTTTTAAGTAGTTCTACTGAGCAAAATGATAGTGATCTGTCACATTCTAAAAGTAAAAGCTGATCTAATGCCATGGCAAAACATTGTCGAGAATATCATATTCGTCCAGGAAACAAATATTCGACAGATTGTGCTTGTCTGCTCCGTGAAACTTTGCTGCAAATATTGTGGTTATCTGAGAATGGCAGTAGAAACAGTCAATGAGATTAACCAAAGACACCACTCAGAAAACTTAAGAAAATTGTCATGGGAATGCCATTTAGCATAAAGAGCGACTGGTAGTTAAACTATTTGATATTACTGGAGATCCTCCTACCACCTAGTTAGCACCGAATTAACAAAACTGGCAAAGAGTTCACAATTAGTACCTTATTTGAGTATTCTTATGCATACAAGACAGTTAACAATATCATGCACAGCAATCTTGTCCAAGTTAGCAATGGCTTTGTTTTTAAATAAGTAGGTGTGACATTGTCCGAGAACTCGCTAAATTGTGAAAACATGAACATATGGGAGGAACAGATATTTAAAACGTTTTTGCCACATAAATATGACTTTGTAAACGCAGATAAGAATATTTTGAACAAATGTGAGGTACAGTATGACGATAATCTTGACACTCGTGGGATACATTACAATTTTAAAAGTGGCTGTGAATTGTTTTGACGTGGGAACTGCGCATGACGTATTTATAAGAATAATGTGGCAACGTATACAGGTTCATGTTCACTAAAGCATTTCTTTCCTACTTTGCCAATAATCTGCGTTTAGGGCTGCAGATTCCTCATAAAATAGTGGACAAATTTTGCCTTGAAAATGTATATTGTGAAGAAAATGATTATACAGAATGCATTTTACGAAGAGAAAATATGATGATGATGCTTGCTGTTTACAGAGGCCTAACATCTAAGGTCATCGGCCCCAAGAGATGTGACAGTTCTCGTCTGATAAGTCACACTAGAGTTAAAATTCATCAACACTTCACTAAATAATACCCAAAATCCCAACGTCAATATAAAACAGAGAAAATGAATTAATGCCCATTACAATTCTATTATTGGCCGTGTGATGTGATCAGGACAAAACACTTCTAGATGTCATGCAAAAACTTATTTGAATGGCAATCAGTAAGACGTGTTCAATAACATAAGTTTGGAATGTTCGCTCCGCCCCTGGAATGGAACAGACAAGATTACACTATGGATGATATGAACCTAGCAGTCTTTTATTCAATAATTGAAAGGGTTAGGAGGAAAATGAGGCTTTTCTTTCCCCAGTCTATCGTGATGTGATGTTAGGACTTCTTGGAGTGAAGGTAAATTACAACATTTAATAAGTTAAAAGCACCTTAATCTTTTCTGTTACTACAAGCAGAGTGCACCTCAAGAGATGTGCGCTCCATTTTCTTCTAACCTCTCCAATTATTTGGCATTCGGCAAGTGACTGCCATTTCAGCAGCACCATCATTTCATTGCACATAGTCTCGAATCACAAGCTCGGGACGTCATTGCCCGAGTTGATCTACATCAGCTGTAGAATAGCACCTTGCTTAAAAATACAAAAGTTCTACGGTAAAGTTCTATGGTAAGTGACCGTGATGTCCGTTGAATATCAAGAGAATATTTTCTTCCTTTACTTGTCAGTGGCTGTATGGGCCACATTAACTGTCCTGGGAACCAAAGTAAACAGGGATGGGGATCCTGGACAAGCCGCCGTCCGGCTTGGAGTCCTTCCTGGGGTTCGACGACAATTTCAGCTTGAAGTCTGCGGTTGAACCTAAGTCTCCTGGAACACTGGCGCAGCTGCCCTTCCTCCGCACCTGCTGGATACCATCCAGCGACCCATTACCGTGCACCCACGCCGAGGTGAAGTCCAACTCATCCCCTCCCGGGGGCAAGTCAGACCCCCTCTCTCCAGTAACATCAACAATATCTGCGTACTGCTGGATGATCTCCCTCATTTTCTGAAGAACTGATGCGTCATTGTCCAATTCTTTCACCTGGAGTATCTCTTCTATCAGTGGTGATATCTGCCTAGTTGGCGACGTTTGGAGGGAGGACGGAAGAGACCCCTTGTGCTGAGATCTCCTCACTGGGTTGTTGTTTGACCTCGAAGGAGAGGAATGTGCAGAACCATAACCACCGAAGGAGCGCCTCTGAGGTGACGATCTCCCAAAGGGAATGCTGTTGGTGTTGTTGAAGGTGTTGTCGGTAAGAGCTGGTCTGCTCTTGGCCTTGCTGCCTTGGCGACCACACCAGGTCCCTGTGAGCGTCTGTCTGCCACCAGCTCTCCCCAGGGAAGACGCTCCAGATGGCGGCACTGCACTGCTACGTCTGGGAGACGTCTCCAGGAAACCGGAGTAATCACCGCAGGTCGAGCGACTGCGGCTCGTGGTCGGTGGTGGTTGAGACAGTTTACTGCCAGGGAGCGGCAGTGAACGCTTGTGTTGAGGAGTTGACGTGACACTGGGAGGCTTCTGGGGACTCTCTGTAACTTGCGGTGCAGGAGGTGCCGCAGAGTCCGTCTGCTCGGGATGCTCTGAAACAAAAGATGCGAATATTTCTAGAGTTCTGTCATTCCAATGTTCTGGATCCATTAGGGGAGGGTTTCTCAGAAAACCTACCAGAAACGATACTATACTCTGATTCAGAAAACTACAGGTGGTTTAATTGAAAATATACTGTAAATTCCGTAAAGACGTATCTTGTATTGTTTAAGGAGAATAACACCCCAAATCAAGTAAATTCCTTAAAAATTGGAGAAAACTGATCCGCATCTCTTTATGTGTATATTTTCGGTTTTCAGTTTAAACAATTACCAAGATCATTCCTTCCATTCTATTTTTACTGCATGTTACAAGTGCCGGACTCTCTGCGTGCTGTTCAATATAATGAGCCATTTTCCTATTTCATGTAGCTCTAGAGAGTTGGAGAGTGGATGTGCAGCAATACAATTTACTCATATCCCAGTCGATTTTAGCAAAAGCTTTCGAATGGAGAGGAAGACAAGACCAACAGTAATGAAATTACAGAGGAATTGCGAAATGTAACATTTTAAAAAGAAATTAAGACTCAAACGAGCAGGAAAATATAAGGTGTCAGCGATAAGGAAGTGCACGAACGGCAGGACAGGATGGAATTACATTACCTCTTTCTTAATATTTGAAAATATTTAATGAAGATTGGCAATAATGGAATTTATAATATTAAAATACGCTTGGAAACGATCGCAGTAATGACACCTGAAATGACACTCGGGAGGGGAAGCCAAATCTACGGTGTATCAGGGGATTATATCGTCACTATCTATCCAGAAGAGTTGGAAACAGCATCGGCTGAATACTAAGTGTGGCTTATTTCAAGTACGCGTCAGGCGAGTCTCAACGAACACTTTGAATTCAGCTTTGCTGGCAATTTCCGATTTCTTGCACGACAGCACAGAACATTAGGGAGTTAATACGTGAAAAGACACATGAGTGTTTTGATTCACAGCAGGAGTAGAACGTCGTTATAAGAGGAATGTGCGGGTATCCATGAAGTGCTGGACGACATCACCAAATGAGCGTTTCTATTTCCTCTTTCAAGAATGTGGTTCCCATAGTTTCATAAGTGAAGGAGACGTTAGGATCCTCCAGAATGAATGAATGAATGTTGGTATTTGAATTGAACGATACGGTTTAGAAATCGCTGTTCAGTCCGTCAGCGATGCCGCTGGTGGGATCCTCAACAGCTCTGCTGTCATCGGTGGTCTAGGCGTCACTGAAGAGGCATACTAGAGAAATGAGGAGTGAGTTAGTTTCCCGTTGCTTTCCTCACCGAGCCAGAAGTTGCTATTACATATCAGTCTGCCAAACCCACTGAAATGCATGCACCAACCGACCCTATGAGCGATATTTTCACACCATTCATAACAGGGACTGGCTGCATAAGGAATGGTATTACTAGCATCGCTCATACCTCAGTCACTTTCATATTGTCAAAGCTAAGTATAAGACACAGACAGATCAATGAAAGTAACAAAATTTCTCTAGCCCATACCAGAACACATAGTGCACTAGGTCATAGGCGAATGTAAACGTGTATCTTTAAAGTATTTCCTCTCACATTGCTCGATGGAGCTTTAACTAGATGTTGCAGTGGGCATTTTAAAGTAACTTGGCGTATGGTAGAGTACAGTAACAGCTAAAACAATCAGGGCGTTGAAAGTGTCTAGCCATTAGTAGAAGCCATCACGAAGCCCTGTGTTGATCCAACATATTCGGTTGATATTATGCTTAACTGTATCACAGTCACAGGCTGTGGAAGGTCTCACATCACGGATTCGCACCTCCCTTGTTTACTACGGACTTTGTTCAGGGTTATCCGTGTCTTGCGGGGCAAGTCAAAACCAGCTGGAAGATTCTGAAAGTTGAACGACGTCTGCTACACTGTTGAATAGGAGGCGTCTGCATCAATGTTAACGTCTTCGTGTATGGGGGGATCAGGATTGGCCAATATCTCGTTGTATTTTACTGTGCCAGTAATAAGATGGTAATTTCAAATAGTTGGATTGTAAATATTTATTTGTAGACCTACTGGTATGCGGAGTGAATATTATCTTCGGAATAATTATGACTCATTGCAGAATGAAAATAGAATGAAGGATATGTTGTTAGTCTTCAGGCATATGCATGGTCGGAAGTGATATGTGGACTAATATAATGTTGACAGCGATAGAATCTTCGCGTATAGTCAGTGGGTTAAATGATTATAATGAGTACACTAATGGAGGATGTAAATGAAGCCGCGACGTTTAGACCAATCATTAGAAGTTTATTATATCGCCCAGTGCTGTTTTTAATCTGAACTGCAAGTGCGTATTTCTTTGCACGATGCATAATACTGACATTTATAGGAATTGCGGGAGCCTTCAGTGTGGTTATGTTCTGTTCTTTCCTTCCGGACTGCCATGCTGTTCGCGGTACGAGACGGGCTTGACTCGTAGCTATGGTGATATTTGTTGACTTGTGACTGAAAACTCCTTCATGTTTTTACAGCTTAGTTTTCTTGAAGTTATGATTTTCTCACTGCAAACAGGAATCGGTTATATGCGTGACGAGAAGCATGATATAAGCACATATACAAGATTCTAAACAAATGGAATACGAAGGTGTACATAAACAGATATGACACATATAATTACGCTTATCTGAAGCCAGTCTGGACGCAATTTATAAACTACCTGTTTTAGACTGAAGTTAAAGTTCCCATATGAACATTGCGAATGTATCAAATACTTAAGAGAAGTGCTATCGCAGTGTCCAGATAGGCAAGGGACGATCAAAGTGGTTTGAAACAAAGAGAGGTGTCCAACAAGGAAGTGCTCTGTCAGCACTCCTGTTCATAATAGTAATGGGCAAGGTCATCAAATCTATCAAGAAAATGGACAGTGAACCAAACACCCTGATATTTGTTGATGATGTGCTTTTATGGGGAGAGACAGAAGCTGAAGTTCAGAAAAAACTTAATGAATGGAACAACACATTCAAAAATTTTGGACTGAAGATGAGCAAAACAAAGACAGTGGAAATGACCATCAACAGGGAAGGAACAAGCTCAAATATATTTCTGGAAGGGGTCAAAATCAAATCAGCTTCCCACTTCAAGTACTTCGGAAGCACAATCTCGAAAGACAACACTGTTAGTCAGGAAATATTCAGCAGGACACAGAAAGCATGAAATTTCTACAGACAAGTCAGAAATCTTCTCTGGGCTGCAAAAAGAGAAAACAATAATGTACCACACTTAGTTCGTACCAATCCTCACGTACGGTACCCTACTGAACAAGGACGTCAGCAGAATGTGATTCACTAGAACCATGAACCAAAGTACCAGGAAGGACAAGATAAGAAATGAAGTGAATAGGAAAGTAGGTGGCAACGAGGCTCCTATTACCAGTGTCATTAAGGAACATGGGCAGATAATGAGATTGAACAGGGAAAGAGACCTGCCAGAAAATATTTTGACCTTATTCTCACAGAAAGAAGACCACAGAGAAGACCAAGAGAGACTAAGATCAGATGTGGAGGAGAGAGGACGCAAATGGGAGGATGTACTGGAACAGAAGGTCGCGAGCTCTTGTACACGACACCCGGGAAACTGGAGTTGGGAAATGATGATGATGAACTTCGGCAAATTGTACAATTTCATATTAACGCTGTTTGTGGTGTAATTATATGTTTATCTTGTAACGTAGTCACATATGTTGACGAGATGTTGCAGCAACCAGAAAGACTGTTCACAGTGAGACAGTTTGCTACTAACTTAGTCCATCTTACCCTGTCGTATATCCCCTCATTTATTAACACATGTTAAGTCTTCGTGTGAACTCACCAGACCCTGCGAACTGTAGGATGGTAGTACCTGTAATGTCTGCATCCTCGGACGGTTTCAGAGTCTTATCCGCTGAGGCTGGCGGGGACACGATGACAGTGCCTAGACTACGGTATCCCTCGTCCGACACCTCCGAACCAGAGTCGTTGAGCTGCTGGTCGCTGGCTGGGGTCGTTGTGGTGTTGTCTGGTATGAGGGCGGAATGTCGGCGGCTAGAAGGTCGCGATGGTACAGGAGTAGGTGTTGGAGATCTACTGCGTCCTCGCAGTTGTTCAGTGCTGCCACCGTAACTTGAGGCAGGTCGTGGGGCGTGCAGACTGTTGTTGGGAACACTCCTCCTGGGTGTTGGCGATCTACTGCGACCTCCCAGTTGGTCAGTGCTGCCACCGTAACTTGAGGCAGGTCGTGGGGCGTGCAGACCGTTGCTGGGAACACTCCTCCTGGGTGTCGGCGATCTACTGCGACCTCCCAGTTGGTCAGTGCTGCCACCGTAACTTGAGGCAGGTCGTGGGGCGTGCAGACCGTTGTTGGGGACACTTCTTCTCGGAGTGGGTGATCGGCTCCTCGCTGGTGTGGCAGTCACTGTCAGACCACCGCCACTGCTGATGCTGGAGGCGGAGGATCGACGGGTTCGAGGCGGTGACCTGATAACAAACAAATGAACTGAAGTGGCATGCACCATTACCTCCTATTGGTTGCTCGGTTCCTTTTAGATTAGAACGGAAAGTGACAGCGACATCTAGGAGTTGGTTGGTATTCTTTATAAACACAAGGAAATGAAGTTATTTAGGTACGGTCGGTCATGAACTCCGTGTCGGGAGTGTGGATGAGGGGAGGGACACTACGACTGTTTGTTGAACTCACCTCTCGTAGTGCACCTGCGCAGAGCCAAGCTCCAGAGACCCTGCGTTCTTGAGGATCAGCTTGGCGGACAGAGGAGATCGGTGGGCTGAAACAGACAAGTTTATTGTCACTGCTGTGTCTCAACCTATCGATATAATTACATTTAACGCTTCAAACACACGTGGACGGAAGCGAACACAATCACACTTTCACAGCCACTCTGCTCGTATCGGGACCGCGAAATTACAGTTATACCAAAGCGAAAAGCCATTTTGGAGTATTTTTTGTGTTAGCGTTTTGCAGAAAAGAGATTGTCATTTACGTTCATTATTACTACTATTATTATTACTCGTCAGGATGGCGAGTGGAACATCGGTTGCAGCTAAACATCCGACATCCTGCTTCATGGCGTTAAAAGTTACACTAACAAAACATCGCCACGTCATCGCAGAATGTTGCCATCAGTCTGCTCTCTGTTCCAATGATGGCCTCTCACTGTTGAGCTCAGCCGTCACTGGCAGTACCTACTGTACGAGGAAACTCGTCACGTCATCGCAGAATGTTGCCATCAGTCTGCTCTCTGTTCCAATGATGGCCTCTCACTGTTGAGCTCAGCCGTCACTGGCAGTACCTACTGTACGCGTCACGTCATCGCAGAATGTTGTCATCAGTCTGCTCTCTGTTCCAATGATGGCCTCTCACCCTTGAGCTCAGCCGTCACTGGCAGTACCTACTGTACGCGTCACGTCATCGCAGAATGTTGCCATCAGTCTGCTCTCTGTTCCAATGATGGCCTCTCACCCTTGAGCTCAGCCGTCACTGGCAGTACCTACTGTACGCGTCACGTCATCGCAGTATGTTGTCATCAGTTACCCTTTCTTTATGATATTTAACTTTACACAATTGTAGCTTTCAATCTTGTGACGAAATCATTGCTGGTTTCTATTCAAGCTACGGGCCTTGGAGGCCCCTCGAGAAGATAATATAACGTGTCGGACTGATTCCCGTGGCGCAATTGGATTTCCTGTTCGGGATCGGAATCTGCTTAATGGTCAAGTTCAGTTTCCATTCAAGAAGCCGGAGAAGCACCTCGAGGATTGAAGCAGCGGACTTCATGATGCTGAATGATTAACATTTATAGTTTTTCTTGGTGAGGAACGATTTCGGGTTCAACTAAAACAAAATAAGAAATTTAAACTCATGTACTGTTATAGAAACTCCGAAATGAATTTCAGAACACTTCAGAATCTTATTACAGTTAGTAAATTGTTGTAGTTAAAAGCAAAGATTGTATTTCTTTAAACAATTAATTCCATCATTTTCTGGCATTATTAACGTCCGCATTTTATAGTGTTTTATGATGGAGATGAGGGGCTGCATGTGCTAGACGGCCTTTCCGTATATTTTTCTCATCGCTTCGCTTACCTGTGAGTGATATAGATGTTCATTCCCATAGGGAATCTGAAATATTTGTCGCGAATGAGTAAATTTATAATACCAATATAAGTGGACCGTTATTGGACATTATAAATTTTCCAGCTAACTCGTTGCCAACGTTTCGCCCCCGTGTGCTAGGTTGGGCTCATCAGTTGGTACCTAGCACACCTACCAAGACCTTGGCTAGTGCTCACCGTGGAGGCCAAGCAGTGCCAACGCACTATGAGAGACATTGTCTCATTTTCAAAAATTGATGCCTGCCTGGCTATATCTATATCATCTGATGGCCAAGCAGGCAACAATCTTTGGTAAAGAGACAATGTCTCTCATAATGCATTGGCACTGCTGATGGCTTCAAGAAGCCTACGCAGTGGCCTCCACGGTGAGCAATAGCCAAGGTCTTGGTAGGTGTGCTAGGTACCAACTGATGAGCCCAACCTCTCACACGGGGGCGAAACGCTATCAACCACGAATAAGTTAGCTGGAAAATTTATAATGTCCAATAACGAACCATTTATATTGGTATTACCTGTGAGTTTCTAGGAAAAGCAGCGAGAACTTTCCGTCTCTAGCAACGTCGCGAATATTCTGGTACACATAACCCGAGCTGCGCAATGTTAGTGTGAAGCACAGTGTGTTGGGGCTGAGAGCGACAGAGGTGTGAACGAGGCGTGAGCAGCTGTGGTCAGTGTAACTGTGTGACCACTGCCCTGCTGTTTATCACCGCTCAACTGTTGCTGTTCACTACATGTGTGTTGTGAGGCTGCCTGCATGCAGTTGCTGTGTCCGGTGACTGGGCTGAGAGCGACAGAGGTGTGAACGAGGCGTGGGCAGCTGTGGTGCTGTGTGACCACTGCCCTGCTGTTTATCACCGCTCAACTGTTGCTGATCACTATATGTGTGTTGTGAGGCTGTCTGCATGCAGTGGGCTGAGAGCGATAGAGGTGTGAACGAGGCGTGGGCAGCTGTGGTGCTGTGTGACCACTGCCCTGCTGTTTATCACCGCTCAACTGTTGCTGATCACTATATGTGTGTTGTGAGGCTGCCTGCATGCAGTTGCTGTGTCCGGTGACTGGGCTGAGAGCGATAGAGGTGTGAACGAGGCGTGGGCAGCTGTGGTGCTGTGTGACCACTGCCCTGCTGTTTATCACCGCTCAACTGTTGCTGTTCACTACATGTGTGTTGTGAGGCTGCCTGCATGC
Source organism: Anabrus simplex (assembly GCF_040414725.1). NCBI lineage: Eukaryota > Metazoa > Arthropoda > Insecta > Orthoptera > Tettigoniidae > Anabrus > Anabrus simplex. The sequence continues at coordinate 104,839,187 of NC_090279.1, read as the reverse complement.
AGTTGCTGTGTCTGGTGACTGGGCTGAGAGCGACAGAGGTGTGAACGAGGCGTGGGCAGCTGTGGTGCTGTGTGACCACTGCCCTGCTGTTTACCACCGCTCAACTGTTGCTGATCACTATATGTGTGTTGTGAGGCTGTCTGCATGCAGTTGCTGTGTCTGGTGACTGGGCTGAGAGCGATAGAGGTGTGAACGAGGCGTGGGCAGCTGTGGTGCTGTGTGACCACTGCCCTGCTGTTTATCACCGCTCAACTGTTGCTGATCACTATATGTGTGTTGTGAGGCTGCCTGCATGCAGTTGCTGTGTCCGGTGACTGGGCTGAGAGCGACAGAGGTGTGAACGAGGCGTGGGCAGCTGTGGTGCTGTGTGACCACTGCCCTGCTGTTTATCACCGCTCAACTGTTGCTGTTCACTACATGTGTGTTGTGAGGCTGTCTGCATGCAGTTGCTGTGTCTGGTGACTGGGCTGAGAGCGACAGAGGTGTGAACGAGGCGTGGGCAGCTGTGGTGCTGTGTGACCACTGCCCTGCTGTTTATCACCGCTCAACTGTTGCTGATCACTATATGTGTGTTGTGAGGCTGTCTGCATGCAGTTGCTGTGTCTGGTGACTGGGCTGAGAGCGACAGAGGTGTGAACGAGGCGTGGGCAGCTGTGGTGCTGTGTGACCACTGCCCTGCTGTTTATCACCGCTCAACTGTTGCTGATCACTATATGTGTGTTGTGAGGCTGTCTGCATGCAGTGGGCTGAGAGCGATAGAGGTGTGAACGAGGCGTGGGCAGCTGTGGTGCTGTGTGACCACTGCCCTGCTGTTTATCACCGCTCAACTGTTGCTGATCACTATATGTGTGTTGTGAGGCTGCCTGCATGCAGTTGCTGTGTCCGGTGACTGGGCTGAGAGCGACAGAGGTGTGAACGAGGCGTGGGCAGCTGTGGTGCTGTGTGACCACTGCCCTGCTGTTTATCACCGCTCAACTGTTGCTGATCACTATATGTGTGTTGTGAGGCTGTCTGCATGCAGTTGCTGTGTCCGGTGACTGGGCTGAGAGCGATAGAGGTGTGAACGAGGAATCAGCAACTGTGGTCAGTGTAACTGTGTGATGACTGCCCTGTTGTTTAGCACCGCTCAACTGTTGCTGTGTCCGGTGGCTGGTCTTAGAGAAGAGATGGTAAGATGAACCTTTGAACCTCTCAGCTTGTACTCACTGGTTTGTGTACATTCACTGGTCATCATGAAATAAATTAGAGTCATATTCGTAGGAATATGAACATATTAACAGCTGATTTTCTGGATTTTACATTTAAATTAAGAAGAAACAACTGCAAAGAAATGAAACTGAGGTGAACGTGGAGGAAATGAGTAATTTTGTCTTTGGACCCTTTAATACAAATACTTGAATACATTTTGAGCGTGACACGTGAACTTGCGTCTCACTGAAGCTCCAGTACTCACCAGTCTTACAACGACAAGGATCGTGTTTGTCCAGGTAGTGCGACAGCGTGTCCCAGCCTCCTCCAACTCGTACCATCACGTGTTTCCTCAGAACCTGCAAAGAACAGCAGTGCAATGTATGTTTCTCTCAGCATCCCAACAACAGTGTTTCCAGCGTCGAACTGCTGCTGCGACAAGAACATGACCCGTTCAAAATATAGCACAGCCAGACTGAAGAGAAGGAACGCGCCGTTCACTGCTTACACGCTTAACTTGCCCCAAATTGAATAAACTTCTAGGTTAAAGGGAAATACGTGTGTAAAACTTACACATTTCTAAGTGAATGGCACAGTCACTGTGTAGCTAGATGTTACCACCTTCACCTACATTTTCTAGTTCTTTTTAGCAAATTTTTACGATTTTGAATATTGAATTTTCACGACCGCATTGTAATCGAAACAGACTTTCAACGTATTAGGTCGTGTTACGTACCGTGTGCTAGCAGCAGTGCCAGACCTGTAGCTCAGATCCTTTCAAACAGAACAAGGATGGCCTAGGCCGCCATAGCTCAATTGGTAGAGCAACCGACGCGAAATCGGGAGGTTGCGGGTTTGGATCCCACTGGTGTCCGGCTGGCCATTTTTGTTCTGTACTTAACATCTCTTCAACACGTACTACATGTACGTAACACGACCTAATACGTTGAAAGTCTGTTTCGATTTTACGATTTTTTTTAACAGTTCAGATCTTCGTCACACGTTAGCTTTTATTCCGAGTACCCTGCTGATTGTACCAGGCAGATTTCCTTCTCACAGAACACTGTTGATCGCAAATGCGACCTCATTGCATCTTGATTCAATCTCACTTAGTATATTATCGCCCTGGGAGAACACACACCATAAATACTTCAAATTTTCTACCTGTTCGAGCTTTGTATCTCAGTTCACTGACATCAACTTTGTCTTGGAAAGACTAACTTTCAAAGCATACTCATTGCACCTATTTGCAAGTTCCAAGATATTAGACTCCAGGCTGCCATTAAGACCAAGTCGTCACCATAGGCCAGACTCGCTCACTCCAGCAGATAATCAATGGAAACTCTCAACAAGAAAGTTGTCTAACCCAGTGAGCAGTTCTCAGCGCAGCGCAATTGTCCCGGGTATTTTCTTTCCTGTAGTAAACAGTATGCCCTGGAACCAACCATTCCCGTGACATTTCCAAAACAATACCCACCCTTGAAAGTGACGAACGCCGGGTTCCTCGTCGCTCCGTACTATCCTCTAGTAACACTCATCACTGCGAGATGTCGCCATGATCGTCCTAACGTTCAGAGGTGGTGCAGTTGCAAGCCTGTTCTGTCCGTCGCATGGTGACGTTAAGCCTATCTCCTCTGATGAGATTCACGTCAGGAAGGGCATCCCGTCACACCTCAAACAAACAACTCGGTGAGTAGCTTGATTTCAGATGCGGATTGCTTACTTCAATCTTGCCTTCCTCTTCATTTCTTAGTTCCAAAGCGATGGCCTAATTACGTATTTTCTTGACAGTGTAGTAGTAGACTCCCCGCTAGGTCCGGCACTGGCTTAATGGTTCCGCAGTTAGAATAATTTGCAATACGTTCAAGCAGTAATTACACTTCAATTCGTGGTGCGGTTGTCTGCTCCAAGATGTGCCGGGTTTGATTCTCGGTTCAGCCACAACATCCCAGTGCTTGAAGAACGTGTCCTCCCGACATTCAGCTGCACCCTCACTGAGAAAGTTCTCGTCTTCCAACTGCTAAATCTACCCACATCATTTACATGCTTATTCCTGATGAACAGTCCTACCACTACTCTGTTCTTCACTTTTTAACAACCGTCAAGAACACTTTATGATCTCCTACCCCTTCCTCGTTATCTCCCCTTGCCCGAATATCATTAACTCCTGACAAATCCAGACACATCCACTTCGCTGACTTAGCCATTTCTACTTGCTTTCTTCTATAAGCCCCATTAATATTCAGAGCTCCCCATCAAATTCCATTTCGTTCGCCCAGGAGCCCCTCGTAAGACAAATAGAAGTAGGTCAGAGGCTGTGAAGCAGGATGTTACCCTACATACACAGTCCAAGAGAGGATTTTTCCACTACGGGTCCCCCTCCAGGGACACCAAGACCTTGCAGTCGGTGTGGGAGCTTGTGTGCTTGTTGATCCCGAGGTCTGTGCTGGATTGGCCTCGGTGGAGGGCCAGTCACATGTTTCGCGTCTTGGCGAGGTGATCCATGGCTACTGGGAGAGTAGTTCCTAGCGTCTCTCCCCAGTCACATGTTTCGCGTCTTGGCGAGGTGATCCATGGCTACTGGGAGAGTAGTTCTTAGCGTCTCTCCCCAACCACATGTTTCGCGTCTTGACAAGGTGATGCTTGGCTAATGGGAGAGTAGTTCTTAGCGTCTCTCCCCAGTCACATGTTTCGCGTCTTGGCGAGGTGATCCATGGCTACTGGGAGAGTAGTTCTTAGCGTCTCTCCCCAACCACATGTTTCGCGTCTTGACAAGGTGATGCTTGGCTAATGGGAGAGTAGTTCTTAGCGTCTCTCCCCAGTCACATGTTTCGCGTCTTGGCGAGGTGATGCTTGGCTAATGGGAGAGTAGTTCTTAGCGTCTCTCCCCAACCACATGTTTCGCGTCTTGACAAGGTGATGCTTGGCTAATGGGAGAGTAGTTCTTAGCGTCTCTCCCCAGTCACATGTTTCGCGTCTTGGCGAGGTGATCCATGGCTACTGGGAGAGTAGTTCTTAGCGTCTCTCCCCAACCACATGTTTCGCGTCTTGGCGAGGTGATCCATGGCTACTGGGAGAGTAGTTCTTAGCGTCTCTCCCCAACCACATGTTTCGCGTCTTGGCGAGGTGATGCTTGGCTATTGGGAGAGTAGTTCCTAGCGTCTCTCCCCAACCACATGTTTCGCGTCTTGGCGAGGTGATGCTTGGCTATTGGGAGAGTAGTTCCTAGCGTCTCTCCCCAACCACATGTTTCGCGTCTTGGCGAGGTGATGCTTGGCTAATGGGAGAGTAGTTCTTAGCGTCTCTCCCCAACCACATGTTTCGCGTCTTGGCGAGGTGATGCTTGGCTATTGGGAGAGTAGTTCCTAGCGTCTCTCCCCAACCACATGTTTCGCGTCTTGGCGAGGTGATCCATGGCTACTGGGAGAGTAGTTCTTAGCGTCTCTCCCCAACCACATGTTTCGCGTCTTGACAAGGTGATGCTTGGCTAATGGGAGAGTAGTTCTTAGCGACCTCCTCTAGATACCGGGCACCCTCCGGAGTACGTAGCCTTGCCATGGGTACGTCAGGGCTCTGCCGAAGGTCCACCTTGTATATCCCGGGTATTCGTAGGGTTTTTCTTAAGGCGACAGGTCCTAAAACTGCGTTCTTAAGTAGTGACTTAAGCGGAATAGAAAATAAGTGCCTTGATTTTTGTTGCAACCAGAGCTTTCTTCCGGAGAACACCGTCTCGACGCTGCGGAAAGTCTCGTTGGTGAAGTGGATGAGAAGGTTTTGTGCTATGTCCGGGCCAGTGCCCATTAAGATGGAAAAGCACAAGTCCCTTAATTCCTGCAAATGAGTTATCTTTCATAGGGACTTGATAAAAAATCGGATGACGACCTCGTCTGAAGCCTTGCTCGTCGAGATGGTTCCAAGAGGCGTGTCGGTGACGAGACTGACGCGCTTAGAGAGAGACACTTACTGTTAGCCATGGTGCAACGCTGCCATGGATCAGTAACATGCGGGGCATGCCCCTCGTTCCAAGGAATGCCCTACATTTAAGAAAGAGAAAAAGATCCAGGAGATTAAGACCTTGGATAAACTTTCATATCCAGAGTCAATGGCTCCTCGTCTCCTTTGCATCTAGTACGCATATCACCTTCCACACCACAAGTAAGCCAACGAACGAAAGTATAATAATTTCGTGTGGATGTTTCTGGACGGGTGCAGCCCTTGTAATGCAGACCCTCCGATGTGGGTGGGCGGCATCTGCCATCTGTAGCATCTGTAGGTAACTACGTGTTACTGTGGTGGAGGATAGTGTCATGTGTGGTGTGTGAGTTGCGGGGATGTTGGGGACAGCACAAACACCCAGCCGCCGAACCATTGCAATTATCCAATGAAAGTTCAACTCCCCGACCCGGCCGGGAATCGAATCCGGGACCCACTGATCCAAAAGCCTGTACGCTGACCATTCAGCCAACGAAAGTTTCCCAAAGCACAGCACAGCGGATCCAACAACCGTCCGGGCAGGCACCAGAACGGCGGGAAATACTTCCTCAGCTAGTCCTTCCAGCCCTCCTTCAACTGGCACGAAAAAGGAGGAGAAACAGAATCCCAAGCACTCCCCTAGACGAATGGAGAGAAAATCTTCTCCAACGAGATCGGAGATCGCTGGATCCCCCAAAAAACCTGCCAAATCTCCTGCCAGCGCTCCTCCAAAGACGAAGAAAATGGTGGGCAAGATATGTCCTCTCCCAGGCAGAAGGCCCACTGCTCCAGATCAGTTAGGTCACCATCAGTCATTGTCGTGGATGGTGATGCAGGTAGTGGACCGAAGTAAGGGCACATTGCCTATGCACGCCTGCATGTCACCTTGTGCCGCTGTGATAGTGATCACTTCCCGATACTTTTATTTCTCTTGAATCAAAGGTAGTCCAAAATACTTCGGTGGGAAAATCGCGCAATGATGGCCGATGGTCTGTTCCATTACTACTGGAATATTGGCTGATGCAGAGGAAACAATTCATTCTTCATCCGGTATGCCTCGCTAGAAACAGGTGGACGGACGAAGCTGCAACAGCCATACGTGATCACAGACGAGCTTTTAATCATCATCGTTGGAATTATACGATGGCCAATTATATCGCATTTAAGCTTCTGCGCGCGTAGGCGCGTTTATTGATTCGGGAAAGTAAGAAAGCTACATGGGGAAAGTGTATGTCTCCCATGACTCTGTCATCACACGTGTGTGCAAACCTCCCCCGTACAGACCTTGTCCTACGTCCTCGGACATCTACATTAATGGAGATAGTTACGATTACTTCAGACACTGCAGACGATATGTCCCGCTCTGCGAGATACGACTCTGCATTTCTGTTAATTAAGCGCGAAGCAGACGCACGCCATCTCTCGTTCGCGTCTAGTGCTTCGCATTCCAATAACGTGCCTTTCAAGGAATGGGAGTGCACTCGCGCTATGCGCATCCTGGAGCGCATTTCAGTGACCGATGACTCAACGATACTCTCACCCTATTCCACAGAGTATAGAGTGAGGAGTGTTTCCATCTCAATGGCGTGAGCGAATTGTGATACTAATTTCAAAGCCTATAAAAGTCCAAAACCTTTCGATAGTTACAGGCCGACATGCCTTACAAATGCCTTTTGTGAGCTATTAGGAAGGATGGTTAACCGGCGTCTTGTGTCGGTCATGGAAAAGAAAGGTCTCTTGTCTAACTACAAGTGTGATTTTGGCTCTTATCTGTCTGCCAACGATCATCTGGTCTGACTGGAATCGCCATTCAAGAGATCTCCCTCCGGAAGAAACACCTAGTCGCCGTGTTTTTCACGAAACTACCTGGCGATGTTGGATTCTCTCCAGTGAGGATCTCACGGGAATTTGCCGACGTTTATTGATAATTTCATATCCCTCCGCTCTGTCGTGTCCCAGTAGGGAATGCAATATTACGTTCAATAAAATGGATTGCCGGTGGGATCTGTACTGAGTGTCACGCTGTTCGCAATCGCCATCAACGGCATAGTTGCCGCTACTGGGTCCGCAGTCGTTCCATCGCTGTATGTAGACGACTTAGCTCTACATTACAGCTCCGGAAGGGTGGCGTCTGCTGAGAGACAGCTACAGCAGGGTATTAACCAAGTCGACAGATGGGACCTGCAACATAGTTATTGGTTTTCAGCGGCGAAAATCTATACTTGCGTCGCCGTCAGCTTGTGCATGCTGAACCAGAGCTCCGCTTGCCAAACAGTGTCTTACAAGTGTTTTCCTAGGTCTCCATGTTGATAAGACTCGAACAAGTCAGTCAGCTGAAGGTTGCCTGCATGAAGAGGCTTAACATGCTTAATTTTCTCACCGGCATGTCGTGGGGTGCTGCTACTTTTCTATACAGCATGGACTATGGTAGTACGGCTTATGGTGTTCACTAGCCTACTCGGTGAAGCGCGAGTTCCAGGCGGCAATTACGCCGCTACCAATACCAGGAGAGGAACTAAGACCGCCACACGGTCGGCTGTAGTTTGTATCGTGACTTGTCTTGAGCGGACTTGTAAACAGGTTACTTGGGCGACCGGACATAGGGCTAGATCTACTCCGTGGACCAAAGATGAACACAGATTCCGCTGTTCTTCGTTCACCAGTACCCGGCCAGGAGACATGTCTTCGCGGATGGTTCTAAAATCGGAGAAAATGTTGGTTGCTCTTTCATCACCGATGATGTAAGCATGAATATCTCGCTCCCTGGCGTGTGCAGCATGTGTACTGCGGAGCTTTACGCCATCTTAGAAGATCTGCACTTTGCAGCGGATGGCGAAATAAACCATTTTCTCGTGTGTGCGGACTCGTCTGTTTCTCACAACACCCACTGGTGCAGCAGATCCATGTCATTATAGTATTGCCGGCACCAGAGTGACTTTGGCGTGGCTTGCGGATGAAGCAGTACTTTTACCTCCAAGACCTGCTAAAGACCTCAGCTACGTCCAACCATCTTGGCGTTCTTAGAATCGGACTGGCAACAAGCTGAGAGCAATTAGGAAGACAACTGCAGAGTGCCTTCACGGAGAGAGGCTAAGGGTAGGTCATGGATGATCTACGAACTGTTATCACGTAAAGAGGGAAGACCCCCTAATGTGTTCTTGTGGTGCCGACTTCTCTGTGGTCCACAGCCTGCAGGAAACACTCGACCGCTGATCTCGTTCGAGAGTGCATTAACCAAGGGCAGCAACATTTCGTTCCCTTTCCATTCGTTAATGACCATTTCGGCTTAGATAATGCAATACTTTTTACTTTTTAATTCGTTTCGAAATTTCTTCGTTGAATAAATAATTTTGTTTTATTTTAAATGTATTTCCCACTTAATTTTTTGAGAGGAGATGAATACCATCTTCTCTACGGGTTAGGGACCACCTGTAGTTCTAGCCGCCTGCACTCATGAGTGCTCTGGCCGATAACGCAGCAGCGGTTCAACGAAATTCCTTTGCGAATCTGATTACGTAATAAGAAGGCTGCGTGTAGCAAGCAGTGTCTTTGGAAACTCGTTTTCCCTTGCGATCAAAACACAAGACACATTTATTAAGCCAGAGTTGTAGAAAGCAGTCTCTTCGACAATACCGATGATTCCTGCTAGCGATTGTGTGAAATTACTCACAACACACCAACTAAAAACAATATTACATCCGACCAAATACTTCTGGAAGGCTCAACCTGGAGTACTCTACAATCTGAGTCCGGGTCAATGACAGTTGAGAGGTCGGGCCTGGTGAACATAATACATGTGAACCTTTCAGCTCGGAGTGTGAAGTGTGTGTGTCCACAAACAAAGAACTGCTACATCAGATAGAGTGAAGGAAAAATGATAAAAACAAGAAAGTAGCTTAAACGTGGAAGGGAAAGCACATCGCATTTTCAACTACCAGCATAAGACTTTGTATTTGTCGTACTTACCCGTACGAAGATGAGCACCTTGGTGTCTCCAATACGGTACTTGCCCTCGGACACGCGGATCATGGGAAATTGGACGGGACACTGGCACCGCTCCACCAAGTCTCGAACCTGCAAAAAGAGCACCACTAATGTTAACAAGATGCTACTTCAAACCCAACGCGTTGGCTACAACAACAATATTAAAACATTTGAAGACCCAGTCTGTCACAACTGTAACTCATGTTAACAACAATGAAAACACCGAGTCTGTATCAAGCTGCTGCTGTTGTTCAAAGTAGAATTTGAATAAATTCGCTCACTGTTCAGAGTGAAATGTTTGTTGAATTACAGCTGTTTTACTGAATGATTTCTTCTTCTTCATTATCTGTTTATCCTGCTGGGTCGGATTTTCCGTCGAACACAGCGAGGGTTCCCAGCTGTACCGCCTGAATGGCAGCGTCCTGGAGTTTCCGACTCTGGGTCGGGATACAACTGGGATGAATGATCAGCACCTCGCCCAGCCTCACCTGCTATGCTGAACCGGGGCCTGGCGGGGGGGATGGGAGGATTGGAAGGGATAGATAAGGAAGGGGGAAGGAAGCGTCCGTGGCCTGGAGGTAGATACCTTCCCGGCATTTGGGAAGCCACGGAAAACCACTTCCAGGATGGCTGAGGTGGGAATCGAACTCACCTCTACTCAGTTGACCTCCCGAGGCTGAGTGGACTTCGTTCCAGACCTTGTACCAGTTTTGAAATTTCGTGGTAGTTTGTCGTAAAACATTTAAACAAAGGAAAACCACTAGCGAGTGGCGAAAAGACGTGCATGTTGAATGTGTTCTCCAAATTTTGTGAAGAAAATCCTGGAAGAACTCTGGATGAAGAAACACGTACCGAGCTGGTTGATAGGAAACTAAAGCGACAAAGCTAAGACAGTTTTACAAAACACGTTATCTGCGCTAATTCGTGTTGTGCAGAAGAAAGAACTTGGGGTTAGATCTATTTATTTTATTGGTAAATGCAAGCCGCACTACCGCGAAAGTTTGGAAAACGAAACTATAAAATCTAGCAGAGATGGATTTCTTGGGGGTGTTATCAAGTAGCTTGAAATCTCTCTCCGCAAGGATAAGCGGCATATTGTTCTCCACAAACGGTCTTCTGCAAGAGGGGTTGTCATTGTTCGGGTCTGCCAAGGATTATCATGAGCAAACGGCTACCAAGCAACCACTCTTGGAGAAAGGAGACGTAGAGAAGCACAGCACATATTAACGGAAGACGTGCGCTTGTTGTATGAGACGTGTAATGTGGCTTGTAAACCACTTTCTTTCTTTCTTAATCTGTTTACCCTCCAGGGTTGCTTTTTCCCTCGGACATCAGCGAGGTGTCCCTCCTCTCTCACCTCAAGGGCAGTGTCCTGGAACGTTAGACCTGGGGTCGGGGATGAAACTGGGCAGGAGGATCAGTGCCCCCGGTGGTCTTACGTGGTACGCTGAACAGGAGGGGTGGGAAGATTGGAAGGGAGACACAAGGAAGAGGGAAGGAAGCGGCCGAGGCCTTAAGTTAGACACCATCCCGGCATTTGCCTGGAGGAGAAGTGGGAAAGAACAGAAAATCACTTCCAGGATGGCTGAGGTGGGAATCGAACCCTAGCCTCCGGGGGGGAGGGGCACCTAATGACACTAACCACTACACTATAGAGGCGGACTACTACAAACCACACAGCGAATAGTCGAATTGCAACTCCTCTGTGGTAAAAAGATCGTAATAATGAGGATAATCGCTCAGGCGAAACAGTCTAATGAAGGATTGGTAAAGTGTCACGTCTTCGAGTCCCGTTCACCATCACAAGACATGGTGGTATACAGTTTCCATTGCGTGACAAAAATGATTTAGCCTAAGTATAAATACTTGTTGGTTATATGGCATTATTATCGTGAGTGAGCCGTAAGATTCGAACATAAATGTCATATTTAAAAACACAACAAGCTTAAATTCTTTAAATGTTGGAAACCATCAGCGAGTCGGTAAATAACATTACTACCCTGGAGACAATGATTGAGAGTTCCAGTCCAGGAGAGTGTCACACCTCTGTAGAGACCAGATGACCACCGGGCTTGCGCCAGCGTGACCCAACCACAGATTGCCAATGCCTCAGTACGGACAGCGACACAGTTTCGAGTGAAGGGTCTATTAATATCTGTCGGTAAGGGACGTTCTAAGGACCTGCAGCAATTAGTGACACGTGAACCGTCTTCATATCAGTGAACCTAAAGAAGCATTCCCGTCATCGCCTGTGCCTGTGAGACCTGTTGTTGTAAGGGGCGTAACATCGAAGGTCATCGGCCCCAATGAGTTCACTAAACAGAAACTAAGAACTGCCCAGAGAGGAACGGAGAGCTCTATGCTTGGCTTTACCAGAAGAGATAGAAAGAGGGCCCATGCCATAAGAAGAGTCATAAATGTCGTTGACATCATAACGAGAATTTCAACCTTGAAGTAGCAATAGGCAGGACATCTGGCCCGAAGAAGCGATGGACCGAGGTTGTTCTCGAATGGACCCCAAGAGATAAAGTGGAGACCCCGAGGAAGGCCACCGGATCACTGGGACAAAGACATCCGCAAATTCGTCGGAGATAATTGGCAAAAGATCGCTGGAAGTGGAGACTTCAAGAGGCCACATCAGATATCGATAGAACACGGAAGGAGCTTGCTATTTTCCCCCTCCCCCTACACAATAAGACTTACGACAGAGTATTTTATCCTATGAAAATACGCTCTGAAAAAGATTTTCCCCTCAAACGTTCGAAAGTATTAGTTATATTTTAAACAAACAAACAAGCCGCATTTAGCAAATAAACAAGTGAACTGAACACTGTCCCGCAATCTAGAAGCAAGGCATTGATCAGTACAGCAGGCAAGGTGTTCACTGGGGGGCACGGGATATTACAAGTAACAGCCATGAATGTAGCGAGAATCGCTGGTAACAACGGGCGGGAACAATGGCAGGAGGGTACTAGCGAATGAGCTCGATTTATGAAGCTGTACGCGTAAACCGGCTTCGGTGGTCGGGTCGTGTGAGGCGAATGGACGAGGATAATGGACTCGGGCATGGAGGGTAAGAGCAGTAGAGGGAGACAAGACGACGATGGTCAGACTCGGTTTATAATGATTTAAAGACAAGAACTAAACAAGGGCACAGAACAAGTTGTCTTCAGACTAAAGGAAAATATTAAAATGAATTAAGGTAGCTAAATGTTTTGCAGTGCGTCCATTCGTGTGGTAATGTTTGGGAGAATATTGGATATTAAACAATATTAAAGGCGCGTAATAAAAATAATATTAATAATAACACCGGAGAATTACAGTCACATTTTGCACCGGTGAGTACAGGAGAAGTGCCATTCGCTCAGCTACAAGTACAGCGCTTTCCTTTGTCCGCGAATTACGGTTCTGTGTTTGATTCTCACTACCATTACATATATCGTGTGAAGAATATAGCATTGTTGTACACACAAAGCATGCATCAATTCGTTGGATTTTCAGACAATAATAAAATTATTGGCGAATTTGATCGCATCTATATATATAAAATAAGAGTTTTGTCTGTACATTGCTCAGAATTTGAAAAGAATGGTATTTCTGTATCGGTCATGTCCACAGTAACAAAATGCATTTTTTACTTTTCCGTAATTTCTGTCTGTCTGTCTGTCTGTCTGTCTGTCTGTCTGTCTGTCTGTCTGTCTGTCTGTCTGTCTGTCTGTCTGTCTGTCTGTCTGTCTGTCTGTCTGTCTGTCTGTCTGTCTGTCTGTCTGTATGTACACGCATCACGAGAAAACGGCTGAAGAGAATTTAATGAAAATCGGTATGTGAAGTCGGGGGATGAACCTCTACAATCTAGGCTATAAATCATTTTACTCACGCTGAGTGAAATGGTAGTTTAGGGGAAGGCCTAAAATTGAATTCTCAACTATTTATGTTATTAGTGGGCGTGTTTTAAAGAAAATGAGTATACAAAGTTGGGGAATAAATTGCTAGAATCTAAACTGCCAATAATTGTATTCACGCTGAGAAAAATGGTAGTTTAGGGGAAGGCCTAAAATTTAATTCTCAAATATTGTTGTTATTAGTAGTCCTATCTTGATGAAAATCGGCATGCAAAGTCAGGAAATAAGTCGCTATAGTCTTGGCTGTAAAATATTTTATTCACGCTGAGTGAAATGGTAGTTTAGGGGAAGGCCTAAAATGTAATTCTCAAATATTTCTTATAGAAGTGTAGTCGGTGAATGCTAGATAACTAAGGTTATATAGTATTTAATTTCCTATTATTCATGTCTTATACATTGTTACCGTACTGGCTATGATCACCAAGATATTCATGAATTTGAATTTTTGTTACTAAGTCCATATCAGCGCCGAGTAACGAGAAAATGGGTAAACAGTATTTAACGAAAATCGGTATGTAAAGTCGGAGAATAAGAAACTACAGTTTACGGTACAAAATATTTTACAAATCACAGAGTCGAAAGAAAACTAAATGTGTAGGCCTACAATATAGAAAGCTCATAACACTGATCAACAATAACATTACATTGACCATTGTTTGTCGTGATGTGCTTTGTGTCTTCTGTTTTCTCTCATCTCCGGAAGATAGGATTACTGCTGCGTACAGAGTAATTTTTATTTGATTTCCGTCGCACCGACATAGATAGGTTTTATGGCGACGATGGGATAGGCTAGGAGTGACTTAGGCCTTAATTAAGGTACAGGCCCAACACTTGACTGGTGTGGAAGTGGGAAACCACGGAATACCATCTTCAGCGCTGCCGACAATGGGGTTCGAATCCACTATCTCTCGGATGCAAGCTCACAGCTGCGCACCGCTAACCACACGGTCAACTCGCCCAGTCGGACAGAGTGTAACGGCCTGCCTGAATATTGATGGGAAGTAGCTGGTGAGTTAGATAACTTTCTTCTTTAGCATGTCATTCCCCTGGTTTATAAATTTTCTGATACTACTGGTACGTAACACACTGGATCATCATAGCATTTGGGCTATTCAATCCCTACTCTGAGGTACTGATTGGAATGGACAGTGTGCATATTTAGCAGAATAATGACAGATGAGTGTTCATGGCAATCTGCGGCCTGGTCATCCCAGCTCTGGAACTTTGGACTATTAGATTGGCACCGCAATCTAACCGCAGCACTGTTCGTTAAAAGTGATAAAACGTGCGGCTTTCCATTTGATCGAGTATTTTATATGATAGCATTGCTCTTAATCGCTACATTCATACTTACGTTTTTGTAATGACCTATGTTGATTTCAGTTAGGAAAACCACAAAGTCAGTCTTTCTGAGAATCCCGTAGCGAAGCACGGGTACATCAGCTAGTACAGAATATATTTCAATTGCTAAAGTTGGGTTTTAAATTCCTTTAATATTGGGATTTCGAACCCTGGCTGCAGTATCACGGCTTTCATTGGCCGAGCTCCACATTCACAGTGTGCTTGGCAACAATACGCCGCGTATTTTGATTATGCCCTTAAATCGATTACTTAACACTGGAAGGCGGTAGGCTATTTAAATGATATGCAAGTGATGACGACGGTGGGGCCTAACACCTAGGTCATCCACCCCAAATATGTAACTATTTAAAGCAATTGTATTGTCTCATTTGATAACCATAACTCTCAATAAAAATAATATAAGAACATTTTTGTAAATTTAGTGCATTAATATTATTAGACCATTCATATTTCACTGCACACAGCTGCTGTAACCGGTTGCTGAGGTAACCGGCGAGCGAAAGTGTCCATCAGGTGGGAGGCAAGGTCGACAGCCTGGCTCATAGCAGTCTGGGTTTCCGCAACTATGACACGTCACTTCATTACAATTTTATTCACAGAGTCACGAAATAAATAAATAAATAAATAAATAAATAAATAAATAAATAAATAAATAAATAAATAAATAAATAAATAAATAAATAAATAAATTTAATTAATTAATTAATTAACTAATTAAATACATACATACATTATCATTATAGACTGTTATGTCTTTCAGCGTTCAGTCTGCAAGCCTCTGAGAATTTACTGAACGTCGCCACAATCCTCGATTTACAACTAGTGTCGTGGCCTCATTTAGTTCTATACCTCTTATCTCTAAATCGTTAGAAACCGAGTCTAACCATCGTCGTCTTGGTCTACCTCTACTTCTCTTACCCTCCATAGCAGAGTCCATTATTCTCCTAGGTAACCTATCCTCCTCCATTCGCCTCGCATGACCCCACCACCGAAGCCGGTTTATGCGTACAGCTTCATCCATCGAGTTCATTCCTAAATTAGCCTTTATCTCCTCATTCCGAGTTCCCTCCTGCCATTCTTCCCACCAGTTTGTACCAGCAATCATTCTTGCTACTTTCATGTCTGTTACTTCTAACTTATGAATAAGATATCCTGAGTCCACCCAGCTTTCGCTCCCGTAAAGCAAAGTTGGTCCGAAAACAGACCGATGTAACGATAGTTTCGTCTGGGAGCTGACTTCCTTCTTACAGAATACTGCTGATCACAACTGCGAGCTCACTGCATTAGCTTTACGACACCTTGATTCAATCTCACTTACTATATTACCATCCTGGGAGAACACACAACCTAAATACTTGAAATTATCGACCTGTTCTAGCTTTGTATCACCAATCTGACAATCAATTCTGTTGAATTTCTTACCTACTGACATCAATTTAGTCTTCGAGAGGCTAATTTTCATACCATACTCATTGCACCTATTTTCATGTTCCAATATATTAGACTGCAGGCTTTCGGCACAGTCTGCCATTAAGACCAAGTCGTCAGCATAGGTAAAACTGCTTACTACATTTCCACCTAACTGAATCCCTCCCTGCCATTTTATACCTTTCAGCAGATGATCCATGTAAACTACGAACAGCAAAGGTGAAAGATTACAGCCTTGTCTAACCCCTGTAAGTATCCTGAACCAAGAACTCATTCTACCATCAATTCCCACTGAAGCCCAATTGTCAACATAAATGCCTTTGATTGCTTTTAATAATCTGCCTTTAATTCCATAGTCCCCCAGTATGGCGAACATCTTTTCCCTCGGTACCCTGTCATATGCTTTCTATAGATCTACGAAACACAAACACAACTGCCTATTCCTCTCGTAGCATTTTTCACTTACCTGGCGCATACTGAAAATCTGATCCTGACAGCCTCTCTGTGGTCTGAAACCAAACTGGTTTTCATCTAACTTCCTCTCAACGACTGATCGCACCCTCCCTTCCAAGATGCCAGTGAATACTTTGCCTGGTATACTAATCAATGAGATACCTCGATAGTTGTTGCAATCCTTCCTGTTCCCTTGCTTATAGGTAGGTGCAATTACTGCTTTTGTCCAATCTGAAGGTACCTTACCAACACTCCACGCTAATTTTACTACTCTATGAAGCCATTTCATCCCTACCTTCCCACTACACTTCGCCATTTCAGGTCTAATTTCATCTATTCCTGCTGCTTAATGACAATGTAGTTTTTTTACCATCCTTTCCACTTCCTCAAGCATAATTTCACCAACATCATTTTCCTCCTCCCCATGAGCTTGGCTGTTCGCAACACCACCAGGATGATTTCCTTTTACACTGAGAAGATGTTCAAAATATTCCCTCCACCTCTCCAGTGATTCCCTAGGATCTATTATGAGTTCACCTGAATTACTCAAAACACTGTTCATTTCCTTTTTCCCTCGCTTCCTAAGATCCTTTATTACTGTCCAGAAAGGTTTCCCTGCTGCTTGACCTAGCCTTTCCAGGTTATTACCAAATCTTCCCATGACTTCTTTCTGGATTCAACAACTATTTGTTTCGCTCTGTTTGTTTCATCTACGTACAAATCCCTGTCTGCCTCGGCCTTTGTTTGGAGCCATTTCTGATAAGCCTTCTTTTTACGTTTACAGGCTGCTCTCACTTCATCATTCCACCAAGATGTTTGCCTTTTCCCATCTTTACACACGGTTGTTCCTAGGCATTCCCTTGCTGTTTCTACTACAGCATCCCTGTATGCCACCCATTCACTTTCTATATCCTGAACCTCCTTACTGGCTACTGTTTGAAACTTGTCACTAATCATATCCATGTACTTCTGTCTAATTTCCTCTTCCTGGAGATTTTCTACCCTTATTCGTTTGCAGACAGATTTCACTTTCACTACCCTAGGCCTAGAGATACTTAGTTCACTACAGATCAAGTAGTGGTCTGTATCACCGGAAAACTCGTACATTCCTAACAGATTTCCTGAATTCGAATTCTGTTAAGATATAGTCTGTTATGGATTTGGTACCCCTAGCCTCCCATGTGTAGCGGTGAATAGCCTTATGCTTGAAGAATGTATTCGTAACAGGTAAACCCATACTAGCACAGAAGTCCAGCAAACGCTTCCCATTCCCATTAGCTTCCATATCCTCCCCACATTTACCAATCACCCTTTCGTATCCTTCAGTTCTATTCCCAACTCTCGCATTGAAATCGCCCATTAGCACTATCCTATCCTTGCTGTTGACCCTGACTACGATGTCACTCAATGCTTCATAAAACTTGTCAACTTCATCCTCATCTGCACCCTCACATGGTGAATACACGGACACAATTCTAGTCCTAATTCGTTCAACTGACAAATCTACCCACATCATTCGCTCATTTACGTGCCTAACAGAAACTATGTTGCGTGCAATGGTATTGCTGATAAAGAGCCCTACCCCTTTCTAACACCCGTCAAGTACACTTTATAATCTCCTATCTCTTCCTCGTTATCTCCCCTTACCCGAATATCACTTACTCCTAGCACATCCAGATGCATCCTCTTTGCTGACTCAGCCAGTTCTACTTTCTTTCTTCCATAAGCCCCATTAATATTGATAGCACCCCATCGAATTCCATTTCGCTCGTCAAGTTGTTTCCAAGGAGTCCCTCGCCTGTCAAATGGGAGTGGGACTCCATTACTCCCATAGGTCCGAGGCTTGCTTAAAATGTTCTGAGCTCGGTAAATTCATGAAGCACATACTTGCACATAGTCCAAGTGAGGATCTCTCCTCTAACGGGTTATGGACCACCGGTGAATTGTATAGTCCTAGCCGCCTGAGCACCAGGAGGGCCATGTCCGAGATGCCCACTCCCATTCCATAGCAACTGGTATCCCGACTCTCAGGACCACTTACTAGGCCACTCAGTCGTTGGCCATGGTTCACGAACTAGGACGTGACTACAGTAACCCACAAACATAAACTATAAAAAGCGATTTACGGCTGTTACGTTGTTGTTGTCGTAATGATGCAGAACACCTTTTCACATAAAATAGTATAATCGCCTATTTGGAAAGAATTTCCAACATCAAATTTTGGGCTCCTGTTTGGACGTATATAACATGTTAAGCACCGTTGTATTCGTAGTTATTAACCGTAAGCAAACCGCCCCGATAGTGAAGGTCATTGGGATCGGGTCTTCACTTTCGGAATGTTCCTGCTGCGGACTGTCTCTTTTTAATAATGAAAATAATAACTTTTCCGGGTTTTTTGACTGAACAATCAACGCCCAGGGTCACTGACACACTACCAGCTAGCACACAAAGACAGGAAGGATCTCGCCGAAGGACGGGTCGTGATTCCGTCTTTCAGCAACACTCAAACATTCAGACACTTGTTCCAGATGAGGCAATTGTCAACTATTGGAAGAAGTGACGGCCAAGACAGAAACACGTGTGTGATAGCGCACGGCTCGAAGGTGTCATGTGGTCAACACGACGAATCCTCTGCGCCGATCTCGGCGTCATATAGCTCCTCAATTGTAATCACGTAGGCTGAGTGGACCTCGAACCAGCACTCAGATAGAGGTAAAAAGCCATGACTCGGCCAGGAATCGAACCCGGGGCCGGCCGGTATGCATTCTAAAAAATAATATTCTCTGAAATGAAATGATTGAGGGAAAGTGAAGTTGAAAAATGAGCACCAGGAAGTGTTTCGCACGACTGGCTGCAGGGAGAAAGTTGAAGGTCCGGAGAGGCGCGACCTCTGCATACACCCAGTCCCCTGCCGGGAATCGAACCCGGGACACCTGCGACCAAAGGCCAATCATGGAGACGGTCAGAGAAATGTAATGAATAACATATTGTTACTGATATATGATAAACATATTTCAATTATTATTATTCTTTCGGCAAGAATATGCAACTTATCCATTATTTATAATTATCTTGAGGGAGAAGCAACAAGCATTTTCATTATGACTGTGTACAACCATCCCAGTAGGGAGCGACCACGGGGCCTCAGAGATCCCCGACACTCAGGCCTACTCTTTCCTTCCTCTTCGTGTTTTTAAAAACCAACTCCGATTTATCAAGTTTACTTTTTGTCACATTCCATGGATTAAATTACAATTATTCTGCTAGTTAGACTTCACTCTCACACTTCCCACCCAGGTATCGGGCTATCCTCACGAACAGCGGTCTGGGGTCACACAAACAACGCCCTGTCGACCTTCACGCAATGTGCATTCTTCCGCATCTGTGAGGCCCTGGCACAACTCCCACAATTCTATGGTTCTGGTCACCCGAAATGTGCTGCTCAAAGAATTCAGGATACCGTGGCGCGTGTACGCCGTATAGACATGAAGATTGAAAACTCCGACCCGTTCAGGAATCGAACCCGGGGTCCTGTGGGCCATGAAGCTGGACATGAACTAAGGCATACCCCAATGGAGGTGAGTTGCCACGTGCCAACCCTCCTGGCAGTACCGGCAATCGAACCCAGGTCCCTGAACAAGTAAGCTAACAGTGTCGGAGACGGATATTATAATAATAATAATAATAATAATAATAATAATAATAATAATAATAATAATAATAATAATAATAATCGTATGGCCTCAGCTACCGTGTGCAGCCATCTGGCTCTGCTCGTCAATTTCGATGTTCTGTTTTACTCTAGGCCCCCAGTAGATGGCAGACCGAGTAAACCGAAACTCTCTTGGGCGTCTATGGCTGAGATTTAATGAATTTTGTCGGGTAAACACCAAATGTGTCACCAGAGATCTTTTACATGCCAACATCGTACGACATGGAGTGTCCAATGGACTTTTTCCGCTCTTCAAAAATCCGACTACCTCTGCCGGGTTTGAACCCCCTATCTTGGGATCCGGAGGCCGACACTCTACCCCAGAGGCAGCTATAATAGAGCATAGACTCTGCCACTCTCATTAAATAAACGTGGATCTGTCAGCGAGTATGAACAGTAACAGTGTACGGGAGTGAACGCTGGGTGCACTCACGTGTGACCTCTCTGTTCCCGAAACGAGAACAGTTAAGGAGGCGAGGTACACACCAATGTCACCATAAACGTATAACTGCGGATCTAATTCTCCTGGCACTACCTGTGACAGTCGTAAGGTCTGTATGTGCTATGTCAATCAGTCACCACTGGCAGATTCCCTAAAACGGTATCAAAGAAGATGGTCTACCTTAGTAAATTATTCTGAGCCCCTATAAACGAGTGCTTGCCCAAATGTCCTAATTTAAAAGTTGCACTCAAGTTACTAATGCTATCTGTCCACTAACAGCTCGTCTCCTTACTTCCAAGTCTTCCCAGCAACATTTTCCCGCAGCTCTCAGCGTTCAGCCAAGGATGATACAACACCGGTGACAAGTGAAGGACACTGACAACAAGTGTGTAATCCGACACAGTGTAGTGTTGACCAGAAATGGCGGTCGTCATGGGAACTGAACACACGCCTACGGCAGCATGTACCATAGTAAAAAGTTGATCTAGAAAGCCGTTCGCTACTTTTCGCAGTATAAACCGCTAAAAACAAGCATCTCACTTCGTCTGATGATAACACAGCATATCAATTTCCCAGGTTGGAAAGGAAAAATTGACAATCGAATTTCCCTCCGAATGGCGGGACCCAGCTAACAAGAGATGTGGTGGTGGCGAAGGTATCGACAAAAGAAAGACTCCCTGGACCTCGCAAGGGAACACGAGTCGGACATGGCCCCGCGGTCGCCTTTCCGCTTCCTCACCCTGCTATCCATTATGAGTTCTCTTGATTTACCCAAAACACAATTCGTTTCCTATTTCCCTCCCTTCCTAACATTCTTCATTATTGTACAGAAAGGTTTGGCGGCTGCATGACTTAGCCTTTCCAGATTATTTCATCTGTATCGGCCCTTGTTTGGAGCCATTTCTGATAAGCCTTCTTTTTACGTTTACAGGCTGCTCTCACTCCATCATTCCACCAAGACGTTTGCTTTTTTCCCGCCTTTCTTAGGCATTCCCTTGCTGTTTCTACTACAGCATCCCTGTATGCCACCCATTCACTTTCTATATCCTGAACCTGCTTACCGTCTACTGTTCGAAACTTCTCACTAATCATATCCATGTACTTCTGTCTAATTTCCTCGTCCTGGAGATTTTCTACCTTTATTCGTTTGCAGACAGATTTCACTTTCTCTACCTTAGGCCTAGAGATACTTAGTTCACTACAGATCAGATAGTGGTCTGTATCATCGAAAAATCCCCGGAAAACCCGCACATTCCGAACAGATTTCGGGAATTCAAAGTCGGTTATGATATAGTGTATCATGGATCTAGTGCCTCTACCCTCCCATGTGTAGCGGTGAATAGCCTTATGCTCGAAGAATGTATTCGTAACAGCTAAACCCATATCAGCACAGAAGTCCAGCAAACGCTTCCCATTCCATTAGCTTCCATATCCTCCCGACATTTACCAATCACCCTTTCGTATCCTTCAGTTCTATTCTCAACTCTCTTATTGAAATCGCCCGTTATCACTATTCTATCCTTGCCGTTGACCCTGACCACGATGTTACTCAATGTTTCATAAAACTTGTCAACTTCATCCTCATCTGCACCCTCACATGGTGAATACACGGACACAATTCTTGTCCTAATTCCTCCAACTGACAAATCTACCCACACCATTCGCTCATTTACGTGCCTAACAGAAACTATGTTCCGTGCAATGGTATTCCTGATGAACAGCCCTACCCGACACTCTGTCCTTCCCCTTTTAACACTCATCAAGTACACTTTATAATCTCCTACCTCTTCCTCGTTATCTCCTCTTACCCGAATAACACTTACTCCTAGCACATCCAGATGCATCTTCTTTGCTGACTCAGCCAGTTCTACCTTCTTTCTTCCATAAGCCCCATTAATATTGATAGCTGCCCATCGAATTCCATTTCGTTCGCCTGTCAAATGGGAGTTACTCCCACATGTCCAAGGCTTGTTCTAAGCGTGTTCGGTGAAAATTCTGTGAAGTAGGATGCTAACCTTACTTACATATAGTCCGAATGAGTGGACTGTATAGTCCTAGGTGCCAGA
The DNA here is from genome assembly GCF_040414725.1 of Anabrus simplex. Classification (NCBI taxonomy): domain Eukaryota; kingdom Metazoa; phylum Arthropoda; class Insecta; order Orthoptera; family Tettigoniidae; genus Anabrus; species Anabrus simplex. Next base: position 104,816,678 of record NC_090279.1, on the reverse strand, counting down.
GCACGAGATGTGCACTTAGTAGGCCACACTACAAACAATGGCGGAACTCAGAGGCCCTGGACAGTGCTTCATGTATGGCAATGTGACTATTGACGAACTACAACGGGAATTAAATGAAGCAAATGTCATGATTGCAGGAAGTGTGGAGAATGTGCGGCCAGTAGGAGAAGTGATGTGCACGCGGCGGGACTGAATATCTAGTGAAGGCAAGTGTTGTATACTAACATGTATCATGCAAGAAGACTGACCGAACGTTGCGGAACACTCTTTGTGGACGGCAACAGTTGGACTTCATCTGAACCAGCGACGAGTGGCGAGACTAGGTGAACTCTTTTCCAGGGTTACCGAGTCATTTTCCAGCCAACCGGATGACGGCGCACAACCACAACCACGACGAGGTTCAACAACGGGGCCACCAACAGGATACTGTGAGAGACTGTTGGAGGTAAACTACGCTAGTATTGGCAATAAAACATTCAAAAACTTAGTTGATGCGAGTGACCCTGATATAATTGTAGGAACGGAAAGTTGGTTATCGGGTAATATATATAATTCAGAAATATTCAGGTCAACATTTCTAACGATTACACGGGATAGAGGGTCGAAAGGAGGGGGAATTTTCATTTTTGTTTGGTGAGAGCTAAGCAGTTCGTTAAAATGGGTTCTCGATGACTGCGAAATAATTGGGGTAGAGGTAAATAATGCACCCAATAAACAAAATATAGTCATTATTGGAGCTTATCGCCCACCGAAATCAGGTTTAAACACAATCACTCGTCTTTCAGAACTGACGTGTGCAGATATAACATCACCATGAGTAAACTGGGCTGGGGGGCACTTAACTTACACGAGCACTTTTAGATGTTTCTCTAGTCAGACCGGATGGCCACAGTGCAGCGCTACTCGACCTCTCCAGGGAAACTGTACGAGGAGAGACTAATTGGTTAAAGGAGGGCACGGGGATGGACGACATTTGGGAAAACTTCAAAACCATTTTAAATACTGGACTGAATAAATTCGTTCCCAAAAGGATAATTAGGCAAAATTCAGATCCGCCGTACCACACCGCGACTATTAGGAAGCTTAAATGTAAGGCTAGGAGAGCGTTCAACAGAAGAAGTAATAAAGATGTGTGCAAAGCGGAGTATAGACGTTCAGTGAAGCTTTTGCTAACAGAAAAGAAAGTGGCTCTCGACAATATCCTAAATGATAATCGAAATTCCTGGAACCCATTTTTAAAATATAATTATACGAAAATTGAAGGGAGAGAACAAGTCAGTTCGTTCTCTTTGTATAGGAGGGTATTTATTGGCGACAACAGATATAGATAAAGCGGAAGCATTAAATAAGCACTACGGATAGGTTTTCAATCCGGTGGCACAACTATTCAGGGACAATTTTTCGAAAAAAATAATGATTTCCTAATTAAAGCTTCATTATTGCGTAAAGGTTCCAAAAAATTGGAAATCAGCCGTTGTAGTTCCTAAAGGGGGTGATAAGAGTCATTTGAATAAACACAGACCGGTAAGTTTGACGTCAATCGTATGCAAACAAATGGAGCAATTAATAGTAGATTATTTGAGGTTAAAATGTGACTCCTCTGGGATGATATTTAAGGGGCAACATGGTTTTAGGGAAGGCTTCTCCTGCGAAAGTCAGCTCTGTTCCGTATGTCAAAATATATCGAATAAGGTCGACAGCGGGTCAAGGATTGATGCAATAGTAATTAATTTTGCTAAGGCAAATGAAATGGATACGAGAAATCCTCAATGGAAGAACTCAGAGGGTGCGCGTGTGGCTCAGGGTAGCGTTATTGGGTCAATTCGGAAGTGCGCTTCTTTACCAATGATTGCATCATATACCAGTAGATAAAGACAGAGGAGGACGAACTATTTCTTCAGCAGGATTCAGATACGATTGAAAAATGGGCGTGTGAAAATCGAATGAAAATCCACAGCGGAAAAAGTAAAAACAAAATGACAGGAAAGGATTACGAAACTGGAGGGGAAAGTGTTGAAGTTTATAGCTGTAAGTACTTAGGTGGTACTATTAGAGAAGACTTAGACTGGTCAAAGCAAGTGGAAAGTGTAGTTAAGAAATCCTGGAGATCGTTACATTTCATTATGCGGAATCTCAAGAAAGCTAATTCTGGTGCCAAAAGTAAAGCTTATAAAGGCTTGGTTAAGACCGATTCTCTAATATGGATCTGCGTGCTGGAATCCGTACAGGATGGGTTTAATAAATTCCCTAGAAAAAGTGCAAAGAAGAGCGATGCGTTTCGTAACCGGGAATAGGAGGAATACCATTAACTGGGAAAGTCTTGAATATAGAAGAACTAGAGTTCGCCTGTGTGGTCTTTATACGGGAAGGGCTGCCTGGAGTAGTATTAGGAATAGGTTGGAACCTCCCTCATACTTATCGAGAAATGACCATAAGCATAAAATTAGGGCCAGAAGCCAGCGTACGAACGTGGGCAAGTTTTCCTTCGTTAACAGGACCATAAGGTATTGGAATAAATTACCTGCAGCAGTCTTTGATAGATTCCCTTCTGGTATCAAGTCACTTAAGAAAACCATTTTATCTAACACTACACCTAGGTGCAGTGCCTGTTCTTGCCCAGAGAGCTTCAGTGATCTCTTTCCCTCTCATCTTCTCCTTCTTGTAAAAGGGACCAGAGTTATCTTGTTGGGGTTGACTGATAGTTCTTCCCGACACCAGTTCTCCTCAAGGTTGAGTGATCTATGCACGAGGTCCTGGATAACACTCTTCACCTTAGCTCGTACCACAATCACTAGGTCATCTGCGTATAGAAACACTGTTCGTTGTTCAACACGAGGTTCCACAGCAGAGGCGAAAGAACTCCTCCCTGCGCACAGCCTCGGGTGGCCCTAACCTTCAAACATCTTCCTTCCGTCTAACATGGATTTAATCCATTTGACGACGGTTTTACTCACCTTGCTCTTTCCCAATGCTTTGATCATAGTCATAGGCTCCTTCTGTATCTAGAAATGCTGCCAGTGCAATTTCTTTATATTTTATGCTTCCCTCTAGTTTACAAACCAAGTGGTGGGAGTGCTACTTCAGTGGATCTGCTAGGTAACGTTGAGTTCAGTTGCACCGTTCTTCTGATATATTTATCCAGAATTTTCTCCATTGCTTTCAGCATGAAGGAGGTTAGATATAATGGTCTGTATGCTTTGGCTTGGGCTTAGTTTGCCCTTCCGGACTTAGGTACGAATACTGCTTTACCTTCAGACCATGATTTTGGCACGTACCCTAAAGCTAGACTAGCTCTGAAGAGGTCCGCCAGTATCTCCCGTCCTTCCTGTAGGACAATCTGGCCCCGGAGTCTTTTTGCCCATTTTGCATGGTTGGCACAGTTCGAGCTCCGGTCTCTGTTCCAATCTCCTCAGCCTCAGGACCATCTCCAGCGTGTCCCTCCCCGCCTGAGTAAAGGACCCATCTGGTTTCTCCATTGTCTCCACCTGATTTAAGAACCTTCTGGAGCCTTGCTGTTTCAGGGTGTAATTCCACTTTCTCACAGAACAGTCTCCAAGATTTTTTTTTTTTTTTTGCTTTCCGTATTTCTATACTGAGTGAGTTTCCTATGATGTACGTCCCACATACCATTTCTAGTTGATATTCTATACAACATCCTAACTTCTTTTTTCATTTTGGCTACTTTGTTGTTCCACCACCTTACTTTTTTGGTGTTTTTCTTTTCTTTAAGAGGGCAGTTGTCATGGAATTAGTCTATGATGGCCTCTTGTAATAGTTCCGCTGCCTCATCCAGTTCTTTCTGTCCTCTCACGTTAGTTGGAATTTTTTGTACAGCCTTTCCTAGGGCTTCTTTGTATCTATCCCAGTTAGTTCTTTTTGGGTCTCTGTACATCTCAATCCCACATATTCTCGCATCTGTTGCAATTTGCTGGTGGTCTGCCAATGATGGTTCCTCCATCACCTTGCGTAGTGCTTAGTGTAATGTCTATTACCTCCGTACGGTTTTTACTTATAAATGTAGGCTTGTTTCCTAGGTTTAGTATCGTCAACTGAGTTCCAATAATAAACTCTAGTAAAGATTCACCTCTTGCTGCCCCATGCCGTGTGGCATCTGCTCCAAGGACCAGGCGTTCGACTTTCCTCTTTGTGTTGCAAATTAGGTTCTAAACTTCTTCTCATGGGGGCAGATTAGTTGAGTCATATGCAGATCCTATGGTTATTTCGCTGGGACCTTCTCAATTTCCAAATGTTATGTTGTCCGGCACTAAGTCCTTTGAGCAATGTTCCTGCAACCGAATGCATTTTCGTTTCCTGCTCACAAGTAAACATGTTCTGATGTAGCATCGTACACTTCCAGATTCCGCCCTTAACTAGCCATGGCTCTTGTATAACCTCGGACTTGAACTTCCTCACGAAATTGGATTTAGAATGTAGTATGGAACTGTTTGTTGTAGTTTTGTTGTTTTCTGTTTGTTTGTTTGTTTGTTTGTTTGTTTGTTTACTTTACTTTGTTATCACATACTGTAAGTGACCGGGATATTTCCCATTGGGATGTATTTGTTAATAATAATAATAATAATAATAATAATAATAATAATAATAATAATAATAATTCTTTCTTTCTTAATCTGTTTACCCTCCAGGGTTGGTTTTTTCTTCGGACTCAGCGAGGGATCCCACCTCTACCGCCTCAAGGGCAGTGTCCTGGAGCGTGAGACATTGGGTCGGGGGATACAACTGGAGAGAATGACTAGTACCTCGCCCAGGCAGCCTCAGCTGCTATGCTGAACAGGGGCCTTGTGCGGGGATGGGGAGAGTGGAAGGGATAGACAAAGAAGAGCGAAGGAAGCGGCCGTGGCCTTAAGTTAGGTACCATCTCGGCATTTCCCTGGAGAAGAACTGGGAAACCAGGGAAAACCACTTCCAGGATGGCTGAGGTGGGAATCGAACCCACCACTACTAATTTGACCTCTCGAGGCTGAGTGGATCCGATTCCAGCGCTCGTACCACTTTTCAAAATTCGTGGCAGAGCCGGGAATCGAACCCGGACCTCCGGGGGTGAAAGCTAATCACACTAACCACTGCACCACAGAGGCGGGCAGATTGTTCGGTGGCCACCTCATTAGCAACAAACATCGGGTGGGCTGCATGGTTCTGTGACGTGAGTAGTCTCCGTGTCGACACCAAGGAGCAGACTAATTTACCGACACCGTTCAGCTCAAACTAGGAATTATTGAAAAAGTAATTTTCAGCTAATTCTTTCCTTTATTTTGTTCAATCATTAGGAAAATGCGGCACCACAGTAAGGCTCGTCTCGCCGTAATTGTAATAAATGTGGAATGTTGTTCCTTTGCTGAAAGTTTCATTGAATGTCAATAACTATTATTACGACACTATAATAATAATGGCGTATGGCCTGGTGCAGGTCTTTTTCTAGTAGACGGCCTATTAGGGGACCTGCATGTCTGTGAGGAGGAGTGCCTTCCTAGGATGATTTCTAATGTTGAATACGCCACACTCACCCAGCCCCCGAGCCATTGGAATTAACTAATTAAGGTTAAAATCCCCGAGCCGGCCGGGAATCGAACCCGGGGCCCTCTGAACCGGAAGCCAAGACGCTGACCGTTCAGCCAACGAGTCAGACATTACGACACTTAAATTGGTAAACTATTAATCTTAACCTGTCTGTCGAAATTCACTGAGAGAGCATAAGCAACTTACAATTTTGTAGCCCTTTTTAGTTAGACCCCCGCATCTCCTCGTCCGGTATTGAGTGTGTCGTGTTCCCAGCGCCTGCGAGGCGGGAAACCCATCGTACGCGAGTGTGAGGCGGGCGCGCTATATTGATCGCCTTCGTTCAGGTGGCTATAGAACCGCACACAGACTCAGGTACAAGAACCATTATCAATCTGAATGTGTTTCCTATGCAGTAGACACTCGAGCGTCTTATTTATCCATTTCCATTCTCATTTGCACAATTTGTATCAATTACCATTTTTTTCCTGATCAGTGATGTGAGAGGTAGAATGTCGCCTGGCTTACTGAGTGTGGTTTCCTCAAGCATCTCTCTTATGTAAGCTTATAATTCGATATTTTTGTGAACCATGTCGATTTTGAGCCGTAAAGTCTAGACGGTCACTCGCCTCTGTGTAGCTGTGAGTCCCGACCAAACTTGCGATCGTCTGTTCCTGCTAACAGCGGGGCAATGCCACGGAACTTGATGTTGGCTACAGGACGGCAGGACACTTCACTGTTTTAATTTCTGTTATTAGCAGGAAGTAATTTTATTTCAATTATTATAAACTTGTCATCATCATTTCAGTTAAGACAGTAGCGTGTTACAACACGTCTCCGCTGCTGTCGTCAAATGTTTGTAATCACCTCACAGGTTTGCAGACTGAACGCTGTAAGACGAGCGAAGGTACCAGGCAAAGATAGAGCGTGCAAATGTAAGGCTCACAAAGCAAATAACGCCGCGGTCGGAATGAGGAGCCAGATCGCGTCTTAAGACAGAGTCAGAGTGAGCTTCCAGCTGCCACAGTTTCGTGCCACTGAGTGCTTGTACAGCACTCTTGACAGGAGCAGAACTGTGTCGGATAGACCAGCAAGGCGCGATACAGTAGCTGCACCAAGGAGAGTGACACGTTTATTAGATATACTGTACACTAAATATGATTATATTATTAGTAAAATGATTGGTTTATATTTAGTGAAAAGGAGGCAAAAGCTAAGTTCAAGAATGTATTCAGTCTACTGTACAGATTTTCTTTTTTGCTATTGGCTTTACGTCGCACCGACACAGACAGGTCTTACGGCGACGATGGGACAGGAAAGGGCTAGGACTGCGAAGGAAGCGGCCGTGGCCTTAATTAAGGTACAGCCCAGCATTTGCCTGGCGTGAAAATGGGAAACCACGGAAAACCATCTTTACTCTACAGATTACCAAGCAGTTTCACAGCACCAAAAGATCAAAGAAGGCTGCGGTATCTCGGGGGTACAGGTAGTTCACGAAAAGTCAAAATCAAACGCATTTCATTTTTTTGATTACGAGGCTCATTAAAGCAAGGAAGTCATATTCTGGAGTGCGCTCCGCCATCTTCACGGGATGTACAGCAGAGTGTCGTGTTCTCTGATGATCACTCCACTGTCACACATGTCTCCGCTTTAAGCATGTGACAACCGCTTGGAGAACACTGCTCATTAATGTCTGTACCTCGGCGAGTAGAAATAAGTGACTACGCACGGAGATGACCAAAAACTGTGTCTGAGAATGGCGCAACGTGATTCTAATTGCACAAGGCTGGTTTAACTCGGTGTAGCGCCGAGTAGCACGCGCTATACGGATCAATAGCGGGCTTAAAGGAGACCAGCCACGTGAGATCAACACACAACCTGGTACAGGGCACTGTGAGATCAACACACAACCTGGTACAGGGCACTGCGAGATCAACACACAACCTGGTACAGGACACTGTGAGATCAACACACAACCTGGTACAGGACACTGTGAGATCAACACACAACCTGGTACAGGGCACTGTGAGATCAACACACAACCTGGTACAGGACACTGTGAGATCAACACACAACCTGGTACAGGGCACTGTGAGATCAACACACAACCTGGTACAGGGCACTGTGAGATCAACACACAACCTGGTACAGGGCACTGTGAGATCAACACACAACCTGGTACAGGACACTGTGAGATCAACATACAACCTGGTACAGTACACTGTGAGATCAACACACAACCTGGTACAGGGCACTGTGTGATCAACACACAACCTGGTACAGTGCACTGTGAGATCAACATACAACCTGGTACAGTGCACTGTGAGATCAACATACAACCTGGTACAGGGCACTGTGAGATCATCATACAACCTGGTAGAGGGCACTGTGAGATCAACACACAACCTGGTACAGGACACTGTGAGATCAACACACAACCTGGTACAGTACACTGTGAGATCAACACACAACCTGGTATAGGACACTGTGAGATCAACACACAACCTGGTACAGGGCACTGTGAGATCAACACACAACCTGGTACAGGGCACTGTGAGATCAACACACAACCTGGTACAGGACACTGTGAGATCAACACACAACCTGGTACAGGGCACTGTGAGATCAACACACAACCTGGTACAGTACACTGTGAGATCAACACACAACCTGGTACAGGGCACTGTGAGATCAACACACAACCTGGTATAGGACACTGTGAGATCATCATACAACCTGGTACAGTACACTGTGAGATCAACACACAACCTGGTACAGGGCACTGTGAGATCATCATACAACCTGGTACAGTACACTGTGAGATCAACATACAACCTGGTACAGGGCACTGTGAGATCATCATACAACCTGGTACAGGGCACTGTGAGATCAACACACAACCTGGTACAGGGCACTGTGAGATCAACACACAGCCTGGTACAGGACACTGTGAGATCAACACACAACCTGGTACAGGGCACTGTGAGATCAACATGCAACCTGGTACAGGGCACTGTGAGATCAACACACAACCTGGTACAGGGCACTGTGAGATCAACATGCAACCTGGTACAGGGCACTGTGAGATCAACACACAACCTGGTACAGGACACTGTGAGATCAACATGCAACCTGGTACAGGGCACTGTGAGATCAACACACAACCTGGTACAGGGCACTGTGAGATCAACACACAACCTGGTACAGGACACTGTGAGATCAACACACAACCTGGTACAGGGCGCTGTGAGATCAACATGCAACCTGGTACAGGGCACTGTGAGATCAACACACAACCTGGTATAGGGCACTGTGAGATCAACACACAACCTGGTACAGTACACTGTGAGATCAACACACAACCTGGTACAGGGCACTGTGAGATCATCATACAACCTGGTACAGGGCACTGTGAGATCAACATACAACCTGGTACAGGACACTGTGAGATCAACACACAACCTGGTATAGGACACTGTGAGATCAACACACAACCTGGTACAGGACACTGTGAGATCAACACACAACCTGGTACAGGGCACTGTGAGATCAACACACAACCTGGTACAGGACACTGTGAGATCAACACACAACCTGGTACAGGACACTGTGAGATCAACACACAACCTGGTACAGTACACTGTGAGATCAACATACAACCTGGTACAGTACACTGTGAGATCAACACACAACCTGGTACAGTACACTGTGAGATCAACATACAACCTGGTACAGGACACTGTGAGATCAACACACAACCTGGTACAGGGCACTGTGAGATCAACATACAACCTGGTACAGGACACTGTGAGATCAACATACAACCTGGTACAGGGCACTGTGAGATCAACACACAACCTGGTACAGGACACTGTGAGATCGACACACAACCTGGTACAGGACACTGTGAGATCAACACACAACCTGGTATAGGACACTGTGAGATCAACACACAACCTGGTACAGGGCACTGTGAGATCAACATACAACCTGGTACAGGACACTGTGAGATCAACATACAACCTGGTACAGGGCACTGTGAGATCAACACACAACCTGGTACAGGACACTGTCAGATCGACACACAACCTGGTACAGGACACTGTGAGATCAACACACAACCTGGTATAGGGCACTGTGAGATCAACACACAACCTGGTACAGGACACTGCGAGATCAACACACAACCTGGTACAGGACACTGTGAGATCAACACACAACCTGGTACAGGACACTGTGAGATCAACACACAACCTGGTACAGGGCACTGTGAGATCAACATACAACCTGGTACAGTAGTGTGTGAGATCAACACACAACCTGGTACAGTGCACTGTGTGATCAACACACAACCTGGTACAGGGCACTGTGAGATCATCATACAACCTGGTACAGGGCACTGTGAGATCAACACACAACCTGGTACAGGACACTGTGTGATCAACACACAACCTGGTACAGGGCACTGTGAGATCAACACACAACCTGGTACAGGGCACTGTGAGATCAACACACAACCTGGTACAGGACACTGTGAGATCAACACACAACCTGGTACAGGACACTGTGAGATCAACACACAACCTGGTACAGGGCACTGTGAGATCAACACACAACCTGGTACAGGGCACTGTGAGATCATCATACAACCTGGTACAGGGCACTGTGAGATCAACATAGAACCTGGTACAGGGCACTGTGAGATCAACATACAACCTGGTACAGGACACTGTGAGATCAACATAGAACCTGGTACGGGACACTGTGAGATCAACACACAACCTGGTACAGGGCACTGTGAGATCAACACACAACCTGGTACAGTACACTGTGAGATCAACACACAACCTGGTACAGGGCACTGTGAGATCAACACACAACCTGGTACAGGGCACTGTGAGATCAACACACAACCTGGTACAGGGCACTGTGAGATCATCATACAACCTGGTACAGGGCACTGTGAGATCAACATAGAACCTGGTACAGGGCACTGTGAGATCAACATACAACCTGGTACAGGACACTGTGAGATCAACACACAACCTGGTACAGGACACTGTGAGATCAACACACAACCTGGTACAGGGCACTGTGAGATCAACACACAACCTGGTACAGGACACTGTGAGATCAACACACAACCTGGTACAGGGCACTGTGAGATCAACATACAACCTGGTACAGGACACTGTGAGATCAACATACAACCTGGTACAGGACACTGTGAGATCAACACACAACCTGGTATAGGACACTGTGAGATCAACACACAACCTGGTACAGTACTCTGTGAGATCAACACACAACCTGGTACAGGACACTGTGAGATCAACACACAACCTGGTACAGGACACTGTGAGATCAACATACAACCTGGTACAGGGCACTGTGAGATCAACATACAACCTGGTACAGGACACTGTGAGATCATCATACAACCTGGTACAGGGCACTGTGAGATCAACACACAACCTGGTACAGGACACTGTGAGATCAACACACAACCTGGTACAGGACACTGTGAGATCAACACACAACCTGGTACAGGACACTGTGAGATCAACATACAACATGGTACAGGACACTGTGTGATCAACACACAACCTGGTACAGGACACTGTGAGATCAACACACAACCTGGTACAGGACACTGTGAGATCATCATACAACCTGGTACAGGACACTGTGAGATCAACACACAACCTGGTACAGGACACTGTGAGATCAACACACAACCTGGTACAGGGCACTGTGAGATCAACACACAACCTGGTACAGGGCACTGTGAGATCAACACACAACCTGGTACAGGACACTGTGAGATCAACATACAACCTGGTACAGGACACTGTGAGATCAACATACAACCTGGTACAGGACACTGTGAGATCAACACACAACCTGGTACAGGACACTGTGAGATCAACATAAAACCTGGTACAGGACACTGTGAGATCAACACACAACCTGGTACAGGACACTGTGAGATCAACACACAACCTGGTACAGGACACTGTGAGATCAACATACAACCTGGTACAGGACACTGTGAGATCAACACACAACCTGGTACAGGGCACTGTGTGATCAACATACAACCTGGTACAGTGCACTGTGTGATCAACACACAACCTGGTACAGTGCACTGTGAGATCAACATACAACCTGGTACAGGGCACTGTGAGATCAACACACAACCTGGTACAGGACACTGTGAGATCAACACACAACCTGGTACAGGGCACTGTGAGATCAACACACAACCTGGTACAGTGCACTGTGAGATCAACATACAACCTGGTACAGGACACTGTGAGATCAACACACAACCTGGTACAGGGCACTGTGAGATCAACACACAACCTGGTACAGGACACTGTGAGATCAACATACAACCTGGTAAAGGGCACTGTGAGATCAACACACAACCTGGTACAGGACACTGTGAGATCAACACACAACCTGGTACAGGACACTGTGAGATCAACATACAACCTGGTATAGGACACTGTGAGATCAACATACAACCTGGTACAGGACACTGTGAGATCAACACACAACCTGGTACAGTAGTGTGTGAGATCAACATACAACCTGGTACAGGACACTGTGAGATCAACATACAACCTGGTACAGTAGTGTGTGAGATCAACACACAACCTGGTACAGGACACTGTGAGATCAACATACAACCTGGTACAGGGCACTGTGAGATCAACACACAACCTGGTACAGGACACTGTGAGATCATCATACAACCTGGTACAGGGCACTGTGAGATCAACACACAACCTGGTACAGGACACTGTGAGATCAACACACAACCTGGTACAGGACACTGTGAGATCAACACACAACCTGGTACAGGGCACTGTGAGATCAACACACAACCTGGTACAGTGCACTGTGAGATCAACATACAACCTGGTACAGGGCACTGTGAGATCAACACACAACCTGGTACAGGACACTGTGAGATCAACATACAACCTGGTACAGGACACTGTGAGATCAACACACAACCTGGTACAGGACACTGTGAGATCAACACACAACCTGGTACAGGACACTGTGAGATCAACACACAACCTGGTACAGGGCACTGTGAGATCAACACACAACCTGGTACAGTGCACTGTGAGATCAACACACAACCTGGTACAGGACACTGTGACATCAACATACAACCTGGTACAGTGCACTGTGTGATCAACACACAACCTGGTACAGGACACTGTGAGATCAACATACAACCTGGTACAGTAGTGTGTGAGATCATCATACAACCTGGTACGGGGCACTGTGAGATCAACACACAACCTGGTACAGGACACTGTGAGATCAACACACAACCTGGTACGGGACACTGTGAGATCAACACACAACCTGGTACAGTACTCTGTGAGATCAACATACAACCTGGTACAGTAGTGTGTGAGATCAACATACAACCTGGTACAGGACACTGTGAGATCAACATACAACCTGGTACAGTGCACTGTGTGATCAACACACAACCTGGTACAGGACACTGTGAGATCAACATACAACCTGGTACAGTAGTGTGTGAGATCATCATACAACCTGGTACAGGACACTGTGACATCAACATACAACCTGGTACAGGACACTGTGAGATCAACATACAACCTGGTACAGGACACTGTGAGATCAACACACAACCTGGTACAGGACACTGTGAGATCAACACACAACCTGGTACAGGACACTGTGTGATCAACACACAACCTGGTACAGTACACTGTGAGATCAACATACAACCTGGTACAGGACACTGTGAGATCATCATACAACCTGGTACAGTGCACTGTGTGATCAACACACAACCTGGTACAGTGCACTGTGAGATCAACATACAACCTGGTACAGGGCACTGTGAGATCAACACACAACCTGGTACAGGACACTGTGAGATCAACACACAACCTGGTACAGGGCACTGTGAGATCAACACACAACCTGGTACAGTGCACTGTGAGATCAACATACAACCTGGTACAGGACACTGTGAGATCAACACACAACCTGGTACAGGGCACTGTGAGATCAACACACAACCTGGTACAGGACACTGTGAGATCAACATACAACCTGGTACAGGGCACTGTGAGATCAACACACAACCTGGTACAGGACACTGTGAGATCAACACACAACCTGGTACAGGACACTGTGAGATCAACATACAACCTGGTATAGGACACTGTGAGATCAACATACAACCTGGTACAGGACACTGTGAGATCAACACACAACCTGGTACAGTAGTGTGTGAGATCAACATACAACCTGGTACAGGACACTGTGAGATCAACATACAACCTGGTACAGTAGTGTGTGAGATCAACACACAACCTGGTACAGGACACTGTGAGATCAACATACAACCTGGTACAGGGCACTGTGAGATCAACACACAACCTGGTACAGGACACTGTGAGATCATCATACAACCTGGTACAGGGCACTGTGAGATCAACACACAACCTGGTACAGGACACTGTGAGATCAACACACAACCTGGTACAGGACACTGTGAGATCAACACACAACCTGGTACAGGGCACTGTGAGATCAACACACAACCTGGTACAGTGCACTGTGAGATCAACATACAACCTGGTACAGGGCACTGTGAGATCAACACACAACCTGGTACAGGACACTGTGAGATCAACATACAACCTGGTACAGGACACTGTGAGATCAACACACAACCTGGTACAGGACACTGTGAGATCAACACACAACCTGGTACAGGACACTGTGAGATCAACACACAACCTGGTACAGGGCACTGTGAGATCAACACACAACCTGGTACAGTGCACTGTGAGATCAACACACAACCTGGTACAGGACACTGTGACATCAACATATAACCTGGTACAGTGCACTGTGTGATCAACACACAACCTGGTACAGGACACTGTGAGATCAACATACAACCTGGTACAGTAGTGTGTGAGATCATCATACAACCTGGTACAGGGCACTGTGAGATCAACACACAACCTGGTACAGGACACTGTGAGATCAACACACAACCTGGTACAGGACACTGTGAGATCAACACACAACCTGGTACAGTACTCTGTGAGATCAACATACAACCTGGTACAGTAGTGTGTGAGATCAACATACAACCTGGTACAGGACACTGTGAGATCAACATACAACCTGGTACAGTGCACTGTGTGATCAACACACAACCTGGTACAGGACACTGTGAGATCAACATACAACCTGGTACAGTAGTGTGTGAGATCATCATACAACCTGGTACAGGGCACTGTGAGATCAACACACAACCTGGTACAGGACACTGTGAGATCAACACACAACCTGGTACAGGACACTGTGTGATCAACACACAACCTGGTACAGTACACTGTGAGATCAACATACAACCTGGTACAGGACACTGTGAGATCAACACACAACCTGGTACAGGACACTGTGAGATCAACACACAACCTGGTACAGTGCACTGTGAGATCAACATACAACCTGGTACAGGGCACTGTGAGATCAACACACAACCTGGTACAGGACACTGTGTGATCAACACACAACCTGGTACAGTGCACTGTGAGATCAACATACAACCTGGTACAGTGCACTGTGAGATCAACATACAACCTGGTACAGTGCACTGTGTGATCAACATACAACCTGGTACAGTGCACTGTGAGATCAACACACAACCTGGTACAGGACACTGTGAGATCAACACACAACCTGGTACAGTGCACTGTGAAATCAACATACAACCTGGTACAGGGCACTGTGTGATCAACACACACCCTGGTACAGTGCACTGTGAGATCAACATACAACCTGGTACAGTGCACTGTGAGATCAACATACAACCTGGTACAGTGCACTGTGTGATCAACATACAACCTGGTACAGTGCACTGTGTGATCAACATACAACCTGGTACAGGACACTGTGAGATCAACACACAACCTGGTACAGGACACTGTGAGATCAACACACAACCTGGTACAGGGCACTGTGAGATCAACATACAACCTGGTACAGGACACTGTGAGATCAACACACAACCTGGTACAGGGCACTGTGAGATCAACATACAACCTGGTACAGGACACTGTGAGATCAACACACAACCTGGTACAGTAGTGTGTGAGATCAACACACAACCTGGTACAGTAGTGTGTGAGATCAACACACAACCTGGTACAGGGCACTGTGAGATCATCACACAACCTGGTACAGGGCACTGTGAGATCAACACACAACCTGGTACAGTACTCTGTGAGATGAACACACAACCTGGTACAGGGCACTGTGAGATCAACATACAACCTGGTACAGTAGTGTGTGAGATCAACACACAACCTGGTACAGGACACTGTGAGATCAACACACAACCTGGTACAGGGCACTGTGAGATCAACACACAACCTGGTACAGTGCACTGTGAGATCAACACACAACCTGGTACAGGACACTGTGACATCAACATACAACCTGGTACAGTGCACTGTGTGATCAACACACAACCTGGTACAGGACACTGTGAGATCAACATACAACCTGGTACAGTAGTGTGTGAGATCATCATACAACCTGGTACAGGGCACTGTGAGATCAACACACAACCTGGTACAGGACACTGTGAGATCAACACACAACCTGGTACAGGACACTGTGAGATCAACACACAACCTGGTACAGTACTCTGTGAGATCAACATACAACCTGGTACAGTAGTGTGTGAGATCAACATACAACCTGGTACAGGACACTGTGAGATCAACATACAACCTGGTACAGTGCACTGTGTGATCAACACACAACCTGGTACAGGACACTGTGAGATCAACATACAACCTGGTACAGTAGTGTGTGAGATCATCATACAACCTGGTACAGGGCACTGTGAGATCAACACACAACCTGGTACAGGACACTGTGAGATCAACACACAACCTGGTACAGGACACTGTGTGATCAACACACAACCTGGTACAGTACACTGTGAGATCAACATACAACCTGGTACAGGACACTGTGAGATCATCATACAACCTGGTACAGTGCACTGTGTGATCAACACACAACCTGGTACAGTGCACTGTGAGATCAACATACAACCTGGTACAGGGCACTGTGAGATCAACACACAACCTGGTACAGGACACTGTGAGATCAACACACAACCTGGTACAGGGCACTGTGAGATCAACACACAACCTGGTACAGTGCACTGTGAGATCAACATACAACCTGGTACAGGACACTGTGAGATCAACACACAACCTGGTACAGGGCACTGTGAGATCAACACACAACCTGGTACAGGACACTGTGAGATCAACATACAACCTGGTACAGGGCACTGTGAGATCAACACACAACCTGGTACAGGACACTGTGAGATCAACACACAACCTGGTACAGGACACTGTGAGATCAACATACAACCTGGTATAGGACACTGTGAGATCAACATACAACCTGGTACAGGACACTGTGAGATCAACACACAACCTGGTACAGTAGTGTGTGAGATCAACATACAACCTGGTACAGGACACTGTGAGATCAACATACAACCTGGTACAGTAGTGTGTGAGATCAACACACAACCTGGTACAGGACACTGTGAGATCAACATACAACCTGGTACAGGGCACTGTGAGATCAACACACAACCTGGTACAGGACACTGTGAGATCATCATACAACCTGGTACAGGGCACTGTGAGATCAACACACAACCTGGTACAGGACACTGTGAGATCAACACACAACCTGGTACAGGACACTGTGAGATCAACACACAACCTGGTACAGGGCACTGTGAGATCAACACACAACCTGGTACAGTGCACTGTGAGATCAACATACAACCTGGTACAGGGCACTGTGAGATCAACACACAACCTGGTACAGGACACTGTGAGATCAACATACAACCTGGTACAGGACACTGTGAGATCAACACACAACCTGGTACAGGACACTGTGAGATCAACACACAACCTGGTACAGGACACTGTGAGATCAACACACAACCTGGTACAGGGCACTGTGAGATCAACACACAACCTGGTACAGTGCACTGTGAGATCAACACACAACCTGGTACAGGACACTGTGACATCAACATACAACCTGGTACAGTGCACTGTGTGATCAACACACAACCTGGTACAGGACACTGTGAGATCAACATACAACCTGGTACAGTAGTGTGTGAGATCATCATACAACCTGGTACAGGGCACTGTGAGATCAACACACAACCTGGTACAGGACACTGTGAGATCAACACACAACCTGGTACAGGACACTGTGAGATCAACACACAACCTGGTACAGTACTCTGTGAGATCAACATACAACCTGGTACAGTAGTGTGTGAGATCAACATACAACCTGGTACAGGACACTGTGAGATCAACATACAACCTGGTACAGGACACTGTGAGATCAACATACAACCTGGTACAGTAGTGTGTGAGATCATCATACAACCTGGTACAGGGCACTGTGAGATCAACACACAACCTGGTACAGGACACTGTGAGATCAACACACAACCTGGTACAGGACACTGTGTGATCAACACACAACCTGGTACAGTACACTGTGAGATCAACATACAACCTGGTACAGGACACTGTGAGATCAACACACAACCTGGTACAGGACACTGTGAGATCAACACACAACCTGGTACAGTGCACTGTGAGATCAACATACAACCTGGTACAGGGCACTGTGAGATCAACACACAACCTGGTACAGGACACTGTGTGATCAACACACAACCTGGTACAGTGCACTGTGAGATCAACATACAACCTGGTACAGTGCACTGTGAGATCAACATACAACCTGGTACAGTGCACTGTGTGATCAACATACAACCTGGTACAGTGCACTGTGAGATCAACACACAACCTGGTACAGGACACTGTGAGATCAACACACAACCTGGTACAGTGCACTGTGAAATCAACATACAACCTGGTACAGGGCACTGTGTGATCAACACACACCCTGGTACAGTGCACTGTGAGATCAACATACAACCTGGTACAGTGCACTGTGAGATCAACATACAACCTGGTACAGTGCACTGTGTGATCAACATACAACCTGGTACAGTGCACTGTGTGATCAACATACAACCTGGTACAGGACACTGTGAGATCAACACACAACCTGGTACAGGACACTGTGAGATCAACACACAACCTGGTACAGGGCACTGTGAGATCAACATACAACCTGGTACAGGACACTGTGAGATCAACACACAACCTGGTACAGGGCACTGTGAGATCAACATACAACCTGGTACAGGACACTGTGAGATCAACACACAACCTGGTACAGTAGTGTGTGAGATCAACACACAACCTGGTACAGTAGTGTGTGAGATCAACACACAACCTGGTACAGGACACTGTGAGATCAACACACAACCTGGTACAGTGCACTGTGTGATCAACATACAACCTGGTACAGTGCACTGTGTGATCAACATACAACCTGGTACAGTGCACTGTGTGATCAACATACAACCTGGTACAGTGCACTGTGTGATCAACACACAACCTGGTACAGTGCACTGTGAGATCAACATACAACCTGGTACAGGGCACTGTGAGATCAACACACAACCTGGTACAGTAGTGTGTGAGATCAACATACAACCTGGTACAGTGCACTGTGAGATCAACATACAACCTGGTACAGGACACTGTGAGATCAACACACAACCTGGTACAGTAGTGTGTGAGATCAACACACAACCTGGTACAGTAGTGTGTGAGATCAACACACAACCTGGTACAGGACACTGTGAGATCAACATACAACCTGGTACAGTGCACTGTGTGATCAACACACAACCTGGTACAGTGCACTGTGAGATCAACATACAACCTGGTACAGTGCACTGTGTGATCAACACACAACCTGGTACAGTGCACTGTGTGATCAACATACAACCTGGTACAGTGCACTGTGTGATCAACACACAACCTGGTACAGTGCACTGTGAGATCAACACACAACCTGGTACAGTGCACTGTGTGATCAACATACAACCTGGTACAGTGCACTGTGTGATCAACATACAACCTGGTACAGTGCACTGTGTGATCAACATACAACCTGGTACAGTGCACTGTGAGATCAACACACAACCTGGTACAGTGCACTGTGAGATCAACATACAACCTGGTACAGGGCACTGTGTGATCAAGATACAACCTGGTACAGTGCACTGTGTGATCAACATACAACCTGGTACAGTGCACTGTGTGATCAACACACAACCTGGTACAGTGCACTGTGTGATCAACATACAACCTGGTACAGTGCACTGTGAGATCAACACACAACCTGGTACAGTGCACTGTGTGATCAACATACAACCTGGTACAGTGCACTGTGTGATCAACACACAACCTGGTACAGTGCACTGTGAGATCAACATACAACCTGGTACAGTGCACTGTGTGATCAACACACAACCTGGTACAGGGCACTGTGAGATCAACATACAACCTGGTACAGGACACTGTGAGATCAACACACAACCTGGTACAGGACACTGTGTGATCAACATACAACCTGGTACAGGACACTGTGAGATCAACATACAACCTGGTACAGGACACTGTGAGATCAACACACAACCTGGTACAGGACACTGTGTGATCAACATACAACCTGGTACAGGGCACTGTGAGATCAACATACAACCTGGTACAGGACACTGTGAGATCAACACACAACCTTGTACAGGACACTGTGAGATTAACACACAACCTGGTACAGGGCACTGTGAGATCAACATACAACCTGGTACAGGACACTGTGAGATCAACACACAACCTGGTACAGGGCACTGTGAGATCAACATACAACCTGGTACAGGACACTGTGAGATCAACATACAACCTGGTACAGGACACTGTGTGATCAACACACAACCTGGTACAGGACACTGTGAGATCAACACACAACCTGGTACAGGACACTGTGAGATCAACACACAACCTGGTACAGGACACTGTGAGATCAACACACAACCTGGTACAGGACACTGTGAGATCAACACACAACCTGGTACAGTGCACTGTGTGATCAACATACAACCTGGTACAGTGCACTGTGTGATCAACATACAACCTGGTACAGTGCACTGTGTGATCAACATACAACCTGGTACAGTGCACTGTGTGATCAACATACAACCTGGTACAGTGCACTGTGAGATCAACACACAACCTGGTACAGTGCACTGTGAGATCAACATACAACCTGGTACAGGGCACTGTGTGATCAACACACAACCTGGTACAGTGCACTGTGAGATCAACATACAACCTGGTACAGTGCACTGTGAGATCAACATACAACCTGGTACAGGACACTGTGAGATCAACACACAACCTGGTACAGGACACTGTGAGATCAACACACAACCTGGTACAGGACACTGTGAGATCAACACACAACCTGGTACAGGGCACTGTGAGATCAACACACAACCTGGTACAGTACTCTGTGAGATCAACATAGAACCTGGTACAGGACACTGTGAGATCAACACACAACCTGGTACAGGGCACTGTGAGATCAACACACAACCTGGTACAGGACACTGTGACATCAACATACAACCTCGTACAGGGCACTGTGAGATCAACACACAACCTGGTACAGGACACTGTGAGATCAACACACAACCTGGTACAGGGCACTGTGAGATCAACATACAACCTGGTACAGGACACTGTGAGATCAACACACAACCTGGTACAGGGCACTGTGAGATCAACACACAACCTGTTACAGGACACTGTGACATCAACACACAACCTGGTACAGGACACTGTGAGATCAACACACAACCTGGTACAGGGCACTGTGAGATCAACACACAACCTGGTACAGGGCACTGTGACATCAACATACAACCTGGTACAGGACACTGTGACATCAACATACAACCTCGTACAGGGCACTGTGAGATCAACATACAACCTGGTACAGTACTCTGTGAGATCAACATACAACCTGGTACAGTACTCTGTGAGATCAACACACAACCTGGTACAGGACACTGTGAGATCAACACACAACCTGGTACAGGACACTGTGAGATCAACACACAACCTGGTACAGGACACTGTGAGATCAACACACAACCTGGTACAGGGCACTGTGACATCAACACACAACCTGGTACAGTACTCTGTGAGATCAACACACAACCTGGTACAGGACACTGTGAGATCAACACACAACCTGGTACAGGGCACTGTGAGATCAACATACAACCTGGTACAGTACTCTGTGAGATCAACATACAACCTGGTACAGGACACTGTGAGATCAACACACAACCTGGTACAGGACACTGTGAGATCAACACACAACCTGGTACAGGGCACTGTGAGATCAACACACAACCTGGTACAGGGCACTGTGACATCAACATACAACCTGGTACAGGACACTGTGACATCAACATACAACCTCGTACAGGGCACTGTGAGATCAACACACAACCTGGTACAGGACACTGTGAGATCAACACACAACCTGGTACAGTACTCTGTGAGATCAACACACAACCTGGTACAGGGCACTGTGAGATCATCACACAACCTGGTACAGGGCACTGTGAGATCAACACACAACCTGGTACAGTACTCTGTGAGATGAACACACAACCTGGTACAGGGCACTGTGAGATCAACACACAACCTGGTACAGGACACTGTGAGATCAACACACAACCTGGTACAGTGCACTGTGAGATCAACATACAACCTGGTACAGTACTCTGTGAGATCAACACACAACCTGGTACAGTACTCTGTGAGATCAACACACAACCTGGTACAGGACACTGTGAGATCAACACACAACCTGGTACAGGACACTGTGAGATCAACACACAACCTGGTACAGTACTCTGTGAGATGAAAATACTACCTTTTTAAAGACGTTGTGTTATCAAAGTGCCGAGGTTACGGACAGGCACTGCTGTATGGCCTGTGCTTTCACCTGAAAATATTCTATTTGCAAAAAGTCACTTATTAACAAAAACAATGGGAAGTTGCCGGTTGAGCCCAGTTTGAGACTACCACATGTGGAGAGCTCGACTTTCGAGAAAGACGTCCTCCCCGCCGGGCACTTGTCGCAAGCGCGTTCGGGACATGGCGGGTTCGAATCCACATTCCAAGTAAAACCTACGGGAGAATATTCTGTTAACCGAGGAGATGCATTACGCTACTCGCTCTCACTCCTATGTTTCCTTGTCGAAATGTGGTGGTGCCAATGAAGGCAGTAAGAGAAAGGCCCCGTGGTAACCCGCTCCTCACGTGGATGTTATTCCAAAGAGGGAATAAGTGAAACTTCTTGTTCGTGTACGAGACAAATTAGATTTTTCCCCACAAGTGTCCACCGTGTTCTGCCTTCACGACCAACACCGGGAAACAGGCCCTGCGCTTCAAATATTCTTCACAAATATCTGTTTCAGCGCAGAGAGATTCAGGAATTAGGGCCCACGTTGGTGACAATCGTCTACCCTACTCACGATAAACGGACTTCTTCAAGGCCAAAGTCTCGAGGAATTCTAAACGAATTGTAGGTTGAGAATGTGAGGCGCAACCCTGCGGTGGTGACAACCAGAGTGGTCCACAACCTCTGTGGCGATGTGCAGTCGCGTCAGCACCCCTTCATGTTCTCGGAGGACGTGTGTACCACCTGTGGTGGAGCTGATCATATCCCGGAGCAGTTCTTGTCAATGTGTTCGCGTCAGCACCCCTTCATGTTCTCGGAGGACGCAGGACGTGTGTACGACCTGTGGTGGAGCTGATCATATCCCGGAGCAGTTCTTGTCAATGTGTTCGCGTCAGCACCCCTTCATGTTCTCGGAGGACGCAGGACGTGTGTACGACCTGTGGTGGAGCTGATCATATCCCGGAGCAGTTCTTGTCAATGTGTTCGCGTCAGCACCCCTTCATGTTCTCGGAGGACGTGTGTACGACCTGTGGTGGAGCTGATCATATCCCGGAGCAGTTCTTGTCAATGTGTTCGCGTCAGCACCCCTTCATGTTCTCGGAGGACGTGTGTACGACCTGTGGTGGAGCTGATCATATCCCGGAGCAGTTCTTGTCAATGTGTTCGCGTCAGCACCCCTTCATGTTCTCGGAGGACGCAGGACGTGTGTACCACCTGTGGTGGAGCTGATCATATCCCGGAGCAGTTCTTGTCAATGTGTTCGCGTCAGCACCCCTTCATGTTCTCGGAGGACGCAGGACGTGTGTACGACCTGTGGTGGAGCTGATCATATCCCGGAGCAGTTCTTGTCAATGTGTTCGCGTCAGCACCCCTTCATGTTCTCGGAGGACGTGTGTACGACCTGTGGTGGAGCTGATCATATCCCGGAGCAGTTCTTGTCAATGTGTTCGCGTCAGCACCCCTTCATGTTCTCGGAGGACGCAGGACGTGTGTACGACCTGTGGTGGAGCTGGTCATATCCCGGAGCAGTTCTTGTCAATGTGTTCGCGTCAGCACCCCTTCATGTTCTCGGAGGACGCAGGACGTGTGTACCACCTGTGGTGGAGCTGATCATATCCCGGAGCAGTTCTTGTCAATGTGTTCGCGTCAGCACCCCTTCATGTTCTCGGAGGACGTGTGTACGACCTGTGGTGGAGCTGATCATATCCCGGAGCAGTTCTTGTCAATGTGTTCGCGTCAGCACCCCTTCATGTTCTCGGAGGACGCAGGACGTGTGTACGACCTGTGGTGGAGCTGGTCATATCCCGGAGCAGTTCTTGTCAATGTGTTCGCGTCAGCACCCCTTCATGTTCTCGGAGGACGCAGGACGTGTGTACGACCTGTGGTGGAGCTGGTCATATCCCGGAGCAGTTCTTGTCAATGTGTTCGCGTCAGCACCCCTTCATGTTCTCGGAGGACGCAGGACGTGTGTACCACCTGTGGTGGAGCTGATCATATCCCGGAGCAGTTCTTGTCAATGTGTTCGCGTCAGCACCCCTTCATGTTCTCGGAGGACGCAGGACGTGTGTACGACCTGTGGTGGAGCTGATCATATCCCGGAGCAGTTCTTGTCAATGTGTTCGCGTCAGCACCCCTTCATGTTCTCGGAGGACGTGTGTACGACCTGTGGTGGAGCTGATCATATCCCGGAGCAGTTCTTGTCAATGTGTTCGCGTCAGCACCCCTTCATGTTCTCGGAGGACGTGTGTACCACCTGTGGTGGAGCTGATCATATCCCGGAGCAGTTCTTGTCAATGTGTTCGCGTCAGCACCCCTTCATGTTCTCGGAGGACGTGTGTACGACCTGTGGTGGAGCTGATCATATCCCGGAGCAGTTCTTGTCAATGTGTTCGCGTCAGCACCCCTTCATGTTCTCGGAGGACGTGTGTACGACCTGTGGTGGAGCTGGTCATATCCCGGAGCAGTTCTTGTCAATGTGTTCGCGTCAGCACCCCTTCATGTTCTCGGAGGACGCAGGACGTGTGTACGACCTGTGGTGGAGCTGGTCATATCCCGGAGCAGTTCTTGTCAATGTGTTCGCGTCAGCACCCCTTCATGTTCTCGGAGGACGTGTGTACGACCTGTGGTGGAGCTGGTCATATCCCGGAGCAGTTCTTGTCAATGTGTTCGCGTCAGCACCCCTTCATGTTCTCGGAGGACGCAGGACGTGTGTACGACCTGTGGTGGAGCTGGTCATATCCCGGAGCAGTTCTTGTCAATGTGTTCGCGTCAGCACCCCTTCATGTTCCGCTAGGCGCTCAGCGAGGTTATTACGGCTCTTTAGTTTTGCAGCAAATTTACGTAGATGTAATGCGACTTAACAACTTACGGGGTCAGACTGAGCAGCAATATGTAGATATATACATTTGTGTACAACGAAAACAATCTCAATGCTATTTGTTCGGGGCGTCCACCTATAGAGATCTTGGACCATGTGATATTGGAATGGAGGATGTGTAGAGTGTTGAATGTGAGGAAAGGAACGTTAAGGACGACACGAACAGCCAGTTCCCAGGCCAGGGATATTAATCATTTACAATTTAAAAACCCTGACCCGGCCGGGAATCGAACCAGGGGAAGCTGGGTGACAGACGAACAACGTCATAGGTGACTATATTAATTTGAATCGTGTAATTTTTCATGAACTTAATAAACATTCAGGAAATTCTCCCTTCAAATTGAAAATCATCCAACAAAACCATTTGTTCTTTGTAAGAGTGTAGACGTATTCAAAATAATCCGCTACTAAATACGTACACTCATGTTCATAAAAACCAGAACACCTTTAAAGGCTAGAGACAGGAAGTTCATATTCACAGGACATGTGCATTAGTGTGTTCTGAAGAAATGATTATCATTTGAACCATGTCGACCCTCAGGCGCACCACCACCGACTGCTAAAATGTTGTCGCTATAAACCGAAGGTAATGGAGCAGTGTGACTTGAGCAGACGTGCAGGATACCTCGCAGACGTATGCGAGAAGCGTACCGTCAAATGAGTGAGCTTGAACGAGGGCGCATTATCGGCATGAGAAAACGTGATATATCCATCCGGGAAATTGCTGCTCGTGTGGGACGAAGTGTGTCGGCAGTGCACGGGTGTGTACAGAAGGCCGTAGAACACGACGAGATGGGTCTGGTCGCACCACGCAGACCACTCCCCAAGAAGATCGACACCTCAGAACAGATCTGTGTCCTCCTCGGCTCTGGCCCAATAGTGGAACAGTGTAACACATCGTACACTATCAGGAGTGACAGTCTGTCGCCGTTTATGACGGTCTGGGTTACCGCCGCGTCGTCTACTTCTCCGCCTACCAATGACTATTGTGCATAAACATGCTAGACTGCGATGGTTTATGAAACGACGTCATTGGGGACGGAAATGGCAGCAGATACTGTTTTCGGAAAAATTCAGGTTCTGTTTGTTTGAAAATGATGGCCACATTTCGGTTCGCCGCAGACAGGGAGAGAGGCATCACATTGACTGCATTTGCACAAGACATACAGCGCCAACTCAAGGCCTTATGGTGTAGGGTGCTACTGGGTACAACCAAAAATCACAGTTGGTGCGTGTCCAGGGCGCTGTGAGCAGTTTAATCTACGTGAATGACATCCTGATACCCTTCCTGCACGACACCCCAGACACCATATTTCAGGAGAACAATGCGGGACCACATGTTGCTGCATGACCACGTGCCCTCTTGTTGTCACAGGACGGCCGACTGTTGCCCTGGCCCGCCCGATCACCGGACTTGTCGCCAGTCGGAAATGTGTGGGATATAGTGAAACGATGGGTGCGGTGCTGTGACCCACTGCCAAGCACCAAGGATGGACTGTGGAACGAGGTGAATGCAGCATGCCTTATTTGCGCCGATACCATCACGCATGGAACAAGTTATCGGTGTCCATGGAGGAGCCAGTGCCTACTAGGCAACAGGACACACCTAGGCAGAACATACTGATGAACATGTCCTGTGAATACGAACTTCCGAGGTGTTCTGTTTTACATGAACATGAGTGTAACTCTTAGAGGGCGTCGCTGTGTCCGAGGACGGCGCTACTTGCGACTAGTTTCATGAAATTCCTGTCACAATTTTCTCAGCGAAAGCCGAACCTAGGCCGTAATTCTCAAATGTTTGTAAACAGATTCGGAACAGTCGAACTTCCCCCACGGTTCTTGTTTTTCTTCAGAACGCCACTCACGTGTCAAGGCAACTGCAGTTCTCAGCGACCCCAAGAAGCGTGTACTCGATACTCGGTTAATTTAACATGTCAATGTTCCCCAAACTCGAACTGAAGAGTCTTAGCCTCCAACAATTGCAGGTCATCTTGGCGCAAATAGAGAATGTAGAGTTGGCCGCTCGAAATTCCGGACAGAATGAACTAAATCGGTCCAAAGGTTCGTCCTAATTAAATCTGCATCCCGCCAGGAACTGTGCAATTGTCTGAAATCATTACAATAACTAAGTATAATTTGTTGAAAGGCGAGCTCTTGCATCACAACGTCTCTCCTCAAAAGAATTGAGGACGAGCTTGAGAAGTTGGTACTGTCATTTGTCACTCTCCACAATGACGTCACAACGAACAATCGATACTTATCGATGAATCTGCAACCAGCAACTTCTTACAAAGCCGCGCGGCGTCATTGTTTTGTTTGGCGAATATATTTTTTGTTTGTCGTGGCCTTGAAATATTTCTTATTTCCTTGTCTCGCCCCCTACAAGCACTGTGTTCGCGCTCCGCATGCTCTCAACGAGCGCCAGATCTTGTGTTGTTCGTGGCATCGTTAATCGTCTACAAGGAACGCCACATTCATTTTCTTCGGAAGTGCAATGGTTGCGCTACTCTCACTATTACTACACGTGCAATGCTTACTTTTATGTCACATGTCTTTTTGGATCATTACTTACTGAACGGCTCAGAAGACTACTATACTGCAGGCTTCTTACTCTCCTTTGTATTTGTTTTCATGTATTTAATTTCCTTTTTCCACACTTTTTAACAACTGTTGCTATTGTTCCACTACTGGCTCATGTATCGATCTAACAGTCAAAAATTGCCGAGCACCGAGTTCGATAGCTGCAGTCGCTTAAGTGCGGCCAGTATCCAGTGTTCACGAGATAGTGGGTTCGAACCCCATTGTCGGCAGCCCTGAAGATGGTTTTCCGTGGTTTCCCCTTTTCACAGCAGGCAAATGCTGGGGCTGCACCATAATTAAGGCGACGGCCGCTTCCTTCCCACTCTTAGCCCTTCCCTGTCCCATCGTCGCCATAAGACCTATCTGTGTCGGTGCGACTTAAAGCAACTTGGAAAAAAAAAGTTCCAGAGCTGGAATGCCCAGGCCGCAGACAGCCGTAAACACTCCTGTGCCATTATTCCGTTAAATATGCACACTGTTCATTCCAATCAGTGCCTTAGAGTAGGGATTGAATAGCTCGAATGCTTTGATGAACCAGTGTGTTACGTACCAGTAGTATCAGGAATGGCATGCTAAAGAAGAAAGTTCCCTAACTCCCCAGTTACTTTCTGCCTATATTTAGGCAGACTGTTACACTCGGTATGACCGGGCGAGTTGGCCGTGTGGTCAGGGGCGCGCAGCTGTCAGCTTGCATCCGGGAGATAGTGGATTCGTACCCCACTGTCGGCAGCCTTGAAGATGTTATTCCGTGGTTTTCCATTTTCACACCAGGCAAATGCTGGGGCTGTACCTTAATTAAGGCCAAAGCCGCTTCCTTCACACTCATAGCCCTTTCCTATCCCATCGTCACCATAAGAGCTAACTGTGTCGGTGCGACGTAAGGCATTTTTTTAAATACTCAGTACGCAGCAGTAATCCTATCTATCCGATATGAGTGGCAACAGAAGACACCAAGTACAACAGAACAAACAATGGTCAATGTAATGTTAATGCTGTAGGCCTTTACATTCAGTTTTCTTTAGACTCTGTGATATTATGGCGTCTTATAAAATGATTTATAACGTAGACTGTAGTTTCCGGCTTTATATGCCAATTTTCATTAAATCCTGTTTACCCATGTCCTCGTGACTGGCGCTGATAAGGACGTAGTAACAAAAATCCAAATTCATGAACATCTCTGATCATAGCCGTACGTAACAATGAATGATTGGAAATATAACTTTAGTTGTGTAGTGTTTATCGATACGACCACTAATAACATTGTACCGGCCGCCTTAAAGTACTCCTCTGCAGCTAAAACTCTCAACTTTAAAACTGAATTAATTCAACCGTTTATCAAAAGATGTCGCTGTGTTAATTTCGAATTGTTTTTGTTTACTAATTATCAAGAAGTGTGGACATTCTCACACAGATGTCTCTACCAAAAACTATGATCATGCACCCTGGTGCGAAGTGATGGAACTTTTCTTGAAGATATTTTATACTCATAAGTTTTCCTATAACTAAATTTCGTTCTTTCATTTGTAGGTTGGCAATATAAATATTTTCTTTCCGCCAGTTTTGAAATTAGCCAATCATGAATTTCTGTCATTAATTTTTAGCCTATGGCGTTTTTCTTTCCCATTTTGGATGTGTAACTGTAAGCTATCCAATAAACGTCTGTGGGTGTGTCTTAATCATTCATGAAAGGTCTCGAATCTTCCCCGAAAGTATAAAAACTGCTGATTTTCCTGGCTCTCTGCCACTCGTACATCTTGCTTAGTGTATGGAAGTATAGCAGGAGGCGGGAAGCGCCTCTTTCATCTGCCAGCAGATCTTCTACAAGGTAATGGCCTTTTAACATCTGTAATTGTTGCTACCTCAGCGGTGTAGCCCTCGGGGAAGGTCCGAATCCTTTTCTATATAACCTACCTTTCTAAAAATGTAACTTAGTGCCGGCTTATGTAAAAGTTTCTTATTACTTTAACTGTAAATCGGGGATAGAGAATGCTTTACCCTCTCGAGCTCCCCTTCATCTTGAGTTAAGGTGACTACGTTTTCATAACCGATTTTCTACTCTTAATGTCTTAATATTTTCTTATACGAGCCACCTCCCTAGCTTGGGAATAGCCCCTAGTGAGCGGCCTAGTGCCCCTTAGGTTTTATAAGGTTTCATGTAGGAGCGCAAGCAACGCCTTCATTCATATTGGTATTTTGGGCCATTTAATTAACCTTTTATTTTGAGGCCCTGTAGGGTGGGTACGAGATACCCCTGTTAAATTCTTGTATGTTGTGCCTCGATGGCAAGTCACTGTAAAGTCTGGTATTGCCTTTAATAGGCTTGAAAGATTGAGAGCGGGTCAGCTTTGTCTGGTGTTTTGGAAGGTGCCTCTAGGAGGCTTGACATTACTAGGTGGGAGCAAGTGCTCCATGTAATTAGGGGTTTTCTGCCCTTTGGTAATTTATGATTTTGAGCTGAGAGCTCAAGGATTGTGAAATTGGGGCTCGAAGCCCAGGATTTGTAAGGATTCCTTAACTTGTGCTTTCGTTTGTAAAGTTATAATTGTACCTGATTTTTCATTGTTATTTCACCTAGTGAAAATTTGATAATCTTGTTGTCTATTGAAAATATAACCTTTATTTAAATTTTTAATTCATCTTTCGGACTTGTAGTTAGACCCATTCCAGCCGGCACCACCTTTCACCTCTGCTGATCCACCAAAACACGGTAACAAACAATTATTTGGGAATTAAATTTTAGGCCATCCCCTAAGCTACCATTTCATTCAGCGCGAATAAAATTATTTATGGTCTAGCTTATAGCAACTTATTCCCCGACTTTGCATACCGATTTTCATTAAATTCTCATACAGACAGACAGACAGAAATTACGGAAAAGTAAAAAGTGCATTTCCTTAGATCTAGTCTTGCAAGGATACAATTAGTTCAATTTCGTTCAATATCTTTATTTAGCTTACTAGTATTTTTATGTTCGTATTTCTTTCGTTGTGTACTGATTTTTTCAAACCTGTACTATGTAGGCAGTTCCTTTTCCTTTCTTTCTTATTCATATTTTTGTCTTAAGAATTAGTGTTATTTGTAGTTCTTGGTATTTTAAGTTAATCAACGTCACTGTATGAAATATGTGTGTGGCTAAGTGTAAGAGCCCTAGAAAATAAAGGCTTTATCCTCGTTACTGTGGGCACGACTCAGACCATCGTTTTTAAATTCTGAGCAATGTACAGACAAAACTCTTACTATTTATAGATTTTAGCAATTGTATGGAATTCTCTCAGATATTTTCCTGTCAGTTGCCCTGCAAACTTCTTCTCCACAAAGTGGACACTGATTTTCGTTATTCCTCTCCCTCTGAGCCACCACCACTATTGTGCAGGCTTACTACAGCATTGGAGGCCTTTGTCTCCCTCGAGTGTCGAGTGGGCGAAGAGCCGGTTCGAGCCCCGTTGGCCGGCAGGGGACGTAAAGCAACACGAGAACAACGGTCGGGCCTGTACATACACATAACATTTCTTTTTTGCCACTCCCACGCATAAGGCTAGGAACGAGGCGAGCACATACTTTCGTGTTTTCTGTAGCAAGTTCAGGGAACACATCACTTTAATTTTCTAATTCACATGAAGAAGTACAAGTTGCGATGCCTCGTCATCTGTATTAAAATAATGTCAAGCGTGAAGTCTTGTTTCCTCAAACTGTGAAAGTCGGCCACGGCCTTCTCGATTCACCGGAACGACTGACTCAACGGGACGTGGCGCGCTGCACAGGGTGACGTAATGCAAGTGCCCCAGAGTAATAATAACAATGATACCTACAATTACATTGGTCTTGATCAGACACACAGGTTCGATGTACTAGAAACGTCGGAACTGAGGCGTAGATGGCGTTAAACGTAGCTGTGCCCCAGACAACAGTCACCAACATCGTAGAGTTCTACTGAGTCAATTGCTGCGTCCTTCTAAAGCTTTGATTGGAAGAATTACAAAAGAAAATTCTTAGAGTGGTGATTTTTTGTAAAACTCACCGAAAAAGTCGAAATCTTGCAACTCCTTAACCGTCAAAAACTAAATATGTTGGTCAATTTTAGCACATAGTATGTTTAAAGTATGGATAATGGCTACCACGTGAGTCAGTCAGTACAATAAGTACATGCGTACAGGCCTGCTGTTCAACTATTGCGTTTTTAATGTTTGCCCGGTCTCTGACTGTGCTGTCCCTTCCTTCTTGGCGGTTTGTCCTGGGACCTCTCCTCCCAGTTCCCACTTCCATTTTCCCCTTTTTCCAGTAAACGAGAAGCGGGTTCGTCAACATGATTACAGTATTTTGTATTCATTTCCTTCCTTGACTCGTCCTAATATCTTCCTCAATATTTTTCTCTCGTGGATTTCGGGCTTAAAAAACTGGAAGAAAGCTCTTTCTAAGTTAGTAAAGCCATTTTTGGTTTTCAGTTAAAGATGATGTCGAGAATATTTTTTTCCTTGTTGTTTGTTGCGTACTCTGGCAGGCCTCCCGAACCTCTGAGTGGGTCATAACAACTCTTCTTATGTTAATGAAATGAAACTGCATTAAAGAATCTTCCAGATCATTTGTTTTGATTGGCGAAGGTCGTTAACCGAGCCGAGGATCTCTTTTGCCATAAAAGTTGAGAGCGCCTATTTTACACCACATGTACGCTGTTGGGGCGAACTTGTCTATCAGAATAGTAATAACGTGGGAGGCATTGATAGCGACAAGACAATGGAGCGGCTCAGTGAAGGAATTACAGAAGATGTGTGGTATTTTAGCGAGATCAAACAATCGTCTGTGCTTTGTTTTCGCAGCCTTGACTAAAGTATCAAGGTCTTCTACACAATCTGATCGCGACAGTGCAATATCAGATAAAGAAGAGAATACAATATTAATGTCGTAAATAGGGAGAACTTTATCACGCCGTCACAGAAACTGACAAAGAAGTACACATGAGGTTCGCGTCACGGTAGCTGCGTCGCCATTTTCACACGAGGCAAACTACCCCCTTCCCTATCCTAGCATGTGTTAGTGCGACGTTGAACAACTAGCTAATAATGACGATAATAATAATAATAATAATAATAATAATAATAATAATAATAATAATAATCTGGTCGTCCCGAGTCTCTTGAGTTCAGTAAGTACTTGCACTACACAAACCGAAATAGAGAACTTTATATCGCCATTATTAACGCTCACACAAAACCAGAGAAGCATAATGAGCTGAGTTTGGTAGATGTTCACCCTTAATTGCCATGTGTTACAACATTTCCAGTGAATTGATGCTTTAGGGCGTATTGAGGCTCTTTCATTGCCGTGAAACTACGGTCACCATTGGCTGGTCACTAGAATCGAAAACATTTTTGAGTGTGTGTATCGCGGCGACAGACATGAGCGATGTTGAAACCAAAGAATAAATACTCGAGTTATGCGCGTGAAAACGTAAGCAGGAATGAGGAAGGATGTCAAAGAGTAACGAATTGAAACCAGACTCAGCTAGGGCCCCGCCTTTTGCGTCAGGTAGGCGATACCTCTGAGTCATGAATGTCTCACACGCCTTCTACACACTTAAAGAGTTCACTAAAAAGAGCTTTGTCCGGCCGTTCTGCTGCCGGTAAATCACTTTTAAGTATAATACTAAAATCAAATAACTAAATGGCTGTACTTTGCGGGTTGCGCTACACGAAACTACACGATTAAAAAATGACAGGCTTCTATGCGCAAACCTGCAATTTCATGTAGCCTTAATGCTAGACAAATACTGTGGGAGTAAGACAAGTCCGGTCGCTGACATCGACATTCCACTGGGGGTTTGTGTTTCAGAACATCACTTAAGTGCCCGATCCTTACTTCACCGAGATGAAGTTCTACTTCCCAGACGTCCACGCGAAATACAACTGAAAGTACAAAATGATTCGTAAAAGTTCAGAGTAAACATTATCCGCGCAAAGCAAACTGAGGTCCCATATGAATTACAAGTTATGAGCTCTAGCAACATTTTCTATCTCTGAGCAGAAACAGCGCGTGTAGAAGGGGCAAGGATATGTTGGACCATTTGTTCTAATAAAAAGTACATATTAAGAAGAGTTGGCGACGAAACCGCCGTAGTAAACAATTTAGTCATTGATGGTAAAGAATTTAGACCACTAAATAGCCCCAGGAGGAAATTTGTCGAAAGACGCGCCTGTTCGTTCCAACTCTGTTACATCGACCATATTTAGTGCTTAACTTATGAGATCATTTAACAATTTACTTGGTTTGAGAGAAATCATCAACACCGCTAAACAACTATGTGTTACATCGTGATCAGTATAATTTTATGGGGTAGAAAAAAGTGTCTGCAAAAATGTAGGCGCTAAACGCAAACGGCATGAGAGGGCGAGAAAATGGTATAAAAGAAGAGTGCGCAATTCTCCAGGCATTTCAGAGAATAACTTTGCAAACCAGCGTTATGAAGACTGTGGCTGTAACATCATCTCCAAGTGGAGATAGGTTTAAAAGGTACGAAATCGCAAACATTCTATGAACTACGATTTAAACTGTTGTGTTGACGTCGCCAGCTGACGAAACTTGCGTAACGTAAATCAGTCAGTCAAGGTTTTCTTCCGATAAAGGTAATCGACGTTATTCCAGTTGTGGAATCATCGCGTAAATTCAGGGACAGGCACCAGACGCGATCCTCAAAGTCTTGCAATTGAAGCTGTAAATATAGTTGTCGTGTTCTAAAGTATTCCGTGGTTCGGCAAACGTATTCGGTCCGTGTGAAGGGCATTTATATTTTATGGCATTATTTTCAGGTGAATGAAAATAAAAAAAGGAATGAAAAGTACGTTCTGTAAAGCCACTATCTGTCCAAATGGCTAAATAAATAAATGAGAGGCTCGTGAGCCTGTAATGACGGAAGACGACATACGACTACAGGTATGTGAATTACCACATTTATAAAGTGCTTTTATTTATTTCATGATGTCACCAATTTGTGTGTGTGTATCTGTGACGCTTTTTGGCCACCTTTTCATTTCTTGAAAATATCAGAAGAATATGACAAAAGGTCATTTCTTATGTTTCTTAGATAATCGGGAAAGTCGCAAAACCAGGGTGTGAAGTGTTATAGAGTAGCAGATTTGATGGTTGAGAAATGAATATAATGTCTAAAGCAAAGTAACATTTCCCTACGTTTATTTTCTATACTTGTGGTTTGCCAAAGTTAAGATATTAATTTGTCATAAAATTCTGTTCGGTAGAAAGATGAAATTCATGTAAGCGTAATCCGTGGTTATTGATTTAGAGCTGGCGCAGAAAGCACACCTTTGTGTTCGGCGACGTACGTTTTGTCAAGGGAAGTTACGAGAGGAGACCGATAACATTTGTTACAGGGGATTGCTATTCCAAGGTATGTGTAGAATTGATGAGAGGAAAATAACGGTAACATTTTTGTAAGTCAAGTTGAGAGTTTCGGTTTGGAAATATTTGCTCAGATGTGCGGAGAGAGATGTTTTATGTAACAGCATCGTGGGTCAGCCATATTAGTGTCGTGTAGAGAATTTGTGATAGCGAGTTTTTCATGTCTTGCGAGAAATGAGAAGGAATGTGGATCAGGTTGTTGAAATCCTGTAGTGTTGATGCCGCGATGTTCAGTGTAGGAAAGCCGAGGAGTTATTTTGTGTAATTTATTGAGATAGGAATAGGGTCAGTCCATATTTAGGATTCCACGTGAAACCATAGGACCGTGATGGATAAGAATATTTGAGTGACGTCTTAAATTAATCTCTTCGCATAATCTATGTGGGTCAGGAATTATATTTCAAGTGAATTGCCAGCGAGGCGACTTTCTTTTTCTTTTGAAGCAAGTTAAATAACATGTGTGTTTTGTCTCGAGATATCAGGGGAGAGCACGTGTCCCATTACTCCGGCCAGCTTTTAGGTGGTGCAGCCAGCTCACTGCTAGAAATGTGTCTGAGATATGTAATTTACAGCAAAATGTTTGAAGAAGAAACTCGTTTTAGTAGAAACTTGAATTCATTTTTGAAGCGACGGAAATGATATGATGGTACGATTTACTGGAAATAACCATTTTCAGGGATGTCAAAATTTGAGAATCGGTAGTGATGTTGTCTGATATTATTTTATTTGAATGTCACAATGTGATGTGACGTGGTGTGTAAATGTGTGCACATAGTAGGACAAGCTAGTTTCTTTATAATTGTTAGTGTTATGAAGTAAGCTTGTTGAGTGACGTCATGAAATAAATAAATGGTACTTACGACAATGTATGCCATTTTCAGCGGCGAGGATGTAAAGTAAGAGCATAGAACAATCTTTACTTAAATCATTACGGATTACAAAGAAACCATTCGTCCGGGGTAGATAAAATTTGTTGTTAATTAGGATTATGAGATTACTTAATTTATTAATTTATTTAATTCAGTTAAATCGTATTTTGAGAATTAGCTTAAAACAAAGTGACTAACTTCAAAATGTATTCTGGATATCTTACTTTTATTTCCAGGAAAATTTCAACTTCTTAACGTAACGATTAAGAGGACATGTTCGATGCCAAAGGGACTTTACTGCCACAAGTGCTGTGAGCGTTTGCTGTTGTTGTTTTTATTATTATTATTATTTATTTTGATTTATTGAGCATCAGGATGTGCTGGAGATTTATTAATGTGGAAACCTTGATCATCAACTACTGTAACTTAATTGTGTTCAGCCTTCAGCTTAGAAATTTGGATGGTCATTGGGAAATCAACCTCAGTGACTTAGATTAGGGCCATCGGCCATTATAGCATCATTTTCCTTGCCGTCATCATCCATAATGACTTTAAAGTGCATCACAAAGTTAGATGTCGGTTCTGACATAGTCGCAGGTCACATAGATTCGTACAACCACTGTGAGGCACTTACCGATTAGACTGCATTAATTATACCAAGAGTCCAGAGCTCGTGCTACTGGGGCTGGATCATCATTATGATGGTACATGCAGTCTCACATGGAAGCCGATCTTAGGTACCTCCAGACTTTCTTTATTTCACTCTTAACTTAACCCTCTCGAACATACAAGCCTCATATGAGTGTCTCTTCAGATAACTCTAGGCTGAAAATGAATGCCGCTGTAGTGTGGAGTAGGCCTCACAGTTCTCACAGTGGTCACTAGGCGTGGGGAGGAGTTCTCCAGTGTTCAGCACACAAGATGGAGGAGGACCTGTAATCAAGACTGAAGTAAAGAAGCTACTGAGCATATTGTAAGTACTTTTAAGTCTTAAAAATCATGTAATTCTTTAGTTTATTCATTGACAACGTTTAATGTATGTTTTGTGTAGCATCAAATACTGTCTCTTGTGGTGTCATCGGCAGACGGCAAGCCTCACTGAAATGGATTCAATTTACAGCTGATGTAGCCCGGACCATCCAGTGGTGAAACATCAAGGAAGGTAATATCGTATTTCCTTTTTTAATAACCTGCATCGAAAAGGGCGGAAGTAACTGCAGATGTTCACTTTTCTTTACACGGTCCTTTTTCTTCTACCAAAGTGTTTAGGTTAGTCTGCTGGAACTGAGAACTCTGTCAGCTATTATGATTTGCCGTAATTTTCAGTGAATTATTGAAATTTGATTATGAATTATGACCATTTTTCATTATATCAATATAGCTCAGTTCTGTGTAAGCTAGCCTGCTGTAGTACTGTTTGCTGACAACTGTGCAAGTATTGTTACAGCAAATTGCTACTAATGTTATTATTATTATTATTATTATTATTATTATTATTATTATTATTATTATTATTATTATTATTGCCGGCCCCGTGGTGTAGGGATATACCGTGCCTGCCTCTTAGCCGGAGGCCCCGGGTTCGATTCCCGGACAGGTCAGGGATTTTTACCTGGACCTGAGGGCTGGTTCGAGGTCCACTCAGCCTACGTGATTAGAATTAAGGAGCTATCTGACGGTGAGATAGCGGCCCCGCTCTAGAAAGCCAAGAATAACGGCCGAGAGGATTCATCGTGCTGACCACACGACACCTCGTAATCTGCAGGCCTTCGGGCTGAGCAGCGGTCGCTTTCGGCAGACGGCAAGGCTCACTGAAATGCCATGGGGTTTGGTTTATTATTACTATTATTATTATTATTATTATTATTATTATTATTATTATTATTATTATTATTATTATTATTATTAATAATAATCATTATTATTTTCTTTTTCTCAGATTTGGAAGGCGACTCAATCCAACATTAAGTGAAGCGTGTATCTGTGACTATCTTCAACTTACAACTGAGTCTGAAGATGACATCAGTGGCTCTGCGGGAAGCTGACGACGCTATAGCTGTTGTGGAACACGGAAGGATGGAAGAGGTAGGAGACGATAATGGACAGCCGGAGGAAACTGACATAAACAGTGATACAGTTAACCATCGCGATGTTGGTCAGGTTCCAGCTTTCGAGGGCAGTTTCAAATCGCACCTCAATGGCTGTTGACTATCTTATGCAGATAATTTCAAGACACATTTCTTACGGAAGTATTGAATCATCTAATCTCTATGCCGTTCAGTGTGGAAAGGAAAACTTTGGATTGACTCTAAATGATCTGCATATTTTCCCAGGCATCAGCTTAGTTATGACTTATTGTAAATAGAGTCGATTACGTCAATACTGGACTCCCACGCATGGCACCAGGGTGAGCATAATTTCTGATAATATGTACCTTTCTCGATTTATTGAGATACGCAGATATCTACATTTTGTGTCGCCGCTGAATAAGGAGGACGAAGTGCATAAAATTCGTCCGCTGGTTGACCTCCTCCGCACGACATTTCGCAGCTTTGCTCATCCAGAAGAAATTGTGGTTCCGTTCAAGCATCAGACAGTATATACGAAGAAAACCTCACCCATGGGGCAATATCGGGTGTGTGAAATATATCAAGGTTCTCGGGTAGGTATCAAGCCATCTGCTGAATTTGGTGCCGTTGGAGATGTGGTTTTACGTTTGGTGGAGAATTTCAAGATTAAAAATCATAAATTATTGTTTGATAAACTTCTCCGTAAGTTCGATGCTTCCGGAACAGACTTGAACGGGCTGCTGCGATGCCACGAGGGTGAGCTCCTTGCACGACATAACTGTCCACGTTGCCAGTTGGTGTTGGAGAACAGACCGAGGTTTACAACATGCGTACGCTACCGTCACACTCCACCTAAGGTACTTGTCAACTGCTCGATGCTTTCGAGAAGTCAATCAGAAAATGAGAAACTTGATGTCAAGTCCTCTATTGCTTCATCACTCATTTATAACGCACCTTCTGATGCGGGGAAGCGAAGGGTGATAAAAAAAGCTCCAGTTGAGCTGCGCAGAGCTGGTAGCCCTCATTACGCAAAGAAGGCTGTGATGGCGAAACACTATCTCTGCAAGCGATGTGCTTTGAAGTTCCTTAAACACGTCACTATGGCTCAACAAAGGAGAGTGAAATAAAATTACATGTATATTGAGTGCTTGTTGGTGTTAAGTGCGAAGAGAATATGTGATTTAAATGTGGTTTAAATTTGTTATTATGTTCATAAATATTACTTCGTTCTAATTCAATACTGTAAAATGAGAAACATGAAGAATGATAACTGTCTTTACTCTTTAAGTACAAATAAGCCTCATATGAAGCAGTTCAAAATTTTGCCATCGAGGACTTCAATTTTTTAAATAATATTTCTTGGTGTGTAAATAGCTTTTTGAAGTAAACAGAATTTTAATCCTGTAAATAATTAATTCATGTTCGAGGGGGTTAAGACAGTGGTTTCTAGTAAGGATGTCCCTCAGGCAGTCTCTCTCATCATCGTTATTACTGTTATTATTTTTAAATGGACTAGAATTGAGTTCATTGTTTATAGATGATATAATGTGATGAATTTCTTCGACCTCATCTTAAACAGAAATAAATATCAGTTTCTTTTCAGTTGACTCGTCTCACTTTAGCAGATAGAATGCGTCCCGTACTTGTTACGAGAAACGTTTTGTCAATCTGATCTAAGTAGGTGACGTGACGCCAAGGTTCTCGCCGCCAGTGCTCAAGGAACTGTGCTTTTCTTTCTACTTATGGATTTTGGACATAACCGCAACACAGAGTTACGTTATGTTTTAATTACTTTCCCTTTGACTTTCTAACTGCACGCTTCACTGATTGCAGCTACCTCGCAGGCTGCTATTGTGGCGCCGGGGCACTCCAACTGGATGACGGCCAATCTCAGAATTAATATCAGTCCAGACCGAAAGACGACACAGATGTCGCTTCCTAAACTCGACTGGTTTAACTTGCCTTTACTTTTAAACTTTCGGATATAAAATGAAACTGACACCGGGCTGGCTGGTCACCCTGCATACGTTCCAATTCCACCATCGTTTTCCGTGGTTTCCGATTTTCCCACTAGGCTCAGCCTCGATGAACGACTACGACGCTACAGAGGACGGACTGTTCTCGACCTGCCTGGCCAAAATCTCATTTTCGTTTTAATTTAGGTCGGGAGTGTCCTCACAAGTGTGACGTTTTGAAGACAGTGACTATCTGGGGTGTGACGCCAATTTCTGAACCGGAGTCACTGTTTCTACTAACAACCATTACATCGGAATGGGGGGGGGGGAATCGTCATGTTTCTGGCTGAGACGGAAATTCCCCACCATAACCCTGAGGGTCTGGTCAGCTGTGCTCCATTCAGCTACCGGAAAATAATCAACTCCACTAAACAGTGGTTATTAAAGAGTAAAGAATGAAGTGAACGGCCTCACGTGCCCCTGCCTTTCGTAAGAGGACACCAAATGGGGGCCTAGCGACCTATCTTTCCTGTCCGACCTCTCTTGATCAGCTCTCAAATCAGTCATTATATTTCTGAAGGAACCACGGACCCACTACTGAAACGAATCGTGTTCTTCTTCTTCTTCTTCTTTATCAATCTGTCTATTAACAGGACAAACCTCAACTGCTCTCCGCGAAGTGTTGATTACTGCAATGGACACTTCCTGCTCCCCAGGTTGGCAACACGTCACAGGATCGTCTGTTATCTGCGCTCTGTATAGGAATTACGCTCCGAATGTGTCCGCCACAGACAGCAGTCGAACTATGCCTTATCACCTTGGCATTCCTGCCCACCTACAAATACCGATCTCTATCGCTAATTTGACTCATCGAAGGTCTCATCATCCTTTTCTTCGGTCAAAGCCTGCCACTTCTTGGTACGTCGTGAACGCAAACGGTCACACGAAATCCACTAGAGTATCACGATTTGGACACGTATTTTTATTATGAAAACGCGTACGGCACTGTGTTCCAGCAAAGTGAACACTTTCTCGTGGAAGTGTTGGCTGCTCTATCAGGCGCAAGACACTCACTCGACAGCAGTTTTCCCCCCAACCGCAATGTAACAATATTCACGCGTGTAACAAAAATGCCGCACCGAGTTACAAACAATTCATTGGCTCTCCTGCTTGGTCTGACATCACTCAGTCCTCCACGTCTCCTCTACCTGACAGCCTTCCCTTCTGCTATCGCCATACTGCCGTGACACAGAATGTCGTGTCAGTGTCTCTGATAGTGAAGGGTCGTTCATCAACGAACTGACTCTTTTGAGAGCTCCTTGAGAGCTAGTACGTGCCGACTTCAAGAAAGAGCTAGCTCGTCACATCGACTTTCCTTCATAGCCTCTTCCCACACTCAGTGCACCAGTGGTTGTGGTCTGTCTGCCATAGTTCTAGCAGCCTGTTACCTAACGAACAATGAAATGTCACTGAGCAATACTTATAATCTATGAAGGATGTATCCAGTAGGTTAAGAGCAAATAAACGAGTTAACTATCTAAACTAAGCACGAACAACAGTCACTATCCAGACCAGCCAGCAAGTAGAAAGGGCGTAGTTTTATTCTGTCTAAATAATTAAGAAATACTCTGACAAATCCTCACCTATTTCTTAAATGCGCTCATAGTTATGAATCAACATGTTGCCAACATCATTTGATTTTCCGGTACTCTGGATAAAATGATGTAGCGCAGTTTTTAATCGAATTAGGGAGAATATAAAATAACGCTAGTTAAATAAGTCATGTATACCGCAGTAATTTATTAACGTGTAGCTGGATGGTCAGCGTTGAGGCCTTCAGTGCAGAGGGTCCCGGATTCGATTCCCGGCAAAGTCGGTGATTTTAATCTCTTGTGATTATTCTTCTGGCTAGGGAACTGGGTGTTTGTGGTTTTTTTTAAACACTCTCCTCTTGATATTCAGAAAATACCAATCCTGCCAATGACGACAGAAACACGCAGTAGTGATTACATCCCTCCACTTAGGGTTAGCGTCAGGAAGGACATCCGGCCGTATAAATAGGACCAACTCCACCCAAGACCCCACAAGTGTGGGAGAAGAAGTAGTGTAATCGTGTAAGGACCGAACATACACGTCTCCTACGGTGTAATCGTTCTTAGAAGAATGTGTAACATACTGTACGCGAAAAACGAAAAAATAACATGGTCATGTCAGACGTCAGTGACATCCTACACTACGCAGGCTCGCACGACAGAGGCACCAGCTGGATACCAACAAGACAGTGCAAATGATCTTCAGGAGGGGACACGACAAAATATACTACGGAGCGGAACAGTTGGCATCAGCCTACAACCATCGGGATCATTCTACGGAAGAGGGCAGCGGCCGCCATGGAAGCCATTTACGACATTAAAAATCTGACAAGACTAGCGCTAGACCCCGCACTAACCTATCGCATTGAGCTCATATGGAACAACCTGACAACTAGAGATCTCTCGACCCTTGAGTGTGTGAAAGCAATATAACTAAATAGAGCTTTGGGAATATCAAAATACGCCCCTTCGAGACTGGCATACGAACTTGCAAAAACGTGCTTCCTCATAGAAGACTTGAGGTTCAGACAACAGCTGTCAGCGACGAAACAAGAGAGCAGACATCTGGCCCGAATTCTACGCAACAGATGCGATGCT
This sequence comes from Anabrus simplex, assembly GCF_040414725.1. Classification (NCBI taxonomy): domain Eukaryota; kingdom Metazoa; phylum Arthropoda; class Insecta; order Orthoptera; family Tettigoniidae; genus Anabrus; species Anabrus simplex. The sequence continues at coordinate 104,773,661 of NC_090279.1, read as the reverse complement.
AGATAGGAAGTGGACGGGACCAAACAAGAATTTACGAAGCGCCATAACTAAGCTCGCGGTGCACGGTTTCCACCGCGAGCTATGCACAAGAAACCCTCGCCAGAGTGTGCATGCAGCCTCTGTAAGCGCTGCCACAAGCAAGAACAATGAACCTTAACTCTCTGCACGTTTGTGCGCTTTTCTTATTTAAAAAAACGAACAAATACAATACCCTAGATGCCATACGTGGTTATATGTACATTTGTGCTGGTAGTATTTTCCATTATTTTCGTTGAAGATTGCATTTAATCAGTATGCTTCCTGCGCTGCATTATTGAATGAAATAATCTGTTGTTCCAACGTGGAGAGTGGAACGAGAAACTTTCCGTATCTCCAGTCGAAACCAAGAATATTCTGATGACATATGTTGAGTGAAATGTAAACTATGTGAACATACTCGTCATATGCTCACCTGGAAAAAAAATTCCAGATTAATGCGACCGAACGGAATTAGTGCCACTACTCGACCGCACGCCTCGTACGGTGAATGTAATCTTGAAAGACATCATTTTAAGAAGAAGTATCTTAGGCAAAGTAATATTAGTTGTTATCCATTAATACTGTATATTTGTGGTACGTTTCTTCGTTATAGTATATAAAGCTTTATCATTGGATAATCTGCCAATGTTGCCAGCAGTGTACATATTAATTATTTGTTTGTTTTATTCCAAGAGTAGCGTGCCAAACTGGGCATTGTGTCGCCATCTATTGTGAGAAACGTGACCTATCTCGCGTTTCCTCGTTCCTTCAAATAAAAACGGCAGTCATGAGCAGTGTGTAAAATATAAAATACTATTTGGGGCTCTAATTAATAAATAACTCATGCCTTAGTGCCTACCACAGTAACTTACATCGCATTAAAGTATGAAGGCTTTCACGGCCGGTGTCAATATAATAAAATTCTTCCGGGCTGTTATGCCGTGGTCCACTCCTCTCGCATAACAGCCCGGAAGAATTTTATTATATTACATCGGATTACATTTAAATAATAATTTATTAACGCCTACGTAGTGCCAATATCTCGTACGGCGCATTTAGCCAAGAATGGAACTTTCCCGCTCTTTTGAACGACTCTCAGCCGGGAGTGGGAGCGAATGAGCTAGTTCGACCCATCACTAACTGCTCGCAATGGCTCGACGTGATGCTGTATGGCCGGCGAATCGGGGAGCAACTTGACACTGCGGTTAATAACGGATACGAAGGTCGTTTAGACGGCTACAAAGAGAACATCTGACGTCTTAAAACGAAATTTCCTGAGACGCCGTAAGAGAGGAGGTCAAAATTTGGAATTTAAAAATATCTTCAAAAATCGGTTGTTTGATCGATTAAGATGATCCGAAGGGACGAGCTGACATAACGGTACAATGGCAATGTGGACCGAACTTTATCCTACTCGGTATCAGGAGAAACAAACTCCAATAGCATTGAACTCTGTCCTTCAAGTTCATAAATTGTCCATGATTTTCATAAGCGCCTGACGGTTGGCGCTACATAACCCGCGTCGGCAGATAAATTAATTCGTAATAAGTAATAGGTAAAATTAGTTAATGGGATTTAATGACGTCACTCATCTCTCAACACATGTCCCATTCTTGGCTGAATGTTCAGAGGGCCAGGCAGGTCACGGCTAGAATACAGAAGAAGAAGAGGGACTCACCATCTCGTCGAGACTCTTGAGGTCGTTGGTGATGATCTGCGGCTGAGGCCCCGACAGCAGTTCCAGCTCGTCGTCCGAGTCTTCCTGGTCGACCTGCTCGGTGTTCAAGGCCCTCTGCTCGGCCGCTATTTCACGGTCTATCTCTCGCTCGAGCTGCACCAGGATGGGCGCCAGCATGCCCAGGCGCGCTCCCCTGCGGGCCACGTCCAGCAGCGTCAGGATCACATGTTTCTCGTTCTTACGGAGTATCAGGTCGTCAGTCTCGAAGAGCAGGCACTCGAAGACGCCGAGAGCTCGCCTGCACCACGTGATGAAGTTGGACACGTTGTCGCGAGCGAAGAAAGTCCCTGGGAACAAAGCACAGTAGTCGAGTAAGGTTTCTACGAAGCGAACACGCTGTGTGAACAGGAAACTGGACAAGTACCTGGCTTGGCGGCCTCGCGGTAGTGCACGACACCGTGGAGTGTCACCGGGATGGCGAGGGAGCCGCTCGTGGTCGACGTCGACATGGAGAGACGTGCTCGAGCTTGGCGACGAGCGACGTACTCCTCAGCAGCATCTCGCACCTTGTTGGCGTGCTGGAACAGACAAGCCGCAAACCTTTTACTGCCACAGAGTTACTAACAACAATTATAATTCAGTTAAAACAAAATCTCGTGAACTAGAATGAGCCAAACCTCAAAACAACATTACAGAAACAGCAAAGAGAAGAAGAGACGAGATGACTACTTATAGTTTGCTCAAGATCCACACTCGTAGGTCATTTCTAGACCTCAAGCAGAGATCATCACACCGACACAGATAGGGCTTATGGCGACGATGGGATTAGGAAAGGCCAAGAAGTACGAGGAAAACGACCGTGGTACAGTCTGGTGTGGAAACAGGAAACCACGTGATGTTCGATCCACCATCACCCGAATGCAATCTAATAGCTACGTGACCCACACCGCGCGGCGAATTCGCTCGGTTTAAACAAACTAGTGCAACAAAAATCAAAGACAGTACAAGGCTTGCTCGATGCCAGGGACACACTCAGGGTTAAAAGACTATGAGGACCTACTCGAGATCTCTGAAAGCTACTGCCCTTACTGACAGCCAAGACACTTTCTCCAAAATGTCCCGCAATATCCCACATAACCTTGGATGCCAATCCCACTACTTTCCATGAATACAAGAAAACCTTTCGTAGTCTGAAACCAAGGAAGGCTCCTGGACTCATCGTAGGTGGAGGCGTAATACCTGCTAATTCCACCATATTCACCATCTTCAAGAAGGATGTGTGGCACTTGCTGTTCTCCAGAGCACAATCTCAGTGTGGATTTCGCACATCACCATCGCCATCACGGATGGCTGAACAGCAAGGCTGTGCACAAACAGCCATGCTCTACGAAACATCACAACATAGACATCACTTTGATGGAGGACTTTCAAATCAGGCCAGACTCCATTCAAAACGACTAAAGAAGGTCACCCGGGTAAATGAAGTATAGTATGCAGAACGAAATGCTTCTCCTAGGTTTATAGCTGCTTCAAGAATGCATGCGGATGGTTTGGTTTGACCATCAACACTTAAGGGGCTTGCACAATCTATATTAATATTGCCATCGCAAATATGAGTAGTAGAGCCAGGCGGGTTCTAAATCACTGGCGTCAACATTTTTTCCGCTGAGTCATCACCCAAGGTCATTGAGCCCGGCCAAGGTCATTCGCCCCGTGACGTCACATTGTTTGTAAACAATGCCACGTGATTTTGACAGAACCTAACCTCACTTTTTTAACATCTGGGCGCCACTAACCTCACTGCTGCCCTCTTCACAGGTCCTAACCACGTGCACTTGTTTGGCGCAGATTTTGAACAAGTGAACGTCGCTAACCTCACTGCTAGCATCTTGACAGGGCCTAAACTCACTACTGCCATCTTAACCATGTGGGGAGGCGGAATTTGAAATCCACGTGCTTGTAACAGCTGTCATTTAACAGCTGTCAAAATGACAGCTGCCATCTTGACGGGTCCTAACCACGTGGGCGCGGAATTTGAACAATCTTGACAGATCCTAACCTCACTGCTGCTATCTCGACCACGTGGGCGCAGAACTGAAACAGCTGTCGAGATGACAGCTGCGCGGAATTTTGAACAAGTGAACGTCGTTAAGCTCACTGCTGTCATCATAAAAGGTCCTAACATCACTGCTGCCATCTTAACGAAGCACAGTGTGTCGAATCCCAGTTCTAGCTGGAAAAAATTAATAACGTCGTTAATGGTGCTGGGATCCTATTAAAAGTTGGCGGCATCGTCTAAAGTGTACGATGTTCGGTGGTAAATATACTGGGTTATTCACCTAACAGGTTACACGCAAATAACTTCTAAACCATTAAAGATATCAGCATTCTGTTTTCATATTCGTAAACGGTACGCATGATCTTGTAAAATAACGTGTTACTTAGTCTCATGGGGGTGATTAACAACCGAGTTATTGATACTAACTCCATATTTTAAATGGAAGTGTACACATTTATACAGCTGATTTAAAAGTTCATCTGCGTACACCTTCAAATATGTAAGTATCCTCAAAATCAGACAATTACTTTTTGAGATATAAATAAGAACAGCATGCGCGGTTTTGCATGCCACATCAGACGGCGTGAAGTCGGGCAAGGACATACTGAGGCGCAAGCTGCTTCCTGGCCTTGATTCCAGCCACAGAACGGATACTAGGCATGTACTGTAAACATGATGTGATGTACCGTAACATACCCTGGGTGTGCAACGTTATTGTATGACTGGCGAACACACAACACAAACTGGATAAAATATGAATAACAATGAGAATTTCAGTCCAGTATTCTTGTTACTTCTTATTTGAGGGAATAGACGAAAGCACTGTACTTAAATTCTTCCAGATTGAAAAAGTATTTCAAATTATTATTAAACATAGAACAACGAAATATGAACAAAAAATAACATTTATTTTCTTTTAATAAAAATGTATTCGTCAAAATCATACCAATATTTCTTTATAACAAAATTTCATTTTCCAGTCCTGTTAATGACGTAGTTTTAGTAAACACACCTTACACACGAAAACAGTATTATATATATTGTATTTCCACATTTAAAAAGTCAAGATTACACTCAGAAACATTTCATATTACAGTATTTACAACTAATTGTCTCATCCCGCTCATAATAACAACTTGTTCAATGTTCACGCGTCCCCTGATTCGTCTGTAGAGTCCAGAGAGTCCTAGTCATTGCTATACTGGTCTTATTCATTTGATGTGAAAGGATCTTGGGAGTCAGTAAGTAACTCAATAAGGTAGATTGCCAGGAGTTTTACGTGGCACTGTTCGGTACTTGTTCATTAAGGGATTTGATGTAATCAGCAACATGTTAAGCAAGTCTCTATTCGTTGGACCTCTGCTACATTTTCGAGTATGAAGTTCACGAAACCTCCGACAATATTTCTAGCTTCTTCAGATAAAGTTCCTATTGGCACAAGAAAATGTTTAATTACTTGAGTACTGTGTACTAAAATTTTATGCACAGTTACGGGCATATAATACCATGGATATAGTTCAACATACAAAGCCGCAGTTTGCGCACCAAATTCTTTGAATTTATTTCAGAGCCAGAAGAAAGATCAGCTAGTAGTACACGAAATCTTTAGTTAAGCCTTAATCTTTTCTCGCTTGAATCTTCAGCAGCAAACGCGACTTCCTCCAAACTACGCGATTCGGTAATGCGTCTTCGCTGGATCAATGTCGTCTTGTTCACTTAACGCGAGGAAATCCGTCCCATTTAACCAATCACCGAATTTTTTCAGAAATCGTTGTTCTCTTCCTCCTGCACTCTCCCGTTTTCTGTTAATATTACGGAATATCAACTTAATTTTGTTTCCTAGCTCCTGAAACTGAGTGTCAGTAAGAGTTGTAGGCTCTAATTTATTCATAACATATTGAAATATGACATCTGAACGCCCCTCTTTACGACACGACCGCCACGTGTTGAAACCTTCTTCTCGCGGTAACGCGCACATAGTCACCGAAAAGAAGAAAATAAACCATCATGCACAAACCGCTAGAGATCCTGAATCTGCATTAAATTTCCCATCGAATGACGTTTAAAGTAAAGTCGCACTATGAGGCACTCATTAAAGTTTTTTTCGAGAAAATCCTAAAAATCTAATTTTCTACAACTGCTTCCTTTTACAGCGCACTGTAAATAATTTATTTAGCCCAGAACGCTTGTATTATACATAAAAGTGAGAACGCATACCTCTTTTCACTATTCCATGATCCTCAGAATACATCACCTCGTTGAAATCACTAGAAACACAACGTTCTGTTCAGTCCAATCAACTGAGCTGATAACTGCCAGGCAGACGTTTCAGCATCTGTGCCCTCGCTCGTACGCACCAGAAAGTGGAAAGGAAGACCGAAGGTCACTATCTGGTTTGTTCACTATCGAATGAGCCAGGTTTCGCTTTGATTTGCGGCAGTGAATTTTTTCCACTTAGATATGGGATTCGACACACTGTGCGACGTGAGGGCGCGGAATTTCAACAGCTGTTAAGATGACAGCCGCTATCTTGACAGGTCCTAACCACGTGTAGCTGCCTTTCTCGACATGCCCCTTCCCTAAAACCATCTTGCAGGGGGCCTGACCTCAGAGGATTATAGTTTTAAGGCTAGCTGCATTTTTCGACATACCCCTTCCCCGACACCATGTTCCTACTCCTCCTCACAGTTATGGAGGTCAGCTCAATTCCTCCTCCTCCTCACAGTTATGGAGGTCAGCTCAATTCCTCCTCCTCCTGACAGTTATGGAGGTCAGCTCAATCCCTCCTGCTCCTGCCAGTTATGGAGGTCAGCTCAATTCCTCCTCCTCCTCACAGTTGTGGAGGTCAGCTCAATTCCTCCTCCTCCTGACAGTTATGGAGGTCAGCTCAATCCCTCCTGCTCCTGACAGTTATGGAGGTCAGCTCAATCCCTCCTCCTCCTGACAGTTATGGAGGTCAGCTCAATCCCTCCTCCTCCTGACAGTTATGGAGGTCAGCTCAATTCCTCCTCCTCCTGACAGTTATGGAGGTCAGCTCAATCCCTCCTGCTCCTCCGCAGGGATTACATTGTTGTAGTTGCGCATGTTTAGTCTTGTTCGTTATCAAGGTTACTCTCTATATGATTTTTCACGAGAGTTTAATCCTGATGTAAACAAATAGGCGGAGCACCTTGGCTTTGCACGTGGACACAGACGTAGTTGATTGGAGAAGCAACCGTCGTACTCACTGGACTGTATGCGAGCTCGAAGAAAATTAGTAGGTGGCATTAATTTAATTTTATCTTAGTTTATTACATTTAGATAGTCTGAAAGAGTACGTAATCAAAGTAAAATATGGTTGTCATATATACCGGTGTGTATCTATAATTTTTTTAAATTAAACAGTGATTAAATAACGAGATATGAAGGCAGAAGGCGTGGTGTAATGCAGGAAGTCTTCTCATAGCGAGGGAAAGTCCCAAGCTGTACAGCGTGGAGATAAGGTGTTGCATCTTGCAGCAGCTGTAAAGTGTCAGTATTCACAGTGAGAGAAATGGAGCAAGAGGTGCTCTAGCCTACGATAGCTTTCTTTAATATTCAGAAATGAATAAATAAATAACGTAGGCCCTAATCTTCAGCAGTAGATCTCCCTTTAGACCCCTCTGTTTAGTTTCGCACAGCTCAAAATCTGTTCCTCGTCTATTTTAGGTAATATGCTCAGCACTGTATGTCCGAACACGAGACATTGACGGGGCGGAGGTCGATAGTACACGCTCAGCGAATCACAACTCTTTCTTTGGCTGAGGCGTGGACATGCCTTGTTTACATCAGGATTAAACTCTCGTGAAAAATCATATAGTAAACTCAAGCCTTTGACGATATGTGTAAAGCGAATGCAATAATAGAACTTTTTAAATTTAATAAAATATGTATTTACAAAATTAAACAAACTACTACTGGTTTTTATCCTACTTCTACATGTGATGTCACCGTCTACAATGGTAGGTACATGAGTTCGTTGTTGTAACTGATGTGCGTCTTCACTTTAAAGAGCTAATACCCCTTCTTCTCTCGTTCATGCACTGTAACCGTTCAACGTATTCTCTTCTTCAGATGTTTGCATTGCTACAGAATGTGTAGTCGGCTTAGAAAATAAATTAGAATGAAAACAAATATTGGAAAAGAAACGTTGAGTTATTGTTCTTCCTCTCGTGGTGGTGTGAGGTTAGTAACAGAACTCGTAGTAAGCTGACACGATGTTGCGCTTCTATGTGTTACATGTCGTGCCTGTGCATTGTGTGCATGAAAATGTTTACAGCTTTATGTCGTTGAAGATTGTCAAGTCTTGAAAACATCACACATAAACATAATGGACTTCAAATTCCGCCCCCACGTGCCTAAGGTGGCAGCAGTGAGGTTAGCGTCAAGATGACAGCTGTCAAAAACACGTGGCCAAGCACGTGGCTTTGTTTACAAACAATAGCACGTGGTCATGACGTCATGGGGTCAATGACCTTGGGTGCTGACTCATGATGCAGAACCCCCACAGCTCATACTACTTCTGTCTGCCATCTAGTGAGCCTGGAGTAAAACGGAACGTCGAAATTGGCGAGCAGACTGCCAGATGGCGTCTGCACACGGTAACTGAGACCATACGATTATTATTATTATTATTATTATTATTATTATTATTATTATTATTATTATTATTATTATTTGCACATCATTCCATCATGTTTGTTTATTTTCATTTTTTACTCAGTACAAAGTCTAAATTACTCATTTAGAAGACATGAGGACTGAAATACAAAAGATATACAGGAGGTAACGAAACAGTGTGAGCTCGAGCTATTTCTAGAGACCAGAAACGTCTTCGGATGACACAGTCATAGTCGGTGTCTACCGAGAGATATTTTGACCCTTAACCTGGACGTGCAGTTTGGCAGAACAAAGTTCGCTCAATAAAACCTTCCAGTGTTCATATGTTGACTTCAAGTCACAATGGTAAAAGAAAGCTTGCCATTTCGACACTTCTGTTTCTATTCACTTTTCAAAGAGAGTTTCTTTGACGAAGTTAATTAAGAGCCACGTCTACTTCACTAGCATTGTTCTTACACCTCACAATAACTTGCAGCCTGGGTTCACTCGTATCAAATACTTATCATAATAATAATAACAATAATAATAATTGCTGTTGTTTTTTGTTGTAACCTATGGCTTTATTGGGAAGTGCCTCCAATACAAAACGGATACCTCTAAACAACAGTAATGTACAGCTAACCTTAGGGAACAGAGTCTGGCTGGTTGGGTTGAATTAGGTCGATCAATGATCCAGTAATTTTGCAGATGGTACACTTTCCCTCGGGTACATTTTGATTCTAGCCAGATAAGCAGTGACGTCCTGTTTCCAGTCTGAAGATCGCCACTGCTTCTTTCCTCGGCTTGCTTATTTTTGTCCCATAGGTCTTTTTTTTTCTTCGTTGTAGTAAGTTTCTTTCTTCCATTTGTCAAGGTTTTTATTTGTGATTATCTTGTTAATTGCCAGAGGTTGGTACTAGTGTCTTTATCTGACAGTTCATTGCAAAGTGATGTTTCTCTTTAAAGTTTTTAATTTTCCTGGTAGATATTTACACGATACTGCTCGTATGGCAGCTGTGAGTTGGACTGCTTTGACTCTACATATCAGATTTTGTAAGGCAAGAGCGCCTGTCATCCATTTGTGAGCCGTCTGTGAAGACTCTTCAGCACTGATCTTCCGGATATCCTTTGTTCAGCATACTACTACTACTACTACTACTACGAATAATAATAATAAGAAGAAGAAGAAACATACGACGTTGTGCTGATCTCTTTGTATTATTTTCATATAGCATCCTAGAACTCTAGAGCTGACTGAAAACCTTGTGGAATGTGAAGAGATTCAATTCTGAATTTCACATGTAAACGAATGATTTAAAACAGCTCTCGTGACTGTACGGAGTAAATGATCACTACAACTGCTTCACACGTCTAGTTCCCATGAATCTTAGCTGTCGCACAAGCTTACTTCTTTTATTTGGAAATAGAACCGGCGTCTTACGTAGTAGAAAATTCATTTTGTAACCAAGTCGTGAGCACTGTAGATTGTGTCCCGACCACGTGGATCTTTGGCTAACAAAAACAAATACCGTTTTTCATTCGACTCTCTATCGTAAGCCGACGTGCGGTAATTCACGGGCGGTACTTCTCCAATAAGAGAATAGCTTATATTTAATACTTTCCATTTTTGGTTTCACAAAAATGTTCTTCTTCTTCTTCTTTATCTGTTCACCCTCCAGGGTCGGTTTTTCCCTAGGACTCAGCGAGGGATCCCACCTCTACCGCCTCAAAAGCAGTGTCCTGGAGCTTCAGACTCTGGGTCGGGGATACAACTGGGGAGGATGACCAGTACCTCGCTCAGGCACCCTCACCTGCTATGCTAATTAGGGGCCATGCAGGTGGATGGGAAGATTGGAAGGGATAGGCAAGGAAGAGGGAAGGAAGCGGCCGTGGCCTAAAGTTAGGGATCATCCCGGCATGTGCCTGGAGGAGAAGTGAGAAACCACGGAAAACCACTTCTAGGATGGCTGAGGTGGGAATCGAATCCACCTCTACTCAGTTAACCTCCCGAGGCTGAGTGGACCCCGTTCCAGCCCTCGTTCCACTTTTCAAATTTCGTGCAGAGCCGGGAATCGAACCCGGGTCTCCGCGGGTGGCAGCTAATCACACTAACCACTGCACCACAGAGGCGGACCGGGAGAGTGTTAGCAGCGCATTCCGTCACATAGAGACACGTACCTTACAATGCCAATCAAGAGATCACACTTATCCATTTACGTTTCACAAGTACTTCCCTTAGAATTGTCGTCAAAGTTGGAATACACTAAATCCATTTTATCGTTCGTATTTCTGGACCCCGTCCTCTCCTGTAAAACTTCACAAACCGCGTACTAGTTTTAAATGTTAGCGATGCTATAGTTCCGGGCCAACTTTCTCTATTGTTCGCAACTCTCGCACTGAGGCGTGTGGCCTACCTGTGATGAACACACACACACACACACACACACCCGGGCGGGAATCGAACCCGGGACCCCTTCACCACAGTGCTCTACAAACCCCTACCAGCCCGAGGTCCGGGGCCGCTAGCTCATGGTCAGATAGCTCCTGCAGGCTGAGTGCTTCAGATTTAGGTAAAAATCATTGACTTTTTCGGGAATTGAGGCAGGTTTTTCCGGTGAATGTTGGGGTAACTTGTTAACCGGCACCTGTCACACATCTCCGTTCGGTAGCTCCACTTTGCTGTGGGGGTGGCTCCAAGTTCAAGTGCAATGACAGTCGACGCAACCACGGGGCCCTGTGCCAGGCTCCCCACTCCCCTGGTCTCTCTGCGTCCGAGCTACCTGCTTAGTACGACCGTGCGGGACAGTTCTCCACGTGCTTCCTGCCCACTTCTCAAGTCCCCTCCAAACAAACGCTGAGCATTTTCAAGATCGCACACAAATTTGACTTCATTTAATTCACAGCTACACTTCCTACTTAACAACAGTGTTGCCAACTTATATTTTCAAGATCCGCTAAATACAACAACAAAATCCGCTGAAATTCCGCCAAGAAATCCGATCTCAAATAATGAGCAATAATAATAATAATAATAATAATAATAATAATAATAATAATAATAATAATAATAATAATAATAAAAGTAAATGTCTGCACTCACCTGATCTTTGAGTTTCACTGGGATTAACCCCCCTGCCTGCGAGCCGGCGAGCTAAAACTTGTGGGCGTTTTACTGCCGGGTGCCAACTAGGTAAATCCCCTACCTCAAGGGTCACACACAGAACAGGCCAGTTCATTAAACGGTCTCCCTTCATACATAAATATAAATGCTACTCTCTCACAGTTTCATTATCTGTCGTCATTCGTCTTCTAAGAGATAAGTACCCATTCCCCACGCATTACAAATTTATGATACCATGATCTCATAACATCAAATCCCAATAACATTTTTTCCTCAGGTGTCTGCTAGCTCCTGACAAGAAATACGGAATAGCTCAAGAGACAGAGTCAAGTACAAATTAAAAAAAAAAACGTAAAATGGATAAAACAGTAAATCCGCTATAATCCGCTATAATGAATCTAGAATTCCGCCAAAAAATCCGCTGTCCGCTAAATGATATATTTCTCCGCCGACAATCTTCTAAATCCGCCAAATTTAGCGGAAAATCCGCAAAGTTGGCAACACTGTAAGGTGTGTCTTCATCTTCTGTTTGAATGGACCACGGAGTAACAACAGCGGTATCCCTCCCCTGGCTATGATTTTCTGCTTCCTTCTTTCTTCTGAAATAATCACTTTTGAAGATTTATTTTCTCCTTCTTCTCGGAAGCCTCTGAAGTCTGAAAGTGCTTCCTGTTTTGGATGTCTTCATGACTTCTCTGCACCTGGGAACAATTGTTTCCCCTTCGAAATGTGTAACGAGTTTTCGAGTCAGCCTTTCTTGATTCATACGCAGGAAATGTCAATCATCATCTGTTTACCCTCCAGGTTCGGCTTTTCCCTCGGACTCAGCGAGGGATCCCACCTCTACCGCCTCAAGGGCAGTGTCCTGGAACGTGGGATACAACTGGGGAGAATGACCAGTACCTCGCCCAGGCGGCCTCACCTGCTATGATGAACAGGGGCCTTGTGGAGGGATGGGAGAAGATTGGAAGGGATAGGCAAGGAAGAGGGAAGGAAGCGGCCGTGGCCTTAAGTTAGGTACCATCCAGGCATTCGCCTGGAGGAGACGTGGGAAACCACGGAAAACCACTTCGAGGATGGCTGAGGTGGGAATCGAACCCACCTCTACTCAGTTGACCTCCAGAGGCTGAGTGGACCCATTCCAGCCCTCGTACCACTTTTCAAATTTGCGTGGCAGATCCGGGAATCGAACCCGGACCTCCGGGGTGGCAGCTAATCACGCTAACCACTACACCACAGAGGCGAGGAAATGTCAATAAATTTGTAAACGTCTCTTCTTCATCGACTCTAAAATTCCTTCAGTCTCTTTGAATAACTATTTGTTAGGTCTTAATGCTCCTTGTCCGCCAACGAGCAGTCCCTCTGCAGCCCAACTAACGTGCACATTTTGCACACGATTCTGAACGCCTTGTGTCGTTCCTCGTGACCGGGTAAACTAGGTAACAGTGCAGTAATTAATGTCATGTGCTCTAGAAGCCACACGCATGTCTTCCAGTGTTTAGTACGAGCGAGGCGGTCAATACCAAGATCAGGTTGTGTTGTCTCAGCATACCGGCAGAAGAGATGTTTTCAGGACGGTATAAATATTGTGAATTGCATAAAACTATATAGGTCCCAGAATCTTCCTTAGGATCTTCCTTTCTTCTCCAGTTGTTCCAGCAATCCTCTGCTTGTTAAATCCCAGGTCTCAGCAGTGGTTTGATCACGGTGCTATAGTGCTCAGACTTAATGATTTCTTGTTGTACACGTCTTTCGTCAACTCGTACGCTAATTCCATCTTTCTGATTCTTGTCTTGATTGTCTCCTGTTTTAAGGCATTAGACTGGATCATCTCACCAAGATATTTGAAGCTCTCAACTTTTTCTACCTTCCAACCTGTTATGTTCATGATTTTTCGAGCTGATTTGATGTTTGTCATAAATTTTGTTTTTCAAAAGAGATCTGCAAGATTGTCTTCATAGCTGTTTCACAAATAATATTTATTCTTCTACTTGCTGATTCTACACTATTCACAAAGATAACCAGATCATCTGCAAAGTTAAGGCAATTAAAGTTCACCTCTTTATTCCGTGCCCCAACCCTGAATTGTTCCTTCTGTCCCAGAATGACCTCTTCCAACACACAATTGAAGAGCGTTGGTGGTGACCCATCACCTTGTCTAAATCCTGTCTTAATTTCGAAGCAATCTGAAGTTTTCCCTTTGAACTTCACCTTGGACACAGCGTTGCTGATAGTTTGTTTAATCAGGTTCCGTGATTTGTCGTCCACACCAAATTCTTCCAACATCCTCATTAAGGTTTCCCTGTCAATAGAATCATAGACCTTCTTAAAATCTACAAATACTATTACACAATCCTTGTTCTGGAACATTTTATTTCCGATTATTTTTCTCAAGTTCAGGATCTGTTCAGCGCATGATCTTCTTTTTCTGAAACCAGCGTGATATTCTCCAATTTCTTGGTCAATTCTTTATTCAGTTCTATTCTGAAGCACTTTGGATAGGACCTTGTAGGCTACGGACAGCAGTGAAACGCCTCTGTAATTATTCACATCAGTCTTGTCAACCTTTGTTGTGTAATAGTGACGGGATATCCGATTCATTTTAATGAATTGATTCATTTGATTCCGTTCGCATTACTGAATCGATACAGTGAGCCGATTAACGGCTCATTAGACTCATCGATCCTATTGCATCTGTGTAGTGTGTACTGATAAGAGAGAAGCAACAACATTCAATGCTTGCTGCTGCCATCTGGTCATCATTCTATGAACTGTTTTTTTTGCATCATCTAACTTTCAGTCCGCCTCTGTGGTGTAGTGGTTAGCGTGATTAGCTGCCACCCCCGGAGGCCCGGGTTCGATTCCCGGCTCTGCCACGAAATTTGGAAAGTGGTACGTAGGCTGGAACGGGGTCCACTCAGCCTCGGGAGGTCAACTGAGTAGAGGTGGGTTCGATTCCCACCTCAGCCATCCTGGAAGTGGTTTTCCGTGGTTTCCCACTTCTCCTCCAGGCGAATGCCGGGATGGTACCTAACTTAAGGCCACGGCCGCTTCCGTCCCTCTTCCTTGCCTATACCTTCCAATCTTCCCAACCCTCCACAAGGCCCCTGTTCAGCATAACAGGTGAGGCCGCCTGGGCGAGGTACTGGTCATACTCCCCAGTTGTATCCCCCGACCAAGAGTCTGAAGCTCCAGGACACTGCCCTTGAGGCGGTAGAGGTTGGATCCCTCGCTAAGTCCGAGGGAAAAACCGAACCTGGAGGGTAAACAGATGATGATGATGATGATCTAACTTTCAGATTCAGTACTATGCTTGCTTGTTATATTACAGCACAAAACTTACGTAGTTAATAATAATTACTGACATAACTCAAATTTTATACACTACCTAATGGTTTTCCACAGTTCTCTGAAAGTCACAACTCATGTTTGTCCAACCCTTGTCCCGTTTCCCTACGGAGTCGGGTATGAGGTGAGATGAATCTGACGTGACGGGTTTTTATGACCGGATGATATAAGTAGTCCACATATTATAAATCAAATAAGTTGCTTTACACAGATAGATCTTATGGCGACGAAGAGAATAGAAGAGATAGGGAAGGAAGCGGCCGTGGCCTTAGTTAAGGTACAGCACAAGCATGTGTCTGGTGTGAAAATGGAAAACCACGGAAAACCATCTCAACGGCTGCCGACGGTAGGATTCGAACCCGCCATCCCTCGAATGCAAGCTCCTAGCTACGCGACCTTAAACTCTTTTTCTATCAGCAGAGGGTGTTTTTAAATCGTCATATTTTGTCTAGGCTAGACGGGATGTAGAGTAGCCCACTGCTCGCGACATACCGAGCGGTTCTTCCGAATAAAAAACAGAGAATTTCGAGTGGTCATAGTCATAGGGTAGGCATGTTGTCAGCCGTGTTGCCTCGTGTGTGATATGCCCTCCCTAACGTAAAAGGTGACTAAAAGGGGCCCCGGACTCTCAACTTGCCAGGTGGGTTGGCAACTACGGGGCCCTGGCACTGCTTCCACTTACTTGTGCCAGGCTCCTCACCTTCATCTGTCCTATCCGGCCTCCTTTGGTCAGTTCTTGTTCTTTTCCGACCCCGACGGTATTAGAGCGATCGAGGCCTTTCATTTTCACACCCTTCGTGGCCCTTGTCTTTCTTTGGCCGATACCTTCATTTTTTGAAGCCTTGAATCCCTGATTAGTGTTATGTAGAGGATGGTTGCCATGTTCTACTTCCTCTTAAAACAATAATCACCACTTGACCAGAACCGATATGTTTCATACCAGCCATGGGGCTGTTGTTCCGCCGTAGTAACGTAACAGACATCGAAACAAAGAAGCCATGTGAAGTCTCTCACAACTGTTCAAACAAAGCAGGGAACACATACAAACATGTCAGGGAACGGCGAAACATTCCAATTACTCAGACCAGCTTACAGTTCGGCGAATACTTGCAGGTGTGGAGTTCTGATGGCACAATTATCGTACTACAAGGGGGTGTTAGAAATACTGCTGAACTTAAAAAGATCTCTCCTCGTTGAAGTTAAATTAGTATGTTCTATTCAGTATTCTCTTCTCTACTTTGCTTCGCGTAATCTAAAACTGTATGCAATTTTATTAGGACCTATAATTGAATATTAATTTTCTGGAATTTTGTAACCAGCCAAATTCATGCATGTCTTCTAAACTTAAGTGTTCTGAAATTCACAAAATCATTGAAGATCTATCAGAAATCTATCCCTCTGATTTGAAAATAATTCACTTAAATGCACAGTCATTAGTCGATAAGGTACATTTCGATGAGTTTTTTAACTGCTTTGTTGATTCAGATATTAATGTTATTGCTGTAAGTGAGACATTTTTCAAGGAGTCCATTCCGGACTCAGACATTAACATTCCTGGCTTTAATCTATATAGAAACGATAGACTGGGCAAGAGAGGAGGAGGGGTGGCTGTGTACGTGAGGAGTAGTTCGCACCTCCCCTGCAGAATATTGTCGTAAGCCAGAGTATATTTTCCTAGAACTTGAATTACCTATGGGTAAAGTATTATTTTCATGCATCTACCGTCCTCCCAAAATTGGTTTCATGGAGTCGTTTGTAGAGGCGATGTATAACTGTGTTTTTCGTTATAAATATATTATACTTGCAGGTGATATGAATGGGCATTTCGGATCAGGGTCGTCGGAAACTGTAGTAATCGATGATGCACTTGACTCATGCAATTCGACTAGAATACCATTTGATGACACATACCACACTGCATATTGTCATTCTAATCTCGATACCATAGCTTCAAATTGTAATGATACCCTTCTTAAATTTGGGCAGACCCCAGCGAGTGGATTTTCTGGACATGATATGCTATATGCTGTCTTCTCGATATCAACACCCAAATATGAAAGAAAATGGATCACATTTAGGGATTTCCGCAGTTTTAATAATAAAGAAATTAATCTCTGCGCGGGACAAGGCAAAAAGAAAGCACATCAAAACCAGGAAACCTGAAGACTTTGAAACCTTTCGCATCTTGCGTAATAAAACCAAACTCGCGATCCGTGATGCTAAAGTCAAACACATGCATTCTTTGTTCAGTAAGAGATCAGCTCCGTCTGCTCTCTGGGAACTATAAAATCACTAGGAATTGCTAAGAAAAATTCGCAACATACTTCCTCATTCATATCTACAGAATTGCAAAATGATTATTTCTTAAAAATCTCACCAGTGAAAAATTCTCACAAAATATCCGAAATTATTCATAGTTACATGAACACAGATGTACCTCAACATGATCTCTTTCACTTTTCGTACATTTACCCAGAGGATGTAGTCAAAGTATTTAAGAGCATGAATACCAAGGCTGTTGGACCAGATGGTATCTCACATCCCCTCCTAATGAGCAGTTTGGATATAATCGCTCCGGTTATAGCTCACCTGTATAATTTCTGTTTACAATCAGGAGTCTTTCCAGCTGTATGGAAAATGGCTAATATCAGACCTGTTCCTAAAGTTCCTTCTTCTCAAAAATTTGATGATTTCAGGCCAATCAGTATTTTATGAATATTAGGTAAAGGATTAGAAAGGATTGTTTACCAACTACTCACTTCGTATTTAAATACTCATTCTATTCTTAACACATTTCAGTCTGGTTTTCGAACAGGCCATAGCACACCGATGATATCAAGTTTTCAATGGACAGAAAGGAACTAATACTTCTGGTACTATTCGATTTAAGTACAGCATTTGATAGAGTTCATCATGACCTCCTTCTGACTAAATTACATATCTCTATCAGCTCTCTCTTGGTTTGAATCGTTCTTGAAAGGGAGATCTCAGCGTGTAGTATTTGACAAACAAATTTTTTCTAAGTGGTCTAGTGTACATTCTGGCGTCCCTCAGGGTTCCGTGTTGGGTCCCGTTTTGTTTTCCCTGTATATAAACGATCTGCCTGGAGTTTTACGCCACACGAGACATCGTATGTGTGCCGATGATTTACAGATCTACTACCATTTTCCTGTGAATCATGTTGTCGAAAGTATTAGTAAAATAAATCTAGATATAGAAAGAGTACATCAATATACACTAAGTCATATTTACTATTAAACGAAAACAAAACCTTAGCTATTTTTCTAGAATATCGAAGAAACGTATCAAATATTTTCAACAGGGATATTCCTCCAGTAATTGTAAATGGTTCTGTAGTCAAGTATCAGGAATGTGTTAAGAATTTAGGTATTCTAATGGATAACACTCTGTCCTGGACCTGTCATGCCAAGCACTTGATCAAGAAAGTATCTGGCATATTGCATCAGTTTCGACGAAACTTGCCGTATCTTCCTTTCTCGGTGAGAAAGATGTTGATCCAAACTATGGTATTTCCTATTTTAGATTACGGCGCTGTAATTTACAGCGATATCTCTGAGAAATATAATAGCAAACTCCAGCGTATTCAGAATGCCTGTGTTCGATACGTCTTCAATATTCGTAAAGACTGTCACGTAACATCTTACTACAAAGCCGCAGAGTGGATGAAACTCAGGGATACACGATCGTACTCAGCTGCTTGTTTACTGAGAATTTTAAAATCGATTGCTCCCTCATATTTGACCAAGTCCTTTGTTCAGATGAGTCAAGTGCATGATCGGGACAATAGGTTTACAGCTTCAGGTTCCACAGCATCGTACGGTAAAGTGCAGTAAGTCGTTCATTGTCACTGCCTCTCAATTATACAACGATCTTAAACTATATGAAATTCAGCAAAGTAGTGTTGGTACTCAGAAAAATATCTTAAATACCGCTACCTTTCCACTTATTAAGCCATGTAAATGAATTTTCACCAAATTAATTAAATAGTACGAAATATCATAATCCCGTAGATACATTTTAGATGCTCAGTTTTATTCGCACCGGGCGAGTTGGCCGTGCGCGTAGAGGCGCGCGGCTGTGAGCTTGCATCCGGGAGATAGTAGGTTCGAATCCCACTATCGGCAGCCCTGAAAATGGTTTTCCGTGGTTTCCCATTTTCACACCAGGCAAATGCTGGGGCTGTACCTTAATTAAGGCCACGGCCGCTTCCTTCCAACTCCTAGGCCTTTCCTCTCCCATCGTCGCCATAAGACCTATCTGTGTCGGCGCGACGTAAAGCCCCTAGCAAAAAAAAAAGTTTTATTCGTAATTCATCCTCGGCTTTAAAATTCTTAGGTTTCTCTTTGTATTCTCTTCCTTGTTAGTATAGTGTATGTTTATGAAATGTTAAAAGTATTATTGTAATCTCCTAGATGTTTAGTTTTTAATCTTATTCTTATATCCTCAGTAGGAAAATGTATCTTACGCTCTTCATGTATTCTTTTATTAGATTTTGTATGTTAGGTGATACATTTAAGTTAAAGTAGCAGTTAGTTACAGCCAAAGGGACCTCTGGTCCTACTTGTTATTAACTTTAAATAAACATATTTCTATTCTATTATATTCTTTCATTGCATTCCCCATTGTCATAAAAAGTGAACTCCTTCAGAAGTTCAGCCGTTTACGTGGAAAACAAAAACTTAGTCCACCCACAATAGCAAGCTGCATTGCCGTCCTCGCTCTGTCACTGCATGGACAGCCTTCCACACTGACAGTTCTTATCCCAGACATGTCTACTTATTGTAGTAACGCACTAAGGCCAAGACTCAGAGAGCGCGCTGATGCTATGAGGAATATTGAACACATTCGCGCATCGCCATGTTGTAGGCACTTCAGCTTTGAATGCATGTTAATGTTTACAGTTCCTTGCGTGAAGGAGTGATAATAGTGAATAGAGCTTTTGCAGTAGTTAAATTGATGGGGAATATTAAAGGAGAGTTAAGTCAGGCCTCACCTGTGGAGAGGAAAATTATTCAAGGATGGTGAACGCTTGTACAGAAGGGACCTCAGATGCCTTCTCATCAGTAAGTAGAAAATGAACTGTTATGAAATTATAATCGTGAATTAAGCAGGCTATAGGACGGTGGGTTCAGAGAACGTGCGGACATGGAATTTTTAATGTTCAGCCTTCTTATTCGTGGCTTTTTTCCAATTTGTTGACAGATAATCCTTAAGAAATAAACAACTATTCTCCAATGCGTGCACACTTTTCTTACAGACTGTGTTCCGGTGCTAGTAATTGGGAAAATATGGGCTTAGAATGAGCAAAATGTGGTTGGTAAAACCTGTCTACTTTTAGGGCTATGTATTGGTTCAGAGTATGAAACATTATCTGAAAAATGTTTATAGGCACCGTAAGTGTTAACTTCTCTGTTTTCACCACTGTTTTATGATAAAAGACTAGTTAAATGTGCTATTCCGGAAACTTTTACTACGCCCAAGTCTATAAAATGCTTATTACAAGCCTAGTGTATGATGGGTTCTTTTTCTGTTTTCGAGCACTGTTCTGTTAATTTAATTTAACAGAATGTAATTGTTCAATAACAATGCAAAATATGTTGCCATTAATGCTTTCACGGCCCGTACTTATAGACATGATACTCTATAGGTTTTTGGGCTTATGCCGTGTCAAGAAAATAAGGTGAAATTCTTAACGTTTCGCAGGGAATTGTGCGCTGCGTCCTCAGAAGATATCTCCACTGTCCACGAGAAAGGCTTCTTGAACAATGACACTTTAAATTTGGAACGTTATGATAGAAGTAGAAAATGGTACGTTCAATCGCCACCAGGTGGCCCCCCAGGACGTTCGAAGCGGAAGCTGACCGAACCATCACAATCAGTCTAAGCGGTTCACATAACCTGTTTGCGTAACACATGACATTGGCAGGTGTATGGCATAGATACAAGCCTGGAACGAAACATCTGGCGACGAGGAACGTTGTTCAACAGGGACACCGGCTATCAATTAAGTAATACCTGGTTGCCACCCATTAAGAATTTACGTAGGTAGTTCCCTTCCCGGTCCCTTTACTATTGTTATTTCGTCTCGGTGTTTTCCAAATTCGTACGTTCCTGTTTACGCAGCGTATTCAGTTTTAAGCGTACGTTTTCCTCCCACTTGCTTGACGTTTTCTTACTCCCTCTTAAAAGAGGCTGTGCGATAACCAAAAGTCATCAGCTATAAACTCCATCATTCAGGTAGTATTTATGTCAGAAAAAAAACACAGGTAAACATATAACTTTGAGATTTACTTTTGCTGCCATATTTTCCTTAAATCACGGTCTTCGCGGGAACCCTTTGATATTCCGGGAAGTACGTTACCTTATTGCAAATGGTGAAAGAAATGTCAGAATCGGCCCAGATTACAAACTTACAGAGTCTGTCAGTCATGGCATCCATCAAGACCTGGTAATTTTACATGACCACCAGCTTGCACGGTTGCTAGGTAACATTGTCCATACCTTACATCACAGACTGCACGGTTGCTAGGTAACATTGTCCATACCTTACATCACAGCCTGCACGGTTGTTAAGTAACATTGTCCATACTTTACATCACAGACTGCACGGTTGCTAGGTAACATTGTCCATACTTTACATCACAGACTGCACGGTTGCTAGGTAACATTGTCCATACCTTACATCACAGACTGCACGGTTGCTAGGTAACATTGTCCATACTTTACATCACAGACTGCACGGATGCTAGGTAACATTGTCCATACTTTACATCACAGACTGCACGGATGCTAGGTAACATTGTCCATACTTTACATCACAGACTGCACGGTTGCTATTCCGTTACACAAATATTTGGATGACCACGAGTTCTAAGACATATTCGTGACAATATTTCAATTTAATTTATTTTGCGTGTTTAGGTAGGATACAGTAACGTCAGTTAGAAAGGAAATATTTGTTCTAGGGGGTCATGTTCGCTATGAGAGGTGCCCGAGTGGAACATGATGTCAAGTCGGGATGATTCCAAGAATGTGAGGCAGAATGACATTCCACAAGGGCAGGGATTTATTTATTTGGGGATTAAAGCGGAACCAAAGCCCAGAAGAGTGAAAGTGGCCCTGACGCAATGTCAACATCTAGACACTGAAAATTAAATCCTAGTCCAAAGACGCTCAATTCTAACGTAAAAGAGAATGAACAATAACACGATTGATGAACGCGCGGTGAGGCACGGGAGAGGAGCGTTAGCTCGTACCATTCACTGTACTCGATATTAGGATTCGTCGTGCCGACCACACGTAATCTGCAGGCCTTCGGGCTGAGCAGCGATCGCTTGGTAGGCCAAGGTCCTTCAAGGGCTGTAGTGCCATGGGGTTGGGGGTATGCTCGATATTAACAGATGTGGTTTATTTTTCTATATTTACACAAACAAAGAAAAGTGATACAATATACATATATACGGGGTTGAAGGGAGCGAGATATTTATGCACTAAGAAAGGTAAAATTCCCGTTATTCATTTAGTAAAAGTAAGTCAGTTTATCTGTGTGTGTGTTTCTAAAGCATACTGCTCGTACAACATCCAGGTTTCCTGTCCTTAATGCTCAAACGGCCTGTGGCGTGATGGCCCGCCGCTACAACTTGGCGTCGGGAAGGGCATCGGAACGTAAAACTAAGAGTGTCGACCCCCAATATATCAGACGCTTCACTTATACACGTGGCCTCCTGACTGATGAGAATCGCTTTTTATTCAAGGTAGAGTGAAGGAGGAACAACACGAGAGCGGACATTTTCCCTTATCTTATACACAGAGTGACTGGCTTATCGCGTTTGAGCGAGACGTAATTTCCGGTCTGAGACATTTATCTGCGAATGTTCCTAGAATATTCTTTACGAATGCAGTGTTTACCAGGACAAGGAGTGTGCTATACTCACAAGAAGGCCGGCGGGGTGTTTGTAGCCGCGAACCGTAACGACCCCTAACACAAGAAGACTCCGGTCTTGTTTTGTTCATTGTTGCTTGACACATCGCCATTGAACGTTCAGTCTGCAAGCCTCTGTCAATGAAGCGGCTCCAAACCCTCCACTGACAAACTCAATACATCTCTATCCTCATTTATATCTCTGTTTGTCTTACTGTATGTGGATTACCTGTTACCTGTATTATTATTATTATTATTATTATTATTATTATTATTATTATTATTATTATTATTATTATTATTATTATTTCGTGCATATCTGTATAGCCCTGATTCGCTGACTCACTCGCACTTCCACTAAGCTAGAACGCTAACATTTAGCACAAGTGTTTCCTTATAAGAAATGTAGAATTGTTTTATTCCTATGTTTTGTGAATTGCTACGCAGAAAGCCGGTGCATCGAGGCCACAGGGATTCCTTCCATCAGATTATCATTATGAATTTAAAGCTCTCTACTTTCCTGTTCACATGGCTATGAACATATCACAAGGATAATCGCTCTGTGAAGGAATTGTTACCTGCGTTATGTTTTTCAAAATAAAGAAACAAACTGATTTGAGGGATTTATTGAATCTTGAATAGGAAAACAGGTGAAGCAAGAACTGGTCAAAAACGACCGAAAACCATCTTCAGGAGTGCCGAGAGAGGTGTTGGTACTTGTAGCTGGAACTGTACTCATTCCCCGACCCCTGTTCGGGAACGGGACTCCACACATCACGTACCTTCCTGCTAGCTCGTGACGTCACACCGGAAGGCCAAACATGGCCGCACACCTACTTCCTGAATAGAACTGAACTCTCACAAGAAAGACTTGACGCAAGTTCATCAATTTCACTGAATGTCAACGCAGCATGATTGAGTTGTTGTTGGTTTTCAGCTTCGTGGCAGATGTTGGAAGTGCTTGGCAAATACGGTGACGAAACTCACGGCACTCTCCTTGTGCGGTGTTGACGTCTTAATCTGCGTTATGTTTTTTTTTTCAGAATAAAGAAACAAATTGATTTGAGAGATTTATCGAATTAGAGATCTTGAATAGGAAAACAGGTAAAGTATAGGGATACCACAAGGGAGTGGAGTTCAATCAAGAATACTTGAAAACAACGAATTTGCCATTTTTCCTCGCAGTTGGCCTCAATGCTGACAGTGAACACTTGTATTCTCTGTTTGCTAGCAGCCCTCGTCACTCGCTCCTGGGGCACTCCATTAGCACGAAACACCATTTTGGAACTTATGAAGTACTTTCTATCTTCCAAGAAACTTACTGATCGGAAGAATTCCCCAACTAAGTGAGATGCAATCGTAGGAAAACATTTTGCAGGAATCAGCTCTAGCAGCTAGTATCCCCCCTCACTTCGTTCACGAAAGTTCTCCATTTTGCAATCGCCGCTGTGAGGCGCGGTACTGACTAAGTCGAGCGTAATTAAAATATCTAACAAGATTAAATCGAAGTTACATTGGTAACGAAGGTGAAGTTTAAATTTTGTATTTTTTCATTAAGACTTGTGAAGTAAAACATCTAGGGCCCTACACGTGACAGGAGGTGACCAACTACTTGTTCTCCCTAACAAAAATGAAAAATTACGAAAAGAAGGTGCCCTCTTCAGATTTTGGATCTTGGCCCGCACGACACCATAGAGCTCGGTTACGCCGCCATCTGCCATGTGTTGGGGTCAGCCCCCGGGCCATTGGAATTAACTAATTAAGGTTAAAATCCCCGAGCCGGCCGGGAATCGAACCCGGGACCCTGTGAACCGAAGGACAGTACGCTGGCCATTCAGACAACGAGTCGGACATTATTATTATTATTATTATTATTATTATTATTATTATTATTATTATTATTATTATTATTATTATTATTATCGTTTTGATAGGTCCTTTATTAAATATTATGAAGAATATCGAAGAGAGAGTGAGCAGAGGAGTTGAGAAACAAGAAAGTCAGGCCTGCATTACTTTCAACGTGGAAATAAGCTTTTACGAAAACATCACAGTATTTCCTGTTGTGAGTAAAGGCCCGCCTGCTGGCCGTGATCGTTAGGGCGCTCAAGTCTGACACCGAGCGTAGCCGGTTCGAGTCCCGTTCCGGCACGGTAGGGGAGGTGGTGCTAGATCACTAGATTGCGTGTCAAAAGCCTGAATTAAATTCCAAACCTCTCCGCAGTCCTCATGTGGAGTGAGGGCACATGACGCTGTTGGTGGTGACTCGTCCGTCGGATGGGGACATTAAGCCTTGAGCAGACACATGAGTAGGCTATGTGCCGGCACCGGGTTTCACCCTCTCCCTTCCTACTATCATATATCACGCCATTCATTTCATTTGAGTAACTCCCCTGATGAGCTTGACGTCAGGAAGGGCATCCGGTCATAAAAACCCACTGCGACAGATTCATCTCAGCTCATACCCGACCCCATAGAGAAACGGGACAAACAAACAGTTAAAAAGGCACGAAGAACATTTCTTCCTACAACCTGTTCTCATGTAGCGGGCTTTATTGCTTTCAACAACAACAACAACAACAACAACAACAACAACAATAATAATAATAATAATAATAATAATAATAATAATAATAAATAATAATAATAATAATAATAATAATAATAATAATAATAATAATAATAATTGTACCGGGCGGTACACCTCTACGCCGCACATTTAAATCTTGCGCCAATTAGAACTCCTCTACAGGAGAAACACAGGACTTGGAACTAGATCTACTTAAAATTCTACTCAGAAGATGTCACTACCTTAATTTTGTGATGCTGAACTTTCCAGTACTGTGTGTATTTAAACTTGTTTTCGTTTTCCGTTCATCAAGAAATTTGGACATTCTCTCATAGAGGTCACTACAAAAAAACTATGATCATGCACCCTGGTGCGAAGTGAAGGAACTTTATTTGAACAAATTTTGTATTCACAAGTTTGTTCTTTACTAAATTTCGTTCATTCATTTGTGGGTTGGCAATATTTATATTTTCTTTCCGCCAGTTTTGAATTTAGCCAATCCAGAATTTCTGTAATTAATTTCCAACCAGCCGGGCTGAGTGGCTCAGACGGTTAAGGCCCTGGCCTTCTAACCCAACTTGGCAGGTTTGATCCTGGCTCAGTCCGGTGGTATTTGAAGGTGCTAAAATACGTCAGCCTCGTGTCGGTAGATTTACTGGCACGTAAAAGAACTCCTGCGGGACTAAATTCCGGCACCTCGGCGTCTCCGAAAACCGTAAAAGAGTAGTTAGTGGGACGTAAAACAAATAGCATTATTATTATTATAATTTCCAACCAATCACGTATTTCTTCTTCGATTTTGTGTGTAACTTTTCATTTACCAATAAAAGTGAGAGGGCGTGGCTTGATTATTCATGACAGGTCTCGAACTTTCCCCGAGGGTTTATAAACTGCGAATTTTCACGTCTCTTGTCCACTTCATCAAAATCTAAGTGTGTGCATGTGAAGCACGAGGCGGGAGGTGCCTCTTTCATCAGGCAGCTGGTCTTCAACAAGGTAATGGCCGTTTGACATCTTTATTTCTTGCTAGCTCAGCAGTTTAACCCGCGGGAAAGGTCCGAATCTTTTACCACGTAACCTACTTTTCTAAAAATGTAATTTTTTGTCGGCTTACGTAAAAACTTCATAAATCTGGAACTGTAATTCGGGGATTGAGAGTGATTTGCCCTCTCGAGCTCCCCTTCATTTTGGTTTGTGGTGACTAACGTTTTGTAACTGGTTTTCTTCCTTTCTGTAATGTCTTAAATTATTCTTATACGAGTCACCTCCATAGTTTGGGAATAGCCCCTGTTTCATCGGCCTATTGCCTTTTAGGTTTCAGAATGAGTATTTAGGAGTGCAAGTACTCGCCTCCATTCATTTTGGTATTTCGGGCCATTTACTTAACCTGTTCTTTTTCCGCTAAGGCCCAGTAGGTTGGGTACAAGATACCCCCGTGTCTTTGTTGTAAGTTGTGCCTTGATGGCAATTAATTGTAAAGTCTGGTATTGCCGTTAAGAGGCTTGAAACACTGAGAGCGTGTCAGCTCTTTTCAAGTGTTGTAAAAGTGCTCTGGGAGCATGTGCTCCAGACATTAGGTTGAGCGTGTAAAGTGAGGGCTTGAAGCCCAAGTTCTTGTCTTTCCTAGACTTGTTTTTGCTACTGTTAACTTGTTACAGTTTTAAATTAACTTTGATTTGGTAGTTAGGCCCATTCACCCCGGCACCTTCTTTCACTTCTGCTGATCCACCAACCACGGTAACAATAACAATAATAACAAGAATAACAATAATAATAACATTGTGCATAGCTTTTAGTACCGGCAGTGTCCGAGGACATGTTCGGCTCGCTACGTCCAGGTCTTTTGATTTTACTCCCGTAGGCGACCTGCGCGTCGTGATAAGGATGAAATGATGATGAGGACGACACACACACCCAGCCCCCGTGCCAGCGGAATTTACTAATGGTGGTTAAAATTCCCGACCCTACCGGGAATCCAACCCTGGACCCCTGTGAACAAAGGCCAGCACGCTAACCAGTTAGCCATGTAACCGAACATCATAATAATAA
The DNA here is from genome assembly GCF_040414725.1 of Anabrus simplex. Taxonomy (NCBI): domain Eukaryota; kingdom Metazoa; phylum Arthropoda; class Insecta; order Orthoptera; family Tettigoniidae; genus Anabrus; species Anabrus simplex. The sequence continues at coordinate 104,746,260 of NC_090279.1, read as the reverse complement.
TAATAATAATAATAATAATAATAATAATAATAATAATAATAGTAATAATTCTAAACGGAACACGATACAAAAAACAAGTAGCGTGTTCATTAGAACAGAAGAGAGACGCGATATCAAGGTACAGAAGCAGTGTCAATAATTGAAGTCCACATTCCATTACGCCAACAATAGGCCACCATCTAATCGTCAACCGAGATAATAAGTACACACAGGAGTCGATATCACATGTACACTAGACCAAGGTCACTCCAAAGGTCCACAAAACAAGTCCAAAAGCGTTAAAGTCCAGTCAAAGAACGCCGCAAATCAGTGGAAACAACAAAAGAAAGAAATGTGGCAAACAGATTACATTTGTACCGCAGAAGGAACATCCCTCGTGTCAAGAGAGTACCGGATGTCGCCAGTGCACGAGATTGCTCAACGTCTAGGTCCTGGAGTTCGATTCCCAGCGGGTCGAGGGATGGTAATTTCAAGATCCCTACAAGTAACATCAGCCCCACACTAAGCACGTCAGATACCGCCCACCCTGGTCGGAGGGTCTACCTTATAACCGATAGCCAGAAGAAATCATCATCTCCTCACTGAAATAAGTCCACCTGGCATTGTTCCCACCTCCAACAATTATCCTCAATAAAGCAAATATGACGTTCTTTCGTACTCTCCTGATTACCAGATGCGCCATTGGTAGGACAAGACATTGTTCTAATTGCCTATAATCTATAAAAATAAAAGGAAGTGTTTGTCTGTGTGTGCGCAATGCGAAGCCAAATCTACGGCACACAGAGATCTGAAATTTTCAGGTAGATGGAAGGGGGTTCAAATGCACCTCGAAGCCGCATTTTTCATTTTCACTTTCGTTGGTGAGTTATGAACGACTAGCAGAAATACCCGTTCTTCGTACGGGTTATTAGAAACTGGCTTTAGTTACTCATACTATCGGTGTGACTAACTTCATTAGATATTTATATCACTGGTGTATTTACTTAAGTACGTAGAAATTATTTGTCATGTTTGGAATAATAGTGTATCTTCTTCTTCTTTTCTTCATGGGGGCCTCTAAATATTAGTTCGTAATTAGCGTCGACCTCTAAGATCTTATGCCACCATGTTTTTCCTTCATTCCCACCTAGATACACCTGCTTCCTTCACAAAGCTGCAGGTTTAGTATAAGTATGCTTCCGCTAGATAGGACCACAAATATAAATATTATTGAATGTATTTGTTTGATCCGACATTTCGTAACTATTACTAATGATCAAGGAAATACGCGATGCATAAAAGAAACTGCTATAATTATCGAGAATTATAATTCTCAGGGCTTGTCACTCATGTCGCACATCATAATGAATCTGAGTATAAATGTTGAGAAATTTTTCAAGTCATGGGCGCACCATCTTGACAATTGTGTACAGTATACAGGTTTCATGATTACAATGATCGTAAAAGTGGACCAAAATATCGGCACTAATAACATCAGTGATCCTACTACTCTATGATAGTGATCCTACTACTCTATGATAGTGATCCTACTACTGTATGATTTGATAGAAAATACTTTAAACTATGGGTAACAGACTCCACAAAATGCTGAAACCTAAGCCAGTACGTAAAAACGGAGGCCCGTCGGCAACCGCTGGTCGCTGGTCTCCGGGGCTATTATTTTTATACTTCACTCCCTTTCCATCCCCGCCCAAAGGAGTGCTATGAGCGTCTTACACAACAGTTTATTTTTGCAGATAGTAAGTCATACGTGTATCAGTTTTGGTTGGCAGCTATGCCCAAAACGTACATGCATAATCTAGCTGCTGTAGAATTCCCGAGCTGACGTTGCCATGGTTACGGCTTTTCGTTTCTTTATCCGATTCCTAGAGCAGGGGTAGTGCGGTTCCAGTATCTCCATAATGGTTGGTTTTAGGGCCTTAAAACATGGTTTTGGGGCCCGAAGGGTTTACCGAGTTTTGTTCTTTACGTCAAGAGGATTAAATTGAGCTTTGTCTCATCCTTATACGACAAATTCGATATTTTGCCTATAATAGCCCATTATTTTTATATCTACCCCCCCCCCGGTGCCCCCCACCTCGAATTGTTTCGAAAATAAAATACAGCCCATGTTACTCACTGACAATGTAGCTTTCTATAGGTGAAGTAATTTTTAAAATCGGTTCAGTTGTTTTTGAGCCTATTCGTTACAAACAAACAAATTTTTCCTCTTTATAATATTAGTATCGAAAAACCGTCGGAAAACGTGTGTCGGGACATTACAATCCAACGTGCTAAATGTCGCTAGGCAACGTACATAAGGTAGGTAGAAAACACAAGTCAAGGAGTCCGCCATTTTCGGCCCCAGACACGAAGAGCCTAATTCAGTCCGTAATATGTCTGTGTGTGATGCCCAAACACGCAGAGATCTGAATGTTCTAATATAGGCTAATTGTTCGATGAATAGTTATGCGGTAAAGACCTGTTTCCATTAATTGTTTATATTAATTTTAATCGTTTTAATAATTTATTTATTTATTTATTTTTATTTACTCGATATTCATTTTATTCACTAAAATATCTGAGAATACTACGAGGATTTCAGTATACCAGCAATAAGAAGTGAGACGTATTTTCTTTCAATTAACTTAATCTTATACTTTATTATTTTATTCAGAGGAAGCATAAGATAGATAGTAAAGCGAGAGAGCTGGCCGTGCGGTTAGGGGCGCGCATCTGTAAGATTGCATTCCGGGCTCGACCTCCACTGTCGACCGCCTTGAAGATGGCTTTCTGTTTTCACACAAGGGAAATGCTCGGGTTTTACATTAATTAAGGCCACGGCCGTTTCCTTCTAACTCCTAGGCCTTTCATATCCGATCGTCGCAGTAGGATCCATGTGTCGGCGCGGCGTATAGTGAAAGAGAGTAGTAATACACATACCAGTCAAGATGAAGTCCATGGCTGTTTGTCCGCGATATCCGGAATTATTTGTCTGTGCAGTCAAATCTACGGGACGTGGGCACAGAGCGATTTTTGCTTCAAGAAATGAAGCTGTCAGCGTCATCAGCAAGCAGCTTAATAGCATTTAACGCGGTTGAATTAATAAATTGGGGCGAAGCCGCGAGCATATGCTAGTTTGCTAACAAATAATGCACGTGTGTCCTGAAAGAGACCAATGTACTTATCTTGTTACTGCCTAATTATATTAACAAGTATCGTGAACTTAAAAAGTTGTCGTTTGAGTTTCATCTTCCTTATCAAATGATAAAAATTAAGAAAGTATAATGTTACCGTACTTGAAAACACAATTTGACAACAAATTTGAATTACAATGAACAACGAACGTTTGGCGGATATCTACATACATAAAATAAGAGTTTTGTCTGTACATTGCTCAGAATTTGTGTAACGGTCATGTCCACAGTAACAAGGAAATGTACTTTTAACTTTTCCGTAATTTCTGTCTGTCTGTCTGTATGTAATGTATGTATGTATGTATGTATGTATGTATGTATGTATGTATGTATGTATGTATGTATGTATGTATGTATGTATGTATGTATGTATGTATGTATGTACACGCATTACGTGAAAACGGCTGAAGAGAATTTAATGAAAATCGGTATGTAAAGTCGGGGGATGAGCCACTATAATCTAGACTGTAAATCATTTTATTCACGCTAAGTGAAACGGTAGTTTAGGGGAAGGCCTAAAATTTAATTCTCAAATATTTATATTATTAGTCGTATCGACAAATACTACATAACTATAGTTATATAGAATTAAATTTCCGATCATTCATGTCTGTACCGGCAATTATAACAAAGATATTCATGAATTCGTATATCTATTTGTTGCTAAGTCCATCTCAACGCCGAGCCACGAGAAAATGGGTTAACAGAACTTAGTCGGGGAATAAGAAACTACAGTCTAAGCTATAAACAATTTTATTCACCCTGGATGAAATTGTAGTTTAGGGGAAGGCGCTTAAAATTTATTTTTAAATGGTACCTATGTTATTGGTCCTACCGAAAAGCAGCCTACAGTATAACAAAAGTTATAGAGAATACAATTTCCCATCATTTATGTTTGATTCGGTTTTCCCGTACCGACTACGATAAGAGTGGTATTTGAGAGTCAGAAGAAAACTAAACGTGAAGGCCTACGATATACACTGACTGACAGAGCAAATGCAACACCAAGAAGGAGTGGTCAGAACTTTATGCCAATTGCAGGGTACACTGACGTCACTGAGGTATGCTTATGATGTGAAAACGATAAATGGGACACGGCGTTGGCGAATGACCCACTTCGTACCGTGATTTCTCAGCCGACAGTCATTGTAGAACGTGTTGTCGTGTGCCACAGGACACGTGTATAGCTAAGAATGCCAGGCCGCCGTCAACGGAGGCATTTCCAGCAGACAGACGACTTTACGAGGGGTATGGTGATCGGGCTGAGAAGGGCAGGTTGGTCGCTTCGTCAAATCGCAGCCGATACCCATAGGGATGTGTCCACGGTGCAGCGCCTGTGGCGAAGATGGTTGGCGCAGGGACATGTGGCACGTGCGAGGGGTCCAGGCGCAGCCCGAGTGACGTCAGCACGCGAGGATCGGCGCATCCGCCGCCAAGCGGTGGCAGCCCCGCACGCCACGTCAACCGCCATTCTTCAGCATGTGCAAGACACCCTGGCTGTTCCAATATCGACCAGAACAATTTCCCGTCGATTGGTTGAAGGAGGCCTGCACTCCCGGCGTCCGCTCAGAAGACTACCATTGACTCCACAGCATAGACGTGCACGCCTGGCATGGTGCCGGGCTAGAGCGACTTGGATGAGGGAATGGCGGAACGTCGTGTTCTCCGATGAGTCACGCTTCTGTTCTGTCAGTGATAGTCACCGCAGACGAGTGTGGCGTCGGCGTGGAGAAAGGTCAAATCCGGCCGTAACTGTGGAGCGCCCTACCGCTAGACAACGCGGCATCATGGTTTGGGGCGCTATTGCGTATGATTCCACGTCACCTCTAGTGCGTATTCAAGGCACGTTAAATGCCCACCGCTACGTGCAGCATGTGCTGCGACCGGTGGCACTCCCGTACCTTCAGGGGCTGCCCAATGCTCTGTTTCAGCAGGATAATGCCCGCCCACACACTGCTCGCATCTCCCAACAGGCTCTACGAGGTGTACAGATGCTTCCGTGGCCAGCGTACTCTCCGGATCTCTCACCAATCGAACACGTGTGGGATCTCATTGGACGCCGTTTGCAAACTCTGCCCCAGCCTCGTACGGACGACCAACTGTGGCAAATGGTTGACAGAGAATGGAGAACCATCCGTCAGGACACCATCCGCACTCTTATTGACTCTGTACCTCGACGTGTTTCTGCGTGCATCGCCGCTCGCGGTGGTCCTACATCCTACTGAGTCGATGCCGTGCGCATTGTGTAACCTGCATATCGGTTTGAAATAAACATCAATTATTCGTCCGTGCCGTCTCTGTTTTTTCCCCAACTTTCATCCCTTTCGAACCACTCCTTCTTGGTGTTGCATTTGCTCTGTCAGCCAGTGTAACATTACACTGACCATTGTTTGTTGTGATGTTCTTTGTCTCTTATGCTGCCACTCAACTCCGACAGATTGGATTACTGCTGCGTACCGAATATAACAGCCTGGCCGAATATTGGCGGGAAATGCCTGGGGAGTTACAAAACTTTCTTCTTTAGCATTTCATTCCTCTGGTTCATACATTTTCCGGTACGTAACACACTGGTTCATCATAGTATTCCAGCTATTCGATCCCTACTCTGACGCACTGTTTTGAATGAGCAGTGTGCGCAGAGGCTCACTTAATAGTAGTATGATCTGGTCTAGAATTACTATTTAGGCCTATTTCAAATTATAGCACTACAATTCACTAAATAACTCAAAATTCAACCCTGAAAAGAGTGGTTTCTTAAGAAAAGCTTCTTCCTCTTCACTTTTATTAAATTCTACATTCACTTTATTCCAAATGAGCAGTGAAGAGGGGTTTTCTGCTCTGACTTGGAGGAAAAATTTGCCTCTAAGTCAGGTAGATTTTTCAGCCGCCAGTGTAGTGAACTGAGATTTTCCAACTCATTGGGTACTCCTAGAAAATAAAGTAGTAAAAAGGGCACATAGTTCTTGCCCCGGGACTCTCCAGTATTCAACTACACCCCCCCCCACCCTTCCCCGCCTAAAAAAACTAAGAGTGTTCACGGATGACGGCTGTCTGCGGGTTGGTCATTCCAGCTCTGGAATTATGGGCTGTTAGATCGGCAGCGTGGTACTGTTCGTTAAAAGTGAGAAAAAGTGCTTTTTTTTTATTTGATCGAGTATTTCATATGAAAGCATTGCTTTTAATAGCGCCATTCCTACTGACGTCATTGTAATGACCTATGTTCATTTCAATTGGGAAAACCACTAAGACAGTCTTTCTGAGGACGTAAAAAGGCAGGTGGAGAGTGAGTGTCCGCCAATATAATGAAAACTCCCCTATCCCTGTCTTCATATGATAAAAAATGTTTGGTGAATTCTCCGTCGCTTTTCTATGGTAACGTTAAGAGCTACTGTATGCAGTTTGCTCACTACCTGAGCTAGAATTCTGTACAGAATGTAGAGTTTCGTAGCGAAGCACGAGTACATCAGCTAGTTCGCAAGTGTAGTCTGCTCCCTACTTCACTGACTGATACTGCTCCAGTGGTGTAGGGAAGGATTCTCTACAAAACTACGAAAATGAAAAAGGTCCAACACTTGGAAAAGCAAGCGAAGGGCCAGTAAACTCGGGGTCGGAAAAGAACAAGAACGGATACGAGAGACGAAAGCGAGGACTCAGGTAGGGGAACCGTGGTCGCCTGGGGGAGGGATAACCCCAGCAGTTGAAGAGTCTCATTATCGTGCGACATGGAAATTTACTATCAGGATGAGTAAGCGCCTTGGTATCTCAAGTGGTGAGCGAGTGTGACTTGTCGACATCCGTTGGCCAACTACCTTTACTCCACGCCGAGGGAGTCTTCCTTTGGCCGATACTTCCATTTTTCCAAGTGTCGGATCCCCTCTCTCATTAGTGTTGTATAGAGGATCACCACCACCACTAGCACCTGAAATCCTGGGATACTTGATGACGATCGTGGGTTCCTAAACCGGAAGGCAAGTACAAGGTGTGGCTTGTCTGACAGTGCCTTGTCACTCGCAGTCCAGTGGGCTTATATGGCCGTGCAGGCCTTGGAGCGTAAATCAGTCGCTGTAATGAATGTTGGCCATTCACAGAATAAAGTGCAGTCGAGAAGGCGGTGGCAACCATTAAACGTTCCCACGGCTATAAGACTTGAGCTGTAGTGTTCGTTGAGTGGCAAAAACTCCGGTACACGTGATTCTTGAATTGCTGTAATGTAGTTTTGCCCTATTAAAATATACAAGGAAAATCTTAATAAAAAGGGTACCGGTATCTCATTGTAACATGGAGAAGTGTAAGTAGACTGGAAAAGAACTGCAGCAATTTGTTTCAAAGCTGTACTTTTAAATGGCAGTTCCTTTAATCCTATCTCCTTTCTGGGTGCCGCTAACGCCGAGCTGCCGGAATTTAGTGCCGCAGGAGTTCATTTTACGTAACGTTAATCTACCGGCACGAGGTTGACGTAGTGGAGCAAGTTGGGGTCACATTTGACACATTTTAGTGCCCTAGAATATTCTAAATACGGAGACAGTTCTTATTTACTGATAAGAGCTGTTATTTATTTTGGGTTAAAATATAAATTAATTAACATAAAATGTAGCTACATATGCGAGCAGATGACTCCTAAAACCGTGATGTACCGCAATCTAGAATCCTATTGCTGGGCATGTGCTGAAAACAGACTGCGAGGAGTTCTGGGCTGACACAGAGAATCGAGCGGAGTTCCTTCCACTCTATGAGCTCATTCCCTTTTGTAACAAAAAAGCTTTTCAGTTTGTCCGATACACAAGACACAATGTTTCGTTCCCGCCTCGCATTGTAATGCTGAAATGTCAAGTTCCTAGCTGCTGGGACACAAATATTGAATGTCACTTGATAGAATCTGAGGATGTTCTTGTAAGAACGAAACACGCCATTTAATAGTGAGTATGTGTGTTCTGCCTGGAGTTGCCACATTCCCCGCTTTTCAACCGTTACACGCTTTTAAACTGTTTATTTAAAATTAAAATAGTTAATGGGCTCGATAAGGAACTAGCATACCGATACCCACAATAAGAAGAATCTCTCGAGGAAAACTAAAATGAAACACTACGACGCAGAGTGTCGTATGTTCTCTAGGAAAGCCGGTGAAATAGAAGAGATAGAGAAAAAAAAAGGAAAATATTGAGGAACATCTGAGGACCATTGAAAACGAAGGAAGGAGAGTTTAGACATAAGAGGAATAAAGATCGATACAAGGATGGAGAAAATGAAAGGCTGTTAGATACGATCAGTAAGAGGAGGATAATGTGAATGGATAACAGTAAATTGACAAAACGAGTGTTTATAAGAGCGGCAACCAGTGGATATATGACGGAGACAGAACAACATTCAGGAGGTTGATACAAAATGTGAACGGTTTCCAGGAGAAGGAAAAGAGAAAAAGTAATAATAACATCTGGACACAAGAGAGGAGGAAACATGCTCTTAGTACCTTCTTGGGAACTGCAGCATGGTTTTTTAGGAATATGATATTTACTTTCAATTGTCGCTCGAGACGCTTAAACGCATGCTGTGAAAGTTCGAACTATCGTTAGTTAAAATTTCTTGATACTTGTTACACACTCCAGCCACTCAACGAAACACTGTGAGTGAGTCACACGTGCGAAGCGCAGTCCTTTGGGTTTCAGTCTGTATTCTCGTAGCGTGGCGAGTGTGTTAGTTTCGAACAGGAGTGGCTTTACGTCGCACGGACACAGATAGGTATTATGGCAACGATGGGATAGGAAAGGGCTAGGAGTTGGAAGGAAGCGGCCGTAGCCTTAATTAAGGTAGAGCCCCAGCATTTGCCTGGTGTGAAAATGGGAAACCGCTGGAAACCATCTTCAGGGCTACCGACAGTGGGATTCGAACTAACTATCTCCCGGATGCAATATCACAGCTGCGCGCTCCTAACCGCACGGCCAACTCGCCTGGCAGCCTGGCTTGAGAATCTAAAAAAAAATGAGATGAAGTTTTTATCGTCATAGACTTTGTGGACCACTGCAGTAGCGCCATACGTTACTCTTTTAGCGGCGACAACAGGCAACTGCTACGTTATTTTTCATCGAGAATTCTCTTTCACACGGCAAAATCCCTGTGGAAGCAGCCTTGCTCTGGTGTGGGATGTGGCACAAGGGAACGGAGCTGTGTTAGCTTTGAAGCTTCATTTCTTCACTCAAATGTTCACTCGTAGAACTCAGCGAACGACCTCCCAGCCCGCCGTGAGTGCAAGAGACTGATCGATTACACTTTCAGTGTGCTTTGAGTAGGGCGAGTGCTCGTAGGTCGTGGTGGTGATTATCCTCTAGTGATGCCGACATTTAAACAGAAACTTGTAACATTCCGAGTTACATCAGAAGATACGAAGCATATCATCACATTATAATGAAGTCCGCCTCCGTGGGGGTCCAGGGTTCCATTTCCGGCACTGCCAGAAGCTCACCTCCATTGGGGGAGTTGCACACCCTGGGGACACGAGTTATCAAACTATACCTATTTTTTTTTTATGACATCGGTCCGTATATCACAGAAAACAATTACAATCAGTTAGGTTTATATCAATTAATGGCTAGACAAAAGCTTCATATGTACTTTAACATTATACCCATGATACTAACATAACCTGCAACAGTCGGGGCGGCCACAGTTCGATCTCCGGGACGAGCGATTGGTTATTGGTATCACTGTACAATATAGTTTGAGAAAATACTACTTGTTGCTAAGTGAAAACAAGCAACAGTCGGGGGCCAGAGGACTCGGTTACGGTGCTTCCATGTGCCCGGTTCTCTCTGTACTGTATCATAGCACTTGCTATTAACTCTACTTGATGCTAGGCGACAACAGTCGGGGACCAGAGGACTCGGTTACGGTGCTTCCATGTGCCCGGTTCTCTCTGTACTGTATCATAGCACTTGCTATTAACTCTACTTGATGCTAGGCGGCAACAGAATTGACGTTGTCGCAACTTTTGTTATTTACCGAGATATTTGGAAATTTGTGAATATCTCCGTTATTTTCCTCGCCGCGGTAAAATTGCATGTACCGCAAAAGATCGGAAATTATAAGCTAATCAACTTTCGTTATGTGCAGGTTTTTTGATATGGATAACGTTTGACATTTACTGATTTGGCCCCCTTAAATTGATTATTATGATTAATTTTGTTATCATTATAATGTATGAGAAAACTCTGCTCATTGCTACTTTGACAGCTGAAAACAAGCAATTGTCGGGGCAGGCTACAGACAGTATCCATAAGCAATAGCTAATAGTCCACAGTCACTGTACGGACTTTGAACAGATTACAGAAATGCCTTTCATCAGTGTTATCTAGTTTCGTTTCGGAAGAGGAGAAGTAAAACTTGGACTGAAGGAAATGAAGTAACGGCAAACTGATGTGGAAGTCAGCAGGTCCGAGTTCCATTTCTGATACTGCCGGACATTTAAGACTGGCAAGTCATCCACATTGGGAGGGCGGACGAGAACACGATAGGTGTGATAGGCGTAAGGCCCACGTCAAAAGCAGCTGAGGAAAAAGTTGACATGGTTTGGATATACCAAACGGATAAGCCATGAAAGGATGGTGTGTATAGAACCTTGTCCCGATCATCTTGATGGCGCCACTCTTTTCATTTTGGTTTAGTGTCCACGTTTCAAAGTTCGCTGCTCTGTTGACCACGTGAACGAGCCAAGAACACTGGCGCGTGGCCTCGTCCACAAATTGACCCGACCAGGAATCGAACCCGGACCCCCCTGGATCATTAAGCCATGAAGCTAATTCTAACAGTCCTCTGCTCTTGAGCGGGTACGAGCAGAAACTATAAAGACAAAAGAAGGAGTAGGTGCGCACGCACGCAGGATTGTCGTGTACAAACAAATGAATCACATTAAAGGAGACTGCTTATGAATTCATCGCAACGCCCTCCCTCCCAGCGTTGCCAATGTAGCTCGTTAAACGTCTCCTCATCATATGTAGTCCGTGAGGGAGGACGAGATAGATTTCAATGAAATTTGGACGCATGATTAAATAATATACCATACATTTAACTATACATTGATATTCGAACACCTCAATGGGCAAGAGAAAGTCGGCAAGTTGGCAACGTTGTTGCGAACTCCTTCACCCGTTTCCATGTTTGTACATGCGGTAAGAGTTGGCAGCAGTTGTGCACTGATTAGCACAAAAAAGGAGAAGACGAGAGAACCGTTTTGAAAAACAAAAGCCTCCCATCGCCTTGAATAGCTCGTCCGACCCTGCGACGTCATTTCCCGCCACTAAGGGCTGATGCACGACAAGTGAAAATGTTCAATATGTTACTAATAATAATTCTGAGTTGGTGCATTTTCTGCTTTTGTCCTCATAGGAATTCAGGTTAAATGTAAAAGTCTCAAGTCAATCTACGATTGCAACACAAAGTGCACATCTTTTACTCATAGAACTAATAACGAATTATTTCTTGCACCTCTTCTTTGCTACAAATTAACGATTAAAGCCCCTAAGACATAAGCTTGCCATAATTGTCTGCCACAAAACATATTAGCAAATAAGTTCAAATGTATTTGGCACACTTTTAATGTGAAACTCTTTACAAGTTATGTTCTATTATGGCAGCCCTGAAGATGGTTTTCCGTGGTTTCCCATTTTCACACCAGGCAAATGCTGGGGCTGTACCTTAATTAAGGCCACGGCCACTTCCTTTCCTGTCCCACCTATCTGTGTCGGTGCGACGTAAAGCGACTGTTGTGATGACTGTACAGAGTGAAGGTGTTTTGACACTGGAGATTAATGTATAGAATTCAGAACAACTTACATTTGTCATATTACATTGTATGTCAAGATTAGCCCTAACTGATAACAAATGTAAGCTATTTCTTCCTTCAGTCCAGTGAACTAACAAAACCTGCATTCTGTCTTTCTGTTAAAGTGTCACCATCCTAACCTCATATATTGAAATCTCTTTCGTTTCAATCCTGGCAATGGACTTCTGAAATAGATTCATCTGTGCCATGAGAAACCAGAAATAAACCTCACCAACTTCATTTGAGAAAAAAGACTTCAGGAGAACTGGACATCTGTCTTGTGACATGAAATAAGATTTCAATGGCTGAAACATACGTAAAAATCTTTCAATTGCCGGAAATAAACGTAACCATCTTGTTTTTACATGTCTTTGGAGGTCTTGATATGTAACATTAAGAAATTCACAAAACTCCATGAGTGATGCAACTCTAACAGTATATATAGAAAAGTAATTGTACGCGTTCACTGAACATCTACAGGGAGACAGTCAGGACCAACTTGTAGGGCGTTATGTAAAATATGGGCTGGACACCCCTACAATTGGTCCTAGCCAGACCCCCTAAATTTGTATTTGTATTGTCGCCCCCATATGGACTCATTTTCTCACTGACGTTATTGTGTCCTATAGCATTATGAATTAATTCAGAAATTGTGTCAGAATTTTCATTGCTACACTCAACAAGATCTAATAGTTTCGACCTTCCTCTTTGTCAAAATATTGCACAATTACAGGAAAAATCTTATGATGCTTATGATTGCTAGCATCTGTACTAATGATAACAAAATCACACTTGGAAATATTTTCTTTCACTTCCGCTTGTATTAAAGGCGAAATTACATTATGTATTACTGCTTCAGTTTTTGTCTTTGCACTGGAAAATGTTTTTGCAATTTTCGAATCGTTGAACATAGCTGGGAATAACTTGCGCGTACACGTGGTGGAGTTGTATGAGTGATGGTGCCGTACGTTGCCTCTGCAGCAGCTACTGACTTATTGTTACTGAAATAATTCGTCAGTTGCTTACTGGAGGACGCAGAACTTACGGAATTCCTGTGCTTCACTGTACCTACGCGATCTTTGATGTCACTTTTCCCCCCCATGTGCAATCGAAAAACAGCAACTGTAAAGAAAAATATTATTTTTAAATTACCAAGTCTGACTTCAGGTAAACGTAAACGAAATTCTTTCACCAATCATTTGTTCTGTTTCTTATATAAAAGAAACTTACTTGCATATTCACTTCTACTTCGTTTATTGAACGAAAATCCTTGGCGTATTCATTTTTAAATATCGTTTTCGTTTCGATGCCGTGTTTTTTACTCAGTCAGAAAATCACACTGAATTTAATCGATTACTACAGATTCTTCTTCTTCGAACATAGAATAGAACAAGATTCTTTTCCGTATTCTAATTGAAAACAATCTGTAACACCGGAAGTACGTAGAAAGAAGCGATAATTCGATAGTTTACTTTGACTACTTCATGGATAAGATAGGGATACTTCTTGAGCCTCGACCATTCAGTTTACTCGAAGTTTTAAGAGATTGGACGGGCGTTTAAGTTGTATTTCCTTTAGGAGTAAAGGGATTGCTTTTTAAAAATCCGGGACTTTTAGTCAGCCGGACGGGACATTATTTATACCACTCTAATCCGGGACAATCCCGGTTTTCCGGGACGTATGGCAACCCTACTAAGACACGCTGAATCTAATGACAAGGGAATTGTTATTTTTCCCTGCTAGTTTGTATGAGGCACATGTGTTTAGTCCACGTTCTCTGGTATAATGATGAACGGGGTGAAAAGTCAGGTTGTGAGTGCCCTCTCAGTTTTAATTACCGCGCTGAGTTCCTCCGGCGTGTCACATGAACGGGATTCACGTAGTTCTAGTACGAGAACTGGAGGAAAGCAGTTCGGTTTGTTCTGGGCGATTTCAGACAAAAACAGTTGACAAGTTCCGGCTGGGAAGACTTCACTACTTGGCGAATAAGCTCGAGTCGTGAGGGCAAACAGGACGAGGAGTTGGAATAATTTATGAAGGGAAATGTTTGATAAACTTCCAAATATATTTGCAAATTATTTCAGAAAAGACAACTGAAAGGACCACTGCCATGTATGCTTCTTGTGTTCCCCCGTCTTCACTCATGTTTTGTGAGTCTGGCATAGTTCATAACATTTTAATATACGCTTTCTAATGATCTTGAGAATGTTTGATTTATTCGTTCTTTCTGAGTCTGCAACGTATATCTGTGAGCCTTGCTCTTGAAATGAGTGTTTTCGACTGCTTCCTCCTTATTTTGCATGAACACCAGATGCCAGCAGGGCAGCTTGTTTCTTTTGACATCATTTGTATGCTATCTGGGCTCCAGTAGACTACGAGCTCATCAGGGTTCTGCTTCGTTGTGAAAACGGCCACATTTTTAATTTGACTAGAGGAAGTACAACCTCAAAATATCGCTAGAGATAAACAGACGTTAGAACTGGGGGGGATCTAACTTCAGGTGACACTTGTTATTCATGTTAAAATTATTGGCCTAGGTTTCTGGTCATCCGTATTACATTTATACAACTTTTTATGATAAACATTAATTTACATTGTTATTTTCAATTTTAATAAACTGGTGCCTTCCCAGTGACAATAGAATAGAACATTGTCTCAGTGGCTTTCACGACTTAAAAGTGACTGAAGTAGAATACCCCTGGTGTGGGCAGAGTGTGAGGAAAGCAACAGTAAACTACCTCACACGTATGTCTCTTAGCTGGTAGCGGATCGATCAGAGACTGTACCTTGCAGAGTGCGACGCCGGTGTCCAGCCGGTCCATGAAGTTGTCCACGTTGATGTCGAGCTCGGGATACAGCATGCTGAGCCACTCCGCCAGGTCCTCCTTCATGGCGTACAGATACTCCTCGCTGGACTTGAAGGGCCTGAACGAGCGCGTGTCTCGCAGTACGGGCGTCGTCTGCGCCATCTTGCGCTCTCTGCAACACCAACATGACAGTTTAGCACACATCTTTAACACGATACTCTAGTAAATTTTGTTTAAAGAAAAAGAATTAAGATAATATACGATATTTCACTGACAAAATAGTTAACAATCCTTGCATTATTATCGATTATTGCCGTTCTTCGTATTGGCAGTTGAGTCAAGACCGACTCCAATCCTCAGACCTTAATGCTAGTCTCGATCGTTCAAAGATGGCGAATCGACTAGCCGGAATTGTTGGAAATGTTGGGTTTGTTTTGGTTTGTTGTTATGGTATGTAGTCGGTGTAATTTTATGACAGTTGACGATAAATGTTAGCTTCTTTGTAGAATATAAGAGGGCGAGTGTACAGTGGTCTGCCAAATTAATATACTCTCAGGTAGGTATTCCATTTTTTAAGGACGTCTGTGTATTGTTCAAGGAAAGTGGAGAGAGATGAACACGAGTAACTAACTTCTATCTCAAACAAATATATTATCATACTTGATGCTGCACCATGGGACTAGGTAAATCGCATAGAATCTGAAAGACTGGCCAACAAGTTCTCTTGACTTGAACCCAATAGAAAACATGTAGATGACACAGAAGAAAGAAATTAAGAAATAAGGAGTTATTAGCAACTTAGAATATGCTCATATAAAGAGCAAATGAGGACTGGAAAATCCAAGAAACTGACAAGAAAATGTATTTCAAGAGACTGCAACTGTGGCTGACATCAGTGTGAAGAAAATTGATGATTATCGAATTGTTTTTTCTAGGAAATTTTTTATAAACCACGAAAAAGGTGCATCCAATAAAGGAAGCGTAATTTTTAACCATTCCGTATATACTAAATACTCCAAAAAGATAAAATACATCATTATCCTTGTGAGTGTAATAATTTGGCAGACAACTGTATTTATATGAGTCAGTGGACACCTAGGATCTGTAATTATACGCAATAATGTGAGAATGTGCTTCTTTTGATCGTGTTTTTACCCATTAAAGAACATGGATGCACTAGGTGGACCAGGTTTTAGTCTAACTATGGCAGTGCCTCTCAAACAACTATTCTTAAGTTTTCTACGGAATAGAACATTAAGAAAGAAATGGATTAGGAATATACATCGTGATTATTTTGAAGTCCATGAGAAAACTGTAGCGTGCCTACGTCATTTTAAGAATAAGTCTGAGGTTAGGGAAGCCAGTTCTCTACTTCCAAACTATTCGTGTTCCCCGAAAAATGTTAATTTAGATAAAATATGACTGATATGGTGTTATTCCGTCAGTGTCCATGTGCTTCAAAATGTGGAGTGATTTAGATGCAAGTGTATGTTACAATAATCTGTGCTTTGCCTGAGGAAATGTTTGGCAGGATCTTGGAGTATAACAAAACTTATACAAAACTTATAAGTGTGACAGATGGAGCAATCTGTATGCTGTTACACAGAAGAAATAGTGACTTGAGGGATTAGCTGGGTTTGTAACGTAGGGTTTTACACTACCAACACCTTCAGATTCATACTGTGGTTATCTGTTATCAAGCAGACAGCGCCGAACTGAAGCTCGCCCATGTGGTTAAATATCAATGTTTAATCAATAGAGTTTTTGCACTCATGTTCTTTAATGGGTAAAAACCTATTATATCTTTAGTGTCTGAACGTTTCATTACTAAGGTTACTATCATTGTGTGAAGTGCTGCTATGCCATATGTCAACATTATATTAACATTACCAGGGCCGTTCATTGGGTTCACATAATCATTTCGGGTGTACTTGGGCTGAGGGACTCAGACGGTTCAGGCGCTGGCCTTCTGACCCCAAGTTGGCAGATTCGATCCTGCCTCAGTCCGGTGGTATTTGAAAGTGCTCAAAAACGTCAGCCTTGTGTCGGTAGATTTACTGGCAAGTAAAAGAACTACTGCGGGACTAAATTTCGGCACTTCGACGTCTTCGAAAACCGTAAAAAATGTAGTTAGTGGGACGTAAAGCCAATAACATTATTATTTCGGATGTACTTCCAATTCATTCGGTGCTGAGTTTAAGAAATCGTCCACCAGTTCAAAACTAAGGCAACATGTTATGTTTCACATTTCTCATGAGAGCGAATAAATCGAGGAATTCCACACGTTAATTTATTTTGAAACATTCAAAATGATGTTAGAAATATCATTTTAACAGTTTTATCGTGTATTTTCGTCTATCCAGCGAAGTGAAATCTAAGAGAAAACGTTATTTGACGAATTGAAATCTCTAAATAATCACCTCGTTGGGCTCTTTTCTAGTGATATATGTGATTCTAGTTGATTATATGTGATGCGTACTTGGTGGCGACCGGGCGAGTTGGCCGTGTGGTAAGGAGCGCGCAGCTGTGAGCTCGCATCCGGGAGATAGTGGGTTCGAACCCCACTGTCGGCAGCCCTGAAGATGGTTTTCCGTGGTTTCCCATTTTCACACCAGGCAAATGCTGGGGCTGTACCTTAATGAAGGCCACGGCCGCTTCCTTCCCATTCCTAAGACTTTCCTCTCCTATCGTCGCCGTAAGACCTATCTGTGTCGGTGCGACGTAAAGCAACTAGCAAAAACTTGTTGGCGAAGCGTTTTCATACGTGTAAAAGTGATTTTCCCTATGATGTTACATTTATCGTGTTAAATTACCGCCGTTTATATAATATGTACGTGATATTTTCGTGTTAGCCAATACCAGCAATCCGGCTACTTCAGCCACCATGTTTATATATATATATATATTATGGTCTGAGGATTGGAGTCGGTCTTGGTTGAGTAGTCGATTCCTGCATTCCGAGATCCTGCATCCTCGATATTTCAGCATTTAAGGACAGTTTCTAACCTACTCTAAGTAGACTAACTGTTAGTATCTTGCTTGAATTGTTGTCGCGCAGTCTTTGTATAGTACACAACATACAGAGGAGTCCAGAAAAAAATGTAGACACTCTTTGATAGTTAATATCTTTGGAACAAAATGACATATCGTTGCAATTCTTGCACGGTAGCGTAGTCCATTGTTTTCTCAACACTAGTGAATGGCGCGTGAATCTTCGCAAGCGTTTCCCAGCAGATGACAGTGCAGCAATGAATGAAGTAAGATTATCGTTTGAACAACGCAAGGCCATATTGAAGTGGTAGAGCGGCAATGGCGTACTCGGCCACCAACACGTAGAGCAATTTATTGTATTCGGGATAAATTTGTTCAGGATGTGCATAAGAAAATCTCTGGCCGACCAAAAACATCAACAAGTCCGGCTTCCAGCGCTGCTGTGCTCAAACATTTTACTAGGTCACCTCAAAAATCTGTGAATCAGGATGCATGCGAAGCCTATGAGCCGTACGACGAATCCTTAAGGCTGCAAAGTGGATGGACGAGGACGACCCGAGAGGCTCCTGACATGTCTGTCATCGCGCGGTTTGATTGGTCCATTCTTCTTTGAAGGTACCGTAACTGGTGAGATGTATCTTCATATGCTGCAAACATCGATTTTACCTGCCATCCGAGAGGTGTTTGGAAATGAAAGATTTTATCTACAACAAGATGGCGCTCCACCTCACTACCACAGAGATGTCAGAGTCTACTTGGATGAAAATCTAACTGGACGACGAATAGGTCGAAGAGGAGCTGTTGAGTTGCCACCACGGTCTCCAGACCTTACACTTCTACCTATGGGGGACCTTGAAAAATGAAGTTCATCGAGAGAAGCGAGCTACAGTGAACGGGCTACGAGAAGCCATCGAGGCGTCCTGTGCGGCTATTACCCCGGCAACACTGACAGCAGTTCAGCGGCTGCTAATGGGGGTCACTTTGAACCTTCCCCCGTGCAAGAATTGTAACGGTATGTAATTTTGTTTCATTAATACTGACTACCAAAGTGTCTACATGTTACTGGACCCCTCTGTATATACCTACTTCTATACATAGAATATGCTCTTTTATTTCTGTTCATTCTTCCATATTATTTCACATTTCTTTGTAAAGATAAAGGATGGCTGAGAGAGGCAAGTGGGGACTATGGGTGTGAGTGGGAACAAAGAAAGAGTTTGAAGCAGATAACTGGGCCCGTAAAAGAAGACAGGAATGAAGATAGATCTCCCTCGATCAATGTACAGGATAAGGCAGGAGGGGAAGGAAAACGAAAGCTAAGGGGTTTCCTCAAGGGATAGCTAATGGCATAGTTGGGGATGTACGGCATCTGGTTATGACAACGTGGGAGAAGTTTAAGCAAGAATTTTACTCTGTAGTAAACGTGTACGAACAACATGAAGAAAGTCTATAGGCCCTATAAGTATCATTTTTTGTTTGCTAGTTGCTTTACATCGCACCGACATTGATAGGTCTTATGGCGACGTCTTGATAGGAAAGGCCTAGGAGTTGGAAGGAAGCGGCCGTGGCCTTAATTAAGGTACAGCCCCAGCATTTGCCTGGTGTGAAAATGGGAAACCACGGAAAACCATCTTCAGGGATGCCAACAGTGGGATTCGAACCCACTATCTCCCGGATGCAAGCTCACAAGCCGCGTGCCCCTGACCGCCCGGCCAACTCGCCCGGTATATATAAAAGTAATTATTCCAAAATGAAAACACTTAAAATAAGATAGAAGTGAGGTTATGGGGGTTACGGAAGGGAGACTCGGGAGGTCCTATACAGATCCTGGTCCTCACAGGCCGAAACAAGGGAAGCGCTAAGCCTATTCGAGTTGTTCCAGATCTACGTCATGGGGTCCGAACCCGCGAATGCCGTGACCATAAAACGGAGGAAGTAGAAAGCATAAACAAATCCTGGGAGAACGAAGAAGAATACAGAGCTAAACCTTCCAGGGATATTCGAAAAGGAATCACAGTTACCCCATTTGATCCCACTGCTCCCAAATGGGAACATCTAGAAATACCCTTTTTTGTTGCTTCTCTGTGGTTCACTTACGCGAATTTTCATTCTGGGGTATTGTTTGTGTGGACGGCATTACAGTCTTACACATTCTGGTGTGCATTGTAGTGAATTAGTAGCAATTCTTCAGTTTTCTTCACTGTGAGTTCTTGAAATGATTTAGGATTTTCATGTTCCCATTTGGCATCGATGCGGAGGTGCAATGTCAGTTTTCAGTCTGAGTTTGCACGACGTAGCAGAATTTGATGATATTTTCCCCGTTTGGTGGTTTTAATTGGTTGTCCACCGATGATGAGGATTACCTGTCCATACCTCATGTCCGGAGGAGGAGTGACATGAGGAAGTCAGTGAATTGTGCTTCTATCTCATCCCTTGCTAGAACAAAGAGAGCAGCGAGCTTCTATTCATTTATAAGTTTTTCAAAAATGTGAGCAAAACCTGAAGAGGTTAGAGTTTTCTCGCCAGAATGCCAGATTAGTGGTTACTGTTCAGTTGAATGTACAGGATCAAGGAACCGATTATTGGTTTCTGGAGTGACAAGATGAGTTTGAATGGTAAATGAAAGATAACAACTTCCCACGGAAAACATAATTTGTAATATGAGTCAAGTACATGAAGATGACACGGGCTGGGATAAGCTTCTCTACAGCGACATTATACAGCAGCATTTGCTCGCTTATGCTGTAGGGTGAACGCGATACAACACGTGTCAACAGGAGCTTGGCGGAAAATGTAAGAGATATTCACTTCCTATACATAATGTAGCTTCAATGTAAAGCTATAGTGCTAGTTAAGAAACTTTGATGTTTGATTCCCAGGAGGAATGCCTTGATCCGAGATACAGTAGGCTAGTGACCTTTTACTCTGGCGGAACCTACCTCGTTGCTTCCAACCTCTTTGCTCGGGATATCTTTCTGCCACTAAACCAGCTCGTTGAAGGCGCTTGGTGCGTTGTAAATGAAGTAGTGTATTAGAGAGAATGATGCTGCTGCTGATCGTAGAGTGCTTACCAGACTTTTCCGCGCATTGCAGAAAACAGGTGTTCTTCCAAGTTCCCTGAGCAGGAACAGGAATGGTGCAGCGTGTGCTGCTGTCTGCCGGACAGTTCCTGAGTCGTCACACTAATTCAGATGTGCTCAGCACGGTGCGGCGTGTGCTGCTGTCTGCCGGACAGTTCCTGTGTCATGTCACACTAATTGAGATGTCCTCAGCACGGTGCAGCGTGTGCTGCTGTCTGCCGGACAGTTCCTGTGTCATGTCACACTAATTGAGATGTCCTCAGCACGGTGCAGCGTGTGCTGCTGTCTGCCGGACAGTTCCTGAGTCGTCACACTAATTCAGATGTGCTCAGCACGGTGCAGCGTGTGCTGCTGTCTGCCGGACAGTTCATGTGTCATGTCACACTAACTGAGATGTCCTCAGCACGGTGCAGCGTGTGCTGCTGTCTGCCGGACAGTTCCTGAGTCAAGTCACACTAACTGAGATGTCCTCAGCACGGTGCAGTGTGTGCTACTGTCTGCTGGACAGTTCCTGAGTCAAGTCACACTAACTGAGATGTCCTCAGCACGGTGCAGTGTGTGCTACTGTCTGCTGGACAGTTCCTGAGTCAAGTCACACTAACTGAGATGTCCTCAGCACGGTGCAGTGTGTGCTACTGTCTGCTGGACAGTTCCTGAGTCAAGTCACACTAACTGAGATGTCCTCAGCACGGTGCAGCGTGTGCTGCTGTCTGCTGGACAGTTCCTGAGTCGTCACACTAATTCAGATGTGCTCAGCACGGTGCAGCGTGTGCTGCTGTCTGCCGGACAGTTCCTGAGTCGTCACACTAATTCAGATGTGCTCAGCACGGTGCAGCGTGTGCTGCTGTCTGCCGGACAGTTCCTGTGTCATGTCACACTAATTGAGATGTCCTCAGCACGGTGCAGCGTGTGCTGCTGTCTGCTGGACAGTTCCTGAGTCAAGTCACACTAACTGAGATGTCCTCAGCACGGTGCAGTGTGTGCTACTGTCTGCTGGACAGTTCCTGAGTCAAGTCACACTAATTGAGATGTCCTCAGAACGGTGCAGCGTGTGCTGCTGTCTGCTGAACAGTTCCTGAGTCAAGTCACACAAACTGAGATGTCCTCAGCACGGTGTAGCGTGTACTGCTGTCTGCTGGACAGTTCCTGAGTCAAGTCACAGTAAACCACCGCCGTCTCGATCCTCTTATACTGCCTGCTCTATGCCACTAGTTTAACACACGAAGGCGCGACTATCAATATTTCTCCGAGTCGCCGTAAGAGTGCAACAGTACACACACAATCTTCGCTGTCAGTGTGGGTGTAGCACTGTGTTAATGGAGCATGAATGTGTGTGAAAACCTGAGTTATTTCGTACAATGAGTAAACGTGTCTGGTCACTTCCGTTCGTACAAGATATATTTTGTATAGAACTGTGAAATGAATTAATCATGTTATGCTTATAGATATTTCAAAAGTGATTTTAAGTTGTTGGTACTTGTTTCTTTCCGTTCGTGCAAGGTATATTTATCGTAGAACTGAAACTTCAGATTCTTTCCCCGAAGTATTCAGCTGTTGTGTACCATTTTGCCAATCTCGGTAAGGTGGTTCACAGCCAGAAAAGATACGACTCCATGAAATACCGTCTAGAAGGGATTTAAGAGAAAAGCTGCTGTCGGCTTTATCTAGGCAAGGACCTAATAAAGGAAGTAGGCCTAATTGGATATCCTCAGATTACTCTCGCATCTGTGCCTTTACACTTTATTTCAGAATGTGATGGAGCCTCCGCGGCTAGGCGGCAGCGCGCCGCCTCTCACTGCTGGGTTCTGTAGTTCGAATCTCGGTCACTCCATGTGAGATTTGTGCTGGACAAAGTGGAGGCGGGACAGGTTTTTCTTCGGATACTCCGGTTTTCCCTGTCATATTTCATTCCAGCAACACTCTCGAATACCATATCATCTGTCATTCATTAATCATTGCCCCGGAGGAGTGCGACAGGCTTCGGCAGCCGGCACAATTCCTATCCTCGCTGCTAGATGGGGCTTCATTCATTTCATTCCTGACCCGGTCGAATGACTGGAAACAGGCTGCGGATTTTTTTCCAGAAGGATATTAAAGCCGTGGAGAGTAGTGGATTCCTTGTGACAAGAATTGTGACGGACAATCACAAAACAAACGTCTTCATGTTTAGACATTTTGGACAACCTCAGATATCCAGACGATAATATTCCAATCAAACTATAAACAGGAAATCAAATCCTAATTTGCGGGTACTAGGTTCATGTTGTTGAAGAGAGAATGGAGGGTGACATTTGTGTCAGCAACATCTAACTGCCTAGACCTTCGACACCGCTAAATGGAATTGATTATGCATCAGGACAGAGCAGGAGTTCGATACCTAAAACCTTGTTTTGTTGCTCTGGTGAAACATCTGCAGGAGTTCGTTTAAGCTGCTGTGCTCTATTGTCGAAGTCTTTCAAACGTACGAGCGTAATACGAGGACTTGCGACGTCTTCCCTTTCAGAATACCGGGCGAGTTGGAAGTGCGGTTAGGAGCGCGCAGCTGTGAGCTTGCATCCGGGAGATAGTGGGTTCGAACCGCACTGTCGGCAGCCCTGAATATGGTTTTCCGCGGTTTCTCATTTTCACCACCTTAATTAAGGCCACGGCCGCTTCCTTCCCATTCCTAGGCCTTTTCTATCCCATCGTCGCCATAAGACGTATCTGTGTCGTTGCGACGTAAAACAAATAGCAAAAAAAAAAAAACTTTCAGAATGTTTTTTGTTACAGTTTGAGGTCAAAGAAGATCACCAAACTGTTAGTGATATTATCCTAACCAACTTCGTAAGACCTCTATTATTTGATATTGCGTTAGCAAGAACACAAAAAGTACGGTACCACTCCAAGCCTTCCTCCAAGAAAATCTTTAAATTGTGCATTAAGAAGCCAACCGCGACTTCATACAGGTAATATTGCCGATATTTAATATTACTGATGTAATTTACGAGTTTCAGTGAACATATGACCATACTGCGTAGTGTTTTGTAGGCTGTCATCATTAGAATAATTTTAGAACATTGTACGTCTATGTCTGCCATCTAGCGGAAAAATTTTGTCGCAGCGTAGTCGCAAAAAGGCTCGCATAGAACAGGCAGGATAGGAGGATCGAGACGGCGGTGCAGTAAACGAGAAGTCCTCAGCATGGGGCAGCGTGTGCTGCTGTCTGCTGGACAGTTCCTGAGTCACGTGACACGAACTGAGATGTGCTCCGCACGGTGCAGCGTGTACTGCTGTCTGCTGGACAGTTCCTGAGTCACGTGACGCGAACTCACCGCCGTCTCGATCCTCCTATACTGCCTGCTCTATGCCAGCCTTTTTGCGACTACGCTGCGACAAAATTTCTCCGCTAGATGGCAGACATAGACGCACAATGGTCTAAACTTATTCTAATGACGACAGCCTACAAAACACTATGCAGTATGGTCATATGTTCACTGAAGCTCGTAAAATACATCAGTAATAATAAATATCGGCAATATTACCTGCACGAAGTCGCAGTTGGCCTCTTCATGCACAATTTAAAGATTTTCCTGGACGAAGGCTTGGAGTGGTACCGTACTTTTTGTGTTCTTGCCAACGCAATATCAAATAATAGAGGTCTTACGAACTTGGTTAGGATAATATCACTAACATTTTGTTAATGTTCTTTGACCTCACACTGTAACAAAACACATTCTGAAAGATTTTTAATATTTGTTTTTAGTCGCACCGATACAGATGGATCTTATGGCGATGATGGGATAGTAAAGGCCTAGGAATGGGAAGAAAGCGGCCGTGGCCGTAATTAAGGTACAGCCCAGAATTTGCCTGGTGTGAAAATGGGAAAGCACGGAAAACCAACTTCAGGGCTGCCGACCGTGGGGTTCGAACCCACTATCTCCCGGATGCAAGCTCATAGCTGCGTGCTCCTAACCGCACGGCCAACTCGCCCGGTATTCTGAAAGGGAAGACGTCGCAAGTCCTCGTATTACGCTGATACGCTTGAAGGACTTCGACAATAGGGCACATCAGTTTAAACGAACTCCTGGAGATGCTTCACCAGAGCAACAAAACTAGGTTTTGGGTATCGAACTCCTCCTCTGTCCTGATGTATAATCAGTTCCATTTAGAGGTGTCGAAGCTCTAGGCAGTGAGATGTTGCTGACACAAATGTCACACTCCACCCTCTCTTCAACAACACGAACCTAGTACCCGCAAGCTAGGATTTGATTTCCTGTTTCTAGTATGATTGGAATATTATCGTCTGGATATCTGAGGTTGTCCAAAATGTCTAAACATGAAGGCGTTTAGTGATTGTCCGTCGCAATTTTTATCGCAAGGAATCCACTATCCTCCACGGCTTTAATCACCTTGTGGAAAAAAAATCCGCAGCCTCTTTCCAGTCATTCGACCGGGGCAGGAATGGAATGAATGAAGCCCCCATCTAGCAGGGAGGATAGGAATTGTGCCGGCTGGCGAAGCCTGTCGCACCCCTCTGGGGCAATGATTAATGAATGACAGATGAAATAAAATGATATTCGAGAGTGTTTCTGGAATTAAATATCACAGGGAAAATCGGAGTATCCGGAGAAAAACCTGTCCCGCCTCCGCTTTGTCCAGCACAAATCTCACATGGAATGACCGGGATATGAACCACAGAACGCAGCGGTGAGAGGCCGGCGTCTACCGCCTGAGCCGCGGAGGCTCCATCAAATTCTGAAATAAGGTGTAAAGGCACAGATGCGAGAGTAATCTGAGGATATCCAATTACTTCCTTCATTTGGTCTTTGCCTAGATAACGCCGACAGCCGCTTTTCTCTCAATTCTCTTTTAGACTGTATTTCATGGAGTCGTATATTTTCTGGCTGCGAACAACCTTGCTGAGATTGGCAACATGGTATACAACAGTTGAATATTTCGGGGAAAGAATCTGAAGTTTCAGTTCTACGAAAAATATACCTTGCACGAACGGAGAGAAACAAGTACCAACACCTTAACATCACTTTTGAAATATCTATAAACATAACATGATTAATTCATTTCACAGTTCTATTCAAAATATATCTTGTACGAACGAAAGTCACCAGACACGTTTACTCATTGTACAAAATAACTCAGGTTTTCACACACATTCATGCACCAATAATACAGTGCTACACCCACACTGACAGCGAAGATTGTGCGTCTACTGCTGCACTCTTACGGCGATTTGGAGAACTATTGGTAGTCGCGCCTTCCTGTGTTAAACTAGTGGCATAGAGCAGGCAGTATAAGAGGATCGAGACGGCGGTGCGCGAACTGAGATGTGCTCCGCATGGGGCAGCGTGTGCTGCTGTCTGCTGGGCAGTTCCTGAGTCACGTGACACGAATTGAGATGTGCTCCGCATGGGGCAGCGTCAACGAGCTAGAATAACATAGAGAGGCGGAAGCGCTGCCTGGGTGAAGCTAATAGAACGAACGTCCGCCATGTTTCCTGTTGTCACACAAGCAAGGGGGCATGGCCTTTAAATGACGAAAAGTGTAGAAAATACGAATTTTAGAATCACTGGGGGAGAATGAAAGACCGTTGCCGAAAGCTTGAAGCATTAAAGCGAATACCGCCACTTCATCATATTGCGGCACGAGGCCAACATCACGATCAGTTGATTGTAGGGTAGTTCGAAATTATCGCACAGTGACATACGAATAGGCCTCGAAATCGGAACAAGAGCGTTACCCTGCTTGGCTGTTGTGGTTAAGCGTAAATTAGAATAAAAACTATGGGCATAAATATTTATGACAGCAAACCTTAAAATCATAGGGATCTACAATAGGTTACAACCTCATTCTGTTCATATTTTTAAAATTATTGCATCCTCATGAGTACTGTGTTCCTTTCTTAATCTGTTTACCCTGTTTATCCTTGGTTTTTCCTACGGACTCAGCGACGGATCCCACCTCTGCCACCTCAACGACAGTGTTCTGGAGCGTGAGACATTGGGTCGGGGGATACAACTGTGAGGGAGGGCTGTACCTGCTATGCTGAACAGGGGCCTTGTGGGGGGGGAGAAAGAAGCGGCCGTGGCCTTAAGTTAGGTACCATCCCGGCATTTGCCTGGAGGAGAAGTGGGAAACCACGGAAAATCACTTCGAGGATGGCTGAGGTGGGAGTCGAACTCACTTCTATTCAGTTGACCTCCTCAGGCTGATAGAATCCCGTTCCAGCCCTCGTGCCCCTTTTCAAATTTTGTGGCGGAGTCGGGAATCGAACCCGGGCTTCCAGGGGTGGCAGCTGCTCAAGGCTAACCAGTACACCACAGAGGCGGCCCATGAATACTTTACCACAATAATCGTTTAGTGTAATTATTTATTATAATATAGTGGGATATCATGTTTTCCCATTACCATATCATACTGGGATTACTAGCTGAAAGGTAAGCTTGAAAGTTGTCCATTATGAAGTGTGGCATAGTTTTAAAAACCAAGGCAACAGACATCTACAATAAATTTCAAAAATAGCAGTAAAATACTGTATTTACCATACTTGGTGTACTTTTGAACGAAATAAGTGGGGTTTTTTTTTTTTTTTGTGGTTACGTTTTCTTGGTGGTGGGCGCTCCATTTCCTTTATTTGTAAATGTGAATGAAAATTAAATAGGGCTGGAAATGTACAGGGCATAAGCAACTGAATTGAGTGGGGTACCATTTTTGTCTTTTCGCCCTCACAACGCATTGTTCCGTTAATTCCTCGTTCTTTAAACGAAATCTGAAGCAAAATTCGATAAACAATTACCGTGGCTATCCGTACTTTCGCTAAGTAGATAATAAAATGGATTTAATTACAAACAGAAATTACAAAAAGGAATCTCGGCTATAATTCAGTAATACTTACTTAAAATACGACATATCCTTGGTTTTATTACTCCGATTAGAACAACCATACGCTGAGCTTACGGCTGGCATTCTTGAAAGCGAGAATCTATGTTTTCACTTCTTAAAACTTAGGGAATTAAATTGGCATGCACGATCTCCCTGTCACCTCAACATATGCTCTCGCGCCAATTCGCTTTGTTTTGACAACCGTTAACATGGCTGCTCCTTATCAACTTGCTTCAAGCTGGGAGCGCTGATGACAGGCATACAGCCCCTCTATGTTATTCTAGCTCGTTGGGCAGCGTGCTGTGTTTCTGTTCTCAGCACCGGTACCCTGAACAGGTAGCACATTTTCTTCCTCTCCTATCGTCGCGACTTAAAAGAAGCGAACTGTCGACCACTGATCAAAACTAACAGGATAGAGACGTCGAACCAAATACGTGCGAGATCTGGCCTGATAGTGATGTGTTCGAAAAATAGCGCACAAATGCGAAGTCGCAATTAGTTATTGCTGTGCTGTTTGTTATCATGTCGGAGACACCACGGCAGACGACGAGAATCAGACGGTGAACCGGTGGTTATCGTCTTGAGGACGATCCGATTTGTGGAGAAACAACTGCTGGAGGACAACGCATCTAGGTTTATTTCTATTCCCGAAACTGAAAAGTGGATCAGACTGGTAGCAGCCGTGACTGAGGATCGGCTCACCTTCGGGAACAGAAGAATACAGAGCTGGTTGTTCCCTTGTTACAACATGTACGATTGTGAGATGAACTGAAAGAAGCATGTAGGGTCATGACCATGTCCAACAACAGTCCTATCAAGATCTATGGTCGCTCATTCAGCCATAAATATTCGCAAGATACGTGAAAGGAGCCTTGCTGTGGCCAGTACCTCCCTCGAAGTTCAGTGAAGACGGGAGGTGAGGCTCATCGCTTATTGGTGCGACCTGCGTGTCGGCACGTAGCCTACTTCTATCAAATAGCACCAAGGGGTCTGCTTCGAGGCTTAACATCGCCATCCGACGGACAAATCACCATCAACAGCGTCGTATGAAGACTTTCGTACCGTGCCGGCCAAGGGGACTGGAACTGACTCCCCACCAGAAACAGTGGCTTAAACATTGTATTTATCTTATTTAACCGAAAATTTGTATTCTATTCATTTTGTGATACGAAAAGAAGTTCAACAATATTATTACAAAAGTGGCCTTTCTTTCTGGTAACATGTTAATTCTTATCTAAATTGTAAATATTGAATTATTTGCCGCCTACTAGGGAAAAACAAGACATAAGGCTCTGTGGGTGGTTCGGATGTCATTGAGACAGTTCAGCTACTGGTCACTCCAACAAGAGATTTATCGATATCTGTAATAATATTTGTCAGAAATCTTGACTAGGTAGAGTACGTGAACTAGTTGAAGGTTCAAACCTACGAGAAACGGAAACTAATGAGAACAGTCAGTCACACAGAATGATGTCGCGTACGCCGAGCCGCATTCCGTCAGAGATCCGATGATAATAATAATAATAATAATAATAATAATAATAATAATAATAATAATAATAATAATAATAATAATAATAATTGTACCGGGCGGTACACCTCCACGCCGCTAATTCAAAATGTGAGCCAATTGAAACTCCTCTGCTGGAGGAAGTCTGAACTTTATCTACGGTATTAATTTTCTACTTTCTCAGAAGATGTCACTACCTGGAAATTTTGGAGTTTTTGAACTGTGTCATTTTCGACGTATTTTTGTTTTGCTTGTAGTAAGAAGTGTGAACTTTCTCTTCTAGAGGACACTACTGAAGATCAGCAATAGTGCACCCTAGTGCGGAGTGAAAGAACTGTTTTTTTTTTTTTTTTTTTGGAGAAATTTTGAATTCATAAGTTTGTTCTTTGTTAAATTTCTTTCAGTCATTGTTTAAGTTGGCTGCATACCCCTCTCTTTCCCCTTGTTTTGTATTTAGCCAATCCCGAATTTCTTTTATTAATTTCTGACCAATCTGATGTATCTTCCCCCAACTTGAATATGTTGCTGTATCCTACCCAATAAAGTGATTGTGGGCGGGTGTTTTCTTCCCTAAAACGCCTCGAACTTTCCGCGAGAGTATATAAACTGCTGATTTTTGGGTCTCTGCGCCACTTCTGTTCCATCTTTCAGTGTGTAAAGTACATAGCAGGGGGCGGGAAGTGCCTCTTTCTTCGGCGGCAGTCAACAACCAGGTAATGGCCGATTAATTACTTCTTTTCTTGCTTGCTCAGCAGTTTAACTCTCGGGGCGGGTCCGAAGTTTTTCCATTATGTAACCTTCCTTAAAATGTAAAGAAACTTGTATCTATTCCATCTTTAAACTGCATATCGGGATAGAGAGTGCTTAACCCTCTCGAGCTCCCAATCATTTTGTTTTGAGGTGAACTTATTTGTCTCAACCTCTTCTTCGTTAACGTAAAGCAAATTGTTCTTTTCTTAAGTCACCTCTTTAGCATGGGATTAGCCCTTGTATTAACGGCCTAGTGCCAAGTAGGTTCTAAACAAAGTGTATTAGGAGTGCAGTTCGCCTCCTCTCAAATTGTTATTTTAGAGGTCATGTAATTACCCCTTTTCATTTAATAGACCTCAGTAGGTTGGGTATGTTACCCCTGTGTCTATGTCCTGAGAGGACAACTTGAAGGTAGAGTTTGGTGTGGCCTTTGAGAGGCTTAAAGTTTGAGAGCGTGTGGCTCTTTCTTGAAAATTAAGTGTTGTATGCCTCGAGGAGGCCTTTCTGTGTAATTTGGGGCAAGTGCTCTTGAACATGAATGGGGTTTTCTGCCCCTCTGGTAAAGCTTATTTTGGAGTAAAGTTGGGCTAATTGCCCTAGAAGTGTGAAGTCGGGGCGCGAAGCCCAAATCCAGTAAATATTGTAACTACATTTTGTTGACTTGCTACTCTGTACCTGCCGTACTTGTTATTTCTTAATTTTGAAAAGAAAATATAACCTTGTTAAAATTTTAAATTAATTTTACTTTCGTAGCTTGAGACCTGTTCACCACCCCGCACCTTCTTTCACCTCTAACTACCACGGAAAACACGGTAACAATAATAATAATAATAATAATAATAATAATAATGTTACTTTTAGGATATGTAATTATGCCTCCTCACTAAAAGTTAAGAATAACTGGATAATCGAAATGAGAAAAACATTCTAGAAATCAGGCTAACAGGTGAAATTATATGGGACAGAACGTTGGTCAACAAACATAATTTTGCTGAAAAACCCAAGATGAGAACCACGGAAGAGATTCTACACAGGGAAGAAACAAAATTCTTCTGCTAAATCGCGTTCCTTAGGAAGTCTTACGTGCCGGAATTTTGTCCCACAAGACGTGCACGAGCAGCTTCACGCACAAACCATCGGGTAACTGTACCCACCGGTGCAACGGCGCTTTCAGAGCAGAAAACTGCCCATCTTTCTTTTGTGACAGGACTCATTTTTTAAATCTTTAGCGAGTAAGGCCTAATACTCACCATTTCCAAACATTTCACAAAATTGTGCTCAACAATTGAAACGTGGTTTCGTTTCGGAAGGAACAAAGAAAGACCTATTTTTATATAGAAACTAGCTGATATATCGGTGCTTCGCTACGGGACTCTCAGAAAGACGGACCTTGTGGTCAACAAAGGTCATTACAAAAACGTCAGTAGGAAAGTAGCTATTAAAACCAATGTTATCATATAAAATAATCCAATGAAAAACCGCACATTTTCTCACTTTTAACGAACAGTACTACGGTGCCGATCTAACAGCCCAAATTTCCAGAGCTGCAATGACCAGGCCGCACACAGCCGTAAACACTCCTGTGCCATTAAGCCGTTAAATATGAACACTGCTCATTCCAATCAGTGCCTCAGAGTAGGGATTGAATAGCTCGAATGCTGTGATGAACCAGTGTGTTACGTACCATTAGTATCAGGAATGGCATGCTAAAGAAGAAAGTTATCAAACTCCCCAGCTACTTCCCGCCAATATTCAGGCAGGCTTTTACACTCGGTACGACCGGGCGAGTTGACCGTGTGGTTATGGGCACGCACCTGTGAGCTTCCATCCGAGAGATAGTGGATTCGAACCCTACTGTCGGCAGCTGAGAAGATGGTATTCCGTGGTTCACCATTTTCACACCAGACAAATACTGGGACTGTATCTTAATTAAGGCCAAGGCCGCTTCCTTCACACTCCTAGCCCTTTCCTATCCCATCGTCGCCATAAGACCTATCTATGTCGGTGCGACGTAAAGCAAATTTAAAAAATACTCGGTACGCAGCAGTAAACCTATCTATCGTAGATGTGTGGCAACAGAAGACACAACAAACAATGGTCAATGTAATGTTATTGTTGATCAATTGTATGAGCTTTCTACATTTTAGGCCTTCACATGCAGTTTCCTTTCGACCCTGTGATATTAGAGCGTCTTGTACAATTATTTATAGCGTAGACTGTAGTTCCTTATTCTCCGACTTCACATACCGATTTTCATTAAATTCTGTTCACCCATTTTCTTGTGACTCGGCGCTGATACGGACTTAGTAACAAAAATCCAAATTCATGAATATCTCTGCGTTCATAACCAGTACGGTAACAATGTATAAGATATAAATGATCAGAAATTCAATACTATATAACTTTAGTTATGTAGTATTTAACGATACGACCACTAATAACAAATAATTGAGAATTAAATTTTAGGCCTTCCCCTAAACTAACATTTCACTCAATGTGAATAAAATTATTTATGGATTATATTATAGCGGTTTATTTTACGACTTTCCATACCGATTTTCATTAAGATAGGACCACTAATAATATAAATACTTGAGAATTAAATATTAGGCTTTCCCCTAAACTACCATTTTTCTCAAAGTGAATACAATTACTTATGGCCTAGATTGTCCAGACTTTGTCTACTGATCTTCGTTAAGGTACGACCACTAATAGCATACATATTTGAGAATTAACTTTTAGGCCTTCCCCTAAACTACCATTTCACTCATCGTGAATAAAATTATTTATGACCTAGATTGTAGCGACTTATTCCCCGACTGCGCATACCGATTTTCATTAAATTCTCTTCAGTCGTTTTCTCGTGATGCCCATACATACAGATAGAAATTACGGAAAATTAAAAAGTGCTTTTCCTTGTTACTGTGGACACGACCAATACAGAAATACCATTCTTTTTAAAATTCTAAGCAATGTACAGTGAAAATTCTTATTTTATATATATATAGAAGAAGATACAGATTCTGTCGGGCAAACTGCTAGATCCGATCTCCTGAACATTACGTCCGAGCAGTGAGACGCCGGATTAGACACGTCCGCGCACTTGAGGTTGTGCCACCAGAACAACGCTGTGTACATTATCTGATGTTGTTGACGTTCCTATTGTTTTGTCCACCCCCGTGGAGATAACTAAAGCGGCTACGTGACAGATAATCGTGACAATCTCTTCGATAAGACTCAACAAGCGGAGTGCGACACAGTGCTGGGAAGTGCTTCAAATGAAACAAATTCAAAATTTCTGTTGCTAGAGTTAATAAGATGTATGCCTCCTTTGGACGACGACGATCAGGGCCCCTGCGGTGCGATGGGGAGACACGAGACGGAAGTTGCCCGCGTTCAAATGTATCGGAGTACGACTCGTTACCTTCGTTAACCTTCCCTCTAAATTAATGGGAGGTGACTTAAGTTTTCTAACCGTCTAAATTTCTACTCGTTTTTCGGGTTTTAATGTTTCTCCTGCTTACAAGGGAACGGATTTCGGTGTAAAATTCTAATCTGGTTGAAATTTGGTACACAATATTCCTACAAAGTTGTACAATGACTAAGTGAAAAACGCACGGGCCACTTTCAATTTTGAACGCCGAAAACCTGAGGAGAGGTAAAGTTGATCTTGCACCACGCGATGGCTCTACCCTCTCGACTAGAGTTTAACATGCTTGGCTATACTGTAAACAGGCGGTAAAGGCGTGCTCGGTTCGCCTGGAAGGATGTGAGTTCGAATCCCCGCCAGGAAGTTGTAAAATTTAAGAAACGAGATTTCCACTTCCGGAAGTGCCTATGGCCCTGAGGTTCACTCAGCCTATACCAAAATGAGTTCCACGTTAATCCCTGGAGGCAAAGTCGGCCGGGCGTAGAGCTAACCACTCTACCCCATCACGTGCCGAGGTTACGAATAGTGGAAGACTTTACCTTCCACAACTCCAAGGGTCTTCGTGGCCTGTACGAAAATGACTTTGCTTTGCTATACTGTAAATAAATAGTTCATCTAGAAACTTCACTTGAGATGTTGTGCCTGTGAGAGTCTGGCGGATTAATTATGTGGTCTTCTTGTCCACACTGAGCTCTCCTAGGATGTCCACAACGGTTTGTGTGCCGACAGAGTCATACGCCTTCTTCAAGTCCACAAAGATTACAAATGTGGTGGTACTGCGGCGTGTCCTTTATATCGTCTCCAGACTGCAAATTTGCTCAGAACATGATTTACCTTTTCTGAAGCCTGCTTGGTATTCACCAATCAAATGATCTGTTTGTTGTTCTACTCTGTTTAATAACGCTTTAGATAGAACCTTGTATATAACTGGTAAAAGGGATATGCCTCTGTAGTTGTTGGGGTCCGCTCGATCGCCTTTCTTGTGTAACGGATGGATAATGGCATTCTTTCAGTCCTTCGGAATCATCATGCTCTAGCATATTTCTCTTAAGAGTGTATGAATTCTTCTGATGAGGTCATCTTCTCCTATTTTCAACATCTCTGCAGTTATGCCATCGTTCCCAGGGGCTGTATATTATTTTTGAACGATTGGATTATCCCTTTTATTTTTTGAGTTGTTGGTGGCTGTGAGTCTGGGTTTGGTAGAGGTTTTTCAAACTGTAGTCTTTCAATTGGTGGATCGCAGTTCAGTAGATTTTGGAAGTAGTCAGCCAGTATCTTGCTGTTCTCTTTACTGTTTGTCTCTAGTGATCCGTTAGGTCGACGAAAACTTCATGTTGGTGGTTTGTACCCTGATAAGTCCTCACAAAATGTCTTGTAGAAACTCCGAGTGTTGTTTTTCTGGAGATCCTGTTCTATCTCTGCGAGTCTGTTTTTCTCGTATGTACGTTTTTCGCGGCGGATTGTTTTTGAGGTCAGTTTTTGAGTCTTAAGGAAATTCTGCCATCTGTCGACTGTTCTGTGTCCATTCCATTGATTCCATGCTTTGATTCTGTCATTGATAGCTTCATCACAGGTTGTGTTCCACCATCTGTGTTTACGTTTTCTGATGGCTGTTCGAATTTCATTGCTGATGACTGTAATGTGTTGCCACACCTTGGGATCTTGTCACGTACGAAAACGTCAGCGCTCTTCCTCAGGCAGTCCGGATCCACTCTTGGAAATCGGCTGCCTTTAGGTCTGGATCTGTTTGGTTGGAACCTAACCTTGGTTTGCGTAAGATAGTGATCCGAGTAGACAAATCCCTTCCGTACTTTAACATTCTGAATCTTAAGCATATTCTTTAGCAACATGATCAATCTGGAATTCCCCTAGTAATAGGTTAGGTGATCTGTAAGTTTTCTTTTTATGTAAAGGTCTCATAAAGTGCGTGGACATGAGTCTCAGCATGAATGATGTACAAAAGCTTATTAGTCCGCCGATGTGCAGGATGAAGTCCTACGATTGATCTGTATTTCTTCTCTCTGCTAACCTGTGCACTGAAATCCCTAATAATATTTTAACGTGATGTTTAGTGATCTTGCTAGTAGTTTCTTCAAGCAGTTGCCAAAAGTCTTCTACTTTCTGGGGATTTTTCTTATTGTCTATGTTAGTGGGGACATGGGCATTACCAAGGCATATGCTTTGTTGCTTGATTTCACTGTAAGCGCTGAGATTCTTTCACATGGTGATATTAAGTCGATGACTGAATCTAAGATGGTTTTCCTTACTGCAAAGGCCGTCCCAAGTACTGATAAATTCCCTTTGAAATGTATGACTGGTTTACCCTTAAATATCCTGAAGTTTCCAGAGTCAAAGTGGTTCTTATCTTGGAATCTGGTTTCTTGGATCGCTAGGATTTGAATATCAAATTTGTTTAAGCTTTCCAGTTTTCAGCAGTATGTTGATGTCAATAGTACCAAGGAAGTTCTTTTTTTGGGGGCGAAGAGATTTTGAGAAGCTCCGATCCTTCTCTGAAGCATGATGTTCCCGATCCCCCTGAATCCGACGATCCGGAGAAACCGGACCTGCGTCCGGAGCCTTGGGTAGTTGCATTGGCAGCGTGTGTTCCATCACGCTAGGGTTACAAGTTGAAAATACAACTAGTGGTGGTCTTTTGGGAAAGATCACGAAAATACAACTCGATTGCTGAGATCGAGAGGTGCCTCGAGATGTTCGTGGCTGTGGGTAGGCATTTCCTCCTAACCCAAAAGTTTATGGTTTTCCCGCCAATACTCGGGTGGCTGATCGCAGTGGTTTCCCATTGGGCGATGGGGTCACCACAACCCTACGCCGAATAATAAATTATTATTATTATTATTATTATTATTATTATTATTATTATTATTATTATTATTATTATTATTATTATTATTATTATTATGCACACACAACTCATCACACTACTGGAGCACGCAAAAGTCAATATTTCTCTCCACATGGGGTTAGAAAATATGCCGAAATATTTTAGTAATAATAATAATAATAATAATAATAATAATAATAAATGTTATATACAACCTGTGAATAGTCCTGTACTATCAACATAGATGAACAATGCACGACAGTGACCTTACTGTCCTTCGAAATAGTCCCCTCCCATAACTATGCACTCCTGAGATCGGCGATACATGTCCTGGAAACTTTGCAAGAAGGCTTCCTTTGTGATGGTGTTCAAAAGCCTCGTCGCGTTTCGTTGGTTGTCAGGAATAATGTCAAATCTCTTTCCTTTCAAAACGAGTTTGAGTCGTGGAAATAGGAAGAAGTCTGGAGGATTGAGATCTGGCCTCTAAACGTGCCTGCTTCTGATCGTCAGTCAAGTGACGTGGCACAAGATGAGAACACGTTTTCCTCTTCCCTAACTTCTGGGTAACGATTTGTCGCACGGACTCACGGTTAATCTGCAGTTCATCCGCTATCATGCGCACAGTTAATCGCCGATCGTTCGTGATTAATGTCCTCATCTTCTCAATGTTTTCGTCGCCGGTCTTCCGCTACGGGGGTTGTCAGAGCCTGTTCGTGTTCCTGTTCGCAGTTCAGAACCAACGCACTGTGTCACACGGCACACACACGATGCTCAACTGAACAACGTTGGGAGCAGGTGGTCAAAACCTGCTGCCACGCAGGTGCAGCGTTGCGTGTCGCCAATGTTGCCGGATCGACCGTTTTGACTTCAATCACGAACTTTATTATAACAGGTTGAATATACTTGGATATCTCGATTAGATGACAAGAAATATCAAATTGTAATGATAAAACAACGGTACAGAAACTGCCTAAAGAATGCTAAATGTTACCCAGGAGCAGACATATATTCTGACCGGATATTAGTTGTAGCAGAGGTGCTAATTAAATTGAAATTAACATGGAAAGGATAGAAGAGAGAAGACATTAATATTGAGAAACTTAAAGACAAGTGCAGGGAACTAGAGGATGAGTATCGTAACAATAATACGCTAGGAAATGAAGAAAATGTAGAAAGGAGACGGGAAAATTTTAAAAATGGGATAAAAGAAGCAGCTAAGAAAACGCTTGGAGTCAAGGAGAGGAAAAGGACAAAGAAGGAATGGATAACATCAGAAATTATAAGCAAAATGGAGTAACGAAGGAAATAGGAAAATAATACAGAAGAAGGAAAACGTAACTAAAGGAAGATGAATTAAGAAGAGAAAGAGAAAAAGCAAAGAAGAAATGGTTGTTAGAAAAGTGTGATGAGATAAATTAACTGGAGAAAGAAGGGAAATATGACTTGATGTACAAAGAAGCAACAAATATATTATCCAAAGAAAAGAGAAGGAACAACAGCAATAAGGAAATAGAGGCTACAGATAGAACAATGATATATGAACCCTAAGAAATAATGAAAAGATGGGAAGAATACACAGAATGGCGATATGATCGGGACAATCGACCAAATGAACTGGAATTAGAGGAGGAAGATTTGGTTAAAGGGGATGATAACGGGGAAACTATACTGAGAAGAAAGACTGAAGCATCATTGAACGAGATGAAAAATAGAAAGGCAATGGGAAGAGATGAGATTCCTATTGAACTGTTGGATCGTGATTTCATCTACAGGATTGCGACTTAGTGCGTCGGCAAGAAGATTTTTCCTTCCGGGCCTGTGAATAACAATGATGTTAAATTGCTGTGTAAACAGCGCCCATCGACTCATCCTTTCACTAGTGACATCGGATTTCAGGATGAAAGTAAGCGCCTGTTAAAAGAGTTAAATAACGAAGGAAGAAAGGAGTTGACTGGATTATGTAATATATATGACAGAAAATGGCCAAAGGACTTTAGTGAAATCATCTTAATTCCTATGGAAAAGAAAAAGAACAGCAAAAAATGTGAAGAACGTAGGACATTGAGTCTTACTGCGGACGCTGAACCGAAGGATATGTGGAAAGGTGAATAACTTTATACGTGAAGAACAGTTTGGTTTCAGGCGAGGAGTTGGAACAAGAGACGCCATTGGGCTACTGAGGGTGATAGGAGAGAGGTACACCGAGAAAAATAGGAAGGTTTATGCTGTATTTATTGATCATGAGAAGGCTTTTGACTGTGTCAGATGGGACAAATTGATGACAATCATGAAGAAACTTGGATTGGCTGGAGGGATAGAAGGCTAATAATGAATTTGTATTTAAGCCAGAGAGCAAGAGTGGCAATAGGAGATGAGATGAGTGAGAGATGTAAGACAGGGCTGCTCTTTATCACCGACACTGTTCAACATCTATCTCGAAGAAATAATCAATGGAAAAAGTGGAGTTTGTGTTGGAGTTAGGAGAGCAGATGATATGGTTGTGTTGGGAGAGAGCGAACATGAAATGATAAACTCAACATGAAATTAGAAGAATATGGAATGCTAAAAGTGTGATACGTGGAGGTTATCGTGTCATCATCATGTATCGCACGACATTGCCATGGGCCACTAAACAAAGATTTGAGGAAAAGACTTGCTAAGTGCACAGCGCTGTATGGCGCAGAGACTTGGACTTAGCGAAAGGAAGATGAGAAAAGGTTGAAGACACTAGAGATGTGTGTATGGAGGAGAATAGACTAAGTGAAATGGGAAGATCGGGATTAAAACTTCAGTACATGTCACGCAACATTAGTACCATGGTTACCGCTTGCATCGCCAATATCTACGCGCGGTATGACTGTCCTATGTGTATTTCTCGCAGATGACTTGCAGTCGACGTGATCCAGCGAAGCACAACGCTACCAACCACTCTACTTAGGAACTAGACCATGAGTGAGCATAGGACTGATTGCGCGTGATGTTTAATTATTCTTTTCGTTGCTATGGTAATCAACAAGTCTCTTTCTGACAGGTGCTGACCTCCATTAAGGTACGTTTAATGTCGGTATGAATGTTCCTTTTTTCTATATCCTTCTTTATGTGTGTGTATAAAATAATTTTTCAGCATTTCTTTTCCCTGGACCAGTGTGTAACATGTCGTTATTTGTGTTTCTCGTTGATATTGTATCATGAGTGCCAGTACTGCGCAATCTATCTTTACGGTGTGCAGTTCCGTAATTACTGTCTCCCTGCATTGGTTAGGTCCGGCTAGTGACAAAATCATTGGTCTGGATTCGTTACGTCCCGCTAGTGACGAAACCATTGGTCTGTGAACAATAGAAGCCGCGAAGCGGCTTTAGGCCTCTATTTCTTATGAATATAAAATCATAAGTGGCGTAATCTAAGCTTTACAATGTTCAGATCCGAAATTACTGCATGGCTAGTGACAAAGCGATTGGTCTGGGTAGGTTAGGTCCGGCTAGTTGAAAAACCATTGGTCTGTGAACAAACAAACGTTAGAAGCCGCGAAGCGGCTTTAGGCCTCTATTTCTTATTAATATTCAATCATAAGTCGCGCGGCTTTAGGCCTCTATTTCCTATTCATTTTAAAGCATAAGTAGGAAAATCTATGCTTTCCAGTGTTCAGAATCGTAATTACTGCGTCGCTACGTCTCAACTATTTCAACATGTTATTATTTCTCTTTGGTGTGTTCATATATAATCGTGGCTGGCGGTGACACGAATGGACTGTGCCATCATCTGAAGATTTGCCAGATAATGTTATTCTCGTTTATTTCACATGCTTATTCTTTTACATTGCCTCATTCTCTTTTCATCGCGTAACTTGGTCATAATTTTTGGCTGTCCGACATTTAATTGGCGTAAACTTCAAGCAATGGCAGAGTCCATTCACCCACCGTCAGCCATGATTAATATGTTATAAACTTGCGTGAGTACTACTGAATTTTTACCAGACCGGGTAAGGAACAAGACCGACTCCAATTCTCATACCTTAATGCTACTCTCGATCGTTCAAAGATGGCGAATCGAGTAGCCGGACATGTAGGAAATGTGGGTTCGTTTTGGTTTGTTGTAATGGTATGTAGTCGGTATAATTTCATGAAATTTAACGATAAATGTTAGTTTCTTTTTAGAATATAAGTGTGCGAGTGTATTTCTATCAGTCAGTGGACTCTTACGATCTGTAATTATACGCAGTAATGTGAGAATATGTTTGTTTTGATCTTGTTGTGAACCAGGTGTACGTTTAACTATGGTAATGTCTATCATAGAACTATTCTTAAGTTTTCTACGGATAAAACATTCAAAGAGAAATCGATTAGGAATATGCATCGTAATTATTTTGAATTCGATGACAAAACTGTAATGTGCATACATCATTTTGAGAATAAGTCTGAGGTTAGAGAATACTTTTCTCTAATTTCAAATGGTGAACCTATTCGTGTTCCTCGAGAAATATTAATTTAGATAGAATATAATTGGTATTGTGTTATTCCGTCAGCGTCTATGTGCTTCAAAGTGTCGAGTGATTTAGATGCAAGTGTATGTTACAGTTCTGTGCTTGCCTGCGGAAATGTTTGGCTGGATCTTTGAGTATAACGAAACTTATAAGTGTGAAGATGGAGCAATCTGTACAACTGTTACACAGAAAAAATAGTGACTAGGAGGGATTAGCTGGGTTTGTAACGCAGGGTTTTACACTACCAACACCTTCCAATTCAAGCCATGCTTATCTGTTATCAAGCACTCTACACCGATCTGAAGCTCGTCCATGTAGTTTAGAGTCAGTAGAGTTTTTGCACTCATATACTTTAATGGGTTAAAATCTATTGTATCTTTAGTGTCTGAACGTTTTATTATTATCGTTGTGTGAAGTGCTGCTACATTATGTTAGTATTAGCAGGACCGTTCATTGAGTAGGTCTGTGTTGGTGTGTTCTTTTTCGTGTTAGCCAATACCAGCAATCCAGCTACTTCGGCTGCCATGTTCTTTTTATATTACGGCCTGAGAATTGGAGTCGTTCTTGTAAGGAATGAGGAGGTATTACAAAGAGTTGGAGAAGAACGAAGTATGTTGCAAATCATTAGAAGGAGAGAAATGAACTGGATCGGACATTGTTTGAGGAGAGACTGCTTACTGAAAGAAGGAATAGAAGGGATGGTGAAAGGCAAACCAGGAAGAGGAAGGAAAAGATATAAAATGTTGGACAATATCAAAGGAAAGAAATATTCGGACATGAAAAACTTGGAGCAGGACAGGCGAATGTGGAAGAGGTTCATCCCATGACAAGATCTGCCACAAGGCAGAATACCTGGATGATGATGATGATATATGTTAAAAATGCTTACTAAAACAACTTCGTCCAGTCCGTCCGGCCATTATTTCCGGCAGGCATTGATAGGTCTGTGACCACTCCACTTTGCGTAAAGATATTGGCGAAGGCGACTGCAGGCATTTTCAACCGAATTTGGCCTGGAGGGAGTTTAGACACCCCCAGTGCCACGGTTGGGAACGAGTGACATGAGCAAATGTCGAGTCCATATTCGATATGAAGAGCGACACTCCGAGTGCCGTTTAAGTCTGTATCGCCATTGGGGGCGAAAAGGAATTGAGAAGAATAAGCGAGAGTGTGTGTGCTACGGTTGGGGATTGGAAAGTAGTGACAATATTAGTGTTGGATCTATACTTTTCGGGGTTTCCGAGATGAACTGTGACACTCTGGATGCCGTTAAAGTCCGAATTCAGCCTACATCGGCATGGGAGTCAAAGCAGTTGGAAAACAATGACCGAGATGAGTGTTGAATCCTGAGTTCGCTAGGCTTGACTTCCCAGACAATGTGGACTTCAACAAAGACGTGAAACAGAAACTAAATTAAACAACAATAAGTGTAAACCGATAAAATGTCACTGAACGTCCCACAAAATTAATAGGCAATAAACGTTTTTCGAGCAGCACGGAGGTCTACAGGGTCATGCGGCATTGTCAGTCTAGCCAATGCGATCACTTCACGTCCAAATTCAAATGGGCTGTGCGTGGTGGTGGAAGAAGCTCGTGTCGGTAGATTTAATTCCTCTGGGTCATATGGTCCGGGGGACCCGGGTTCGATTACCGACCAGGTCTTAATTCTAATGGCATAGGTACGGCGCTGCAGCACTGGCGTAGCTAAGGGGGGGCCCAGGGGGGCCGGACCCCCCTAGAATATTTCCTGAAACTAGGGCGAGGATCAGCCGTTGTTTTACGCACGATACGAACAACTTAAAAACGTACGTCGAAATGTTAATTTAACGTAGCGACAAGAACCTACTAGCAGGGCTCTATAGGGCCATACATTAATTCTCCATATTCGTACTGCTTGAATGAAAGGAAGACACTTGTGATGCGCGGGGATATTTCCCTGTAGAGGTCTACTATTGAGAATGTAACCGTGTGTTGAAAAATGTCAAGACATGAAGAAAGGGGCAATTAGCAAGGGATTGCTCAGTAGGGGGCCGGAACGTGACCACCGAGATAACGGGGGCGACGGCCAAAAACAGTTTCAAGCTTACAACATCGTGTCAGCTTTTGCATATCGGTTCCAGGAAACAACAATGTCCTAGGGATCCTCGGGTTGTACCGTGGTTGAGAGATGTGCTGTGTTTAAGTTGCAGCGTTGGGAAGACTGTGACAGGATTGTGAGCTGCACGTTAGTTCCTCATTTTGTGCCATATAAGTAACTTTTTTGAAGAGGGGCCGTTTTGTCACTGAGAAGCCAACACTATGTGCATCCTCGGTAAGTTATGAAAAAGTTTTTAATTCTTACAGTAGCAAGACAATCGCGGATGCGTGCCTAAGTTCGACAGGTAGGCCTATATATTTTGTCAAATGCCCGGGGACTGATTGGAACCACAAATGGTACTATCAAAAGTGCGGGTAACTATTTTGTAATTGGCGGGCGTGATAACTCAGTTCCAATGGTTCTATCTTCTCATCAGGACGGCCCAGGCTTGAATCGCAGTCGATGCATGAAACATTTTTCAAATGGGAAGTCACGTTCTATTGATACGGATTCTACTTAAAACACAAGATCCCGTCCCTTACCTTTCCTTATACTTTTGAGCCTGAACCGCATCGTTTATAGTGGTGTATTTTGTGTATCCAACCATTATTTGGACTTACCTTGTACCTTAAATGGTGAGTGAATGCAGTGGCGTACCCACAAAATAATTTCAGTGGCCAGTAGTGTGGATACAACTTTTCTTTGGAAGGGGTTGTGATTTTTTTTATTTTTTCTTTAGAATTTGCTTTACGACGCACCGTAGATCTTATGGCCACGATGGGAAAGGAAAGGGCTGAGAGTGGGAAGAAGCGGCCGTGGCTTTAATTAAGGTACAGCCCTAGCATTTGCCTGGTGTGAAAATGCGAAACCACAGAAAACCATCTTTAGGGCTGCCGACAGTGGTGTTTGAACCCACTATCTCCCGGATGCAAACACACAGCTGTGCGCCCCTAACCGCACGGTCAACTTACCCGGT
Source organism: Anabrus simplex (assembly GCF_040414725.1). NCBI lineage: Eukaryota > Metazoa > Arthropoda > Insecta > Orthoptera > Tettigoniidae > Anabrus > Anabrus simplex. Next base: position 104,702,450 of record NC_090279.1, on the reverse strand, counting down.
GGATATGAAAAGAAAGCCGGTCCTACCAAGTGCGGTGACGGATCTTCAATAGATTTTGTTGGTTTTGATTGTTACCATGTACAATCATAGCTTCTGTACTCTTAACATAAACCTGCTGCATTATTGAAACTGTTCGTAAAATTGATAATACCGTTCTTCGTTTGTGAGGAAGTAGAATCTTCATTTAATTTGTCTTCTTAAAAAAAAAGGAACCACTTTGGTACTACACCCCGTGAAGGCCGTAGATATTTAGATTATGGGAGACTCAAGGAAAACTCTACTGCACCCAAAAACAAGCCTGTATCCTCCTCATCCCATGCCTTTCTTAACTCTGTCAGTGCCTGGAATCGAATGCAGGATGCATTAAGTCAAATTCGAAAATAAGGATACCTAAAAGTAACCAGCCGGCCCCACGATGTAGGGGTAGCGTTCCTGCCTCTTATCGGAGGCCCCGGGTTCGATTCCTGGCCAGGTCAGGGACTTTTACCTGAATCTGAAGGCTGGTTTGAGGTACTGTTTATAATTGAGGAGCTATCTGACGGTGAGATGGCGGCCCTAGTCTCGAAAGCCAGGAATAACGGCGGAGAGGATTCGTCGTGCTGACCACACGACACCTCGTAATTTGCAGGCCTTCGGATTGAACAGCGGTCGCTTGGTAGGCGATGGCCCTTCGGGGCTCTTACACCATGGAGTTTGGTTTGGAAAAGTGAACAGAGAAGGAAGCGACACCCCTGCAAGGCTCCTTAGCTTCCAGCTAGTTCTTCTGTCCGGCCTCGTGCATTTAGGACAGTAAGAAAACGTACGCCTTAATAAATGCTCCTCATAAAACCTTTTTAAAAATACTAACTGCATCTCTTTATAACAATAATCACAAACGCCTCCTTTTCATGTGGCTCAGTTGGTAGAGTCGCTGTCCTTCTGAGTCTGAGTTCGCAGGTTCAAATCCCGGCTTGAATCGCTAACCCTTAAAACGGTGTTGAAATGGCAACAGCTCGGTGTCGTTGGTTTCTGACACGTTAATAAACATGATACATACGAACATTAGCGTCACAAAACTCTATACTACTATATTCTGTATCCCAGGCTTTACGTCGCACCGACACAGATAGGTGGGAGAGGAAAGGCTTAGGAGTGGGAAGGAAGCGGCCGTGGCCTTAATTAAGGTACATCTCCCGGATGCAAACTCACAGCTGCGTGGCTCTAACCGCGTTGGAAACTAATAGGACAGGGTAAACACTACATAGCATATGTTGTAACGTGTACTTTTCTTTACCAACTACGCTTTACGCTTTACATTATTTATTTATTTATTTATTTTTTTAATTCGTTAGGGTCATCTATGGACCACGGTGCTTGTGTTTTAGCTGTTTCTTGAAGTCATCGTCGTTGTTTGCCACAATTGGTGTTCTTAGCGGCTGGTTTGGCAGCTGTTTTCTTGTTGGTACCTCGAGCTTTCCTGATGGCCCAGTAGTCCTTCATTTTCCGGCTAAATTCAATCTTACGTTCCTCAGACCATTTCCTGGTCTCGTCTTTTGGTCTGTGGGTAACTTCTGTGAGGGATGTTACAAAGGATTTAGTTTTAAGAGTTGTATGATAGTTACTCCGATCAGCTATGTCGTTTTGATTTATGTGGAGTTCCGAAAGGTCCTTCTCCACTTGCTTCATCCACACGAACCCAGTAGCTTTGCCCTTGTTAGCAGCCTTGAAGATCCTATGAGATAATCTATTTGAGTCCACTCTGGATAGGTGTCCGTAAAAAGCCAGTCGCCTTCTTCTGATGGCATCTATGAGATTTTCTTGGTGTTTATATAGCTCACGATTTGGTTGATACCATCGGCTTCCATCTGGTAAAATTCTTGGTCCCACTATCCGTCTCAGGAACTTTCTTTCTTGTACCTCGAGGGCTCTTAGTGGGGTCTTCTTAGTTAAATATAGACACTCTGCTGCATAGAGGACTGACGGTCTGATTACTGCATTGTAGTGTCTTAGTTTGACATTCATCGACAGATTTTTTGAAGCATACAGCTTTCTACAGGCATGGTAAGCCTTATCTAGTTTGAGTCTCCTGTGTTCAAGAGCCATTGTTTCACTGAGGTCCTCTGAGAACCATTCCCCAAGGTACTTTACACTTTTGACTCTCTTGATGTAGATATTATCACTGACTCTCATCTTTCCAGGGGCATCTTTGATGTTAGTAACAAACTCGGTCTTTCCTATGTTGATCAAAAGACCCGTTTTAGCCGCTATTGAGTGCAGTGTTTGGAGCTGAGTAGTAGCCTCCTGTATGTCATTTGCCAATAAAGTCAGATCGTC